>NC_142503.1:50095000-50720000 GCF_057876585.1 Rhinolophus sinicus
AACTGACATCAGTGGGAATGGATTCTCTAATGATAAGACTGTAAAACAGGGAAAGATTAATATTAGTCATTCATTTAACACACTTTTGATGAGCACCTATTTTGTATCAAGCACTGGGAATAGAAAGGCCAATAAAACAGCCCTGTCTTACCTTACAGGAACTCAGAGTCTAAGGCTTATTAGAATTCTAATACACGTCTAATGTAAAAGACAAGGCACCTTTCTTGTATGCTGACGATGTTTGTTAAAGTAAGTTGATGTCTCTTTACTTGATTTCCAATAGATTTCTATAAATTTAGAATTGGAAGGGACCTCTATCTATTATAGTCTTCTAATTTCACAGATGATAATATGAACTGAACTCAAATTTTCATATACTAGTTTAAATTTACAAGATAACTTTGTCAGGTCACACATTCTGTGAACTATGGATATCAAAGCTTCAGTGAAAATATGAAATAAATGAGTTTCTGAAAATATGTATTTTAAAAATCTTATGAAAACTTTCAAATGTACACAAATGCAGAGAGACTAAAATAATGAATAACTAGGTACTCATCAATAAGTTTCAACATTCGTCCAATCTTGTTTAATCCAACCTTTTACTCTACCTCTGTATTATTTAAAAGAAAATTATAGATATGATGTAATTTTATCAGTAAACACTTTGATTTGTATATCTAATAAAGACTTTTAAAGAAAACTTACAATACTATTATCACACCTGAAAGAAAAAAATAATTCCCTTTAATTCATGCAAAATACAGTCAGTGTTCACATTTCCCTATCATATGTCTTTTCAGAGTTGATTTGCTTGAATTGGGATTCAAACAAGACACACACATTACATTTGGTTGGTATCTCTCTTAATCTAAGTTATGCATTTTAAAGCAGAACTTACTGAAATTTTGTTTCCTTTTTTTTTTTTTTTTTTTTTTTTGAGTAAAGTGTGACGTAGATCTTCGGCATTAATTTAACATATGGGGGGGATATTATATATTCAGTAATGTGGAACAGCTGCAAATTTAAAGAAATAACCCTTATTGACAGGCTTATAAAGCTGTCTGTAATTACATTCCTGAATGATCTGAATAATAGTATGCCTGATATGTTCTAAGATAAGTGGCTTTTACTTTTCTTTGATATTAGGGTCATATACTGTACTTATCTATTTTTACTTCATGCTCTCCTCTCTCTGGTAATAAATTAATTTCTTAGTGTTAGTTGGGCATGTGCCCTACAGTTAAATTCATTTTCTTTTCCTTTGAAGATAAACAAAGTTTTGTAAGTATCCCAATAATATTTTCCATGTTTAAGTCAGGTTTCTCATGTCAAAAGATTTAATACTATTAAAATAATACTTAATCAATTTTCCATTCTATGCACTGCCCTGTGTTCAGAAAATTTTTGGCAAGCTTTTTTAAGGTAACAGAAGTTAGCTTTGTTGATGTATGATTAAATAATAATACATGACTGGCCAGTACGTAATAATCTAAGATATCTTAAAGCTTAAAAAATGTATTTTTCACTGCAAATATTATACAAGCAATACAACTTGAAATATAACAGTTGATAGTAACACCAAGTTGAATCAAATTTGGATATGTAAAATAAAATTGCCAGAAAAGATGAAATCTTCCTATTATCATGCATTTAATTATAATAAATAAACGCTAAAAATCATAATCTTAGGAAAGAAGTCGGTAGTCAGTGACGTAAGCTCTGAAAAGAGTAAACCCACAGCAAGCAAAAGGAACTACGCACCAGAAAGTAGAAAGAAAAGGAACGGCTTTCTTTACTATCTCCTCTTTCATCCCTCAATTTCTTGCAGGTTTATATATATTTTCTTTGTTTTGGTGGGTGATTTGGCTTTTTTTTTTACAATAATTACTAGTTCTTTAATAACTATAATTAGCATATCATAGAGTGGATTCTTCATGGTAGAAAATTTTATTGTAATATCGACAAAGCATTATGAGTATTATCCACCAGTCAGGACTTAGATTGGCATATATTTGCTTAAACCAAATAAAAATATTTTGCCAGAAAACCCCTGCAACTAAAAATTAATAAGGATATCTTTAAAAAAATTAGCTCCTTTTAGTAATCTAGGAAGGAAGCAATGCTAATGCTGTTATTAACTATGAGACCTCTGAAGAAATGCAGAAATAAAGAGATGAAGCAGGATGGCAAACGTTGAAGTTTAATTTAAAAATTAAAGCAACTCACACCCAGAAGAGAACTGAACAAAAGAATAAGATGGGACATGGCTAGGCAATGAAAGCATAAAATACTGTCAAACTTTAATTAAAAAATGTTTTCAATTTAAGCAGACCCAGGCCAGTGATTTTTCATTATTTTTACCACAGTTCCATGACTACTGACATTTTCATCAGAACAAATAGAGGATTTTTCCCAAATTTAAAACGACAAAATTATTTTTATATTGACTTATAATTTCTTCCTCCTCTAAACTCAAAGGAATTTGAGCTTAGCTGTCCTTGTCTTTTAGCCTGGGGCTTGAATATACCTTGCGTTTTTCAAGTAGGGTGTAAAAATATATTTTTTAAAAGATAGTTCTTCTATTAGAAAACAAACTTGATCACAGGTGTATTATCATTTGTTTTGGGAATGAGAATGCATATACAAGAAATGTCTGGCACATGACCTAGTAAAAGCTTGTATTCAACAAAGAATCCCTTCAAAGCAATCTGTCTTTGAAGACAAACTAGAAGAAAGCCGGTAGTCTGGCAGTATAAAGCAAGCAGACTGGAAAACAAAACTAAAATGCCCCAGCCTAATTATAAATGATTGATGATAGATAGATAGATAGATAGATAGATAGATAGATAGATAGATAGAGACAGACAGACAGACAGACAGACAGACAGACAGACACCTACTTAAGATAAAAGTCCACTTCAGAGAAACGGAAATCAACTTCAATTACAACTATCATCATTACAATACACAATTATCCTAATAATTCCAAATACTGTTTGGTAAATTTCAGAGTGATCAAATTCTGCTTCTTGAATTATGTTTTTCTCTTCATATTGTTTTAAAACTGACAGAGTAACCTCCATACCCAAAGCAGATCTGATAGATACTCTTTATTTTTCAGTTAATTTCCCATAACACAAACAGGGGCGGGACCTCATCCCTAATCATGGACAACTATAACTTCATTAGTTGCCAATCTTTGTCAATAGCAAAGGCTATAAGCTTAGTTATTAGCCATTTTTCTATATTCCTTACATAAGGGACCTGACAGAACTAATGATAAACATTTGTTTCAGATGCTAAATTTGGTTTGTGTATAAAAATAAAAAATGTCTTTTTTTTTTTTTTTGCCTCACTCTGCCTGCTCAAATTTATTACTTATGGGTCTCCTTCTTCCTATCCTAGAGCCTATAAGTTCTTGAGGGGGTAGGGGAGCCCTAATTATATGGCTTCTTGGTCACACTGACAAACTAAATGCTATCTTTTTGCTGGCCATAGAAAATTCCACGCTGGCTACCTGTAACAATGTGCACGGACCTTTGTTTAATGCTGTTCCACTGTCTCTAACCTGACATGGCGAGGCTTTACTCCTTCATCGAGTGAAGTGATGCTTCACGGTGCCAAAGCAAGGAAAGTCGACAGTGACTAGCATGGACTGTGAAAATGATCCTTCTGCTTCTTGCGAGAGGGGAAAAGTAGTTCAGATATCTAAATTTTAAACCCTGTTAAATGTCAAAAGTAACTCTTGTTAGATTTTAATCTGTAATAGTACAGGGGAAACGAAATAGGTGGGATAGTGAGTTTTGCCAATATAAAGTAATAGCAATAATGTATGTAATCAGAGAAATAACAACAAATAATGACAACTTATATGCACAGAAATTTCCAAGTGGGCAAGACTATGTCACAAAATGAATGCACTTAGTATACTGTAATTACATACTTTTGAGGCAATCTTTATGTTCCTACTTAACTGTAAGCCCCCCGAGGGCAGGAACCCAGCCCGTCTTGTTCACCACTACATCTCTGGCACCTGCCTCATGTTCTGACCTGAATAAATACTTGTTGAATGACAAACCCTTAATTGGCATATGTGCAGTAAGGAATTTGGTCTCACTTAAAGAGAGATCTGGACTTTGTCGGTAGCTCTTGAGAGGTGATCTCTAAACTCTTGGAATTTCCCCAGCGATAGCAGTATCTTTAGATTTCATGGTGGGCCCCTAGAGGGACCATACCTGGTAGTTTATGCCAGTTAAGTGATTCATGGTGGGACCCTAGATAACTAATGCTAAGCAGGTAACTCAGGATGGGAACTGGCCACATCAGAAATACCAACCATATGATTATAGGTTTGGGGCTTTGGACCATTGGTATCAACCTGACCTGGAGGGGAGGGCTGGAGGCTGAGTTCAACCATGTAGCAACAATTCAATCAATCATGTCTATGCAATAGAGCCTCAATAAAAACTCTGGAAGCTTGGTGAGCTTCCCTGGTTGGCAGTACTCCATGCATACTGCCACACTTTGATGTGAGTTGGGTAACTTGGAAGCTCTGAATTTGGAACCCACTCAGAATCTCCTCTATGTGTCACTTCCTTTGGTTGGTTCTAATTTGTATCCTATTGCTATAATAAGACTGTAATCCTAAGTATCGTGCTTTCCTGAGTTCTGTGAGCTTTCCTGAGTTCCTGGGTTCTGTGAGTGAACTGTCAAACTTGAGGGTAGTGCTAGGAAACCCCGACACTTGCAGGTGGCCTTAGTAGTTTTGGGCTGATTTAACCAGTCTGGAAGACTACGTCCTTAACATGGAGTTTGGTTAACTCCCAAGAAGCATATTATATCTAATTGGGCTTTTCTTTTTGCAACTATGGTTTCTCTTTCATGGATTGTCCTTGGAATTATTTACTATTCCTCACTATATTACCTCTTTATTCTATAATGATCATTTTTCTTAATGAACCTTCCTGCACCCTCCTAAATTAAATTCCACTTAAAAGATTTTGATTCATGAGGTTCAAATCTGTTATGTTGCGGCGGCTAAGTCAGTGCTTCCTCACTAATATGCCACAAATGAGTCAGAAGCGTGCTGTGCTGTTGTCCCCACCATTAGCTCTCAGGAAGGCGGGGGGGTTGGGGGGGTTAGGTGGAGGGGTTGTGGTGACTGGAGCACTCGGGCTGGGTGCCTCTCACCTCCTGCAGCATTCTGTTTACCCAAGAATATATTACAAATATTATCGCTTTTCGGTATGTACTGTGACGTGAAACGACTGGAATGCAACGAGTTAAGGAATCATTACTACAATTTCCCTATGACAGTATGTCCCCAACATACTTTTCTAGCATCGGACTCAATTATTCCAACCTATATGTGCTATACTTTAGCCACATGAACTACTATCTCTCCAATACTCCAAGTGCATTCACACCTTGGGTTTTGGCATACACTATTTCCTCGTCAGTGATGTCACTCTTGTTCTACTCCAGCCACTGAGACCAACTCTTACTATTCTTCAAGATTCAGTTCCAAGGTCACATATGTAAATTCTTCTCTAAGAAATCTTTGTCACCCAGTAGCATCTGGCAGATTTCTACCTCTAGCACAGCACTTACTACAAGGTAGTGATTCCTCTATTTCCTGCCCTAACCTGTGAGTTTCCTGACATCATGCTATACGATTCATCTCCTTCTCTGATTCATTTTACTTGGCCATTTCCTTTGTTGCCTCTTAAAGCATGATGTTTCCTAGAATTCCATTTTCTCACCTCACAAGACAGCCATGGAATAGAATTCAAACAACTGCATGACCATTATTTCATTCCCTTCTCACAAAAACACAATTATTTAGGGAAAATATTATCTCCATCTTATAAATTCAAAATCTGAAGTTCACGCAAGTCAAAGAATTGCCCATAGTCACAATGACAATAAGTAGCTCAGACAAGGGTAGAAATCAGGTCTTTAGACTCCAAATTTAATGCATTTCCTAAATGTTGCCCTGCCTTTCTAAATGAATCCTTCATATTTTAAGTTGGTACTCTGAAAGCATATTCCTACAGAAACCTTCTGACCTGTGGTTAGGTGCTAAAGAACCACAGGTACTATACTTGCATTATGGCAGATCCATAATTTGGGGGATTGCCTTTGGAACCTCATAACGTTGTAAGGTCAGAACTTGTAAGTCATTTTTTCCCCCAAAGAAACATAAATCTTAGATATTAAGTGAACAAATTAATAAACTTTCTTATATAACTAGCTTGAGAATATACCAAAAACACAAAGAATGAGACAAGATTTCATGGGGATGTTTATCAGCAGAAAATATATTAAAATAGTTTTTAGAGGTAACTTTAACTGCTGAATTTAATACTTTTGTACCCAAAAAAGTCATCTAAAGCAGAAAAGACTGGAGTTTCACTCCAACATTTCTAATACCAGAGGTAAAATTTTATCTTTTTTCACATTTATTCTTACATGCAAATTGACTTTTTCCCCCTTCACTCTTTTCTCATCCCCTCCAAAAGCCTAATATTCTTAGGATTGCTGTTTCTATATTCTGGGGATTTGATGTATAATAATTTAGAAACTCTTACCTTAATAATCTAGTAAAAAAAAATTCACTAAAGAATTCAGTTTGTTCAATGAAATACTACAGCAGGAACTAAAATATTTCTTCATTTTTTAGCCATCTGTTGGTCAATTGCTATTAGTCTCATGTAAGACACACAAATACAATACTGTGTATGTTTCATCTATTTATTTTCATAAACCTCAAATCATCTCAGCATTAACTATTTTCATTGTTTTTAAATTCCATCTTAGGTTCAAAGATTCCCGAAATATTAGCATTAGCAAGAAACATGGAGATCTACCTTGCCATCATTTTAGAGTTGAGAAAACCAAAGGACTTGTTCAATATCAGCCAGCTAATTAGTAGTGGTGATTCAGAAAGACAGACTTAGACATTAGACGTCAACAACAAGGACTCCTAGGCGTTCATATACATGTTTTCCCTTTCAATTAAAAAATAATTGCTTTTTGGACAATAGACATAGTATATCTTGATTAGAGAAATTCTGGAAAATACTGAAAAACATAAAGAAAAATATAAATCATCCACAATCTCATCATTCAGAAAACCTCTGAAAACATTATAATGCATTTTCTTCGAATCTTTAATTTTCCCTGTATTTAAAAACAGTATGAATGTACAATTTTACAAAATTGAGATAACATACATAAGTTTGTACTGTTTTATCACTTTATATTAATATTTTCTCATCTCATCAAATTATTTAATAAAAACATCTTTTAATTTGATTCTGCCATACTTTATGTAACCATTATTCTCCTATCACTAGACAGTAAGGTTATAAACAACCATGCACATAAATCTTTGAATTTCTAATTTTTTTCTTAGGAGAAAAATCTAGACATGAGATTACTGGGTCAAAGCATATGCATATTTTGATGAGTCTTTATATAGATGGCCAAATAGCCATCCCGAATGATGTACTAATCTATACTTTCATCAGTGGAGCAGTACATAATGCCTGTTTTATTGCATCTCTCACCAACACTGGACATTGGTTTTTATAATTTTTGCCAGTGTCAGAGAGAAAATGATTCTTTAAATTTGTATTTATTCATTACTACTACTAAACATTTTTTCATGTATCTATTATCTATATTTCCTCTTTTATGAGTAATGTCTTTATTTTTGTCCATTTAAAAATGTTTTATTGAAGTACAATATACATACAGAAAAATAAACATATCTTAAATGCAAAACTCAATGACTTTTTTCATAAACTGAATACACCCATGTACCAGCATTTAGATGGAAAAAACATAACACTATCAGCACTCCAGAAGCTCCTCTTGTGTTCCTTTCCAATCATTAATTTTCCTGAGGGTAATCACTCTTCTGACATCTAATAGAATAATTGTGCCTGTTTTTGAACATCTGCCCATTTTTTATACTAATAATTTTGTTTTAAAAAGTTAATTAGTATTTATTATAAAACACTTTATTACATAAAAGAAAGCAACAAATCATCCAAAAATAAGTTCACTTAAAATAATTACTTTTAACCATGGTTACCATCTCTGTAAGAATGGATGGTCAGAAATAGAGAAACAGACAAGTTATCCTTCTGAATGGGATTATAATCTTACTTTAATTGAAGAAAAAGAAACTAAAAAAAAAAAAACTAAAATAAAAAACAAAGCTCCAAAACTTCAGATAAATGTTCTTTGAGCATATACAACCCATTAAGAGACTTGAATCTCATTAAAAACAAAAACAAAGTCTGTTTCAATTTTGCATATTATTAATTCATTTCCTACTAATGAAAAGTGAAATGATTAACATGAATCCCTTCATCCTTTCCTCTCCCTACCTATTAGGTTTGCTTTCTTATATTATTTTTATTTAATATTTACACTTAATTCTGTGACTATCATTTCCATTGATATTGATTCTATTATTCTGAATCATCCTTTAATTGGCTTGAATAGAGTACTGCTCCCACCCCCATTTTATCTTTAAAGGTGAACTTACAGTTATTTTCATGTTTGAGAATATCTATTTCATGTTTGTAGCCTTTATAAAGAAAGAAAACAATTTCCTTGGCTTAGAATTTCTTTCCTTTACAAAGCTGTAATGATAATGTAACAACAAAAAATAATAACAGTAAGTACTTAGTGCTTAATATGCATGAGGCACTGTTATAAGCATTTCATATATGTGAGGTCATTTAATACTAGCAACAACCCAATGAGATACTGTGTTTCCCCAAAAATAAGACCTCGCCAGACCATCAGCTCTAATGCGTCTTTTGGAGCAAAAATTAATATAAGACCCAGTCTTATTTTAATATAAGACCCGGTCTTATGTAATATAAGATGGTACAATATAATATAATATAATATAATATAATATAATATAATATAATATAATTTAATATAATACCGGGTCTTATATTAATTTTTGCTCCAAAAGACACATTAGAGCTGATGATCTGGCTAGCTCTTATTTTGAGGGAAACACGGTAGGTAGCAGTATTATCTTTATTTTACATATGAAAAAATCTGAGGCACCAAAAGGTAAACTGACTTGTCTAAGGTCACTCATTTTGTAAAGTGGCAGAGCTCTGATTTGAACTCAGTCTGGCTCAAGAGCCTGTGCTTTTAACAGCTACATTATACTGCTTTGAATGTTTGCAGTTGGCACATGACTGGGGGAAGGGACAGTAAAGGACTCTACTAACTTGAAGGGGTGAAGGCAAGGGACGACAGATGCCCTGCAATGAACAGATTCACACAATAAAAACTATACTATGTTCCTCACAACTTTCAATTGTCTTGTTGGATATTCATGAGGTGAAAACTTGTTTAAAAGTACCTGATCCTAGAACACTTTACATACAAGTACAAAGGAATTTTCTTGCGAGGTTTTAATATACTAGTTTTCCAGGAATGGAACTACCAGAGAAACCATGTTTTGGAAATTTGTATTACATGGCAACATGACAGCCCACAGCATTTGATTTGCTAAGACAACACACCTGTATCACTCTGCACTTACAGCTGCCACATTCATCGTAGCTCTCCATGCGCACCAGCATCATTTAACTACTTCATCGCATTTCTAGTGTCGTCATGGTCAAGACTTTATATATCAATGTAATATTACTTTATGATAAATTACTCTTATTTCGTCTTTCTGTTCAATTAGGGCAACATGTTGATTTTAAAATTATGGATGTTCTCTTATCTATGAATTTCATTTCAGGATGCAAAAGGCTCCTATATGTATAGAGGTCCCAAACCATTATACGAGAGTAGTAATTTTTAAGGGTTTTTCTTTTGCTTTTTCCTCTGATGTCTTTAGTCCACTTCTTTCTAAATTCATACAATAATGAGAAAACCTACAATTTGGTTGATTCATCTTCTTTCTTAAGTACTCTTTGGAGGGCTGGAGGTGAGTGGGATTAGGAGCGATGCCATTCTGCATCAGAACACTCAGTTTATTTCTACAGTTTCCCCTTTTGAAAGTTCTACTCCTTTCCTTATTTGCTTGTTGCTGGTGGACTTCTGGTTGCCATTCTTATTGCTACAATTTGACCATTTTGTTAGCTTTTGGGGATGTGCTTCACTCAGCCGTATCACCTGCCAGTCCTTTTTTGTACACTCTTTGCATGGAGTGTGTTTCTTTTCCTTTGAAGAGACCATCCCAATATTTTCCTGAGTACTAAAAGTATCAATTACTTTGTGACGAATGAAAATTTACTACAAGCTTTTCTAATCTCAACTGTATTCTTCTTATAGCTAATAAAGTAGAAGACCCCTACTCAGGGTCGATTATCACATATATCACTTACAAAAATATTAGTATTTATTGAGTGATGACAATGTGCCAGTCACTGTTCTAAGAGCTTTACATTTATTATCTCCTGAGTATCATAACAATCCTGTGAGGTAGATACTGTCTTCAGAGGAAACTGAAGTGCAGAAAAGTCACCCACCAATTCGCCCAAGGTCACACAACCAGTAAGTGGCAAAATAGGGATTTGCACCCCGGTCACCTGTTATCAGAGCCCAGGGTATTTATCAACTACCTTACTGCCTCCCAAGTTTTTTAGGGGCTTCCTTTCCCCTCAAGGACTACTTCACTACAGATTTTTTGATTACCTCTTCCTCTTTACAGCCTACCAAAAATGCTCAATAAATATTTATTACTTAAATAAATGAAAGACCTAACTGCATATTTTCACTTTCCCCCTCCCCCACCCATCTTTTAATGTGCCTTTTTCTTTTAGCAACAAGAGCAAACTAAAATCCCCAATACTCTTTTCTGAGTGGTTAAAGATAATTGCATCTTAAAAATAAAAACATTATAAGCATAACAGTTTTCACCTCTACTTTCTAAGTGAGCTGACCAAAGCTGAGCAGAAATGCATGAAGCTCTTTCGAGTATTTCTTTACATGGCTTTGGTATCACATTTGCTTTGGGGGGGGGGGGGGTGCAGGGTGAGGGGAGTTTTGGAAATCATCTACAAGAACTAGGTACTCCTCTTTCCCACTTCTGGCAGAAGCAGCTCTATGCTCCCTGGCAGCTCAGATCACCAATTATGTGCCCTGCCATCCTTGGGAAGCAGGGACATATCAGATCTATTCCAGCTACCTGTGCTTCCATCAGAACTTACTGTTCAATCTCTTAGTTTGTCAGATATCTAACACAAATTAACAGGAGGTCAAGCATATCAACAGAGTACACATCCTAGGCAGCATGCTTGATTTAGAGTGAAAGGTTTGTGGATATAATATGCTGACATAGAAAAAATGACTGTGGTTTCAGACACTATGACAGGCTGATGGTTTTGGCCTTATTTTGAGATAGGCAAGCCTCTTGCCTCCCTCCAAGTCACACCCCAGAAGTAACATTAAAGAATTTTTTCAGAGACACCAAGGAATGTAAATAAATGCATGAAGATAACATAAAGAGAAATATAATCTTGAATTTGAAAATGAAAACAGGTATTTTTAGTAGCCTCTGGTTAAAAAAACAAACAAACAGCATGGTAGAAAAAGAATGATTATGGGAATGAAGTCTGTTAATGTAGACAATAATTCTTTATGGCAGTATTTATGTATATAAACTAACTCAAGGTGGCACAGAACCCTTATATGTTACAGATGTATAACAGTATTAGAGAAAAACGTACACATGATAATTAAATGTAGATAATAAACAGAAGCAAATTGAGATGATAACGGTTTGCGTAGAGCAAATTTAAAAATATCTACAAAATTTAAAGGTCAAATATGCATTCAACTTGTTAGAGAAGGCACTGTCAAGACTAAGAATCTACTTCAATTCTTTGTATTTTAATAAAAATAATGCAATCGCATCATTTGAAAACTGAGCTAATGTATTTTGAAAATTACTTACACTGATGACTGATGAAGAAGTTGACAAATTTAAACCTTCAAGATCAGCTATTAAGCTTGGAGAAAGAGCTGGTTTGGGAAGTGCAACTGGAGTGAATACTGGGTTAACTGCAAAAAAAAGCCCAAATTAGTAAATGTGCATGAAAATTTAATAAATATTAAAAGCAACATTTTAATTTTGTTAGTACATCTAATTAAATTACTTTGATTAATAAATCTATGACAATTCTATTTAACATCTTGTTTTAGTCAAGTTATTATCAAGTCATGGCAGTTGTTAGTCTTAGCTTTCAAAACATAATGGCAAATCGTATAATAAAATAAGGATATAAATATCTTGAGTAATAGTTTTTGAACATTTTTATCACATAACACTATCACTAATATTTATTATCCAGCTACTTCACTAAAAGAAAAAGGTAAAGAACCATTTTGTCAGACCAATATAAAGAATAACAATAACTTTCAAGAGAGTTCTCCAGTTGAGTGAGAAGTCTTAAAAGGGTGTTTAAATCCTTTCTCTATTTTATTCTCTGTCATAATTACAGGGGCACAAGCCATCTAATTCCCTTCTAATTATACTGTCAGCACAAGCTATGTGCTAGATAAAAATGTTTATTCAAATACTCCTATGTACCAGAGATCAGATACTTGAAAATCTGAAAACCTTTTAAAAATGCCAATCTGATCATGTTATACCCCTCTTTAAGACTCTGTGTAGGCTCACAGCTGCCTATAAGATGAAAATCCAACTCCTTAAGTGTGCAAGGTCTCTATAATCTAGCCCAATACTGTCCAACAGAACTTTCTTTGATGATGGAAATCTTCTATAGATGAACATTTATAGATGAAAACTGGCACTGAAAGTTTATCCTAAATTGGATTTGAGGCCAGTTGACTATGCTAACGTATTTAATTAATGTATAAGAAACAAACTGACTCTATGTAGTTAAAATATATATATATGGCATACAGATTAAAGAGATACCATTTCTACCTATCAAGTTGGCAAAGACAAGTTTTAAATAGAAAATCCAGCATCGGTAAGGGTATAAGGAATCTGGCAGGCTCAGACCAATACTGTGTAAGTTGGTATAAGCTTTGTGAAAGGCAATTTTACACAATAGAATTCTTCAAAGCCTTTGTCCCAGAAATTCTACTCCTGAGAATTTATCTTAAGGAAACAGTCATAGAGATAATGCAATAATATACTTATGATGATGTGTATTGCTTCACTGATTATGATAGCAAAAAAAAAAAAAAAAGTGGAAACAAGTTAAATTTCCAACAATAGTAAACCTGTTAAATGGAATTTATTACAACAATATAAAGGATAACCATGCAGTCATTAAACATGAAGTTGTTAAAGAATCTTTACGGCATGGAAAGGAATGTGTATGATAAACAGACAAAGAAGCAAGTGATAAAACAGTGTCTCCGTAAGAACTAATTTTGAGGGGAGGGGATATGCACATGAAAAGCATCTGAACTGATATGTCAGAACGTAAACCCAGGGTAACTGGATTACAAACCCATTTTATTTTCTTCATTTTAAAAACTTTCTACAAAACATGTTTTTCTTCATGGAAGTACATTTAATAAAGTAATTATATAATTATTCTTCTGATCAAAGTTTTGCTTTAAAATGTAAGAATAAGTAAAAATTTTAATACGTAATAATTTAATATGAAGTTATTGAACTTGTTAAATGTAATTTGCTGCTGCTGCATCTTCGTTATCATCTCCATCATCTCTAACCCTTATATAATGCTTCTCATGTACCCAGCACATTTTTAAGCACTTTTACATTTATCAACTCATTAAATCCTCTTAATATTCCTAAAAAGTGTGGCTATTATCACAATTTAAAGCAATTAAAGCAGGGAGATTAAGTAAGTTGCCCAAGGTTACACAGTTAGTAAGTAACAGAACTGGGATTCAAACCCAGACAGTCCAGCTCCACTGTCTTCTTAGCTACTCTACTCTACTGTCCCACTCCAATTTACTCAACAATATCACATATCATAAAGCTTATCTGAAGCATGATTACCGGTGGCTAATAAAAATTTTAAAAAGAGTTTACAGTTGGTTTTACTAACATTGTAATTATATAGGTTTACATTTCCTATTTTAAAAAAACACCAGAATATGATTGCTGCTTTCTGATCATCCTATTGAGATGACATGGCATGGGGTACTAAAAGACATTTTAATTTCCAGAAATATAAAATATGTCTGGAAAAAAGAAAGCACAGTGCTACTTCTAAGCCTCATCTATTGTTAGGCCATATATTATCTTAGCATAAATACTTTCCAATGTATTATCAACTGATCTCATAAAAAGTCATATAATTTCATAATCTAAAGGAACTGTAGAAATGTTCAGCCATTCTTTTTTTCATTTCATACATGAATAAAATGAAACACAAATTAACTCAATTGATTAAAGCCATACCAGGGCCAATACCTGTGCTTCTGATGACATCCCCTCAAAAGATGCAATAAGGAAATATCAAGATACTTCATTCAAAATCACAAAATGCTTTTTTTGTAGAGCCCGTCTATTGCTAGAGTTGCTAACTACACTGCTTCCTTAGAGAAACAATGGTTATTTCAGGGGGTAGGTAGCAAGCTCGTTCACTCCTCCATGCCTTTACTCTCCTTACTCTCTTCTCTTACCTCCAGCTTTTTGACTAATTCTTACTTATACTCAGGTTCAAGTGTTACAACCGGGTACTGCTAGGTGGGTTAGGTACCCCAATACCTAACAGCATATCTCGTTCTTATTTCATTTATAATATGACAATCTAATTACCTATTTATGTGGTTCTCCCCATTATACTCTGAGAGGTTCCTTGGGTAGAGACAATGTTTTATCCATTTAGAATCTTTAGCATGTAGCAGATTACTTTGATCATAACAAGTGTTCAATGAATGTTTTCTGAGTGAGGACATAGGTAAATTCAGGACTTGCGGTTTTCCTGATATGCAGTGGGTCCCGAACAAAATAACCTTTGTGGATTATGATGTGCCTCTTACATAAAACATAAGCAATGTGTCTGCCCCACCTTCAAAATTAATCTGAGAACTCAAGCCACTGGAGATTGACTTTTTAGTTTTTGATCAACAAACTGTTTGTCATGGGCAATAAAGAACTACTTCAGGCTAAAAAAGCAGCATATAATGAAGTCAGTATTTTAAGAGCCATGATCAACAACAGTATTCTTCCATACAGACACTCTACTTGTCTGTGTCTGTAAGCTCATGCTTCTGCCATAGGCCTTTGTAGCTTTTTAATTTTTTTGTTTCCCTCATTTTTTCACTATACTTTGTACCTCTATTACATCTCTTACATATGATGTTACTTGTTCAGGTACCTGGGTCCCTCACTAGATTTCAGTCTCTGGAAGAGAATGACTAAATTCTGTTTATCTGTTCTAGCAGGTAGCAGAGTAACCTGACAGACATCCACAAATATGGGCTGAACTGATTTGTTAGAGAGAGTTTCAAGTGTCATTTCCATAAAATATTTTTTAAGATACAGTTTTTGGATATTAAAAGCAAACAGAAATACTACGTTGAGTTAAAATAAATATAAGTTGGGATGAAATTTCCATAAAACAAATCTTACATTGAAATTCTTAAAACTTAATATTTAAGAAAACCATTGTTTCTCCATATAAAAACATGCTCTTTAAAAGAATCAAACAATAAAAATTACATAATTTTACAGGTTTCTCTTTTTACCTTAGCTGCCAGGAAATCCAGAGTCAGATATAAGGAGAAAATATAATCAGTGCACTCTAGTACCTTGTAACATTTACTCTTAATTCCTTCTTAAAAATGCTTGACTGTTGTAAATTATAAAAGTTACATATGTATGTAAAATATTTATCGCCACAGAAAGGTATAAAATGTAAAGTAGTCTTTTATTTCTCCTCATTTCTAGTTTAGAACTATATTCCAAAGGGACTAGAGCTAACACTGTTGATTATTTCTTCTATAGCCTTCCAGAAATAAATAATGTACAATCATGTTTGTGTTTGTGTGCAGGATATAGCTCCTCTTTTATTCCTTTAAAAAAAAAAAAAAAAGCAAGTGGAATCATGCTCTTTATGTATTTTTTTAAATGATCATATTTTGGATATATAACAACATAATTAACAGATAAAGATTTGCCCCATTTTTTTTTTTTTTTAAAGATTTGGAAGTCAGTGCTATAACTATAGTAGTTTTTTTTTTTTTTTTTTTAATTGGGGAACGGTGTGTTTTTCCAGGGCCCATCAGCAGCTCCAAGTCAGGTTGCAGTCCTTCCAACCTAGTTGTGGAGGGCGCAGCTCAGCTCCAAGTTCAGTTGCTGTTTTCAATCTTTAGTTGTGGGCGGCACAGCCCACCATCCCATGGTGGGAATTGAACTGGCAACCTTGTTAAGAGCTCCTGCTGAGCCATCCAGCGGCCCCAAGATTTTTAATGGTTATATTACCCTATTCATAGATACTCGTTTTCAAGATTATGCTGTTATAAATAACGCTGCAATGAAATTTTTATATATAACCTTGCATATTTTATTAATGCAACAAATATTACTGGGAGCCGACCATATACCAGGTGAATATCAGTGAGTAAAACAGACAAGGAAGGATTCTTCCTTGTCCTAACTGTATCATAATTGGGTGAGACATACAATAAACAAGTAATAAAAATATTTAAGGTAATTTCAGATAGTGAAAAATGTCATGAAAACAGTCAAGAGTGATTAGTGAAGGTCTGTGAGTGAAGGTGACTATTGAGGGGGAATTGGGGAGATACGAGGAAGCCTGCCATCAGATCTGGAAGAAATGCAGGGGGAGCAGCAGAACGAAGGCCCTTGGCAGGACAGAGCCTGGTGTAGTTCAGAAAATCAAAGGAGCAGAGCAGATAAGAAGGAGCAGGAGTCAGATCATCTAAGGTCTTAGAAACCTTGGAATATGGACTTTAAGTGTAAAATTAAGCCATTACATTAAAACAAGGATGGAGTAAGATCTGATTTTGCTAGTTTATCTGTAGGACAGATTCCTAGAAAAGAACTTCTAGGTCAAAAGGTGTGTGCAATTTACGTTTGATAGATGTTGCTAAAATGACTCCAAAAACCTGCTCCTACTTATAATTCCTATCAAAAACATATGTAGAATGCCTGTTTCTCCAAATCTTAGCAATAATGGATGTTGATAGAAAATCTTTGCAAATAGGTGAAAAATTATTCAAATTTGGCGCCAATTTTATTTTATTTTCTCTATATTAAGTATTTCTCCATATCATACATTTTAATTTCTCTGTATTAATAATTTGCCATGCCTAATGGAGACAGGCCAGGTAAGTAACATAAATAGAACAGCTCTATGTTCTGTTTATAAGAATAAGACAATCTAACTGTGAGAGTACTTTAATAGTTATGAAATCTTACTTGTTGTTACTCATCTCCTAGCGCAAAACTACCTACTACAAAGTCAATTCCACTACCTCTCTCATAATACAGGAGGATTTAGGGGAGATGATGAATATACATCTTTGCACACTTCGGTGAGTATATTTGTAGGATTCCAAGTTCTTAGATGTAGATTTGCTGAGACAAGGACTTTTTTGCAGTTAAAATATTGATAGATATAGTCATACTGTTCTTCAAAAGCTTTGTACACACTTCTGTTTCTATCAAAAGTGTGGCTAGTGGAAGACGGTGGAGTTCTTTCCATTTCCATTTACTTTCCTAATTCTGTCCCTCCTTAAATTAGATGCCTCAATCCCCATAACCAACTTTTAACAACACAGAAGTTGTTATCTAAGCATATTTATTTACTAAAACAAATATAAATTACTAAAGCAAAAGATCTTAAAATGAATTTGGTACACTTTTATTTGACCAATTACAATTATTCGGGTGATACAAAACTGTATGCTAAAAAGATGAGAGAAAAAGATACTAATAGAACTGTTTTCTAAAATTTGCTTGCCTTATTATTCATCTATAAATCTTTCACGACAGATGTTAACATATTTTGATACATGTAAATGAATGGTACCATAAAAATGAAAACTACTAGTACTAAACCCAGAAGAAAAAATTTAAATTTCAATACTTACAATCATCTAGATCTAGAAGGGAAACATCTTTGGTAGCAGGACTTCTATCTTGCTTTGTTTTTTTTTCTTTTTCCTATAAAATAAGAAGTATTTTATGTATCGTATGTTCTATTTTAAAATCTCTGAAGTAGTCCCTACCATTTCAACAAAACATTTGTCCTCTGCTTACTCTTCCAAGAAAAAGAAAATCAAATAAAGCTTCCAGTTTTTTGAATCAAATTTTTTATTTCAGTTAGCATACAGTATTTCTTCTCCACCATGCAAACTGCTAACTATTCTAAAATATTTTGTGTTTAAAGATTATAAAGGACCTTCAGAAGAAAACTTAATGGGAAATAATTATTTTATAATTAACTGACAACTTTTTGCTAACATAAAAATGTAATTTGGTCCTTTGGTAGAAAGGGTATAAACAGTCTTGAAAATAGTTTCTAAACAAGCTGATTTAAGAAAAAGAAACACTCAAACAATATATTCTCTGCTTTGAGACTGTCAATGGCTCATGATAGGTTAGCCTTGCTAAGATGTAGTTTGTGACAGGCTTGTACCAAGTACTTCACAGTTCAACCCTGGGTTGTGTCAGACTTCTTTTGCCAAAAGTATTCATTAAAATCTATAGATGACATTTTCAGGCTCCTGCTCTTTAGGGCTGAAAAGGATTCATTTACTTTCTTTACTGTTTTCCAATAAGTATTTCAAAACGTATGTGCATACAACTAGGGCTTCTTCCAGCTCAGATTTGCTTATTCAGTCTACTATATTTTTGAAACGTGGAGTAGAAAACATGTCCCTAAGCCTGCACAGCTTGCTTAGAGAATCAGAAAAAATGTGTAATCTTTAAAGAAAACAAAAAAGGGTAAATTAAGTGCAGTACTGAATAGCATTATCAACAATTAAAGACCAACCAAGATTAGGGTGTTAGCAGATGTATTTGGGTCAAAGTCACTTATCTTTATACTTTTTTACATTAAATCTTCTCAAAGTAAAGCCCAAATCTGAAGTTTTTGCTAAAGTGGTTTGATTGATTGATTCATTCATAGATGTATATAGAATTTTTAATATGTATCAGATTCTGTGCTAAGCAATGGAAGTAATATACCCAAGACAGTCACAGTCCCTGCCTTCAGATAATTTATAATCTACCAAAGGAGCTCATAGCTTACTGTTTACGTGAATTATTACAAATATGTTTGAAGTCTTCCTCCAACCATGGAAAGGTATCACGAAAGCAAAAGGTCCATTACCATCATTTAAAGTCTACAACTGTGTTACAGCTGTTACTACAGTACACATACATGAACAAGAGCAATACATCAAATTATATGTTAGATAAGATTTGTAAATGATTTTAAGTTCTGTTTGTTTTTCCCCTTATGCCAATCATCAGAAAAAATATTTTCAAGGATCATTCAAACAATACTCATTCAAACACTAACAGAAAACATCAGCATTGATTTTCTTTCCCAAAATAATTATTTCTGCCACCGAAAACTACAAATCATCTAGAAGGGTTTTTATTTTTTCATTAGTTATTTAAAAACATTTGCCCCTCTATCCATACCTCAAGTGAATATCACTTTCTAGGACTTGGGTAAAAAAATAGAAGAAATGTTAGTTTTAAAGCTGAAATGTAAAAGTTACAAGTAACAAGAACAGGTTGAGAAAGAAAATGCCATCTCAACTAGAATATCATTCCTGTGAAGAAAAATGTGTAACAAAAAGAGCTTATCACCATGTGACTTATCAAAATGCCATGCTGAGCACAATGGGTGTAGCTTCCTATAAGCTATAATGGTGCATGACTGGCTTTACGGAACTGTAACCTCCCCACCTGAAAAATTAGAAACCTATCAAATCAAGATGAAGTTAAAGCTGGAGGCAGGTCTATACTTCATTTTCTACTTCACAGCTAAGAGTTTGTAACAATATCTATTAAATACACATCAGGTCACGTACAACAGAGGACAGAGTTGCACGTGAAACTGGTATAAAGCCTAAAACAGAAAGAAAAAAGGCCCTAAAAAGGACAGACTTTCATTGACTTTCTGAGAACAGCAAATAAGTGGTGACTGAAATACAACATTAGCAATAGATAATGGTCATTTCTACAGAATTGAAAAAGCCTTGCCTTCTGAATCAAGGTTTTAGAAAGCTTCATGATGTGTTTGGCATTCCTCTCTTATATTATATTTCATTTTTCATTTTAAAAAATCCATAGTAAGTTCAAAACATTTTCATACTTAAAGGATCTACTATAAAAATAAAAATCTGAATTCTAAACAAAGAAGTTAAGAGCCCTATTCTATCAAACATTTCTCCATTTGCAATTCATCTTGGTAATAGAGACAGAACCTGGGTAAATGCATATAGGACTTGAGGCAGGAGATTTTTCTTGCTCAATGCATAATTCATGTGCTCCGCCTGCAAAGTGTGTAAAATGAGAATTTCACACCGCAGCATGAGCCATGGAGCTGCAGAGAAAAGGCAGATGAAATCATATTTTACTGTGTGAATTTTATTTCTTACCCTCCCAATATTTATACAAAACCATCATTGACAAACCAAACACATTGACAGATCACCCACTGTTTCTATTGTGTTAGTACTTGAGAAGAGATCAGGCAGAAACACAGACAATTTGTTTTTGTATATTTTTTAAATAGAGAATTAGGTTTTTAACAGCTGAGTGACTGTATTAGACTTTTATAAGGACAACAGTAACTGATCTTAAAATCTCACTACAAAAATACCTAGTTATCAATTCATCATCCTCAAATCTCCATTTTGTTTCTATGGTATTCGATTATACACCTCAACACATCAACATTTTCAAAATGAAATACAAAATCACAGGGTTAAGAAACTGATTTCTATTTATTTCATTACAAATAATAAATAAAATATCCTGGAAATCCTTATTAAGCTCCAAATAATACACACAAAAATATGTAATAATAAATCTACAAAGATTTTTTAATGTATTATGCATGTTCATTTTCATGCTGTTTGAGGAAAAAATGCAAGTAGAAAAAAATATCTGATATGACAAGCATCAAATATGCTTCCAAAGAGGAAACCATTGTAAAGAATTTTGAAATTTAAAACTATAAAACAGGGTAAGTGATATATAAAGTTTGTCAACCCATACTGTGCTTAGAAATCAACAAAAATTCAAGGCTAATTTTCAGCCTCACAAGGCAAGGTATTTGCATGAAATAGTTTCAATTAGAATTACCAACCAAGGACAATTTAATGACTCTCTTGCCTTCAAGTCATCTAACAAATTTCATTTAAAAAAATCTGAGGCTGACACTTAACATTGTGCTTTAAAACAAAAGTACATTACCAGCAAATTGAGACTTCTTTATAAGTTAAGAATTAGTCTACACTGTTAAACAAATTTTCCTTACTAGATTACACTTATTTCAATAAGGAAGCTTGTTTAACGGCATTAACTTTTAGTTAAAGATCTCAATTGAAGTGAAATGATATTCTTTTCTGGAGAACTTAAAATATGAACTAAACTAGGAAAGATGTAAATTGAAAGAGGAAAGGGTTTGAATTGTCAGAAAAAAACAATTATTCTACGATATTCACAGAAGTTATATAATTGCAACACACATAAATACTTGTAAAAACACAAGTAAAACTTGTTTCCAATATCTCAAATAGAGCAGAAAACCATTCAGAAAATAGTTCCTTTCACTCTTACCCATGTTCTATCTCAGACCACATGCCAAACATCCTTTATCCCCAATTATTTGGGGCAAAAGAATTATTTCATGAAAAGGATTAGACTCAAATTTAAATATTTCTCCATGAAATATATTTCAGAAACAAACACCTACAAATACAAATATGCTTGCCTATCAAAATAATTCTAACTGAAGAACAAGATAATTTTCTTCGGTCTTTACTGACAATATCTGATCTCAAGAACATTTCCCAATCAATAATACAAACAAGCAAACAGGACACCAGAATGTATCATTATAGTTTTGTGTCTTATGGATATGCTGGGGCATGGCGTTGAATGACAAACACTCCAGTAACGTAAACAATTCAACAATGGTTCTCAGCCTTCGACTGTCCCTACACCATTCACATGAGTAATACCCTCTCATTAGTAACATTTTTTTATTCCGTGTAGTCATTCTCAACTAGGAAAAGTGGAGGGAGCACCCTCTGATATAGGGCCACTTTCTCCTCAGTTTATATTTTCTGTAATAAGAGAAATGATATAAAAGGAAGAACAAAGGCACAGAAATTGGAAAACATAACATATGAAGAGTACCACAAACAGTCCATTTGGATTAGTGCACATGCAAAACAAAGGGGGTTAAAACTGGAAAGGCAGGTTTGGCCGTGCAAGCCTGAGGGGAGTACTGAACTCAAATGACAATGGAGCATCATTATAGCTAATGTGAACATTAATCTGGCATCTGTACAGAAGGACTGGGCTGGGGAAGCGACAGAGAATGACCAACAGCAATGGCCTATGAGAGAGGTAATGAAGACATGATCTAGAATGGTGGTGAAAGAAAAAGAAATAGATATGAGAAATAATACACAGAATCTCTAAGACATGGCAACTGTGTAAACATACAGGATGAGGGAGGAATCAAAGAGAATTCTGGGGTTACAGATCTGGGAGAACAGAAATAGTGCTGGTACCAAATGGTAGAGCATGTCTTCTTTTGGCTATATTAGGTTTGGGAAACCAGTAGCTCCTGAGAGAGCTAAGGATTTGGTTTGAATTTGGGAAGAAAAATTACAGCTGCTATAGGGATTTAGAGATGTTATTAGGGAAGAATTCACACAAATGTTTTAGCTGAAGCTATAGGAGTAAATAAGTCTCACAACAGGAAAAAAATGTAGTGAAAAATGACTAAAAATAAAGTAGGGGTGGCCGGTTGGCTCGGTTGGTTAGAGCACTTGGTTAGAGCGCGGTGCTCTTAACAACAAGGTTGCCTGTTCGATCCCCACAGGGGCCACTGTGAGCTGTGTCCTCCACAACTAGACTGAAACAACTACTTGACTTGGAGCTGATGGGTCCTGGAAAAACACACTTAAATAAATAAAAGTTTTAAAAATAAATAAAAATAAGTTATTTTACATCAATTAGTATTTTTGAAAAATAATGTGTAGTAAGCACTATCTTTGGGGCAATGTTCACACTTTGGTGTCAGAAGGGGGTAAAAAGTGATGCAATTAAAAGACAGAAGTTCAAAGAAGTCAGAAGAAAGGGGATGCAGAGGAGTTTTAAGTAGTAGGGGAAGAGTCATAAAAAGTTCAAGAAGGATAATGACTAAGAGAAGGCAACTGGGTTTGGGGAAAGGTCACGGCTGACTTCAGAGAGCAGCATCTGTAGGAACTGATAGGAGTGAAAACCAATTTAAAAGAGACTAAGAAATAATTGGGTAAAGAGGTAGTAGATGGAGAATCTCTGGATTATTCTAAACTCTCATTGTCACACATTCTGTCTCGGTCTCTCTTCTATACCATCCTGCCTCCCTCTCTCTCTTTAAATCCTGGGAAGACTTGAGTGCTCTGGTTGGCAGAGGAGGCATCAGTGGAGAAAAAGACTGAAAGTGCAAAGGAGGCATATGGTTATCAACAAACGCGGCCAAAAGGCCTATTCTTGGTTAAGTGGCTAGGGATGGCTCACTCAGAGCTACATTCAGAGAAAAAGGAGGGTAAGTAGAGATTGTGTGTTAGGGAGCAGAGAGGAAGGAGAGCTCACAGCAGATGGCAGATCAGCTTCTGCAGAAAGTGGATGAGATCACAGGTTGCAGGTAAAGGGTCACGCCTGAATGTTAACTTATAACATGAATGGTATAAGAAAGAGTCGGAAAACATACAGGAGATGTAAGAGTTACAAAAAAATGTTTTTTCCTTTTAGCATTAGTGTTCTATAGTGCTAATATTGTTGGTCTCATAGAATTAATGTTCAAGTTAAAAAATGTTAACACTGCTGTTTTATATTTATATAGTGTTTTACACTGACCTTTCACATTTGATTTTTTTATAATGGCACTCAGAAAAAGTAGAGTGAGGACTAGCATTTCTACTTTATAGATGAGGAAACTGAAGCATAAAGATAATATCTTCTAAGAAGTAGAACACTATAGCTATCTCATAAAATGAACTGTTTTCAAAGGCATATATTCAAGGTACTTCAAGGTGTCATTTTCATGCTCAATATCCCCAAAACACATTGTCCAAATGAAAGAAATGGAAGAGAAAGAGTAAAAGTATAGATTTAGTTGGGCTGCATATTTAAGGCATATGAATTTTTAGCACTAACATACTGTCATGCTAAATTAAAGTAAAGCGCCCACCATCTGCTTTCATTACTCATAATTTAGAGCAGAAGCCACAACACTTGGTGCAAGAAGGACTTTTCCGCAATTATAGAGTTGCCCATTATTAGAAAACTGGTAACTCCAAATGACTCATAAAAAAATAGAAAGAAAAAAAATAGTTATGATGGCTTCAAGATAGAGAATATTCCAACTGATAAAACAATCCTATCAGTCTATTACAGACAGGAAAAGGCATTTTAATATACAGAAAATAAGCCACGTAAGCAAAACACAGGCATAAAACTATAAACAATATGAGCAACACATGAATTTCTTGAGTCTTAGCTCATTGCAATATGTATACTGATGTTCTACAGCAAAATATTTTCAATTATTAAGAGAATTAATCTGTTCATTGAAAGAAGAAACAAATTGAATCACTGACCTGTGGTACCTCTATGACTTTTTAGCGGGGTCTTCCTAAATCCCTGCTTCTAATATTATATAGGCAGTAAGGTCTACAATTTTTCAACTTTTACAAAACTTCGTAAGAATAACTCATTATAATTCCACGCACTTGACAATCACTGATTTCTTATTTGGTCATTTTAAAAAATCACTGATTTCTTAATCTGAGTTGTACTTACTGTCAGTTTCTAAAGCTCCTTTATTTTAAATAACACCTTATGTGCTTTTGTAATTTAAGTATGAAAGAGAGGACATCAAACTCACTATGTGATAAGTTTTTATATGAGGCGAGATTAATAAACCTAAAAATTTAACATTTTATGTGAATATTTGAAACATAGAAATTTTAGATTATGTACTATATGCACACTTATTTTAAATATAAATTCAAATTTAAAATAGGCTTTACTATATGCAAGAATATTTAAAAAAAGACAAATATTAGCCAATTATTAAACATGCTTATTCTTTAACAATGCATCTATGGATAGAGGAGGGTAATTATCTACTTCAAGGAATTTATTTTCATCCTTGGCTACTCAGATGACTTATTAAAGAAACTGTAAGTATAAAACAAATAAATGAAAAAATAGGTTAAAAAGAAAATGAATTCAATTTAAAAGATAGGATTTAACCTTATTTTCAACATATGGAATAAAACAGTTTATAAAAACTGCATTTGAAGCCTAGCATCAACATGATCTTTTTATAGGAAGGGAGTAATAATTAATGATCAGAAAGATATGTATTAGGTCTGAATTTTACATTAATAACTACATATTTGCAATTTATATTTTTTTGCTGATAAGCAGACAAGGTTCTGGGTTAAAAACATATCAAAAAGCATTATTCTATTACATAAGTGGTTCTTATCTTTGTTTTTAAATACATGACTACTGCATTTTTAGGAATTAGTTAAGAATATATACCCTTTGATTAAACCTTTAAAAATATTCTATTATTCAAAATACCTGGTATTTTAAAAAAGATGTTAGTCTCAATTTCTTCTGATGCATGTACATTTATATTCCTTTGCTTAACACTATTTCTGTGCCTTCCTTTTACTTCCTATTTAGCAAAAGCCTCCCTTGTCACATCCTAGCGAAGAATAACAAAGGCCACACGCATAAACACTGAGCTCTCTAATTCTGGTGGCAAAGGATGAGGTTAATAAAAAGTTTCTAATTTCTCTGCAGGGCTGAGTTATAAGGGAAGCGAGTATCCAGGGGGAAAAAATCATAGGTATGGATGAATGAAGACAGTGTTTACTTTAGTTTCCTTTAACTTGTCAGTGACAATGTTAAATCCCTTCCTTAGTTTCTTATTTTCTACGAAACACTAATTTTCAGAAATACTTAATTTTAATTGGGAAAAGGCTATAAGAATATTTACTTTCAATTACAATAAATGTATAATCTCTTACCTTAGTGACTTTTCTGGATTCAGATTCATTTTCTGATTGTGATTCGGAATCTGATGAACTTTCTTCCATTGAACTAGATTCCGCGTTGGAAGAATCTGAACTTTCAGATTTTTCATTTTCCTTCTCCCCATCTTCAGAATTACTATGCATAATAATAAATTTTGAAATATCAACTTTAAGCCCCTTACTTGTTATATAAACAAGTAGTTTTAAAAAATCAAATGGCAAATGTTGCTATTTATCCATTTTGCCTGTAAATAGATCTTTATTAAAGAAAATTATTTCACTGAGAACCATTTCTTTTTTGTATATAAAAAGATGATAAAAATGGTTTTAAAATTCCAGAACATATTAGTGAAATAATATTAAAGGTCACATTATCTATAACCAAATAAATGAGAACCCATTCAAAATCAATTACACTAAGTCACACACCCTCACATGCAAAAGGTCATAAAATAACACAATGATATCCAAAGTAGAAAATAATTAATAATTAAATGTTTGACTTACCAGGAATATACATTAGGTGCTAATAGTAACAACTTCAAAGATACTCAGGCTGATTTTAAAATGCTGTCTCATAATACTAAGAGTTCATTAATAAGTTTAAATATTTATACATCTACTTTTGCTAAAATAAACTTTCATTTTATGTATTCCCGCCCAAGAAAATGACTTAAATATGTTATCAAATGTGACCCTAAAACGTACATGAGAAAATGTTATTCTTCTAATGTCCTAAGTCTTATTTAAAAAGTAAGATAATCACATATAAACTTAAAACACCAAATGATCAAACTTAAGTGCTGATGCTAGTGTTTATTCACTCCCTCCCTCACGGAGCAAATCTTTGCTTGCCTCCCATGTGTTGGACTATGTTAGGTGCTGAGGACAAGGGCGATACAGGTGATCTCCATGTGCCTTCCTTACAGAGTCTACTGCTCACTAGAGGACACAGAGAAGGAAGGTGGCATTGGCAATAAAGGAATAAAAATGGTAAATAATGAAGTATATAGTATGTCATGAGAACATCTGGAGGGGTTTCTAAACAAACTTAACCAATACTGGCAATGCTTCCTAGAGGAAGAGACATATAAATTGAGAAATAGGAATAAGGCAAGCAGAAAGGCAGGGAGGTAGTTCTCCAAGGAAAAGGATACAATGTGAGATAGCCAAAAGGTCTCTCAGGGGAAGAGAGACGCCTTGTGGTCTTTGCCATTTTCTCAAAACTGAAGGTCTAGCTCTCTTTACTGTGTGTGTGTGTGTGTGTGTGTGTGTGTGTGAGAGAGAGAGAGAGAGAGAGGGGGGGGAGAGGGGAAGAGGCAGAGGGGGAGAGGGGGAGAGGGGGAGAAGGGTAGAGGGGGAGAGGGCGAGAGAGTCTATCTTGTGCTAGGCAGTGTTAGGAACTTCAAACAAATCATCTAATTTAGATATTCCAACATATTCTTACTGGGTGCATTATTATCCTATAATATTCAGGAAACTTAAGTAACTTGCTCAAGGACACAGCCAGGAGAGGCAGAATTGAAATTTGAACTCAAGTCTGTCTTACTCAAAAGGCCGTATCTTCCCTACTACACCATACCATCTCCCTTCAAATAAAAACACTTAGGAGTATACCATGTTTCCCCAAAAATAAGACCTAGCAGGACCATCAGCTCTAATGCGTCTTTTGGAGCAAAAATTAATATAAGACCCGGTCTTATTTTACTATAATATAAGACCGGGTATAATATAATATAATATAATATAATATAATATAATATAATATAATATAATATAATATAATAAATATAATATAATATAATAAATATAATATAATATAATAAATATAATATAATATAATATAATATAATATAATATAATATAATATAATATAATAGCAGGTCTTATATTAATTTTTGCTCCAAAAGATGAATTAGAGCTGATGGTCTGGCTAGGTCTTATTTTCGGGGAAACACTGTAGTTACAAAGGAGCTCCCCTAAGATTGCCATCTGATTTCTTAACAGACATTTGGCGGGCCAGAAGGGAGTGGCAGGAAATATTCAAAGTTATGAAAAACATGGGCCTACAGCCAAGACTACTCGACCCAGAAAGGCTATCATTTAAAACTGCAGGAGATAAAGAGCTTTCAGACAAGAAAAAGCTAAAGGTATTCATTACCACAAAGCCAGTATTACAAAAAATGTTAAAAGGACCTCTTTAAGAAGAAGAGGGAAAAGAAACACAAAAGAAAATAAAAAATATGAATAATAAAATGGTAATAATGTAGGGGAAATAACCCTAGTAAACATCCATGCACCCAACAGAGAAGCACCAAAATATATAAAACAAATATTGACCCACATAAAGGCAGAGATCGACAATAACACCATCAGAGTAGGGGACTTTAAAACCCCCACTGACACCAATGGACAGATCTTCCAGACAGAAAATCAACACGGAAACTGCGGCATTAAATAACACACTAGACCCAAAAAATTTAATTGATATTTTCAGATCATTTCATCCAAAGCAGCAGAATATACATTATCTTCAAGTGCATATGGAACATTTTCCAGGATAGACCACATGCTAGACCACAAAACAAGTCTCAATAAAATTAAGATTGAAATCATATTAGCTGTCTTCTCTGACCACAATAGTATGAAATGAGAAATCAATTACAAGGAAAAAAACAAACAAACTGAAAAACACACAAACACATGGAGGGTAAATAACATGCTACTAAATAACGAATGGGTCAACAATGGAATCAAGGATGAAATCAAAAGATACTGTGAGATAAACAAAAATGAAAACACAACAACAGAAAATCAATGGGACACAGCAAAAGCAGTTCTAAGAGGGAAATTCATGGCAAGACAGGCCTACCTAAAGAAACAAATCTCAGAAAAAAAGAGTCTAACTTTACACCTAAGGAAACTGGAAGGACAATAAACTAAGCCCAAACAAGGAAGGAAATAATAAAGATCAGAACAGAAATAAATGAAATAGAGGCTAAAAAAACAATACAAAAGATCAATGAAATCAAGAGCTAGTTTTTAGAAAACATAAACAAAGCTGTAACCAGACTCATCAAGTAAAAAAGAGAGAGGACCCAAACAAATAAAATCAGAAATGAAAGAGGAGAAATGACAGCTAACACAACAAAATACAAAAGAAAGGTAAGAAAATATTATGAGCAACCATACACCAACAAATGGGAACATCTGGAAGAAATGGATAAATTCCTACAAGCACACAATCTTCTAAGGCTAAGTCAAGAAACAGGAAAACTGAACCAACCAAGTATTACTAAAGAAATCAAATCAGTAATCAACAAGCTCCCAACAAACAAAAATTCTGCACCAGACTGATTCACAGATGAATTTTACCAAACATTCAAAAAATAATTAACACCTATTCTTGTCAACTATTCAAAAAAATTCAAGAGGAGGGTAGGCTTCCACACTCATTTTACAAGGTCACTGTTACCCTGATTCCAAAACCAGACAGACATTCCAAAAAGAGAAACAAAAATAAAAAAACAAAACTATATGCCGATATCCCTAATGAACATTGATGCAAAAATCCTCAACAAAATATTAGCAAACTGAATTCAGCAATACATTAAAAAGATCATACACCAAGATCGATTGGGATTCATTCCTAGGATGCAAGTTTGGTTCAATATCTGCAAATCAATTAATGTGATAAACCACATAAACAAAATGAAAAATAAAAATCATATGGTCATATCAATAGATACAGAAAAAGCATTTGACAAAACCCAGCATCCATTTATGATAAAAACTCTCAGCAAACTGGGAACAGAGGGAACCATATATCAACATAATAAATGTCATATATGACAAACCCACAGCTAATATATTCAATGGGGAAAAGCTAAAAGCATTCTCCTTAAGATCAGGAAGAAGACAAGGATGTCCACTATCACCACTTTTATTCAACATGGTACTGGAATTCCTAGCCACAGCAATCAGACAAGAAAAATAAATAAAAGGTATCCAGATTGGAAAGGAGGAAGTAAAACTGTCATTACTTGCAGATGACATATTATATATGGAGAATCCCATGATTCCACCAAAATACTATTAGAACTGATATATGAATTTAGTAAAGTAACAGAAAACAAAATTAATATTCAGAAATTGTTTGTGTTTTTATACACCAATAATGAATTACCAGAAAGCAATATTCAGAAAACAATGCCATTTACAATTGCATCAAAAAACAAAATACATTAAGAATAAATTTAACCAAGGAAATAAAAGACATGTACTCAAAAAATTATAAGACACTGAAGAGAAAAATTAAAGAAGATACAAATAAATGGAAACATACCATGCTCATGGATAGGAAGAATTAATACCGTTAAAATATCCATACTACTCAAAGCAATCTATAGATTCAAATGCAATCCCTATCAAAATACCAATGGCATTTTTCACAGAACTAGAATAAATAATCCTAAAATTTATATGGATCCATAAAAAACCCCCAATACTCACAGCAATCCTTAGAAAGAACAACAAAGCTGGAGATACCACGCTACCTGTTATCAAACTATACAACAAGGCCATAGTAGTCAAAACAGCACAGTATTGGCATAAAAAAAGACACATAGATCAATGGAACAGAATAGAGATCCCAGAAATATATCTATGCCTATATGATCATTTAATCTATCACAAAGGAAGCAACAATATACAATGGGATAAATACAGTCTATTTGATAAATGGAGCTGGGAAAACTGGACAGACACATGCAAAAAAAAAATAAAAAAAATGAAACTGGACCACCCTCTTATGCCATATACAAGAATAAACTCAAAATGGATTAAAGACTTAAATGTAAGACCTGAAACCATAAAACTCCTAGAAGAACATATGGGAAGCAAACTTTCAGCCATTAACTTTAGTAATATTTTTACTGGTATATCGCCTCGGTCAAGGGAAACAAAATAAAAAATGGAATTATACCAAATTAAAAAGCTTTTGCACTGCAAAGGAAAGTTTTTATATCAACAAAACAAAAAGACATCCTGCTGAATGGGAGAAGATATTTGCCAATGATACAGCTGATAAGAGGTTAATATCCTAAATTTATTAAAAAACTCATACAATTCAACACCAGAAAAACAAACAATGCAATTAAAAAATGGGCAGAGGAACTGAATAGATATTTTTCCAAAGAGAAATACAGATGACCAATAGGCATATGAAAAGATGGTCAACATAATAAATCAATCATCAGAAAAATGCAAACAAAAACTGTAATATCACATCACAGCTGTCAGAATGGACATCATAATAAATCAACAAACAAGTGTTGGTAAGGATGTAGAGAAAATGGAACTCTTGCACACTGTTGGTGGGATTGGCAATTGGTACAGCCACTATGGAAAACAGTATGGAAGTTCCTCAAAAAATTAAAACCATTAATTACCTTATGACCCAGCAATTCCACTCCTGGGTATTTATCCAAAAAAATCCAAAACACTAATTCAAAAAGATATGCACCCCTATGTTTACTGTAGCGCTATTCACAATAGCCAAGATACGGAAATAACCAAAATGCCCATCAATAGACGACTGGATAAGGAAATGGTGGTACATACATACAATGGAGTATTACTCTGCCAAAAAAAAGAATGAAATCTTACCACTTGCAACAACATGGATGCCTCTAGAGGGTATTATGCTAAGTGAAATAAGTCAGACTGAGAAAAACAAATACCATTATTATCTCACTTACATGTGGAATCGGAAGAACAGATTAAACAAATAAACACAACAGAAATAGACTCACAGATACAGAAAACAAACTGATGGTTGGTAGATGGGAGGGGGTTGGGAGGATGAATGAGAAAGGTAAAGGGATTAGGAAGCACAAATTGGTAACTACAAAATAGTCACGGGGATGCAAAATAGTATGAGGAATATAGTCAATAATATTGTAAAAACTATGTATCGTGTCAGATGGGTACTAGACTTACCAGGGGGACTCATTCCATAAATTATATATGCCTAACCACTACGCTGGACACCTGAAATTAATATAAAATAATACTGAATGCCAACTATAATTAAATATATAGTCACGGGATGTAAAGTACAGCATAGGAAATATAGTAAATGGTATTGTAATAGCTCTATACGGTGTCAGATGGGTAGTAGACTTGTTGTGGTTATCACTTTGAGGTGTGTAAATGTCTAATCACTATGTTGTTTTGTACACCTAAAACTAATAATAAAAATAAAAATAAATATGCTCCCCCCCCAAAAGAATAGCAATTTATTATCCCCCATTCAATGGTTAAAATATATACTTAAAATTATAAGGTTTAGAAGGCATCTCAGACTTCATTTGATCTAATAGACAATTATTTTACATTTAAACATAGGTAAAGAGAAAAGTCCATTTCTGAAGGAAAAATATAATGAAGTTAATCTATTATGATACATGATTATAAGTTTTTAGCATACTGACTTCTGCTACCTGAAAAGATACTTAGTGCACTGAACCAAACTTTCCCTTCCCAGAAATAAGGTACTTTTTATAAACTATGTAATCATAACTATTCTGATATTAAACTAGAAGTATAGAATTTCTCTCAAAGAAAAGGCCATTACACACCAAGTATCTCCTTTGTTGCAACAAGTAATTCTGAATATATTTAACTTCTAGCTTTTAAAGATAAGATTTTAAAGGTAAAAGCGTTATTTTGTTATGCATCACTCAATTTTGATGGGTAATTATTGTTTACCTTACTGCTTAGAGTTTCAGATGTTAATCTAATGAAAAGAATTTACTGGTAACTAGCTTTTTAACTTTGCAATGATGAAAAGCCTGTATTAATTTAACCTACAGATTTCATTTGTTCTGAACAGGAAAAACAATATAAATCACTTTTAAAATCATTAAATCCTGACTTAAATTAATAAAGTCATAATTAGGGCATTATGCTGTGTTTGTTATGGAAGTGGCAGGGCGAGCTGCTTTAATTACTGTCTGTAATAAAAGGAGCAGAGAGCGTACTGCGCCCCAATCAGGGCTGTCAGCCACGACTGAGCTGGGCTGCAAGCTCATCAAGTGAGCGGGCAGCAGGCTCCCAGGGAAAGGGCCATCATGTCTGCAGAGGCCACTCACTGACAGCAGTGGGGAAAACAGACTCTTATAATCCAAGGTATTAGCCCCAATTACTCAAAATTTTAATGACATTTTAATACATGATAATGTTGTTGATAATGGGAGATCTTTAAAAGAGCTACCACTTAAATATCTTATGACCGTCTTCCTTCACAGCCCTTGACTCTAATATTTGGATCATAATCTTTTTAATATAACATTATTTAGAAAAATCAATTGTCTTAGTTACATAATGGCAAAGTGTTGAAGAATTTAATTTTAGCCCTCAGCAAAATTGCTACAAAAGGTAATTAAGTGTTTCATACCTACTGCTTGATCACTTAACTCAGCCTTCCAAGGTTATACAAGTTTTCAAAACGTAGCCCCAAGATTTGTTCAAGTTCAAAATAAAAACGAAGCATTATAAGTAGTAGAATAATATGAACTAGTATTTTACATTAATTTTACAAGACTTAATATCTGCTGAGGAAAAACTACACTTATTTTTTCACTTACTCTATGAATTAAAGGGAAATACCACAGAATATTTTTTGAAGGAAATTCTGACAAAATGATTTACCCTTTGCCTGTGATTTTCGAGTTCCTCTTGGCTGTTCTTCTGTTTTCTACTTCAGACTCACTTCCACTCTCACTCTCACTCTCACTCTCACTGGAGTCCTCACTGCTGTCATCACTACTGTCTCCTTCTTCGTCTTGTTCTCCGCTTTCACTTCCAGATTCACTCTCTGAAAACATAGAATCAGATGCTCTTTGATGTACAGCCATTTAATTATACACAAGGACACAAGTAACTGTCAATATTCATCACAAATGAAACCAGATGTTGAATTTGCGTTTACTGGACTCCACTTGTTAACACTTTCTATTCCTGCACTCCAATCATTCAGACCTCTGGAATCCTACAGTAAGGGAGCGTGAAGGGGCTCTGATAATGAGCAGGAAAAAGCAAAGAAAAGATGAACCAAATTTAAGAGAATTTCACTTTTAATATCCATAAGTATTTAGGCATGGCAAAAACTTTTTTTTTTTAAAGACTGTTATAACGATGATGTAAGGATAAAAAGTTAATTTTTAACTCTTCTATTTATAACAGGAAATTTTGTTTAGAAAAGGCAACAGCTGAATCTTATTAAGAACAAAGAGCAAATTTTGAGAGAGAATGAGGCAGTCAAATAATTTCCAAAAATTTCTAAATTCAAAGGCAATAAACAAAATTACTAATTAAAAAGTTATTACTTATTTTAGCTAGCATAGGAGTTTTCCATAGATTAAGAGATGATAACGTTACAATGATGAGCTATACATTTGTTTTATGTACACATTATGGTATACTAGGTCTATGGTATACAGAAGGGATGCATACAGTATATTTATGTGTATTTTAAACATGAAGTGTGATTATTTACCATTGGAAATGATTATAGGTATAGAGTTGTATCCTAAATAAGAGGACAAACTGTTGCCCCTACTAGTGATCTATCCGATGTAGAACACTTAGGCAGAAACATAACCTCTTGTTAAAATATTATTCTAATAGGTAAGTACCTATTTTACAAGGACTGACTTATGGATTACACAGTAAAAAGCCAGGAGTAGCTTGCAGTGGTTAAAAGCATGGGTTTTCAAGTTGGAATGTCTGGTTCAAATCCTGCCTCTGCCACTTATCAGTTGCAAGACTAAGCAAGTTAATCAAACTTTCTGGGTCTCGGTTTCCTTTCCTGCAAATGAGGATAATAATACTAGCTAATTTATAGAGGTGTGGTGAAGATTAAATCGTTTACAACATGTAAAGGCGATTAGGATACCAGTGCCTGCCACATGGCAGGCCATTCATTACCACCAGCTTTTACAAAGAGCAAAGTTTATCTTACCCAAATTTTACAAAGACAAAACAAAACTGCTGAATAAGAATTATTCTGAATTTGTTGTGATACCAAATTTGTACACATGTAAGTACTAACTCAGGCAACTGGCTTATGTCATAAATTATGAAAAGAAATTACAGCACCTAAATTACTCTGTCAAGTGAATTACATGGGAGTTCAACATAAATCCGGGTCCAGTTCACTTCAGGTACCATTACTTACATTTCAAGTTAGTAAATCCTTGAAGGAATTTATTTATTCTAAAAAGACTTTTACACGGGGGGGATCTTGTACCTTCTAAAGAGAAAAGTAATTTATTTCCTCCAGTAAGTAAAACAGAACTCCTGACACCCATGAAAAGTTTTAAAGAAGTATTTCAAATACGTATGAAAAAGGTTAGCCTATGAACAGGCATGAGCTTGCGAATAAATGGTATGACGTTAAATATTCATATTTATCTCTTAACTATACAAACAGGTCTTTCTCAATGGTCTACATCATGCCTGAAAGTCCATATTTTTTAGCACTCTCTGGATTGCACTATTTTCTCCATTTTTCAGCTTATTACTTCACAAGGTAATGTACCACAGATTAATTTATCAGATACTAAAAACAAAGACTTTGATAGGGGAAACAGGAAAAAAATGAGTCAGTTACCTTAGAGAAAGGTAACAGATGACCAAACAACATTCCCCTGGTTCCCTAGGGAATAAAAGTTTTAGAAGAAAGGGGTCATTTGATTTAGGGTCGGCTAAGTCTACTAGGTTAATTGTTAGTAAGAATGTTAGAAAATAACTCCGATATATTTTCCATTATGCAAATCACTCACAGAATTCTAGTATTGAAGGGACTAAAAAAGCATCTAACTCTACCTCTTCATTTATCAGATATAGAGAAAGGTTAAGTACATTATCCAATTTGCATAGCTAAATCCCAGAACTTATAAATCCTTTTGATTTAGCATTCTTGTCATTGTTGCCCTCAATCTTTTTAGATCTTTGTTTCTTTATAATACACAAGAGATTTATTATTTTTAGCTTTCTCTCTATAAAGATTCATGTAGAAATAGAAGAGTATAAAATGGATGAGGAACAGATTGCTCAAAGTTTACAATAAACTGTATTTTAATAAAAGACAATTACTTTTAAAGGTCCCACTAAAGGCTTATCAAATGTAAAATAATGTTTTTCAATATGCTAATGAATATGATAGGCAGATGGGGTTAGAATTTAGAAAAGCATGAGTTTTTGTTTCAACTCTATCATTTATTAGCTATGTGTCCAAGAGGGAATGTCAAATAAGAAGGAATTGGAAATTACTTTGAAAACGAAACAGTGATATGTAAATGAAAAAAATTATTATAATAGTATAAATTTTAAACCCACTCGTTGAATATTATGTACTAGGTCTTATCGTTTTGTTGGAGGCATAGCATGTACGCTACAGTGAACAATGTTTTTTAATAAATTATAAAGCCCACCACTGTCACTGCTGCTATCAGAAGAGTCCTCTTCTTCCTCAGATTCAGAATAAAATTTCTTGGCAGGATTCTCTTTCTTTGCTTTTCCTGCTGGAGTCCATTCTTTTGCCTGTTTTAAAAATATGTAAATATAAATGAGTTCAGAATACACTGTGAACCCAGAGGAAAGTTTAAGGCCTCAACAGAGAAGGTAACCGTTACAAGTCCTGGCATTAAGACTGATTCCCCTTCACTACTGAATAGAGGAACATAAACTCTCAGAGCCCATTACACAAGGTGTGATCAATAAATACGATGAATGCTGCTGCCAGATGCCATCCAACGGAAAGGCAGGGATCTTCAATATAGCAAGGGGCACATCAAACCTTAGTTAACAGTGAATGACAAGTTTCAACTTGTTCAGTGCAGTCAGTCGGGTGTGAGCTACGGTTGAGAGAAGGTGTGTTTTAAAGTGTGCCGTAAATCATCCTCCATCATGACAAGGCTCCATGTCACACATTGCTTCTGGTATATGGCAATTTCTGTCAAATAAAAATATTAGTGTGTCTTCATCCATCTTATTCACTGGTTCTGGCAGCGTGAGAATTCTCGCTCTTCCCCAAAGTCAAATGATTCAGGATATTGAGGCAGCCACGACAGTGCAACTGAAGACACTCATGAAAGAGGACTTCCAGAACTGCTTCAGAAAGCGGCAAGAATGATGGGATAAGTGTGTTTGAAGTGAGGGGGATTAATGGCAATGTGTCTTTTACTGTAATTATTTCTTTAAATTTAAACATTCACCGTATTTTTTGATACACACCTTGTATGTTAACAACCTTATACATGCAATTTTAAATATTTTTGTGTTTGGGTCTACAGAAGATTTAAACTAAAGCAATATAGTCTAGAAGAGGCGAAGGCAATTAGAGGTAGACACAATAACAGTAATAAGAAATGCAAGTTCACAGCTTGATATTGGGGTAAGAAAAAAAAATTAATGTAGGTAATAAATAGCCCTAACCTTCTCAACAGACTAAATCCTGGGGTAATCCTTGACTTCTCTCTTTTTCTCTCATATCCTAAACATCTAATTCATTAAGAAAGCCTTTAGCCACCTGGTCCTTTGCCACCTTTGTCAGAGTCATCTCTGGCTCCTAGATGACTACAACAGTCTCCTCCTAATCGGTTATCTTCTATTCCCACCCCCTACCCACCACTTCAAGAGCTAGAATGATTCTATTCACAACAGCTAGAACGATTCTATTAATACCTAAGTGTGATCAAGCCAATGCCTGGTTTGAAACCCTGCAACAGCTCCCCATTTCAGAGAAAAAGCCAAAGTCCTTACAACAGTCTGCGTGGCCCTACATAACCATGCCATCCGCCTTGCCTCTCTCACGTCCTGCTCCTCTCCCTCCTGCCCTCTCTGCTCCAGCCACTCCTTACTGTTCCTTCAACCACCCCAGGCATGCTTAGGGTTTTTCTCCCAGCTGTTTCCACTTCCAACACTATTCCCAGATAATTCCCTCACTTCCTTCAAATCTTTGCACAAATGTCAGCTCAGGGAGGACCACTCTATTTAAAATTCCAACTTCCCACACCTGATACTTCTGATCTTACTCTGCTCTAATCTTTTTATTTTTTGGCACAGCACTTATTACTTTCTAACATACTATACAATTTATATATTTATTTTTACTGTCAGTTTATCCCTGCTAGAATGTCAGCTTCTGAAGAGCAGGGATTTTTTTAATGTTTTGTACACAGATATCTGGCACAATAATTATTAGCTGTCTGAATAGCCCCTTAAAGACTTTAATACAGTGTATTAAAGTAAAATAAATTATTTTCGTAATTGTGACCTTGATTCATCAAGAAAAAACTAAATATCATGTTTCACATACTCTCTTTTAAAAGATAGGGAAATGTATATTTTTTAAAAGGTCAAAGTGGTTAAGACTCATTTATTTATCACACTTTTAACTGAATTTCTACTATGTCTGCTAGAGTATGTATTTTGCTATAGAGGAATTTACAGCATGATAGAGATCTTGTTTTCAAGAATGGTTGTCAACACTAAATGCATGTTTAGATTTACCTGACAATATTTTTTAAAATACTAACATAAACAATAAAAATACTAATACTAGAAAAGCTGATGTCTGGGATTCACCTCTTAAGATTCTGATTTAATTAGTCTGGTGTAAATCTGACATAGGTCTGTTTTGTTTAAAGATCTCTACAAGATAACGTGCAGCTAACCACTGACCTAAAGGGTTTAAGAGCTTAAGGTATGTTGCTTAAAAAGAATAAGCTTCAGTAACCTAGAAAATTACTACATGGACAACAATAGCAAAATGAGTAAAAATTATTCAAGTATATTTGAATCAGATCTGCAATACTCCTTTCTTTTTATATGTATATTTAAAATGCTCTGACCTCCAAATATGTATTCTATAAACAAAGTTCTCCTATATTCAGTAAACACTAAAGTCCAGATTTTCTTAAGTCTAAATATTTTTCTGAAATCTGGTAAAAAGTGTGTTAGATCAAGTTATGGGAAAAAAATTAATTAGACTAAGGCTTTCAGAGTAAGACTAAATCAATAAATAAGGGAAATGAGGCATCTACGCTCAAAGGGGCAAATTACCTTGACATGGCCATTGACCATGGAGTTTCAAACAATAAAAAATATTTTCATTTGTTACGATCTTTTATGATTTATATTATAATCATATCATTCTAAGAGAAAAGAAATATCAGAGAAAAGAGAAGAAAGAATAGCGAAATATTTTAATTTTAAAGTTCTTATGAGCGGTAAAATATTGATAACATATGTATATGTAAAGCAAAATACCCTTGATATAAAAAAGACAGTCCTTCTATAACTGGGAAGAAAAGGATTTTCTAGAACTAAGCAAACAAATTCTAATGGATCTTCAAAACTTACTGGTATCATAATATAAATAGCCATTGTATCTGATATCCTGGAAATGGTCGTATGTAATTCAAAATGACTTCTATTGTCAATCTGACTAGGTTCCCTGTTGTTTTGGTTAAAATACCAGATTATCTAAATTTAGGCTATTTTTTCTTACTAAATTATATTTCATAGTAACAAGATACAACCCTGTAAGATTATTTTATAGTAAAACTAGGATAACACAGTGTATTATGTGCATGAAATACATTGATGTACCTATTTGGGGGGGGGGGCAGAATTAGAGTAAGAGGCAAGAATGACTCTGCACTGTCACAGTTGTATTTGAAAATAAAACAATGTGTATTATTTTTATATTTAATTGCGCCTTTCATAGGATAATTTTAAGCCAATTTGTCCAGAGACCAATAGATTGAAACTGTTTTCTACCTGACATCAATGGATAGTTACAGTTTTCTTTAACTGAGTTGCATCAGTTATAATTATTCTCTATAAATAAGTTACCAATTATGAACTTCCCAAATGTAGTCAGCAAAAGGAAAAAGAAATCAATTTGTCTTGAACTGGGCAGGTGAAATGAACATAAGAAAACAGGTTAGTTGAGTATGTACTCTCCCTGTAAGGTACTTAATGCTTAGAAGAGCACATGAAAATGAAAGAAACCAGCCAACCAACCAATCTATCAGCCAATATGAGGATACTATTGAGACCAAATTAAATGGCATAGCATTGCTATCAATTTCTGAGAAGATAAATAATTCTATTTTATTTTTTTTGTGGAATAGGGCAGCAAGGACAGGAGTGGGAGGAGGATAAAAGGATGGTTTTCCTTGGGCCAAAACATGATGGACCCAGTAATGAAAAAGAACAGAACCATAAAAACAATGAGCCGGGATAAGAAGAAATTAGGAGAAAGAGTATATCTGTGGAAAAAAAATAATAACAAAGAATATTTTCTTGGCATTCTAGCATCTGACCAAAAGTTGCACATATAAGCCAATCTTTTTGAAGAGTATTTAAGAGTACGTAGATTTAAGAGAAAATAAACATACTTACTTGCAAGGAAGAATAGATATGCAATTAGTTTTAATAACTTTTACATTTTTAAAAATCATCTTTAAGTAGAGAATTTGTCACAACATGAAAATGATGGTGCTAAGTGCTAAGGATAGTACAGATCTGCAAACAAGCTCAAGCTTCCTCTCTTCATGTTAAACAGCACTACAATGCAGTAAGAGCACGAACAGTGGACTCAGATGGATGTGGGTTGGAATCCCAGTTCCTGGAATCCCAGTTCCCTCACTTACTATCTACATGAACTTGGGCAATTTACTAAGGTTCTCTGAACCTTAGTTTTTTCATCTGCAAAATGGGAAAAACAACCATCACTTACACGTATAATCATTACGAGGTTTAAACAGATAATGTTTGTAAAACCTTATCAAAGCATACTGCCAGGGTTTGTTCAATGGAGCCACTATTAATTATTACTGCTTCTGGCCAAGCTCCAAAGCCAGGGTAAGTCTGAATAGTTAAGAGAAACGTATTTCTCAAAAGGAGCAAATTACATGGCTATGCCTGTTATAGAAATTCTTCTATTTAAAGTAACAAAGATTTTCTTCCATTGTATATGATAAGTTAATAGGCAAGAAGATTAACTGCCTTTCCCATAGGAATTAGTGGTAAAGAACTCTGGTTATCTGAATTCTTGTTCAATATAACTTTTCTACCAGAAAAGAATCCAGAATACAATACCTAATTGCTCTTTTTCATTAATTCTACTTTAAAAAGTATTGGATACATAAGCAATCTCTAAAGACAATCAGAGGACCCTCTTTTTATTTTTCTTGTTTACATAAGATAACATTAGGAAAGAACATTAATTCTTTTACTTTAGTAGCCAGCGTTTTTTAAAAGATCTAGGAAAAGAGTATTTATATACAAGTTTTTTTTTTTAATACGAAAGCAACATATTATTTATTTTAATTGTGACCTTGTCTAAAGACATTTTTGGTACACAGTGCTCCCTATTTACGTTTAGGCTTCACTTAAAACAGGTTCATCAGAAAATCCAGAACACTTTGTATGGTTTCTCTGGAAGAGAACAGCAAAAATTATTTAGAAAAACATTGACAGGAAGCTTACGAATCTCTAAACAAAGTTGAAAAAGCTCAATCCAATGAAACTAAATACCTTAGAAATTGAATCTACACAGCTACAAATGTAATACCACAGATGTGGGTGGCACTGACGCAGAGAATTCAATTCTCTATTTCCTTGAAGAAAAGGAACAGTACATGTACAATGACACAGGAACACTATAATATTTAGTTCCCATAACAGTGAGATACGCATATATCTAACACATTACACTTAGAAATACCAGAACAATTTTCAATTTTCAAGTCCCCCAAAAGAGCTTTTACATAAAACAATAGTTATTCTAGAATCTCCCACTGCTTGACAAAATTAATTTCAGAAAGGTCAACTTACCAACTCTGTTACTTCTACATTTCGAACTGATGGGTCAGGCGCCACCTCTGGCCAATTAGATAATTCCAGGTACCCAGTAGCTTTAGTGTTGAGAGTATGAGATAAAGTGCCAAGCTGGAAATGATCCCTATCTATTAAAATAGAGGAAAACATAAAAATAAACAATATGAACTGTATATAACATAGAACAATCCTAATCAGAACTCAAGGTAATTGGCATATTACCTCAAATGTCAAGGAATAAATATAAACTAGGAAGCTCTTCATAGGTCAAAAAACTGATTTCAGTCCATAGATTACAATAATCTCCCCCATAATGGTCAATAAAAAAGCTAATCAGTCAGTGTGTTTAGAGGTGTTGCTCTGAAATGTAGCTTCTCTAAAAATTACTTTACTGTGAATATTAAGAATGACAGCACAGTTAAACAATCCATATACATGTCTTGGCATAAACACATCCAGAATTTTAATAGTTTTTCTACAAAACTGAACTGCTTTTTATCACTTTACAACAATTAAGTAAAAAAAAATATGAAAACCAAGGTATATAATCATCTGATTCCAACTGTAATAGCTAATTGTGAAAGTGATTAATTACTTGTTTTAAAAAGCTGGGAAAAATAAGTCAATTTCCATCTTTGAAAAACAAATTTAAATATAAAGGAATATTTTCATGAAATAATTATTTGTAGAAAAATTTGTTTTGAACACAGAATACTTAATAAATAATAATTCACTATTAAGGTGAATTATATTCCTTATTAAATAAAGCTACCTATTTAAAATAGAAATGAAGTCAATGTCTACAAGAGCGACAGCTTTCTATCTATTGTTCAGCAATACTGTTTAGTAACAATAAAAATAAAATCAGAAGATTGAAATTATTTAGGTAAATAAGGTCTATAAAAATACAAACTTTAACTAATATAAAGCTTGTTCTGAAGAACAGATGAATGAATAGAAAGCACATTGTTTTTATAAATTTATATATGCTAATCATTTATATTTCCTAAGAGATAAATTTTAAACACATCAGAAATGGGACATACTGTCATAATTTTTAAGATAACATATATCGTACAGTTATATTCTAATAATAATACCTTTAAAAGGAGACTCAAGCAGTGGTGCAGGTTTTTGTGCTAGGAATATTTTTTTGGCATATTTACTTAAAGCTCCACTCTTCTCATTCGGAACAATAAGCTGCCTAATAAATCTTGTACGGTCTCTGATGTCGTAGTTTTGATCATACTTGCCGAGATTTAATATGTACTGGGTAAGCAATTTTGTCTGTTGGAAAAAAAACAGAACAAGATGAGAATACAGTTATTTATGATTATTGATAACTCTGGATAAACATATTTAAAGAGGTAATAAAAATGAATGGTTATGTCAAACAAATGTTGTTCCATAGGGAATATGCATTTCTAACGCTGCAAATGGAATTTTGAAGCCAAAGCACATGTCCTCTTCACTACTGGGGAGGTGAATGCTGAGTACTGAGAAGCAGCCATGTGCTAGATTATTAAACTGCTGAAGTGGAAAGAAAGGCATCATTAAAAAAATAATCATATATGGCAAACCCGCTGAAGGGTCTACATGAGAATAATGAATGTGGAAATACAACTAAAAACATGGCACTCAAAACTTAATCGGAAAAATATGCAGGACATCAACACATCAGAGAGTATTAGGGGGTTGGCAAACTGCTTCTCCTGAGGTGTGTTTTATGAAGAGATACTGTCCCTGGCATAAGCAGTGTCTGCACTCTGACTGCACTCAGTTACTTTACCCTGAATTATGACCCATTAAAGCAGACACATGAATCACTGAACTGGATTACTGCAAATTATTTGCAGTGCATTTAGCTGTTACTTTTTCATAAAAGCAAGCTGCTGATGCCCTCTAAAAACTAGGATAAAAGACTCCTTCCATTTTTTCCCCCCCATGCCGCTTATAGCCGCAATATTGGTCATTTATTTATTTATGTAAGGGAACAACTTATTATAGTAGCTTTTACACTGTAATAAGATTTCCTAAGTCAGTTTTTGAATGTACTACATTAACGTATATTGAGATAATCTTAATATTAAGCCAAATTGAAATGTTAACAAAATAGCCTTGTATTTAAACTCCAGTTATTTTGTTGAAAAGCATATTTTTAATTTAGAAGGTTACACACATATAATCACAACTATAAATTAAAGAGGATTCATAATACATGGCAAAAATAAACATATACATTAGAACATTTTATAGGCATTAGAAACATAAAAATATAATCAATCAAGTCAGGCAGAGCTAAAGACAGTTCTACAACAATAACTCAAAGTACAGAAATAAATGGTGTGGTAAACTCTTTTACAATAATAACTGGTTGGGACAACTGATTTGGATAGAAAGCAACCTTCTATCAGTAACAATGTATTTAAAAAGCATTAACCTAGTTTTAATAAAATAGAACTATAAAAAACACAAATGAAAATGTTAACAGAGCTATTCTGAATTTGGTTATTAACAATTGCTATTCACTAATTACTAGACCACGTTGGCTCAACTACACATGAGAATAATTCTATGACTTATTTTTAAAGACAATTAGCAAAATAATCACCAAATGAGGAATACAGCTCAAAAGGAAGTAATATACTGGACTGTGTAATTAACTTGCTAGGATAACCGGGAAAATCTAATGGTTAGATGTCCGACCATTAGTTTTCTCAAATACAGAGTGAGAATTTACAACTAGTTTAACACTAAAGTCCATTTCAGTGTTGAGATTTAGAATGTACAACTAAAATAAATCAAAAAAAGAAAAGAAGTCTGTACACTGCAGTGATTTTTTTGAGCTAGTGGACTGATACATTTTGCTTGTATTTCATATCCCTGGAATTAATTTGTAGGAAATTAAACCATTTCAATGCATTAACAGACACAATTATTGAGTGAACTAGGAAAATTTTAAGTAATTAAAATTACACAAATAAAAAGAAAAACGTGTATTTATTGACTATAAAACTTGTTTTATTATATTGGTGGGCTTTAAGTTTTATTAAAAATGTATTTTCAAAATAAAATTATTTCTAAAAGATAAAAACATATCCCTGTACAATGACGCAATGAAAACATAGCAGAATAAATTCTCCAGAGCTCATTAATATACTTTAATCACTTTCTTAGCTGCATCTGTCTCTAATACCAAGTCATTGGTATTTCTCTGAAGAATGTATATTTATATAATCTTATTTTGAAAATTTTTTAAATAAAAATAAGGTTACCTTCAATCTTCTTCAAAATTGAATTTTATGATCAATAATTATGACACTGTTGACATTTTCAACTTACTCTTCAAAATTGAATTTTATGATCAATAATTATGACACTGTTGACATTTTCAACTTAGTCTTCTCTATAAACCATATTTTTAATGGAGAAAACACCTTCTTTACAGTATTGGACAATCTGGTAAGTGGAGAAAATTCTGTTTAATGAGTTCTTTTATGTTGAAATTTGTAAATATTTCAAGCCAGGATATATAACTTTCCCCCCTCCATTTAATGAATGTTTTTTGATAATTATTTTTATGATTATCAATCTTTTTTGATAATTATTTTAAATAAATAATTCTATTTATACTTTTAAAATCACTAAATTTAGATACTGCAATATCAATTGCCTTCTCAATGTCATTTCATTCTAACACAAAATACAAACGTATCCAATTAAAAACAGAAGCTCTATCAAAAAGTCTTCATAGTTAAGATACTGCAAATGACAGAACTTCTAGAATAAATCTTGAGCTCTTACCACTTAATCTGTTCAGTTCTTCCCTTGCTTTTATAAAGATAAATTTCAATGTCTTTCTGTTTGTAAGATTTGTATCCAAGAATTGTTATTTGCTAAAATTTTAAAAAGCTGAAGATTTAGACACTTTATTTGGTGAACACTTTTAAAGATGTGAAATGATTTCAAATCAAAATCTAACCAATATAGTACAAAAGTTTCTTTTACTCCCTTGCACCCTCTATCCCCTCAGGAAAAAAAAAAAAAAAGCCAATGTAGGACACTTAGGTCAATTTACAAAGCAGTTTTTCAAAAATCACATTTCTAAAACCCCATTGGTAATATGCAACAAAGAGAGTTGCGTAGCAGTGTGTGTGTTGTCATGCTGAAGTACGTTTTTTCAACATTAGCTTCATTATAAGAAGTCTATAGTTCAGTTAAACTATACATATCAAATATCAATAAATTTGACCATTATAGTTTTACTCCAATTTGTAGAAGTTTATTTGCATGCACCGCAACTAATTCCCAAAATACTTCTGCTCCATCGTTTTCTTAATAAGAACACTGATTTTAACCATGACAACATCCTTTTGTCAAAAACAATTAATTTTATCTTTCATTTTGGGCTTTTAAACTTACAATAGCATTTACAGCATTTTTGACAGAATAAACTTCCAAAAGCTTTCATTCCACTTATAGCACTGACAGAAAAATGTACAAAAGCTTTGAAAAAAGTCAAACGGCTATTGGAATTAATGGGTTTTACTATTTAAAAATCAGCATTGTTTAGGTCCTTTTTCTGTTAGTGGAACCAATACACAATAGTTATTACTTCATTTTTCATATGTGCAAAAGAAACCTTGGAATAAAAATGAACAAAATTTTTAAAAAGTTATTTGATCTAAATAACTTTCATGTTTCACAGAGACATATGTAAACATCTGCACCTATATATATTTGTCATATATATGAGACACAATCTTTTAAAAATAACTCCTAACTTTTACAATAGATTCTGATACTTCTTAGCAGATTCGTTGTGTCTTCTGGTTGTTTTGTGGTCAGTGATATCACTATAATTCTCACGGTGGATGATAAATGTTGATAAACATTTTGTGTATGTTAAGTACTGGGAGAGAAATTCAGTACTTCATTCTTTATTAAATATTTCATTTTTAAGAATTCATTGTGGCTGGGCTTATAACAAAATAAAAACAAGAACTGCCAAATAACAAGATAAATAGTTTTTAGATTTACAATACACAATAAATGACAAAACAACTGTTGCAATTGCAACAAAAAGAATAAAATACCCAGGAATAAACAAAGGGTGTGAAAAACCTATACACTGAAAACTACAAGACATTATAATAGAAATTGAAGAAGATACAAAGAAATGGAAAGATATTCCATGTTTGTGGCTTGGAAGAATCAACATAGTTAAAATGGCCATATTACCCAAAACAATACACAGATTTAATACAATCCCCATCAAAACCCCTAAGCACTATTATGTGCCAGGAAATCCTTGCACTTTACATGGATTGTCTCATTTCATCATCATAACAAGTTTGTGAGGTAGGGACAGTGAGTTCTGCTCTAACGATTGTTTGGAAAATGTGCATTTGTTCCGATTTAGTTGATGTATTAGAAAACAATTTGGGCATAATGTGAATTTTGTGTTTTCTTAGGCATGATGTTGTCTGCCAAGAAACACGAGGTGATGGCAGGAAACTGTACTCAATTGAACTGGGCTGTGTAGGAATAATGAAACATACCCATCTCAAACATCTACCTGAGATCACCACATGTGTTATGGGACACATTCAGCCATTTTTGGTGGTACAACTCTCCATCCAATTTCAGATTAACCCTCTTTCCACTACTTAACTCACAAATACAACCTTTCCAACACCCATTTCCACAAGCAAACCTCAAACCTTTTACAAGATAAAGAGGTATATTCATTGTAATATTTATGTATTTCTTAACCATTTAACACATGTAAGGCTGTTGTTTTCATGAGGTTCTTTTTTTTTTTTTTAATGTGTCACCAGTGAAGTTTTTGAGTGTTGTGCCTCTAGCTCCATTTTTCCAACAATCCCTGTGAATTTTATTGTGCAATTTCGTAAAGCACAATGATTTTTAAGAACATACATATTGCATTATAAAGAACTGACTATATTACTATAATTCCCATTTTACATAAGGAAACTAAGTTTTGGATAGGTTATATGACTTGTCCAAAATAATGTAGCTAGTAAGTGGCAAAACAGGATTTAAAGCCCAACAGTCCAGCATGAGAGGCTGTACTGTCATTCACGACCTGCCTCCCAGTAATTGACATCAAATAATTCTATGGTAGCTATCACACACAGTTAAACTGCTTTCCAAATATAAATGTCCATCTGAAGGACCCAGAATCAGAAAATTAAAGAAACTTATAGAAGTTTGTTTAAAGAGTCTTACTATAATGTAATAGAGCTTAGTAAAAAAACAACAAAAAAACTACATGAAGCAGTTTTATATCTCTATACCGCCAAAATATTAAAATATTGAAAAATACGTAATACTAAAGACAAGATGGTGATTTTTCAGGTCTATATTTTTCAGTTCTAAAACTTCCATTTGATTCCTTTTTAGTTTCTACTTCTCTGCTGGGATTTCTTATCTTTTCACTCATTGTGGCTATATTTTCCTTTATATCATTGACCAAAATTATTAAAACTGCTTCAAAATGTCTGCCTGCAAATTTCAAATCTGGGTCACGTCAGGATTGGTTTCTGTTTCTGTTTTTTTTCCTTGAAAATTAATCACATTTTCCTGGTCTTCTTTTTTATTGTGGTAAAATATACATAAAACATACCATTGTAACCATTTTTAAATGTGTAATTCAGTGGCATTAAGTACATCCATAGTGTAACTATTACCATAACCATCTCCAAAACTTTTATGTCTTCACAAATGAAGCTCTATACCAATTAAACAATAACTCCCCATCCTGGTTCTTCTTACGTAGAGTAATTTTGTATTATATCTTGGACATTATAAAGGTTATGATATAGAGACTCTGGACATTATTATTCTCTTTGAATGGGTATTGATTTTTGTTTGTTTCTTTTAGCAGACAATTAACTTTGTCTTGTTGGTGCAGTTCAAATTTGTTTGATTCCTTTATTTTTAGCTGTGCTGTTCCGAATCTGCACTGCACATGCATAGTTCAGGGGTCAGCCACAGACATGGGCAGAGTTATTCACAGATTTTGAGACACCCCACTCTGGCTCTCTTTTCTAGAATTCTTCCCTAACTTTCCAGGATCTGCAGTTTCCCTGAACCATGTTCTCTGCTCTTTCAGGCCAGAAGGGCTTTGGGTTTCCTTTTAGAGTTTTAGCCTCTGTGCATAGTGCCAACTGTAGCGTGTCCTCAGGATAAAAGTCATAAAAGTGGGAAAATTTACTCTGCGCTATTCCCTTCTTCCAAGTGTCAATTCCCCTTCAGAATCTTCCTGCTTTTCTTTACTCTTCCAAGACTTGAGGCAGTTGTTTTTTATATTTTCCCAGAGTTTACAGTTGTCCTCTGTGAGAGGGTCAGTCCAGTAGGACCTAACTCAACCATACTGAAAACACATTGCTGAGTAATTTTTAAATTCTTCTTTATACCAGGTAAAAACATTTTGAGGTAATAAAGAAGTTTATTACTAAATTATTCCTTAAGCATACAAATGAACAGAACGTTCTAAATCTTACAAAAATCAACTTACACATTCCCTATAACTAAGTAATTCAATAAAAATTCTGGAAATGCTCACTGAGGCATCCAGACCAAAGGGAATTCAAATCTACAAATAAATATCAGGACTCTACAAGTAACTATCCGGACTTCATGGCAAACCACTCTCTGGACACTGTGACTTGGGTCTCCCTGGTTTAGTTTTAAAGATGGCTAATATAAATCAGTACAGAAAAACATTTTTTTACATTTAGTCAAAGCAATTACTTTAGTCTCTGTTTCATATTCAGTGGGGATGAACCATACAACTTAAAAATACTGTCAAGTTGATGGTGCTAAAAAAATCATTCTTTAATGCTAATTTTTATTTATAAATTCTCTCAAACCCCTTTTCTTGAGAAATGAAAAACTGGAGAGCAGAGTACAAACCTACAGATACCTTCATTCACCTATTTATATATTTAATCATTTAAAAACAGTGAGTTATATAAAAATATGTGAAATTTTGGCTTATTTTCTAAACGTCATGTTTCACTAGCTGCTGGTGAAGTCTATTGTGGTTATCTAGAAGTATCTTTCTAAAATATACAATAGAACCCTTCAGAAGCTAAGCTCCAAAACTTCAATAAATAATACAGTTTAATAAAAAAAGATGTGAGTGCCAACTATGTATCAAATTCACTGGATAAAAAGATATGAAATAGACTTTATAATTTCTGAACAAAGAGTACTATATTTCATAATTGGTTACTTACAGCTACAAAGAAGGCCAAAGACAGAATCTTTATTTGTTTTTGTAAGATATAACTACTCTTTCAGTCTTGATTAACATACTAATTTTGTATTACTTTTCATTTATATAAGTTAGATATCTTTAGAGTAGCGAAACCAGACAGAAAGTCATAACAACCATAATATTCTAGGTGTCAGATTAACTTTCACAATACCGTATGGTTTTAGTGAACGCAGGAAATGTCAGGCTAGAACAGTGTTTTTAATCAATAAATAAGAAACTCAACAGCAAACACAGGTTTCCTTTCTTTTACTCAGTTATTAAAAAGTAACTCATCACATGAAGAGACCTGGAAATGATTAACTGATTCCTTTCAAAGATTAACTTAAAATGTAAAGATAAAAATCTAAATCATGGAAATATACTCAGAATATCTGCAATTATTTGGTCATAAATTGTGTACAATGAACAGCAAAAGCTACAATAACAGAATTCCTATCACAAGTGGGGATGAAGACAATCCCAAAGCATAACAGAAATGAATCTGAGGAGTCTGCTTGAGGAGTCTGATGGGCCAACATCAGTTTACTAGAGAATGAGAATGGGTAGGGAGGAAGCCGAAAGAGAGGGAAACACATACAGAGACACATAAAGCAAATACAGAAAGATAGAAAGATGAACACTGATGGGAGAGGAAGGAGAGAATTACAGACACAGACATTAGGCGGTGGTGGTGTATGTGTGAAGGGGTTAAGGATATTAGAAAGATGCAGAGGCAGAGTTTTGAAGGAGGGTGACAAAAACAGAGAGACAGGGAAATAGAGGGGAAAAAATACCCCACAAAGGCAAAGTAAGAGTCAGACAGGATAAATGAGGGAGAAATAGAGACAGGACATGGAGCATAAAACCTAGTAAGGGGCTTAGTTACAAATGAGCAACAATTCTTTTCCAGTCTTGTCGATCAGGTTAGATCCTCCACCCATGGAGAACAGCAATTTAGATACAGGAGGAAGGATGGGAAAGTCCCTATTTTATAAACGGAGGTGATTCAATATATTTTATACACAGAGGTGACTTCTCTAACTAACAGTTCTCGAAGAGTAAACCAATTGAAAAAATGAATTTTCTAAATGGCAATCTGGTAAATTAGACCACTATTAATAAACATATACTGGTTTCCCCTGCACCTGTAGGACAAGGTCCATATAGCACTTGCCACCCCAAGTCCTGGCCTTGCCTACCTTTCCAGACTCAGCTTTAAGTGTGCTGAAAAGCACCAAGCTGTTTCATGACTCTGATCGTCTGTTCTCCTCTTTGTTTATTCTGCATAGGAAACCATCCTTACAAGCCCTTAGTCAGGAGTCTTATCCTTTATGAGACTTTCTCTACCCTCTCTCGTCCTTCCTTGAGACTTTCCATAACTTTCTCCTCGTGAGTTGCACTGTATCTCAATACTTCTATTTTAGCACTTACCACACACTATTTCATTTTTTATGTTTTTCTCCCTTACTAGACTAGACTGTCATCTCTTTGCACCTCTACCATCTAATGTAGAACCTTAAAGAAACAGGCACTTAGTAACTGTTGAATGGACAGCCTAATGCATGAACAGACCTTAGTGGCTTCATCAGAGTAAAGAAAGTAGGTGTTACATAAGGAGAGTAAGGATTAGCTTCTTACCTGTTTGGAGTTGGTTAAATACAATTTTGCTCCCAGATTTAAAATCTGCAGTTTTACCAGATCATCTTCACTCGTGAAGCTTTTAGCCATCTTCCTCAAAACATCAGGTGCAATTTTAGGAACTCGTTCACAGTTTTCTCCAATTAGCCAAAGAATACTTGCTCTAGCCACAGGAACCTAATATTACAACCAGATTATATGGTCACAAAAAAGATCCTCATACTCTCCTTAATATTAGCATAGAAAAGGATTTAACTATTATCAAGGTATTAGATCTAGTAATTCATTTAATGTATATCCAGGAAGTGCTGCTATATTTATGGAGTTTCTTTAGTTATCAAAAAATAAACACACAGGAAATCTCATTAAAACTGATTTCAGGGATAATGCCTTAGAAAAGATTCATAAAGAAAATAATCATTTGTCTAGAATTTTGATTCTATCAGAGATCTGCAAATTCTTGGGCCAAAACCTGGCTGGCCACACACATTTCTTTATGTATTATTGTTGCTACTTTTGTGCTATAATACCGTGTTTCCCTGAAAATAAGGCCTAGCCGGACAATCAGCTCTAATGTGTCTTTTGGAGCAAAAATTAATATAAGACTCAGTCTTATTTTACTATAAGACCAGGTCTTAATATAATATAATATAATATAATTAATATGATATAATACCAGGTCTTATATTAATGTTTGCTCCAAAAGACTCATTAGAACTGATTGTCTGGCTAGGCCCTATTTTCGGGGAAACACAGTAGTAGAGGTGAGTAGTCGCAATAAAGACCATAGGCTGAATATATTTGCTATTGAATAGTTTTCAGAAAAAGTTTGCCAACCTCCACTGTAGGGCACTGATTTACAAACCTCGATGTCCATAAAAATTATCTAGGGTTCTTACTAAAACTGCAGGGTTCAGGTATCAGCCACAGGATAGTAGTTCTGTGGTGGGACCCAGGAATTCATGTTTTATGAAGATGATTCTTGGGACAAGTGGTTTGTAAACCACGTTTTGAGAATCACAGGTAGTATAGAAAAAGGAAGATATCCACTAAAGACTATGGATTTCAAATCAAAACTGTTATATCCTCTATGTATTTGCATCTATAGCACTGGAAACATATAAAACAGACAAGATCATCAAGGTCTGCTTATAAAATCATTAATCCCCGTCTACTATTTAGTCATCAACAAAAAAATGGGGAGAAGATAAATTTGTCCAATATCGCATTTTGGCATTATATATTTTTTAATGTACATTTCAATATAATTTGCTTCTTAAAAATAAATGCTTTGCTACAAATTGGAAACCTTCCATCAGCACCATTACACTGCATTAAGACATCATTTTAGAGTATGTACATTAGTTTTATTACTATCTGTTTATTTGTATCACCCCCTAGTCCAAAAGGAATTTGAAGGGGTATGTAAATTAGTTTCTGTGAGCATTTTCACCTAGCATGGAAAATCTGCTTTTTATAATAAATGAAAAAGGAAGTGACTATTTTTAAGAAGCAGCATAACAAGAAGAGATAACATTCTTTCTATAAAGTCCTTTTCCAATTCCGCAAATAAAATCGAATATTTTTATTATAGTTTCACAGCTGTACATAAGACTGTTAAAAAGAAGAATAAAAAACCTTTGCACAGCTAAAATTTTATCACAATATCCACCATCTCAAATTCTTTCAAAACACCCATTTTATGAAATATTGTAAAATTATTAAGACACCCCTAAATTGGGTCTCTCACCAGATTGAAGTCATCAAAAAAGTTTTAAAATCAAAGTGTAGTATATTTTCAAATAACAGCATCATCTTTAAATTAGTATTAGGATAAGTTTAGTAAGACAGAAGAAATCAGCGTACTTATGCAATAAGTGTAACTACTAAGTATAAATAATAAGTATAATATTAAATGCTATTATAAATCCATTCATGCAGTATAATAAAACTGATATTCTTACTGTATGTATACTGATTTCTAGAAAGAAAGAGGTTATTTCTCATGTTCCAAAGGTTACACTGCATTAAGACCTTACTCCCAATCTATTATTTTAAATTGGGCTAAAGAACAGTAATTGAGTGGTACATTAAATTTTCAGTATGAAGCAATTCAAGTTGCCTGCCATAATGAAAGTTACCTCTAAATAAGAATATATGGACAACTTCAGATTTCTGTTATGCTAGATTTATTTTTCTTAAATATTTTATTATATATTGCTAGTATAAAAATTAGAATTCTATGACATGTAACAATCTACTACCCCACTTTAAGTAATTTTCTTCTGGTAACACACAATTCTTTTTTGCAATTAAAAAAACAATCCCCAAAAGTTTTAAGAGATTGTTTCTAATCTTATTCATTAATATACTAAGATTAAAATAAGAACATTTAAACACTAAACATTCATAATGCATACATTTAAAATACAACTCTGAAAAATTTAAAAATCAATACATTCTAATGCTCACAATGAAAATCTGAAGGTGGTAGTGGTGTTGAAGGGTTCTAGGACAGAGGTAATAAAATTGCCAAGTAAACATTTTGAAAACTTAGGAAACTTCCCCGCAACAATAAATAATATCAATTTCAATACATTTATACCAAACTTTTGGTGACAGCATTTTGTTAAAAAGCTTAGAAAGCTGACAAACCCAATGTTTTTGTGCATTTGGCTGAAATCAGAATCCTAAGATTTTCAGATTCCAGCCCTCCCTTTCTCTCCCAATTAAGTTATAGGAACTTGCCCAACATCTCATAGCTTGTCAGTGGTGGAACTGGGACTGACTCCCAGTCTGAATCCAAAGTTCACCACGGTCACTGGGCAGAGACAAAGAAGAGTGCGCTATACTTAGGAAAATACCAGCCAGCAAGGCAAGAAGATTGGTTCTGGTCCCAGGCTGATCATGTGTATCATGGAGACAATTTCACCTCATTGAACCTTATTTATTCATTAGTCAAATGAAGGATTACTCCTTTGCCCGTTCTTCCACCACATTGTGCAGCGGCTCCCTAATGGCCTCCTGCAGCCATCCCAAGAAATATCCTTGTCATGGCAGGCCTCGGCCATCACCTGCCAACTTCTGCACCCACACATGGTGGGGCACTTTCTCACTTCCTTTCACCTCTTGTATGGATAAGTAAGGTGGCCAGAAAGGGAAGAGGTCTGGCTAGCCCTTCTGTTCCCCCTCGTCCCAGAATTCTGCCCTAATAAAGTGGTGTAGGCAATGAGGAAAAACATGCTCTATATTGTCCTATGGTCCTCTGACACCTGTTGGATTGGCTCTTTCTAAAATCACAATGGTTTAAGATACTACCCCTAGATTTAGGGTAAAACAGGTAGAGCTTCCGGAAGAAAGGGCTCTCGAGCTAAGCACCCCCATTTTAGAATCACTTGCCTACATTTTAAGAGTCATCAGGTATTTGATAGGATTAATAAAGCACTGATTTCTTTTCCATGTGGTTATTGTTCTTCTGTGAATAACTCTCTTGATTGGATCAGAGATTCTGGGGATTCAATCCCTCGCCTTTCCTGATTTTGAAGCTGTTTTCTGCTGCATCTCTCATTACCTTCTTCTGGAGTAACTTGTGCCTCCAATCCCTGGCCATTTTAGGGGGCTGCATCACAAGCTGTCTTGTCTTGTCTGACTTCAAGCACTTCAGCTTCCTTAGATAATGTTAATAGTAACAACTCATCATCACCCTTCATTCTCCAAAAGTTCAAATTTTTAGAATTTCAACTCTATAGAATTTCACATAATTTTCTTGTAATTATTTTAATCTCTCTAATGTCACATTCCCAATTTGTTCATTTTTGCTTTCTCTCCTTACCTTATTAGAATCAGGAGGGGTTTAACTATTTTATTGTCTGTTCAGGACCAGATTTAAGATATATTTATCAATTTCAACTATCTTTTTTTGGTATTCTACTTTACAAAATGAACTTGGATCCCTCTTAGGTTTTGATGCTTTATTTCATTGTTCTTTTTCAAATTTCTCAGGACATATACAAATTCTTTTATTTCTGGTCTCTTTACTTTAAAAATGGTGGCAGTTATAGCATTAGCCACATCCTACACCTTTTGGAATAAAGTGCTTTTTCTTTGTTTCATGGAGAGCCTGCATTTTTCTTTCCATTTTTTCTTTGATCTAAAAGTATATTTTCTTACTTCACAACTGTTTGGTACCCTTTTAAATTATTTAATTCTAATTGAAACTTAAATCTTTTAAGTTTTCTTATATCCAAGTATATTCTTGAGTTTTTGTAAATGTTCTCTCATAAACCCATAAAAGTGGGTATTATCCATTCAAGAGATACAGGTTTTAGCTATATTTAACCAAGTATTTATTCTATTATTTATTTTCTCTATGTCCTTACTTACATCTTCATCTTACTTAGAGTCTCATAGGTATGTCTGAAAAAACTATACTAAAGTTACCCACCAAAACTGTACTTTATCTTTCTCCTTGCATTTTCTATAGACTTTTTCCTCTAAATATTTATTTGGTTGCCGTGTGTGTGTGTGTGTGTGTGTGTGTGTGTGTGTTGGTTTATGCTTCTTAGTTTCTTTATAAATTGCCCTTTTTTTTCATTTTATAGTGTTCCTTTGTATCTTGTTAAATACTTGTAACTAATTTTAAATCGCCTTGTTCATGCTCACTTAAAATCTCTTTCTCTACCTTATTTTCAACCCATATCACTTTGATTAAGGTATTTTAATTATAAATGGACTATAGCTAGCTTTTGTTTTTCACTCCAATTTGAAAGTCTGTCTTTTAATGAGAGAATTCAGCCCATTCATATTTAGGATAGGAGGTATTGTATTTTCACTCTTCCATCTTACAATATTATTTTTTAAAGTTATTATTTTATATTTCTGTTTCCTTTTTTTCTTTCCCCTTTGTGAATTTGGAATTCCCACCATACTTTTATATTCTACTAATGGTTATCTTCTGACAAAAACAAAAAACAACAACAAACAACAACAACAAAAAAAAACCCATAGGCTTTGCTATATAGATCTATTAAGGAAATATTTACTTGGCTAATATTCCAACAATTGTAGAGAAAGTCTATATAATCAAAAATGTCCTCTTGTCCCAGGTTTTCTATATAAGCAGCTACATTCACCTGAAAGCCCTAACACTTCCTATAATTGCCTCTCGCTTTCTAACAAGACCAGAACAAGTTTACTAGTACAAGTTTTAACTAAATTCTGCACAAGACATTTGGAAATAGAGAACTCCACATTTCTATTTCCTTTTCACAATCAGGCACATTTCTCCATCATTCCTCGTAAACAAGATATTGACTATTTTCTTCCACCAAAACCCACTGTTTTTACCCTAAGATAACCTATTTTTACCTTATCACTTTACAACACAAGATGAGAACATTATAATTATTTCACCTCCCTCCATTTTCTTCCTCCCATAAAACCTTCAAAACACTTTTTATTCTTCCCAATCCCATCCTACCCCTAGGTTTTCCAAGATTTCTCAATATTTTTAGGTACATATTATTAGAATTTCCCTTACATTATGCCCCCTTTTCAAGCCTTTTCATTTAGTACTTTTATTAGACATTCCTATTCTATCCTTATACATTTAATTATGTGTGTAAATATATACATACAATACCCATGTATGTATCTCTATTTTTTGTCTTCCCTTATCTAGAGTTCCCTGCTTTGGTTCATTAGTTATTGGTTAGAAAAGTGGTTCTCACTGATGGATGTACCACTTCCCTAGAAGGTATCTAAATATGTATAGGAGTATTTGTGGTTGTTACAATGATTAAACATACTACTGAAATTTGATGCTTGTACACAGGGATGCTAGATGTCCACCTCAGGTTTACGCTCTCATCTCCCATCAACAGATCACTGACAAATAATGTGAAACAACTTTCCACATTTGGGCAAACACAGACCATGTCAATCTAATGTCCAATTTGTAATGATTTGAGGGAAGCAAAAGGAAACACTAATAATAAAATCCCAGCCAGCTCAGAGAGTAGAAAAGTCTCATAGGTATATGTGAATTGAATTGAATACAAAAAAGAGAGACTGGAAATGGAAGAGAAACAGCATACGTATTGGTTAAGAAAGCAGACCTACTAGTTATGTAACCTTAGCCAAGTTACTTAACCTCTCTGCCTCACTTTTCTCTTACATAAAACGGGAACACTAATAGAACCTACTTTGCAGAGTTGTTAGTAAAATTAATGATTTTCATTTTTAAGGTGTTTAGAATAGTGCCTGGCATATGATTAGCACTACAGGACTTATGTTATTAATAAATAAATAAGGAAAATATAAAAGGGGCCACAAGATCACTTACTAAATTTCAACCTTATCAAGTTTGTCTTTTTCAAAAACATTAAACATAGCCATGATCATAATAACATAATAACATAAGTACTGTTCTGTTTCATACATTGACTCATTTATTTCTCACAATAGGTCTATAAAGTTACCAGTAATACTGTTCCCATTTTACAGATGAGAAACTGGAGCACAGAAGTCAAATAACTTGCTTAAGTTCACAAAGGTAGTAAGTAAAAGATAGAGACTAAATCTGAGCCCAAGTCATCTGGTTTACAGATCACTCTCTTAACCCCTATATCTCTGATATACAATCTGTATGAGAAGTCCTGGTTTTGATAATTTATCAACTGTAAGAGTAGATATGAAGACAAAGTAATGCTCTGGTGAGAGATGTGGTTGAAGCTCAGATGCTAAGTGACTCCTGTGAGTCTTATTCTTAGCTTTAAGATAAATGTATAACTGCCCTGCAAGCTTTAATATAACCCTGAGGGAAACAAAACTTTGCCACCAGAGACATTAAAAATTGGTCCTGATCACACAAATATAATCCCTCTGAACAGGCTGAGTATAGATTACCCCATCTTTAAAGAAAGAAGAGATACACTCCTCCCCTAAATTACAACCCTTCTAGTTCTACAACATTAGTTGTCACACTTTAACCAACATTCTAGGGCAACTCATAATAAAAGGCAAACACAATGGAGAAGAGAGTGAAGAAAAAAGACAGAAGCCATGGAGAGAGAATGTTTCAACAGAGAAATAGTGAAATCAAATGTTAACAAAAGATCAGGAAAGAGCTGGACAGCAAATTATCCACTGGATTTAATAAGAAGGACTAGTGACCTTAGAAAAAATGAGGAGTCAAAATCAGACTGTGATGGGTTGAGGAGTGTGAGGTAAGGAAATAAAATACTTTTCACATAATTCTTTCAGAAACTTTAGTTTTAAAGGGAAGAAGTGAATGAAATAGAACATAGGTAATAATAGCAGCTACCACTCAGTGCTCCTGTGTACCAGGCAATGTCCTAAGACCTTCACATACAGTAACTAATGCAATAGTTACAACAATATCGGGTCTTTTACTATCACCATTGTACAGATAGGAAAAGTGAAGCATGGAGATTTTAACATAAGGACATGGAGCTGGTGGCGAGTGGCAGAGCCAAGATTAATATTTATTTTTCAACTTAATTTTTAAATAATTTCAGATTTATAGAACATGTGAAAGAAGAGTAAAAAGAATTTCTGAATACCCTTCATTCAATGTTAACATTTTACTACATTTGCTCTAGCTTTCTCTCTATGTATACAAACACATTTTGGTTTCAGAATCAATAAAAGTTGTAGACATGCTTATCCTCAAAATGCTTCAGTGTAAACTTCCTAATAAATGTTTTTACATAACCACAGCAAATTATTTAAAAATAGGAAATTAAACACTGAACCAATACTGTTATCTTACCTACAGATTTTATTGAGCTTCTGCCAATTATCCCTATGAAATCCTTTATAGCAAGAAAAAAATAAATCCAAAATTATGTGTTGCATACAGTTGTCATATCCTTTTAATACTCTGAAAAAGTTCCTGAGTTTTTCTTTCCATTTCATGATATTGGCATTTGAAAAGACTACAAGCCAGTTATTTTATAGTATACCCTCTTTTGGTTTTTGTCCGTTTCCTCTTGATTAGATACAAGCCATTCACTTTTGGCAGGAATTCAACTGACTTGATGCTGAGTTCTATTCAGTGTATCTTAGAAGGTACGTGATGATGTTGCTGGCAATGTTAACTACATTCATTTGGTTCCAGCAGTGTCTGCAAAGTTTCTCCGTTGTAAAGTCATTAATTTACCCATTGTAATTAAGGAATATCTTGTAAGGATATACTTTGAGATTATGCAGACATCCTGTTACTACCTACTCAAATTTCACCCCCTAGTTTTTAGCATTTGCTAATGATTCTTGCCTGAATTGTTGCTGTAATGGCTGGGAAATGGTGATAGTCAAATCCCGTCATTCCTTCTATATTTATTAGTTTTTGCATTGTAAGGAAGAGCTTTCCTTTCTCCCTTACTCTATCATTCATTCATTCTAGTGTGGACTCAGAGACTCTTGCTCTATTCAATAGCTTGTAATCCTCTTATTGTCATTTATTTTGTTGCTCAAATTGGCCAGTGGGAACCCCTTCAAGCTGGCTCTTGTGTCTTTCTGACGTGTCTTTAGCATTCTGTGAGCACTTCCTTGCTTCTTTTGGAACAATTAAGATGTTCCAAGATCATCTTGTTCTTTCCGTGCCCTATATCTGAAATAAGTCCTTTCTCTAAGGAACCCTGGTTCCTCAGAGTGGTGAATGGAATTTAAAAACCAAGGTCTACTATAAAAAGGAATGCAGTACTAAGAGTATATTCTACAATGTGCATGAAGCTTCAATAAAACATGCTAAGTGAAAGAAGCCAGACACAAAAGCCACCTTATTGTCAGACTACATTTACATGAAATGTCTAGAATAAGCAAATCCAGAGACAGAAAGTAGACTGATGGTTGTCAAGGGCTACAGAGTAAAGAGAGGATCAGGACTTTGAGGTATGGGATGATGAAACTGTCCTGGAATTACATAGTGGGGATGGTGTACAACCTTATGAATATACCAAAAACACTGAATTATATACTTGAAAAGGGTGTATTTTATGGTGTGAAAGTATACCTCAGTTAAAACAAAACAATACAAGATCTGTGCACGAAGTGTGCTCAATGGTACTGGGGTATTATTGCACGAAGGCTTTGTCCTCAAAGGACAGCCTTGGGAAATAGATGTCTGTATACTCACATATGCATTCATATGTATCATACTAATGTGTGTAGAAACACACACATGCATATATATACTCACACACACCTTGATATCTACATAAAAACCCAGGAAGGTAACACTGACATTCCAATTCCAATCCAACATTGCTGTATTTACTGTATCTTTCCCCTTTTTCAGAGTTGTAATTCCCTTCTACAACAGTGTAGAATCTTACAACCAGGATTTGAATCCAGACAATTCAGCTCTCTTAACGATTATACTTTAGGATGCCCATTTATTTTTAACAAAACCACAATTTACTGAGTAAAATTCAGTTGAATTCAGCAAAGATCTCTTAATTTGTACTCACAGTGATGCTGTCCAAGAGTTTGGCCATATGTTTGATAATTTCACCATGCTGTACAGGTTGCATTTGCAGTAGTTTCTTAATAACAACCACACTTTCAGCAACAACTATTTCTGAAAAAGAGATTATTCGTATTAATTATGTGTAATTCAATTCAAATGTATTATCTTTGGTAAAATGTAAATTTAAATTAGCAAAACATTCTACATGTCTTAAATGACTAGGTGAAAACTATAACCATGAGGTGGACTTCCCAGTTGTTTAGGTGAACATTTGTCTTAAGTAGAGGAGTATACTTTAATTTCTAACATTTGTTACTGTTTCCTGCCTTCTGATATCCCTTTCTAATCTCTGATTCTTTAAGTCAGAAAAACAAAGTGAAGTTAGATTATGTAATAGCCATAATGTTCAAGTGTCTTTGGCTTTTTTTTTTTTAACCAGAGCTCTCAAATACTGTTATTTGATTCCTACTAATTATATAGTGGTAATCAAACACATACAATCTAAATAACATTTTTTTCCCCAATTCTAAAGAAAACAGAAAACTGAAAAAAAAAAAAAAAAAAAAAAAAAAAAATTCCTCCTTAATTGGTATGTCCAGAAAAGTGAGCAGTAAGGATTAGCAGCATTAGGAAAGGTGTTGCTATAAAAATAGCATGGACTTCAGAGACAGAAGGAGTTGGGCTGTGAGCTGAATTGTCTCCACTGGTCCCATGAATCCATTCTGCCTTATTTGGCCCAATGCTGTGGCCCGAGAGTCTGACCTCTGGGAATGCATCAACCAGACTTCCTTGCCCTGGCTTCTAGCTATGTTTAGCCAACAGGAAGCACCAGCAGGAGAGAATACTTATTGTCCTGAATCTCTCTTGTGCCAGGTTTCCCTGGCAGTGCTTGCAAGCCTCTACTGAAGGTTTCAGTTCCTGTGACTGGCTCTCTCATGCAGGGTCTGGTAACTGCTCCCACTCCTCACACCCTTTCCCTTCAGTTTTAGATATGGCTTCTCACTGTTCCTAGCCTGTTAATCCCAGGGTATTACATCATACTTCGCTGGTTTCCCTTAATTCTGCCCATTCCTTATAAATATCTCCTTCATTAAATTCTGTTCAACTGTCCCTTTCAAGTGTGTCAATCTGTTTCTTGCCAGGACCTTAACTAATACAGTAACTGGTATTAGGAATGGCTCCAGGAAGCAGATCCTCAAATTGGGATCCTGAGACCGAGTTATCACACTTAATTACTGGTCTGAGTTATGGTTTTGGTAGCACCTGTAGAGAAACGTAACTAGCCAGAGCACCTAACCTATGGAATGAATCTTATATGAACAACTATAAATGCTTCAGATGCCAAAGAAATAAACCAACATTGCCTTTACGTATCACTTTGGCATTTTTTAATTAATAGGGACTGATAGATTTTAGACATTCCCCTAGTATACACTCAAAAGATTTATTTTAATACTATACTGGAAATACCATTATTTGTGTTTTTTCACTATTTTTCTCTAAAATACATTTTCTTATCTAGCTTCCGTTAAGCATATAAAGCCAAATTTTTACCATTCTAATCATTACTAAACATAGATGTTTCAAATTATATATTTCTTTATGTAAATGATCATTCATATTTACATAATGTTTTATGTAAACAAATGACTTCTTTTCTTCTGACAATAACATATGGCAGGTATCTTATTATCATTTTATTGTCTTTTATTTTTCAATTACAATTGACATACAATACTATATTAGTTTCAGGTATACAAAATAGTGATTAGACATTTATATACGAAGTGGTCATCCCAGTAAGTCTAGTACCCATGTGACACCATACACAGTTATTACAGTATTATTGACTACATTCCTTATGCTGTACTTTACATCCCCACGATTATTTTTATAACTGGCAATTTGTACTTCTTAATCCCTTTCACCTTTTTCACCCACCCCTCCAACCCCCACTCCCATCTGACAACCCTCAATTTGTTCTCTGTATCTATGAGTTTGTTAATATTCAAACTGCAGGGGAAAAAAATCCAGGATTATAAACAGAGTTTTGATTTACCAAAAACAAAAGCCTAAACATTCAAATATCAGAGTTTACATTAGTAAATACTCCTACTTTTAAGAGTGATTATAAATTACATTAGCCTCCCATTATCTAATTATAAAATAACCTATTCTTCTTTTAAAAGTGCTACAGGGGTAGAACATTTATCTCTTAAACCAAAGTGAAGAAAATATATTTTTTGAGAAATTAATGTGTTACAAAGCTGAAGTGGAAAAGATTGTTTTAAAATCCACAGCCTGAAAATTTCATATGAGAAAGAGAGTCAAAATACAAAATTGAGAAATCTTGAATACATTTTGTATAATATTTCAAAGAACTCATCAGTGTTCTAATTAATTTGTGATGCTTTTTGTATGCAACTAAATTTTAAAAGAACACGTCATCTGAAATATCTATAATGTTCAAAATCTGTAATATTCTGGAAGTATTTTCCCAAGGAGTATGTCTTATTTGATCAAATAAGTCATTCTTAAAGATACAGGAAAATAAAAATATGCTTTTCAACACAATTTAAGGTGCAGAAATAGATAAAAAGGATGTTATTAAAAGTAGAAATACAATAGTTTAGTGGATACCAGAGAGTAAGGGGGGAGAGGGGTGGTAGATGAGGGTAAAGGGGATCAAATATATGGTGATGGAAGGAGAACTGACTCTGAGTGGTGAACACACAATGGGATTATAGATGATATAATACAGAATTGTACACCTGAAATCTATATAACTTTACTAACAATTCTCATCCCAATAAACTTTAATTAAAAAAAAAAGTAGAAATAGATAAACTGTATGACATTTAGTATCCTATCTGTTCTACTTACATTCTATAGTCAACTTTTAAAAAACATCTATATCCCTGATAATTTTTGTTGCCCCTTATTTAGAGTTTTAATACTGCATGCAGAAAATGGTTCTATCCATCATAATATGTTGAGTTTATAAGTAAAAGTTTGTAATTTTATGTTCACAATAAAAATGACTCTTATTTGGGGCTAAATTTTGTTTCCATTTTTTTTCATCAGAAATACAATTACAGTTTTCTAAAGAAATCTATACATGGGAATAGATATTTAGGGATATAGAGTTATTGTAGTGAAAAGTTATTTTACTTTGAAATAAAATATTTAAAAAATAATCAATTTTGTTATGTTAAACTTACAGTTGCTATGTTATATATGCTTATGTCTAGATATGACAAAATTGTATTTAGAATTCCACAAATATTTTTAATGATTTTACACTGAAAATTATGCTTTTCTTAAAAAGAATATCATGTTAATCAAATGTAGAATAACAATACTCTAAATTATTTTAAAAGTGGAAATTGACTCATTTTTCTTTCTCGAAATGGCCTCATTTATTCTAAATATCATAGAAATTACTGACATTTTACCACAGAACAGTATGAAATCTGGATTACATATATTATCTATCCAGTTTAATAAAATGTTTAGATATTGTTTGGCTTAAAAACATGAAGCTGTTCAAAATTGATGACTTCTAAATCGAGTTAATCTTGAATATAAAATTATTAGTAGGATATCTGGAAAAAAACTTTGAAGGTAATGTATTCAACATACTGTTTTGATCTAGCCACTTCTCCATGTTACGAAGTCATTTGCCTGCTTTTAGCACCCTCTGCAGGTGAACCAATATTATACATGACATATGCTATTGAAAAGCAGGAAAGTAGAAGGAAGTAGAAGGAAAGGACAAGAAAGGTGATTAAATTGTGAAGAAATAAAATAAACAAATTACAACTTTCTTAGTTCTGTTTAGACAAGAATAATACAGTTTGAAGTTAATTATCTCATCTACTAAAACAGCAATAAAATACTGTGTGTGTGTTTCAAAGATAAAATGTGCTACTCATGTTCACGCTACTGACATACAGAAAAAAAAAATGCAATGTTAAAAAAAGTTACAATTTGCAGATCATACCAAGAATATTCAAATGACAAATTACTTGAAAAATAGAATAAAATTGTGAACTCACCATCCCTGTTGGAAAGCAGACACACCAGGCCACTGAGACATGTGTCAGTGACTTCTGAGATGTTGGTTGCACATCTGCCTATAGTTTGAATAGTGGCTGCTGCAAATTGTTTGTCCTGGCTTTTCACATAGGTCTAAAAAATATTATTTCAATTAGTTTATATATTGATACTATCAAGTGAACAAAAAATGCCTATATTAAGTTTTGTCGATATATAATTCTAGCATACATAATCTTCTCATCTATAGGCACTATAGGAGGTCCAACTGATGACTTAATTTAGTTTTGTTTTGTTTTTACTTAAAGCATATGCTTATAGAAGCACACAAGCCAGGTTCATTCACCTGTGGCCACTGGCTTGTGACTCCAAAACAATAGTGGGGAGCAGTCACCCAAAGACAGCAATTAGTTTAATGCAAGGTTGAGAGAGATGATCAAACTCTCTCTTTGGAGGTTTCAGTTCATTTAACCAGCAGCATCTATAAATCTATGAAAAAAAGCATTGCTTTTTTTAGACACACTAAATCTGAAAATTGGCAAAAGAGGAGGAAAAGAACCAATATGGAATTGGCAAACATTTTGCTTTCAAAATGGTAGTAAAACTACAATAGCAACAGTAAGCAGCATTTCATAAAGTTTATAAATATTCAGTTTACAATAAAATACTACACAATTGAAATAGATTTTCTTTAACAGAATGCTTTAAAAATATACTGTAAACAATATATTTATATAAACATAAAAAACAAATAAATAATACAATTATTTAACAACAGGAAGTTAAAAGATCTTTACAAAATTTATGACAGCCCTAAAGAATTTTACTTTGGTTATAACTTCCCTAATTTAAAAACTGTTTTTATTGTTTACAGAAATGAATGTACTCTTAATATGCATATTTATATTTGCATATATTATATGTAATGGAATTTAAAATCCCATTTTCAACGGAAAGTTTTAAAAAATGATTCCAAATCTCAAATGAGAATTGCATACTATAGATTAAACAGTATGGTTATCTAACGTGCAAAAAAGGATAATACATTTAAATGGTGCCTAAATGACAAATGCAGGAGACAATCTAAGAATATCTAAAAAAAACCAACAAATTTAGTGAAAATGGCACCAAGAGCATGATTAAATGTGGAAGACATAAATTAAACAAATTAAACTCTCTTAGTTACATTTAGGAAAGATCACTTGTATTTAAAACCATTTCCCAGTTGATTATTTAATTTTTTCAATTAAAAACAAATGAGTCTTTAGAAAAATTCTCTATTTTACTCAAAAAATTATTATAAGGAAACTGTATACCTATGAACATAACCCATAAACACAGAAATAAGGTACAAAGACAGACAGTGATAAAAATGGATACATGAAGAATATATTTAAAAGATCCTCCACTAAGTCTTCAGAGGCCCCTTCCATCGTAAAGGGCATAATATCTATGAGGTAATTTTTAAACAATATTTTGGGGGTATGTGTTGCTGGGAGGCATCTCATCCATCAGCATATATGGTTTAAAAATTACAACAAAACAACAATAACATATCATGATGGGATAATTTTAAACCAGTCTTTTTTTAGCTATACACAAAGCTAAGATGACAATGTCTAAATTAGTGACAGGTCAATCAAATAGGGACAATCAGGTAAGAAACTATTTTCATGAGTGCAGAGTATAGAAAGCACTATTGATGACAGCACAAGAGATGGAATCCTTACAGTAACTTAATTTCGAACAGAGTTATAAACCAGCCTTTCAAATTCTATGAAAACATGAAAGGGACTGCTATTCCATTTCCCTTCAATTTTAAATTTGTAGTTAATGTTCATTCTTGAAAATTTATGAATTGCTTAGCTGTCAATCTTGTGCCAAATCACTGTTTTATTTATACAATTACGTATTTCTAAGTTCAGAAAGATGTTTCTTTAGTTTAAACTGAACTGATATTTTAGAAGTTATTTTATAATTAGCACTGTACACACCTGAAATTCTCGAAGAAGAGTTGATATGTTGGCTTCATTTGCCAGGTTTGTCAAAATTTCAAGCTATGGTAGAAAAAAGACAAAGTAAATATTTTAAAACACAAATAAAAAGGATGAATTTTATAAAGGCTAGGCATTTAATAGAAAGGTAATTTGTTTTTTAAAAAAGTTAGTTACAAATGGTGAGGCATTATACCCTTTAGGTGAACTTTGTCTCACTACATCTACATACAGAGAATAATTACATAGTGCTTAAGAAATAATTATGAAAGAGAATCCTACATCTTCCCTAATTGTCCCAATTTTACAATTTATATCTAATTAACCTAAACAATTTAAGGTAGCTCAACTTTTTTTAAACTAATGAAGTTAGAAAACAACTGCCTTCCGAGCAATACCTGTTTTCCAGATATCAATTAGTTCTCTTAATTTTCCTTCATCCTACCATACCAAATTCTTAAGATATTTTAATTCTTCTGGATTTATAGTTACAAGATCTATACAATGAAAAAGTCCATCTTCAATAGGCTTGCTAAAAAAAAGTTCAGCTTTTAAATTTACCCATAAAAATATTCAATTAATCTGAGGAAAGCATAAAAAAGGGGAAAAAGGAACAGAGAACAGATGGGACAAACAGAAAACCAAACATGAGATAAAGACATAAACACATCGTATCAATAATTACATTAAAAGTAAATGGTCTAGACACTCCAATTACAAGGCACAGATTATAGGAGTTCTTTATGTATTCTGTGTAGTGATTTTTCAGATGTATGTACTGGTAATATTTTCTCCCAGATTACGGCCTGACTTTTCATTTTATTTAGATGAGAACATTTAAATTTTCTGTATAGTGTTTTAAAATAATCTCAAAGATACAGAAAAGGTAAAAAGAATTATTTATGATTTGAACCATTTGAGACCAGAAGTACTAATATGATGTCACATCATCGCCAAATACTTTTCTGTGCATATTTCTTACAAAAAGGACATTGTCCTACAGACCACAATACAACCAAGAAAATCAGAAAATTAATACTGATATATCACATCTATGCAATCCTCATTCCCCATTTAAGTTTCACCAATTATCTCAATAATGTATAATAAAAGGATCCAGTTCAATATCACACACTGTATTTAGTTGTGTTTAATCTCCTTCAGTTTGAAAGTTTCTCCATTTTTCTTTTTACACTCACGACCTTGACTTTTAATTATTACCAACCAATTGTTTTGTAAATTATCCTTCAATTTGGGTGTATCTTAGATTATCTTATGATTAAACTCAGTTTCCATGTGAATAATGAATCATTCCAATACTTACTGAATAGTCCACCCTTTCCCCATTGGTTTGTAATGTCTCCTCTATTATATAGTACATTTTCATATGCATGGATCTGTTTCTAGGCTTTTATCCTATTCCAGTTATTTTTCTGTCTAAATATCACATTGTTTTAATCATAGCTTTTATCTGTAACTATATACTATAATTATCATTCCCTGAGCACAACACTTTCATAATCCCTTGTGTTAGCATAAATCATGCCTTTCTCCATCTCCCAACCCTACAACCTCCCAACGAATCTATTAACCAAAAACAAAATAAATCTCTAAATATGTTATTCTTTTAAGATCTATTCAAACATCATTTTCACAAATCTTTTCTAAACATCCCAGAAAATTAACCCCATCTTTATACTTCTCACAGCACTCAATTCAAATCTCTATAATATCACTTAAAACATGTAGTACTAAAATTACCTATTTGCACATCTGTCTCCTTCAGTATACTGTGAGTTATTCAGGGTGTAGGTAGCATGTCTTCACTTTGTATTATTATAATTTAGGACAGTAACTAGTATATAATAATGTAGTTTGGAAAGTATCAAGAAAATCCCTAAATGTATCTATTTTTTAAAAGCAGGTCTCTATTTTGCAGATGCTAGAAGCTGTAGCAATACCTTCAAAGCAAACATGTATTAGAGTGTCTAAAAATAAAAGCATGCCTACCTTCAGTGTCTTGATCATAGTTGGATCAGTTGACCTAACATAGAAACTCTTCAGATAAGGTTCAAACATACCCTAGATGACAAAATAAATATATACATACATTTAATGATGCTAATGCATTAATTTCTCTCTTGAATTATGTATTCAAAACATACATACCTTTCTGTGAATTGACATAGTTGCTATATTTTGTAGGACAATATACTGCACTTCCCTAGAAATTAATGGAGAATTTTCATTGGGTATATTTTCCAATGGAGTATCTTTAAGAACAGTACATTAAAGAAAAAGAATTAGCAATAAGTTTCATATTGAATGGAACTCAAATATAACTGAAAAGTTTTTAGTAAATCTGGAATGTTTATGCCTTATTTGTAAATACATTTTCCCTACAAACTATTATTAAATTGTATTTGATTCATCATGGGGAAGAGTTAAAACCAATTTTGTAACACTGTATTCCTAAGATGTAAAACCAATACTGCAGCTGCTCTGAACATCACACATGCAAGGAAGGTATCCTTAGAGCGAACAGAACAAACATAACCATAGAGTTAATACAAACTCTTGATCAGAAGGCTCATTGTGTCACTCAATTCTGCCTGGAGTGAAAGACAGGTTAAAAAAAAAACACACAGTCATGTTATTTTTATGTCCCAATTTTTAAGAAATGATGTCAGGCTTCATATGAAAGAGCCATTCCAGATCCTTCTGATAGCCTCTGAACTAGCTCTTAACAAGAAAAATTTTTGAACTGATAAAAGGGAAAAGAATGACTATGTATAAAGAGAGAGGAGAGAATAAGAACCCAAAGGAATCTTATTAAGGAATGGCAAAAGCCAATCTAGGGCTAGAGTTGTGGCACTAAATTTGCATTAAGGACAAAAAAGAATAGGTATGCATCTTTCCCCCCAAACTCTATTACAGAATGGTAAACCTGAAACCTATGTAACTTTACTAACCATTTCACCCCAATAAGCTTCAATTAAAAGAAAAAAAAGAAGCACTCAATGAAAAACATTATTTATTTAAAATATCTAATTATTGCAAAATATCCAGGATAACTAAATAGCTAAAACAATGGTATTCTTAAACACAGAAAACAAAACAAAGGACAGGGGCAGCCAGATGGCTCAGTTGTTTATAGAGCACAAGCTCTTAACCACAAGGTTGCCGGTTCAATTCCCGCATGGGAATGTGGGCTGCGCACCCTGCAACTAAAGATTGAAATCGGCAACTGGACTTGGAGCTGAGCTGTGCCCTCCACAACTAGATTGAAGGACAACGACTTGGAGCTGATAGGCCCTGGAGAAACACACTGTTCCCCAATATTCCCCAATCAAACAAACACACAAAAAAACAAAGGACAAAAATCTGATCTTAAACTTTGAAAGTAGATGTCATAAAAACTCAATAAAAGTTTTCTGAATTATTGACCTGACCTGCTAAATTACAGTAGGTAAAATTAAAGGGAAAGGAATTCTTGCTGTCTATCTACACGAAATGAAAAGTGTCTGCATTTCTTTAAAATAAGTAGCTACTAAGCATATAGCTCTTATTAAATAGAGCAAACTAATGGTGACATGATTACTAGACTTAGTGTGGTGATCACATTGTAAGGTATTATAAATATTGAATCACTATGTTGCACATCTGAAACATACATTATATACCAACTATATTTAAATTTTAAAAAATTAAAAATAAAAGCTCAATAAAAAATAGAGCAAACTACAGTAATTTGATACGACTAAAGGAAGCAGCAATTCTGTCATAAACTACATAATTTAGTATATGTATTGCTTTATATAAAATCATATATACTTACACTAAGTTGATCTGATAATACATTAGTATAGTTTCTCAGTGATTCCAGATTTACTATTCGCAAACATTATTACTGTCACACCTAGAAATATCAAACAATACTAGGGTACTAGTGATAGCACATACTATATGCCGAACGATATTTTTAATTTCTTTGGGCTTGAGGTAAAAAAAGTCAGTATTGATCATTAAGTTTGAGATAAACTGTATACAATCTTTTATAATGATTCCTTAGTATGAAATCTTGTTGACAAAACAGAGCCACATTATTAAACGCCTGAAAGACACATTATATTCATTCAAACACTACATCTGAAGGAATACAAAAGAAAACATATAGATAAAACCATGTCCTACCTATTGCTACGAAGTAAACGCACTAGTGATTTAGAAATAACGCCAGCTTCAGATTTTGGTGATATGTGCCAATACAGCTGAGCAACTGCCATAACCACCTGAAAGATAAAGCATGAAAACAGTAAGAGCTATGAACATTGGAGCACCCTACAGTTTCAAAGAACATTCTTACATATTATTTCCTGTAACTGCTACAAAATCCTATGAAATAAGATGAATATCTTGTTATCTTTGTAGCAGGTTGAATGGTGTCCCCTCAAGAATTTGTGTCTACCATCAATATGTGACCTTATTTGGAAATAAGGTCTTCGTAGAGGTGACTAGTAATGATCGGGATGAGATCATACTAGATTAAGGTGGGTCCTAAATCCAATGAGAGTGTCCTTATAAGAGACAGGAGAGGACATACAAAGACACAGAGAAGAAGGCCATGAGGAGATGGAGGCAGAGACTAGAGTAACAAGCCAAGGAACGCCAAGGATTGCTGGCAATACCAGAAGCTAGCAAAAGGCAATTTCTCCCTCAGAGCCTCCAAAGGGAACTAGCCCTACTGACACCTTGATTTTGGACTTATGGCCTCCTGAAATGTGAGAAAATACATTCCTGTTGTTTTAAGCCACCCAGTTTGCGGTAATTTGTTATGGCAGCCCTGGGAAACGAATACAGCCTCAAAAAAGAAAAGAGGTGTTAAATGAACAACCCAAGGTCTGACAGTCAGTACGAGGCAAAGCGTGACATGACACGCCAAGACCCAGAGTCTCATGCTGCTGCTGCTCTGAGGCTGGGAATTTTTTTTTTTTTTTTTTAATTGTAAGCACGCGTTTCAAACGAAGCCAGACACTTCAGGATAACAGTACTATAATAAATAGGCTGAATTTTTTAAAATCAGTACATTTAAGTTATAACAAAAGGAACTCTATCAAAACAATTCTTCTAAAACAACATTTGAAATGACTTTGGTTTTCAAAATGCAGAACCTTAAAATAATCTTTGGTTCAAAGCATTATAAGGGTAATTAGATTTCTCCGCCATAAAACAAGTACTGTATTTCCCCCACATGCCTCTACACTTCATGTAGAGATCAGTAATCCAGACTTCCCATTTACTGGAAGTATCCAGTTTAACATGTGACAATTCCAATGACAGAGCTACAGAAGTTATGTCATCTTTTTTTTGGCTCAGAAGATATATTAATATTACTTCTGGTAGGTCTACAAAGTTCTAACAAATATATGGCAAGAGTTTTATATACACCTAAAGAGTACTCAGCACCTGAAGGTACTTGAAGTAAAAAGATTTTCTTCCAAAAATGAACATTTTAAAAAAATACAATTTACAGGGTCCTAAATTTACGATTGTGTGGTATTTTGTTATACTTTTTTTATTTTACAAGATTTATTTATAACTTTCAGACATTACTTGGTAATATGAGTAGTTTAAGGATATCTTATTTGTTCACTTGTGATCCACAAATACACTTTAATTACAGAACAAACTCTCCGAAATGCAGCATCTTATAAAACAAAATCTCAATGATTGACTTAATTTATTTGTCGTTGATAGTTATCTTTAAAAATATTACAGCATATAGCACTAAGTTTCCTGAAACAACTAAGACTTTCCTCAAAGTCTCTTGTACAAGGACAAAACAACAACAAAAATATATTCACAATCCTTCAAAAGTCAGCCTTTATATATATTTAGCATCAAAAAAAAACAGGACACCAAAACATACTGGAACAAAAAGTAAACCACCTCTACCTGGTACATAATTAAGAACCAAACTTACTGGGATTAAAAGTTCGAACTATCTCTCTTTGTTTCACCATTCAAGAACATTTTTGATCAGTAAATATTTGTACTATATTATCAATTTCCAAGACAAAGTTAAATTATTAGAGAATCAACTATAGAGTAGAGATTCATGTGTCAAGTTACAGCTGCTTAACGTTCTGGCCAAGCTAGGGCACACTAAAATGTAAGTATATTCTACAACATTAGCAAAATAATATTTTTGTTATTACTGTATACATAGTTACTTAATAATGATTTAGAAACTAAATTGCCAGGTATAAGAAAAACTTCTGCTAATTACTAAGATATATATACAAAGCTCTAAGTTCTGAATTCTCAAGCATCAGAAAACAAAGTAATTCAGGTGAAATTCCTCATTTTCAAAGTTTTTACTAATTGAGAACAATTAATTAAGAATTTTTTAATTAAAAAAATTTTAAGAAAACATTTAACTTGAATCCATCAAGCCTTTAGATATAACTTCCAGGAAAAACAAGTTATAGAACAAAAAAATTAAATATCACTTTATAAAAGAATCAAATGCATGAACCCAGAAGAACATTCTGCAAAATTTGAGAGGTTTAAAAGATATAACAACCAGAATTAGAGCAGATACTAGTTTAGATGAATCACTTATAAGAGATAACTTAAGATAAATTGGTATTAAGTGAAATGAAATTTTACTGAAATAGAAAGATGGAGAGGAATGACTAGGAAAAAAGGTTAAAACTACATACAGTATGATTTCTATCTTGATTGAAAAAAAAAAATATATATATAGAGAGAGACATACACACATGTGAACATATGTATATTTATGCAGAAACAAGATCTGGAAGAAAATGCATTAAGATATTAGAACAGTGATTTCTGGGTGACGGGAATATGCTGTTTTAATTGTTTTTAGTTTTGCTAAGTCTGCATTTTCTGATTTCCGGTTGTGCATGCATAGTCTCCTAAAATATAAAGGGTTGTCTAAAATAAAAAGGTGTAAAAAAAACAAAATAAAACAAAAAACATAGGATCCAAATAAAGATGATTTTAATAGTTATTCCTAATAGTTAAAATTTACTATGTATGATGCGTTATGCTAGGTGCTTTTATCAGTACATACAAACACAAAGGGTGCCAAAAAAATGTATACACATTTTAAGGAAGAAAAAAATGTATTAAAATTACGCTGATGGTAACCACTTTGAGCACCTCTTGTAATTGCAGAAGTCAAACGTGACTTGTATTCATCTTTTGTTGTCAGTATATATTGAGTATTACAATTTTAATACAGTTTTTTCCTTTCTTAAAATGTGTATACATTTTTGGGGGGCATTCTCTGTATTATGGATTGATGACAGACTTAAGTACTCACAACTACTACAATCTAGCAACAGATATATATGCAGGCTTCTAATCAACTTAGAAACACCTTGAGCTAGTATCTTAGGAAAAGTCAATTAACGAAACCACAAAAAAAGTAAATGAAGTATAGTAGGCATACAGCTATGAAACCAAGTAATCTCATCAGAACCTGATTTTTTTTTTTTTGTATATATACATATAAACAAACAAACAAATGCTCCATTAGCACACTGAAAAATAAAGACTGGTTTACTTAACTTACATACTTTTAACCATCATTTAAAAAAAAATATCTGTGAATTATTTCTTTAAAGGGTTTTAACATACCGCTGCGTTCCTGCTCTGAAGCAAAGGCTTTGTGTTCCGAATTAAAAGTCTATGATCTGGATCCATAGTATAAGCCTTCTTTGTTTTGTCAGTCTTTTCCTTCTGTTCGTCATCAGATTCATAGAAATTCTTTTCGTTGTCCTCTAGATCACCATCCTACAGGAAAGAAATCCAATCCCATGTTTAGTTCAGACTTTGAACAGCCCAAATATTAAACAAAGAAAACTTTTTAAAACATCTACAATAGTATTTTTACTGTAGAATACTATTTTTGAAGCAATTAGAAAATACTACGCTACTTATATGAAAGAAAGGTCTTGCTTTTTCTCATACTTTATAACACAGTAACTGTCCTTTATTGCTACAGATAATACTTCTTTTATATTACATATTAAAACTCTGAAAATATTAAATCCCCATAGAAATATCCACAGCTGCCCAAAGGGAAAATCTGACCATTAGATTCTAACAAAGCCTATTAATATGAGTCTACTTAAAATCTGAAAACTGATTCCATAAATTACCAGTCACTCTGTAACTGGATCAAAGGGTCAGAAGAAAGACGAGAATTTTTTGAACTGCAACACACATAAAGAAATCATAATAAAGTTTGACAAGTAAAAAACCAAGATATTAGGCAGGTCAAGAAACACTCAGTTTGAAATTTAAATATATCCATAGGAGTTGATTCTATGTTTTTATTTGTACCTTTCATTTGAATTTTTTATAATATTATCATTGTCAATAAAAATCAGCTTATAGGTATTTAGTCCTAAAAATAAACAAAAGAACACAAAAAGCACACAAAGACAATTAATATCCATGTGGATCCAATTCAACTACTGTTTCGAGGCCATTTCTGTTACCAAATGCCTGAAACATATTTTCCACTTCTGGGAAGATGGAGTAGATAAACTTTTCCCTATTCATCTCAATGAGTACAAGTAGAAAGGCAATACATGTAAAACAAACATAAGAAAGGAAAGGCAGAGAGAAGAAAGATTGGATAGACACCTCAGGACCCAATGAATAACTAGTGAATTCCTTGGGTTTTCATTTTTACCTCATATATTAAAGATTAGGTGCTAAAGAAGCTGGTAACCCAGAAACACCAATAAGCATAGATAAAATAAACCCTCCCAAAGCCTGCTCCCTGTAGCCAAAGGACCAAGAAAGGAAAAGTCTAGCAAGACAGAAAACGTTTTTAGAAAATAACTGTTATAGTGCAGCCAATATAGAGAAAAACACCACAATGCCTATCCCCACCAGCGAAAGCTGACCTTGAGAGCATAGATTTCCTTCCTCATCCGGCTATAATTAGATGCTCCAACCATCCCACTGAGGTGGTGTCAGAAAAGGCCAAGATGGCACTGAGACCTCAATCCCCACCAGGAGATAACGAGGCACCCCAGTGGGGAGCGTGGACATTCAAGCTACCCTATCAACAATGAGGTGACCATATCTCTCCTCACTGGGCTAGTGCACAAGGAGGTTTAGTGGCCACTCAGGACTTGCATCTCCAACCAGCAGTAATAAGGACACACCACTGTGTGGTGTAGTGGAGGATACATACAGAACAGTAATGAGGCACTTCTACCCCTCCCAGCCAGAGAGCTATCAGATGAGTATTAGTGGGGAGCCAGAAACCCCACACTCACCCACAGTAACGAGGAGTATGACCTCCCTGAGGTGTCAATGGAAGCTGAGTGGGGAACCTGGACTTCTGCCCTGACCTGGCAATATAAGGGGGCATACACCCCACTTTTCCCTGCTGGAGTGCTGTCAAACAAACACAGCTAAAACCAAAAGTACAAATAAGATCAAGAATCTCCTAATATCCAAGCTGTCCAGGTTTCAATAAAAAAATCACTCATCATTCCAAGAGCCAGGAAGATCTCACACTAGATGAAAACAGATAACCAGTAGATAGATGCCAACGCCTGGGATATTAGAATTATCTGATAAAGATTTTAAAGCAGCCATCATAAAAATGTTTCAATGAGCAACTAGGAACATCCTTGAAACAAATGAAAAAATAGGAGGCCTTAGCAAAGAATTACAAAGTCTAAACAAAGAAATAGAAGACATAAAGGAAAATCGAACAGAAATGTTACAGCTGAAAAAGACAAAAACCAAACTTAAACAATTAATGGTATCAAAAGCAGTACAGAGGGGATTGAGGAAACCATCAGTGAACTGGAACATAGAACAGCATAAATTATCCAACCTGAATAAGAGAGAAAAAACAGACTGAGGATAAAGATAAGAAAACAAAAAACAGAATTCAGGAATCTGTGTAACTATAACAACATTTCCTATCATCTGCATCCCACAAGAGAGGAGAAAGAGAGGGGGGCTGAAAGAGTACTTCAAGAAAAATAACGGCTGAAAAAATTCCTAAATTTGGCAAAAGACATAAAACTACAGATTAAGTAAGGGGGGCAAACCCTAAACAGGATAAACTGAAAGAAATCCATCATAAGACACGTTTAAGTCAAACTTCTGAAAACTAAAGACAAAGAAAAAAAATCTGGAAAGCAACATGATAGAAATGATACTTGAGAGGATGAGGTAATGAATAAGAGTAGTTAGTCATAATAAAAATGTAGGACAGATTCAAAAACTACTTAGAAGTTGAAATCAATAGGACGCAGTGACTGAATATGAAAGATGAGACAGGGCCACTCAATAAGGATGCCCCCCATTCCCAACTTGGATGACTTGGATAACCAAGCAGCTGATGATGCTACCACGTAAGATAAGCCTGCACAGGAGGGAAACATCACCTCTCCTTCCCCAGCTACTTGCTATACAAACATCCTTAAAAGACAGTACAGAACAAAACCTAGTAATGCCTTTACTCAGAAGAACTGCAAACATGAGAAAAACCCATGAAGTATTGTCTTCCAATAGTTTCTTTTGCTCATGACTGACTTTCCCAATTCTTCTAAGTGAACCTGCTTTCTATAAATTAACAAATTCCCTCCATCAAAATAAATTTATGATTTGTGATCTCTAATCATTTTTCCTTCAACATGGTAGAACAGTTTTTTGAAATAGTTATATAGCTAGGCACGGAGTTCTTAAGACTTTACACCAAAAGCAAAGTCCATAAAAGGGAACACTGATAAATTGTTATCTCATCAAAATTAGAAACTCTTGCTTCATGAAAAACCCTCTTAAGAGGAAGAGAAAAAAACAAGTTACATACTGGCAGAAAATCTCTGCAACCACATATGTGACAAAGGACTAGTACGTAGAATATTAAAACCATTTCCACAACTTAGCAGTAAAAAAACAAATCAATTCATTTTAAAAAGGGGCAAAAAATAATGTTATCGACTGAACTGTTTCCCCCAAAAAATTCGCACATTGAAGCCCTAACACCTAATGTGACGGTGCCAAAACAGAGGCTTTAAAGAGGTAATTAAGGTTAAATGAGGTCATATGGGTGGGACCCCACTCGAATACAACTGGTATTCTTATAAAAAGAGAGAGAGACACACAGATAAAAGGCCATATAAGGACACAGTGAGAGGCAGCCAACTGCAAGCCAAGAACAGATGCCTCAGGAAAACCAAACCTGCCAATACCTTGATCTTGGACTTCCAGCCTCTAAAATAATAAGAAATAGATATCTGTTGATTGAGCCTCCTAGTCTGTGGTATTTTGTTATGGCAGCTCTAGCAAACTAATACAGACATCAACAAACTATTCACCAAAGGAGACAGACAAATGGCAAGAAAACACATGAAAAGATAATCAACTTTACTGGTTATTAGGGAAATACAAATTAAAACCACAGCAAGACATCACCACACCTATCAGAATGGCTCTCATCTAAATTTTAAAAAACTAGTGGCAACACCAAATGACAGTGAGGACATAGAGGAAATGGATCACTGATACATGGCTCGTAGAAATGTAAAAGGTTAGTCATTCTGGCAGGTTGGGAGTTTCTTACAGAACCAAGTCTGTAATTACCATACAACCCAGTAATTGCACTCTTGGGCATTTATCACTTGGAAAAGTAAATTTATTCTCATACAAAAACCTGTACACAAAATATTCATAGCAGCTTTATTCCTATTAGCCAAAATGGAAACAACCCAGATGTCCTTGAATAGATGAATGGATAAACAACTCATTAAACATCTATGCCATGGACTACCCACTCACAAATAAAAAGAAACAAACTACTGATATACACAACTCTGATTAATCTCCAGAGAAGTCTTCTGACTGAGAAAAATTAATCCTAAAAGGTTACATACTATATGATTCCATTTATACAACATTCTTGAAATGACCAAATTATAGAGATGGAAAAACAATTAGTGGTTGATAGGGGTTAAAGGTTGTAGGGTTAAGCACAGGGAAGGAAGTGAATTAGCTATAAAATGGCAACACGAAGGATCCTTGTGATGGCAGTGTTCTGAATCTTGACTATATCAATGTCAATATCTAAAATGTTACCACTTGCCAAAACAGAGGCTTTAAAGAGGTAATTAAACAAATGAAAAATGAAAAACTCGTGAGTTATTACACGAGTTATCTTCTCAGTATTATTTTTTACAACTGCATATACATTTATAGTTGTCTTAAAATAAAAAGTTTTAATAAATAAAATTAAGGAAAAAAATCAGTAAATTATTTAAAAGTTATTTGTACATATTTATCCATTGTTATAACAATAAAAGAAACTATCTAAAATGTTAGAGGTTGGATTGCTTTCTGGGTGTTAAGATGTACAAGTTCTTTACATACTTTGGATAATAACCTGATATCAGATGTATCATTTGCACATATCTTCTCGCATTCAGTAGGTTGTCTTTTTGTTTTGTTGGTAATGGTTTCCTTCACAGTGCAAAACCTTTTTATTTTATTATTTTATTTTCCTTGAAACTAAAGTTTATTGGGGCGACAATTGTTAGTAAAGTTACATAGATTTCAGGTGCACAATTCTGTAATACACTATCTGTATCTCACATTGTGCGTTCACCACCCCGAGTCAGTTCTCTTTGCAAAACCTTTTTAGTTTGATGTAGCCCGTCCCATTTGTTTATTTTTTCTTTTTTTTCCCTTGCTCAAGGAGATATGTACAAAAAGATATTGGAAAGACCAACGACAAAGAGTTTACTGCCTATGTTTTCTTATAGGAATTTTGAGCTTCTTTGTGCATATGGTATAAAAAAGTGCTCCAATGTCTTTTTTTTTTTTTTGCATGTAACCTGTCAAGTTTTGCCAAAACCCTTTACTAAAGAGTTGTCTTTACCCCGCTGTATATCCTTGCCTCCTTTTTCATAGATTAATTGACCACATAAGTGAGGATTTATTTCTGGGATCTCTATTCTATTCCACTGATTTATATATCTGTTTTTATGCCAGTACCATACTGTTTTGATTATTGTAGCTTTGTAGTATAGTTTGATATCAAGGATTGTGATACCTTTCACTTTGTACTTTCTCAAGAATCCTTTAGCTATTTTGGGTCTTTTGTGGTTACATATAAATTTTAGGATTAGTTATTCTAATTCTGAGAAAAATGTCACTGGTATTTTAATAGGGATTACACTGAAACTGTATATTACTTTTGATACTAAAGACAATTTAACAATATTAGTCCTTGTGATCCATAAGCAAGTTATATCCTCCCACTTATTTCTATCTTGCTTAAATTCTTTCTTCAGTGTCTTATAGTTGTCCAAGTACAGGTGTTTCACCTCTTTGGTTAAATTTATTCCTAGGTATTTTATACTTTTCATGCAATTGTAAATAGAACTGTTTTCTTAATTTCTTCTTCAGATCATTCATTAGTGGTATATAAAAAGGCAACATATTTCTGTATATTGATTCTCTACCCTGCAACTTTACTGACGTCATTTATTAGTTCTAATTATTTATTAGTTTTTTGGTGGAGTCTTTAGGGTTTTCTATATATAGTATCATGTCATATGCAAATCAGAGTTTTACTTCTTCCTTTCCAATTTGGATGCCTTTTATTTCTTTGTCTTGTCTGATTGATGTGGCTGGGACTTCCAATACTATGTTGAATAGGAGTGGTGATGGTGGGCACCCTTGTCATGTTCCTGATCTTAAGGGTTTCAGCTTTTCACCACTGAGTATATTAGCTGTCAGTGTGTCATATGTTGCCTTTATTATGTTGAGATATGTTCCTTCTATACCCACTTTGTTGAGAGTTTTTATCATAAAAGGGATCTTGAATTTTGTCAAAAGCTTTTTCTGCATCTATTGAGATGATAATATGGTTTTTATCCTTTACCTGATAATGTCATGTATCGCATTAATTGACTTATGGATGTTGGTAGCAGGGTAATGCTCACTTCATAAAATGACTGTGGAAGTGTTCCTTCCTCTTCAAATTTTGGAAATAATTTAGGAAGGATAGTTATTAATTCTTCTTTGAATGTTTGGTAGAATTCAACTATGAAACCATCTTTCAAAGATCTTAAAAAGCCATTAAAAAAAACTTCTACAAATCAATATATCATAATATTACATTAAAGATCTTTAATTATTTCTTAACATTTAATATTAAATAAATTAGAATAATTTCCTAAAATGAGAGGGATTATTTTAAATAGCATAAACTTTTAACAACATGATTATGGGATAAGAAACATGAAAAACACATTGCTTAATACCTAAAATAATTATTGGTATAAATTATTATTTCAAAGTATATTTCCCTCAAAGGAAATTTTCTTATACTTCTTATGAAATTCCAATTTGGTTCTACTGCATGAGAACATCCTAGCACAGCTTTTTAGATCTGGCTCTGCTAATTGCTAACTGTATGCACTATGTACCAACTGCACAATTCTCTAAGTTTGAACTAAAAGGAAAAAATAATTGATAAATGAAACACTCATATTTGTAGGTTAATAAAGTGAATGAGATGAGGCTCCCACATAGAATGGGAACAAATCTCCAGTAACTTTATATCTCAATCTGTGTTACTACTGGCTGTTTTCTCAGGTTTGCAATACATCAGAACAGACATTAGCCCAAACAGAATGGAAGCTGGACGTATACAACCACAATGTATGTACTAGGTCACAGCAGTTCACTATCAGTGCTGGCTCTATGACCATGGTAAATTACTTTACCTCTCCTAGTCTTAATTTACTCATCTGTAAAGGGAAATAAAAGTGATATCTGTATCTTTAAAGTGTTTATAAAGATTGATTAGTTTAGTGAAAGTTATACAAACATTCAATGCCTAGTGTATACTAAACACTCAAACAGTAGTAGCTATCACCACTGCTTTTATTAAGAAACTTTCCTTCCAGAAACCATAAATAGAAACCACCACTGAACTTCAAATCATATATCCCTAGATGCCAAATATGAAGAAAATCCCCCCTTAAATTATCCTTCAGAAAGGAAATTGCCTCATACTTGAGAATTTACAAATACATCACGAGGCTCTTAGACAACTGCTTCATTTTGAACCACAATGTACTGCTTGGGGAGCTCATTACACTAAAACAACTTTAATCAGTCCTAGATGCTTAAAAGAAATCACAAACCCCACTGACAAAAAAATGTCATTATAAATAAGCCTTTAAAGATCACTTTTTAAATAGAGGTAATATAGGATTATAGAGCTCTGCTTTCAGTAATGGCTAAATAGGCACTTAGAACAAACCTTCCAGTGAGTACAGGAAGAGCTAGAGAAAAATCATGAAACATATCTATGTGAAGGCACTGAAATGCTAAAAAGAACAGTGATGAATTATGCATACAAGACCCACAAAAAGTAGTAAACCTAGAGATCTGACTGACATTTGCAATTGCCTTCCTCCCAAAAGCAAATGCTATTACATAAGAGGAGGATGAGAGGCCTAAAAGCTAAGTAGAGCTTTCAGCAGATTTACAAAAATACAGAAATGAAAACTGGAGGTCAGGATCCACCAAAAAGCAAAATTCCTACTAACTCTCCTAGACTGGTTTAAAAGCTGTGTCTATAACCTAGGAAGTAAAGATGATAAAATTAAAGCCCTGCCTTTAAACATCTGAATCCATAATTGAGGTGATTAAGTGAACTCAGATTGGTGATATCTTTATCTAGTAACAGTCCACAAGCAAATCAAATTTCATCATCAAAAGCTTCAAAATAGTTCCACAACTTCTCATAAAGTAAGAAAGGGAAGAAGGGAGGGAGAAAGGGAAGGAAGAAGGAAAGGCAGTGTCATTAAGATTCAGGATATTGTTTCCATTGGGGGGAAGGCAGGATATTAAACAGAAGTTATCTAGGGGAGGGCTGCTGAAGTATACTTAAAATTTCTGTTGCTTAATCTGAGTACTCATTACATGGGTATATTCAGTTTGTGAAAATTCCTGAAGTTATTTGCTTCTGACACATGAACTTCTTAAATAAAAAATTGTTAAATATACATAAGAAAAAAAGACAATGTGAATACAAATCAAGAAAAACTAAAAACAGACAGAAAGCTAAAAAATAAAGATAACAGACAAGAATTTAAAATGGACTGTAAAATAACTATGGATAATATGCACAGGGAATTAAGTGATGATTGAGATTTTGGCAGGGACTTCAACCCCATATTATTTTTATAAAACGTCAGATTCACTTTTTAATATCATTTTGATATAAAGCACTATAATTTCAGCAACCACTTGTAGAGTTAATGTGGCAATCTTTAAAATTTGACTTTGACTTAGTTTTACATTTGTGATATTTGGACAGATCAGATGGAAGAACATTTGTGTGCTCTTAGGTAAGTGAGGATTCAGACTTTGTATCTTAGATAACTTTGACCAGTTTTAAAGTAATTATTCTTAATTATCATTTAAATGTATAATACAATGAATTTTATTTTCACTTTGTCCAGAAACTCAAAAGCTGGTTAAACAAGTAAGGTAAACAAGATATATTGAGAAAGATGTTTAGTCTGCCTAAGAGTAAAAACTGGTAAAACGGGTTTCAAAGCTATTGAAATCCACTTATAGAAAGTTCTCAAATGCTCAATTTAGTATACTAGCTGTACATCACATATTAAAAAGGAAGATGAACCAATTTTAATACACCTCCATATGTATTTGAAAGCAATATTCAGAAATATTTTATTTTTTTGTGGAACTGCCTAATTTTTAAAATCTTATTCTGTGCCTTCTAATATATTTCTTATCCAAAAATTGATATTAGGCAGTCTCAATTTATGCAATACATCTGTGAATTGGGAACTAAGTAGAAAGCACTCACCTACATAGCTACGAGATAGGTATTATGAAGCTTTTAGATGTTATTCTAAATATTTAGATATTATTCTAAATGTAAAATCCTTATTCAGAGTATATTATGCATATGATTTTAACCACTTTAATAGTTCGGTTTCCCGATACACAGATAATAAAAGGTACAACTTAAAAAGAAGAAATTAAGTAATATCTTTCAGTCTCTGTCAAGTGACAGGGGAATTTGTTAAAATTTGTTTTAGAAGTGTTTGCATCAAAAAAGGTAAAAAAAAATCAATTATTATATATATGGTTTCTATTCAGCCTGGAGAAATGAGGTATTATCATTCATAGTGTTTCTAATGGATATTAATTAAAACGTCTTATATTGTGGCTCATGTTGGCAATTTTTCTAAGCTACACTGTCATTAAGTAATGCCACTTTTACTCCAGTAAATTACTGATATGACTATTACAAAAAGATGGAACTACTTGACAGATATACAACTGATGTAAGAAAACATTAATAAACCCGTAAAACCTGCTCTTTTGCACCTTGAAAAAAATGGCTGGTTCTACAGCTAGCACAGTTAAAGTTAAAATTTAGATCACCAGGTTATTTAAACAAACTCCCTCAGGCTGAAGCTGAAAAATGTGAGTAACAAAATAAATAATGATAATACTAGTTTATAACCCAAAGAATAAATAAATATCTGTCAGTCCATACTTATATATAAATGACTAAAAAAATAAATAAATGGGGAAGAAAGCCAAGTTTTCTTTACAGAAGAGTTCCAAATAAGAACAATGTTAATATCATCTGAATGTGTACTGGAGGCTTAAAATGTATTTCTATGACAGCATCATATCCATACTCTGAGGTGATGTTTATCTCAAACAACAAAAGTAAAGCTTCTTCCGGATGGAAGACTATTAAATGACTCTAAAAGGAGGTCTAGTTATTGAAGACACAAATACATAAAATGTATGTGATAAAAGTTACGAGCATAAAAAGCTACATTTGTAAATATTGTATTCTTCTGTGATTTAAAATATATATGTATAAAATGAAATGATATATAACAATAGACTACTTTCTCCATCTTTCTAAAAAAGTACACATTCAAGCTGAACTTAAAAAAAGCTCTAATCCTCTCATTTGGAAAATAGGGACCAACTTATATTTGAGAAAGCTTTGTAGTTTCTTTGAAGTAAAGATAGTATTTTAGAAATATATTCTGAATAGCTATAGATGAAATTATATAATATCTAAAATTTTATATGAAATCTCATAGAAGTGTGAAGGGGGTAGAGTTAAAATGAGCCATCATGAGTTGATGAGTATTGTAGGTAAGTGATGTGTATATGGGGATTCATTGGACTGTTAGCCCTAATTTTGCATTTGATCAAATTTTTCCATAATTAAAAATGTAAAGTGAAGTTGACATCAATATCTACTATAAAGCTACAGTAATCAAGACAGTGACCTTGGTAAAAGAATAGACAAATAGATTAATGGCACAGAACAGAGAACCTCGAAATAGACCCATATGACCCAGTCAACTGATCTTTGACAAAGGAGCAAAGGCAATACAACGGAGAAAAGACATTCTTTTTAGCAAATGGTGTTGGAACTAGACATTTACACACAAAAAATTGAATCTAGACACAGATCTTTGACCCATCACAAAAATTCACTAAAAAATGTTTATAGACAATATGTATTTTAAAAACTATAAAATTCTAGAAGATAACCTATGTGAAAATCTAGATGACCTTGGCTGTGATGATGACTTTTAGATATAACACCAAGGGCATGATCCAGGAAACAAATAAATGATAAGCCGAACTTCATTAAAATCAAAACTGCTCTACGAAAGACAACATCAAGACAAAGAAAAGACAAGCCACACAGTTGGAAAAGTATTTGGAAAAGATACATCTGATAAAAGGTTGTTATCCAAAACATACAAAGAACTCTCAAAACTCAATAATAAGAAAGCAAAGAACTTGATTAAAAAATGGGCAAAAGACCGGAACAGAAAACTCACCAAAGACGACATACAAAAGGCAAATAAACATATGAAAAGACACTACATTATACGTCATCAGGGAAATGCAAATTTAAACAAGATACCACAATACACCTGTTAAAATGGCTAAAATCTGGAATACTGACCACACCAAATGTTGGCAAGGATGTGGAGCAATAGAAACTCTTACTCATTGCCAGGGGTAATGCAAAATGGTACCATAATTACGTTAAGAAAATTTAGCAGCGTCTCATAAAACTAAATTTACTCTTATCAAATGATCTAACAATCGCAATCCTTAGTTTATACCCAAACAAGTTCACACAAAAGCCCACATAAGATTTATAGCAGCTTTATTCATAACTGCCAATATTTGCAGGAAAACATTATGTCTTTCATTAGGTGAGTGGATGACTAAACTGTGTGTGGTACATCCAGATAATGGACTATTATTTGGTACTAGCAAGAAATGAGCTATAGAGCCATGAAAAGATGTGGAGGAGCCTTAAACACGTATCACTAAGGGAAAGAAGCCAATCTAGAAAGGCTACATAGTATATGATACCAACTATACAACATTCTGGAAAAGGGAAACTATGGAGATAGTAAAAAGATTAGTGATTGCCAGGGTTTGTCGGGGAAGGATGAACAGGCAGACAGCAGAGGATTTTTAGGGCAGTGGAAATATTCTGTAGGACACTACAATGGTGGAGTCATGTCATTATACATTTGTCAAAACCCATTGAATAGGCAACACCAACAAGCGAACCCTAATCTAAACTACGGATTTCAGGAGATAATGATACGAATGTACATTCACTGATTATAATAAATGTACCACTGTGGTGCAGGATGTTAATAGTGGAAGAGGTTATGCATGTGAGGGGACAGGGATATATGGGAACTTTTTGCATTTTCCACTCGATTTTGTTGTGAACCTGAATTATCTGTAAAAAGTGCTGTGTTTTTTAAAAGAGAACCACTGAGTTTAACATATCTGAACTTACCTCGTATGAAAATAGGTCTTCCTCCACATATATATAATATACTGACCTTCCCAAATGCTACTATAAAAACATCAGAAGAAAATTAGCTTTCCACTTTGCTCTAAAACATTCACTTTCAGTAGAGAGAAATGCTGTTACATTAAATATAAGCTCCATGAAGTTAAAAAAATTATCATTTACTCCATAAAATATATTTTGGTACGGCATAGCTTCTATATCTTTAAAGTACGTACCGTTATGTAGATTTATAGAATAACGAAAAGTGTGACATTATACTTAAGTAGCAATACACAATATAGATTTTGTACCTGAAGCTCCAAACACAAATTTTCACAAAAACTATTGTAAGTCATTATTTAAATCCACAATTTTGGAGTTTGAGGATAATTTTGCTTTTTAGAGAGCTCGTACGACTTAGAGACTTGCTCATTTTATCTGAATAGATTAACTGAGAAATAAATACAAATTATAATCTGTATGTCCATTATAAGGAGTAACAAAAAAAAATAAAGAAAAAAATAAAACTGACAACAGTTTAAAACTGCACACAGCAAAAATTAGCTTATATACAAAAAGAGATGAAGGAATCAAGTATTTCTGAAAAACATCTACTTTTGCAACATGTGAACAGTAACACTGAAATTAGTGGAAATCAAAGGCAACTTCAGCTGAAGTAATCTCTAATATTAGTAAATTACTTCCAGGAATATCTTACTGAATCCTTAACACAACCTCATGAGGTAAGCAATTCAGGTATTTAATCTTTTTCAAAGATCAAAGAACTGAGGGGCACACAGTTTACATGAATTGTCCAAAGATTATCTCAGAGATTAAAAGTGGTGGGGCCAGGATTTCACCTCAGGAATCATTATTCTTCTTCTTGTCATCGCTCCCTTTTATTACCTTGGATTTATAGTAGTCAAGAAAAAGAGACTGAATGTACCCACTTAAAATCTGAATTTCACAATAGCCTAGCACCACGTTAAGATTTGTACCAGGACAAAATCTCTGCAGTCTGCTGTAGGCACAGACTATTATTATATAATGCTTAAAGCTATACAGAGGAATACATCATGACATTCTCATGCCATCTGAGATACTCTATTATTTAGGTTGGGTAACTATAATACAACCCATAGACTGGGTGGCTTAAACAAGACATTTACTTCTCACAGTTTCAGAGGCTGGGAAGTCCAAGATCAAGGTGTCAGCAGATTCGGTTCCTGAGAAGAACCCACTTCCTCCTGACTTGCATATGGCTTCCTTCTCATTATATCCTCACATGGCAAAGAAACTGAAAAAGCATGCTCTCCAGTGTCTTCTTACAAGGACATTATTTCCGTGATGAGGACCCCACCTTCACAACTTGATTTAAACCTAATTACTTCCCGAAGTCTCTTCTCCAAATACCACCATGTTGGGGGTTACGGTTTCAACATATGCATTTTGGGGACACAAATATTCAGCCCACAGATACCACAGCAGTATATGGTGGTACATCTGACACTGGATTAGATGTCCCTGATAAGACCAGAGTGAATAAGTGATTAGCAATATCAAATCACTAAATTAAATTAGCTATTCAGTATAAATAGAATACCTTATCAGAGAAATACATTCACGAGAAAAAAATGTCATGTAAAATAGAATTTTAAATTTAATATTTTTTTCTCAAAGAAAAAGAAGTCTTTTTCCCCCCAAATTAAGTCTATGGAAAACCACCTAGAATATGCATACTGGCTTGAGACTTTGTTTTCCTTCTGTGAGGTAACTGATATGCTCTTCACTTTACATGTTTTATACCTCAGCCCAGTGACCACCATACCACACAGGTGGAGTGTGGGTTTGAGGACCATTGAACACTGAATCTCCCCCGATACATCACAATTACAGAAACACCTGTGTCCAGTAACTTTGTGTTGAGCCACTATGAAAATTCAGTGTTCAATTGCCCACCACACTTCTCATTTCTTATGACTATATGTTCAGCTCCAGAATATAAGAAACAAGTTTTTTGAACGCAGCAGTTTCCAAACTTTTGTTACTGAGAAATATGGAGGATCTTCATAAGGCATATTTCCGTATTTCTCTGATATAAAACATACTCATGACACACGCTGAATTTAGGTCTAAGGGTTCCAAGACATGAGAAGGAAGGGTCTCAATTATTTGCAAGCTAACTAATATTGATCTAAAGATGAAAAATAAATATTGCTTTTTGTTAAGCAGAACATATCTTAGAGTGGTTTTCATTCAATCATAAATTAAGCAATACAATTAAAACCAACCTAAGTAGAACTAATCATGATTTCTCATGTATTCATTCCCTCACTGCCTTAATAAGCCCTGAAATACAGAGGATATAAAAGAGAAGGTAAATGTCTACTGAACTGAAATTGGTAAAATTTAATTCTCCTTTAGAACATTAAAAAAAGGCTACAAGGTTAAAGCACAGGTTTTCAAATATTTGTGGACAGGATATTCATGGAGGAGAGAGGAAATCAGTGAAGTTTTTTTTCTTTAATCTTCCAAGAACTCTACTACTTAAACAAGAAAAATGTATCTGTACTCTAGATAAAGTGAGGGTGGGAAACTAGGGCTCCAAGAAACACCAATTTTAAAAATTTTAAAGCAAAAAACCTAAGTTATAAAAATCTTTATATGAAATATAAAATTTTATAAGGGACCCTTTATTCTTCATTAATTCCAAAATATTCATACACTTGAATTAAATGACACCCTTTTGTCACTAGAATAAATTATATAAACAAGATGTTTTAAAAATAAAATGAGGATAACCAGTAGAAGATAAAGCTAAAAGTTAGATCTGTGTTTAGAGCGTAGGGGGTTAAAAAAGATGGCATACATTTACTCTACATCCCAGCAATTCCACTCCTAGAGAAATGAAAACATATGTCCACACAAAGACTTGTGGTGCTGAAGGAAAAGGTTATAGCAGCATGGGTGTATAGAAAAGTCAGAGTTCAAGCATAAGCAAAGTGAAATCTGTGACTGCTGGACAGAGACAGAGATAGAGAAAAATAAATACAGAAATTGTGTGTTAGAGAAATTAAGAAAAAGAAAAAGTGTAATTTATAATACCCACATACACATATACACCATTTCAGTCATTTTTTGTTCCTTTCTATAGTTATGAATTAACATCTATTACCATTTTTCTTCAACCTAAACAATTCCTTGTATTTTTTGTAATACAGTTCTCCTTTGTATAAGTTTTTCAGTTTTGTTCATCTGAAAATGTTTTCGTTCCACCTTTATTTTTGAAGATTAGTTTTGTTCAATATACTGTGTTTCCCTGAAAATAAGACCTAACCGGAAGATAAGCCCTACCATGATTTTTCAGGATGACATCCCCTGAACATAAGCCCTAATGCTAATGCGTCTTTTGGAGCAAAAGTTAATATAAGACCTGGTCTTATTTTCGGGGAAACACAGTAGAATTCGTTGAGTTTTTTTCTTTCAACAATTTAAAGATGATATTCCACTATTTTCTATACCCCACTGATTCTGATCAACCGTTAGTCATATCGTTGTTCCTCTGTATATTAATGCATTGTTTACCCGTCTGCTTTTAAGGTTTTCTTTTGATTTCCAAAGTTTGACTATGACATGCGTTGGTGTGACTTTTTATTTATTTTGCTTGGGAGTTTGATGAGTTCCTGGATCTGTATGCTTATGTTGTGTGTGTGTGTGTGTGTGTGTGTGTGTGTGTGTGTCCCCTTAAACTAAATTTGAAAGTTTTTCAGCCTTTATTTCTTCAGGTATTATTTCTGCTCCATTCACTCTTTCCTCTGATTTTGGGACTTCAGTTACAAGTATTTTATTCTGTTTGATATTGTTTCACATTGTTCACTTTCTTCACTTGTTTACTTGCCTGTTCTTCAGACTGAATAATTTCTATTGATCTTCCTTCAAGTTGCTTGACATTTTTTGCAGCCTCCTCTTGGCTGTTAAGCCCAGCTAGTTTATTTTTCATTTAATCATTGTATTTTTCAGCCTTAGAATTTCCATTTGGTTCTTTCTTACAGTGTGTTTTGCCCTAAGACTCTTCATATATTCATTCAATACAAATACGTTGCTTTTAATATTTGGCAATATATATTAATAGCTGCTTTATTTGTCTGGTAATTGCTTTTTCTTGATTATCTTGAGGTTATTTTCTATTGCCTGCTTTTTCTCTTGATCATCAGTTACTGCTTTGTTTCTCATGTCCACTGATTTTTAAAAATTGTATTCTGGATATTATCAGTCACACATTATAAAATTCTTCCTTATGTTGTCTTCCTCAGAAGTGTATTGATATTTGTTATAGCAGGCCTTTCAATAGTTTCAAACTCCACACTTGATCTATCCTAATGTGGCCAGCAAGTGAAATATCCATTTAGTTCTTTCATCTTCCAGTTGCTGCTTTTTTGCTAGATCCACTGCCGTCCTCCCCACACACGCAGAGTTTAATGGTCAGTCAAGGATCTGGATGTGTTTACGTGCATTTCTAGGGGGTTCACCATTCTGTGATTCCTGCATCCTTCTGTTATTTCCCCAAAACTTTTTAGGTATTCTGCTAGCCTTGAAGTCTGTTCTCTGACACTTACGTAAGTAAGGCTGTGACTTTTTTCCGTAATTATATGGGACTGGGGAGTGTCCTTAAGCAAAAACATGCAAATTCACAAATCTCACACCTTAAAATTTCAGTCTTTCATGTTCAGAGTCCTCTCTAGTTTCTGCCTACACTTGATTGCCTTATTGTGCCTTTAGATTCCTGGTTTTTAAAAACATTTTCCAAAGAGTTAATTCAAATCAAGACATTCCAACAGTGAAATCTGAAATTATAAGTCCATGAAGTACATCTCAGCAGCAGGTCAAATGTCTTCATGCTTTTTATGTGAAAGTAAACCATTCTCATACACCCCTCTGTACCCCATTTCCCTCAAATTTTCCATTACTTCCCATTAGCCAGAATTGTATTATGTGTCCATTCCTAAACCCATCACTTACAGAGGCATGTAACTAACATTAACTAGACTAGTTTCGGCTGTGGAGCACAACATGGCTCTTCAAAAGCACTTGGCTGCTCAATGCCTGTAGAAAATCTGTTTGCTAGGAAGAACACCTTTTTCAATGGGGTTGGCTGTAACAATCAACAGTGTGTGCCACATTCTCTAAACCATACAGCTAACAGTGCACTGGCAGAATCTGTCTGATATAACTACTTTGGAACTCTAGACTGTAGAAGTCTTGCAACTTTCAGGAAGACTGTAGTGAGTTGAAGATATGTATCAGAAATTTAAAGTCTGTATAGATACAGGTAAATGGGTAACAGAATAGAATAAAATTCCATGCTCAAATTACCACATTATTAGATAATACAGAGTCATAATCTTTTCTGAGATGAATACAGAAAACTACCAAGCAACAAAATCACAAAATTAAAAATGTAAATAACCGACTTGCCAGAAGACCAAAATTCAACATAACCATATCTACTCTTTTATGCTATAGTAACAAGACTAACACAGTAAAAAATATATGGAAACAAATGGATTTTATGGTCAAGAGAAACTATCCATGGGAGAATTAGAGGATAAAAAAGCATAGCAGGGAAAAAGGAAATGTTGAGGACAGACATCAGTAAGGGCAGAAAAATGGATCACATTTCTTAACTTCTTAAGCTCTTTAGTCTCCTGATAAAATTCATTTATTGAGAGTCATAAAATACTTTTTTAATAATGTGAACATTTTGGGGCTTCTAGGTAGATGGTGAAATAAAGACAGAGAACAGAATCTCCTTCTTGAATATAAAACAAAAATGAGGAAAATTCAAAAATTAAAATTAACAAGTCAATAATAATGATACAAGAGTCACAATCTAATGGCACAAACATTTAAAAAGTTTTTATAAAAAACAAAAGATTCTAGAAAAACAAATTTCACTTCTTGAGAATGCTCATTAATAATCTTCTCCTTCCAAAATCTATATAGAAGAAAATTAAGAGGTTACCCTTATCTTTCCACTCTACTGGGGCAGGGTGGGATAGTGACAGTGGTTAACAGTGGAAACAGGCAATGAGGAAAAGCAGGTGGGAAAGTAAACAACAACACTGCTTCTCTCTGAAAGAAGGAAAGACTCTGGGGCAACATTGTCCAATAGAAACTTTTGTGAAAAAAGGAACACTGTGTATCAGCCATATCCAACATAGTAGTCATGAGTCACATGTGACTAATGAGTACTTGAAATGTGGCTAGTGCAATTTTAGTCAAGTTAAATTTAAATAGTCACATGTGGCCCACAGCTACTATATTGTATGACACGGTTCCTGGATTAAACAATAAAAAAGAACAATTTAAAGGTCAAGAATAGTTTTACATAGAAATACACTAGGTGGCAGGAATACTAATGTAGGGCATTTAAGAAAATTCCAGAAAAAGTGCTCAAGTTTTCTAAATAAAAGGCTCTAATCTCTGCTGAGACTAAATTTATTATCCCACAGAGTACTCCCCTCCCCAAATGTCCTAAAACTACTGAAACATAAAGAATAAGGCATAAAATACGCACATCTCAAATGGAAACTAAGAGGAAAAAAAACAACTGCCTTTAGGTGTGGTTTTTAAGAAGCCACACTATAGCAGAACAAATACAATGTACCAAAGCTTCCCAAATATTTGCAATATGAAAAGGGCATAATAACTACATAACATATTCACAGTACAAAAGGGGACAAAAAAACAGGAAAAAGACAAAAAAACACAAAACCACAAAATCACTCTGGACAAAAAAAAATCTCCTAGATAACAAAAGTAAATTCTCCAAGATACTACTCAGAACATGATATTACTCAAAAAAACATAAGTTTAAAGATGAATGATAAAACTATAGAATGAAGGAAATATAAGATTGAAACCAGAGGAAATAAACTAAAGACCAACGCACTGTCACCAAATTAATAAAAAACTATAAAGCACAGAGAAGATCATTTAAAATGAAATTACTGACAAAAAAGACTTGAGATAATATGAATGCAAACAAAAAGACAAACATTAAAGCATTTTTTAAAAAGGTGACACAGAGTAGACAAAGACTACAAAACAGAATGACTGGTATTCCTGAAGCATGTAACTGACAAATGGAACAAGAAAAAAAACTTGAGCATCAAAGCAAAAAATTTCCCTAAAATAAAGAAAGAAGTGAATATGCAGGACATATGCAGGAATATGCAGTGATCCACACTGAGATACAACCTCACTAATTTTCAAAGATTAAAAAACAAAAAACAGATTTAAGGAGATAAACAAAAAAAATCAAGTTACCTGCAAAGGAGATAGCTACAGAGCTCTCAGAAGAAGGAAAAAAGGTATGACCCAACAGTATTATACCCAGCCAAGATGTCAAGTATAAAAGCAACAAAACATTTCAAACACATTAACACCTACGAGAGTACTGATCAAAGAGCCCAGACAAAATATCAATCAAATGTGAGAGTGACACTGAAAGTATCTCTCATCTACCCATTCTTAAGATATGGAGGCTGTACTCCATCAAAACCAGTAAGACCAAATAAGATGAAGACACTATGGAAAGGAAGGCCTAAGATATAGGGGACTTAACACAGAGAAGAAATTAAGTTCCAGAATAACAGCTGTGTAGTAAGCCTAGCAAGCAATCAGATTAGAAAAGGAGAGTAGTACAGCCTCCAAGAGCATGTCTCCTGGAAGACTGATATATTTGACAACTATACTAGTTAGGACTGTTGTTCATCTATATGTAACAGAAAATCTATATGTAGCAGAAATCTATATGTAACAGAAATATCAAATTAGGTAGCTCCATAATGAGAACATTTTTGCTTTTTTTCAGTTCCATGCACTTCCAGAGTATGGTTTTATTCTCAGATTGCAAAATAGCTGCTATACCTCTAATCATCACATACACATTTCAGGAAGGAATAATGAGAAAAGGCAAAGGAATGTATGTCAAGTAAGTCTGTCAGAAAATCAAGAGTTTTCCCAGAATCCCAACCAGAATATTTCCACAAATATCTCAATTTCCACACTGAGTCATGTAGCCATTTCTGACTCCAAGAGAGTCTGGGGAAGTTGGTTATTTTTAACTGGATATAGTAGTACTCTGAACAAAATCAGGTTTCTGTTATTTTAAAGCGGGTGGAGAATTGATATTAGGTAGGCAATTAGAGTATCTCAACAACTGCATACAAAGTAATATTTGGAGAGAATTTAATATCATGATAGACAATTTGGAATGCTTTATAATAGTGACAAGACAAACTCAGCAAATTAAAAATGACGCAATTTTTGATTCCACACAGAACTGGAAAGTTCCACAAGAAAAAAGATGAAAATGTTACTATACAGCATAAATAATACTCATACAGTCATAATTAAATGAACAATACACATTGGTTGAAAATTGTAATATAATTATATTGCAAAGATGGAATAGGGAAAGTGGAAGCATAAGGTAATATATTACAAGAATGCCAAACTCTCCTTTTCTATAATAAGCAAGTCAATATGTAATGTTTAAAATTGATAAATCAAGAAATAGCAATACCATGTGTCTTACTTAGAAATGGAGAAAGTTAAATACACACATATACACAAAAGCTTAAAAGAACTTGAGGTAGCTAATTCAGGTATGGGGAAGGGTAGGAGAAGAAAATGCTTTTTATAAGCCATGTAGTATTATTTAACTTCTTTCTTTTAACCAGGTACATGTTACTTAGATAAAATTTAAAACACTTTTTTTACAAGAAACTTCATGAGTTAAAACAAAAATTCCAATCAAAAATAAATTACGAACAAAAAGTATAACAAATCTTTAAGATGAATGCTTCATAAACAATGGATGAAGGAAAGACTTCATTTCAATATCAGCACACAGCCCAAAGTTTCCCATTAAACTGCCTACTGAACCCTTCCTTCATCAACAATTACCTAAAAAAGCACACTAAAAACTTTTTAATTGTAAAGTATGAATTCTACCACAATCCCTCATTATTTTTTTTTAATTTCACATAAGAAGATTCAAAACAGTCCATTAGTAAGACACAAATAAAAAATTTACCTCACAAAGAAAGTTAAAGCTCAATAAAAAATAATCTCTAATGCTCATTTAGGTTCTCTAAGACAGAACCTAAATGTGGAGCTTTGAACCCTTTCCCAAAGGACCTTTTATTTTATTTTATTTTATTTTATTTTATTTTATTTTTAAAGATTTTCTTGGGAAAGGGGAACAGTGTGTATTTCCAGGACTTTATTGGGGAACAGTGTGTTTTTCCCAGGAGCCATCAGCTCCAAGTAAAGTTGTTTTCCTTCAATCTTAGTTGTGGAAGGCGCAGCTCAGGTCCAAGTCCAGTCACTGTTTTCAATCTAGTTGTGGGGCGTTGTGGGGGCAGCTCACTGGCCCATGTGGGAATTGAACTGGCAACGCTGTTGCTCAGAGCTCGTGCTCTAACCAACTGAGACATCTGGTCACCCCAAAGTACCTTTTTATTTTTTAGAAAATCACTAATCAAGAACTATGTGCAGTATATGAATTCTGTATGCTGATGAATTTGTATTTTATAGCTACCCCTGAAAAACTTAAGAAAATCTTTAAAATACCTAAACAAAATTCTAAACTTGGAACCTTCTTACACCTATGTAAGGTTTTATCATTGAAGCACAGATATACTGAGAGAGATAAAAGTAGATTTATCACTCCAAACATCAAAATGTCATACATACTCCCTCTAGAATTCTATAACTTGGAATCATATACAAAAAGAACTGTGAATATGTAGGGATTTAAATTCCAAATTCCTAAAGCATTTTGATAATTCTGGAAAAACTGTCATCTCCTTGACAAAGTTCAACTTTAAAGACCTAGATTAATAAAATTAAAAACATTCCTGTTAGGCCCTAGTGCCAAAGTTTTATTTCAGTTTGTAATTAATGCCATAGGGTTTTTTAGGTTTGTTTTTTTTTTACTCACTCTTAAAGTTTACTTGGTGTTTTATAACATATTTTAAAATCCATTACTTCTAAAAGCAACGTTAGTCTTAGAGATTTACATTTATGCTTCAAGCATTCTCCCATAATAGACTTGAATGACACAAAGAAATATTTAAGTAATTTTATATGCTTGGAAATTATACAAACTTGACCTAGAATAAAAAAAAAAAAAACAACCCACGTGGACAGCAAAGAATAAGGTAAATATAAGAGAATAAAAATGCAAATATGCATTTTAGCAGTCTCTTGAATTTATTAACCTAAAAGGTTTAATTTCCATTTTCCTGCATCAGCTTTATTTATAAAATGTCGTGCCCTATAAATATGCAGTTATTTTCTATAGTCAAGCATTCTCTTAACAAATCTTCTCATTAATATGTAAATTTAAAGTCAATTGGTCTTCTCCCTGACAGCCCCATGAATTCCTAGTGCACTGTATAATCGCCTTTGACTTGGCATCCACTATTTATCATCAAAGATGTCAGTTAGAAAAATTATGTAAAATGCACTGCAATTGATATGACTGCAATCTACTTTGTCAACACTTAATTGTTCTTCAAATCATACATTTACATATAAACAGCCTCAATACTGATCTATAATGATGCAAATAAACTAAATTAAAAATCTCTTCTGCCCCTGAAGAAGCTTGTTTGTATATGATGTGTTCATTTGAGAACTTATTGACAAAAGCATGTACATCAGCTTATCTCAAAAAGTATTTCTAATTTTCAATTCCTCAAAAAACAATTTTGCTACCCTTCAAGACTATAAACAAACAAATGTTTTAAAGAATTCAATGAGAAACATGATCTTTCTTTGTGAAAAGCAAATTTAATTATGGTTATTAGCTAATTGCAGTGTCTGAACACTATAGATGGGAGGGGCTTCAAAATTAGTTTTAACTGAAACAGAATAAGCAAACAAACAAACTTATTAAAGCAAAAAGGTATTTTAATTTAAAAGTTATGAGATAATAGAATATAAAGGGAATGTTGATCTAGGCATCAGATTATTCTGTTTATATTTCTGCCTCCACCTTTTAGAAGCATTATCTTAGGTGAGACGTCAAAATCTAGATGCCTCAGTTGCTTCATCTATAAAATGGGTATAGTAATTACCACTGCCAGTCTCAAATAAATTACTACATAAGAAAGTATAGCAAAATATTAAATTGCTAAATATAAACTATCAACAGTATTATTTTTCACATTTTTTCTTAGTACTTGAGAAAGAAACCCTGATTCTAATGAATTTGGTATATTTTTAGGCACTTTTTTATTTTATACCATTTGGAAGTCAATATACTATTTTAGTGACACTGTTTTCTCACTTGCAAATTCTTTCACTTCATCTGGCTCTTGGGGTGGCCAGATGGCTCAGTTGGTTAGAGCATGAGCTCTGAACAACAGGGTTGCTGGTTCGATTCTCACAGGGGCCAGTGTGCTGCGCCTTCCACAACTAGATTGAAGACAATGAACTGCAGCCAAACTTCCGGAGTGACGGCTGGATGGCTCAGTTGGTTAGAGTGCAGACTCTCAACAACAAGATTGCTGGTTCAATTCCCACATGGGATGGTGGGCTGCGCCCCCTGCAACTAAAGGTTGAAAACGGCAACTGGACTTGGAGCTGAGCGGCGCCCTCCACAATTAGATTGAAGGACAACGACTTGGAGCTGACGGGTCCTAGAGAAACACATGGTTCCCCAACATTCCCCAATAAAAAAAAATTTTAAAAAGATAAATGGTTCTTTATATATCATAAAGTGGTGTTCATACAGCACTTATGCAAGTGACTTCTGCCTGCTGTGAGGGGATGGGAGTGTATGTAATGAACCCTTCTATTCTGCTGATTCCATGAAAGAAACATATTCAAGTATTGATGGTAAAGGATAAAAAAAGATAGTAACAACTCAGCACTTACCTTGTTAGAGTACTGTTCCGCTTTATCTTTCTATTATATAACACTCTTAAACAGTTCTTTAGTACCTGGTATGCTTTTTACAACATGAGATGTGAAAAGAGAAATCACATATAAATGCCAAGTACTTCTCAGTCTCTTCCAGATATGGTCGAACGTTGCTTTATGATTCAATTTGCCAACTTTCAAAGTTAAAATTACCATGTGCAGTTCTAAAATACTGGATGCAAATTAAAGTCTAAGCCAAAAAGTCTCCAAAACTACAAGTTTTGCTCACTCAAAAGTTTCTCTGTAAAACAGAATTATAACTAGCCACAGTTAAGCCTGAGGTGGGTTAAGTAAACAATTGAGCACAGTCATGGTCTAAATGATGATAATCCACTTGAACTTCAATTTTACAAAATGGATTTGTACTAAAAGTCTAACATCTTTGACAATCTTTTACTTCTAACTCTACAATAAAGGACGACTCTTTCAAATCTTTCCCTCTGGTACTGAACAAAAACATATATGTATACAAAGAGACACAGTCTATTATCAGGATTATTCTGGAGTCAACTGACATCATTTTAAATTAATAAATAAAGCGACATGTGTTATCCACAGTAAAATTTATAACCACCACAATAACTAAAATTAAATCGTTGTCAGTAATTGCCTCTAAGGAGTCTACTAAGATGTTATGAAAAAACTTATTTTTTATTTCACTGTGTGCTTGCATTCCATCTATAACTTCTTAAAAAATACATACGATTATAGTTAGCGAAACCTTTACAAATCTTCTATTTTAGTGGGGTTTTATTCTTTTCTTTTTTCTACAAGCCAAGGACTGTTTCTCAAAGGAAATCATATGCAAAGCTGCGTATATGAAAGGCAGGCAAAGGTGAAGTCAGCTTTGTTTGGAACAGTGGCACGAACCCAGCTGGCTGCACAGTCTAGAGTGCCAGCGTTTGTCCCCATTGGCTGTTCCAGTGGCAGTGCTACAACATCCTGAGGGTGGAGGCGCACACTTGAAAACTACTGAATTAATCTATTAAACACATAATTTACAATAATGCCCAGGTCAAATTGCAAGGAAGTAGCAAAGCTAGTGAACTATTTTCCTCAATTCCAGTGTACCAGGACAATGACCCGACTTCATCTCATGGTTGTAATGATTGATGCCCAATGAGTTAACATGTGCAAATAAAGAATGCATATATAGCTCCAATTTTTCAAATTATTAATATCTATCAAAAGATTAAATAGATATTGTAGTGTAGAACCTAAGTTCTTTGTTTTTAAAATAGTGTTAAACATGAATTTTATCTAAAATGAGATAAAATTCAAGGAACCAAAACACAAAGAGACAAACTGCAAAAAAAGAGATTTTAAAGTTTGTTACATATTTTTAGAAGACATGGTAAAGAAAGTATATGTTTTAATTCCAATGTCTACATAATGACAAAGCAAAGGATCATTTGCTTATAGCTACTGAAAATAATCTGATGGTGATAAGAAAGTAAAATTAAAAAATAACTACCCACTAAGGCAAAATTACCTATAACATTACACAAGAGGAAAAAAAATATCTGAATAGCATTCTGGAAAGGAACTGGCTGAAATCAAACAACTAGCTACCGGTAATTAGCAACGAAAATCTCTTGTCAAAGTTACCATTTACATGAAAGAGCCAAGAATTTGTAGCATGGACACGTTCAAACAGGCAACCTTGTGGTTGAGAGGATGCACTCCAACCAACTGAGCCATCCAGGAGCTCAGTGGCAGCTCAGCTCAAAGTGCCGTGTTCAATCTTAGTTGCAGGGGGCGCTGCCCACCATCCCTTGAGGGACTCGAGGAATAGAACTGGCAACCTTGTGGTTGAGAGGACACACTCTAACCTATTGAGCCATTTGGGAGCTCAGTGGCAGCTCAGCTCAAAGTGCCGTGTTCAATCTTAGTTGCAGGGGGCAGAGCCCACCATCCCTTGAGGGACTTGAGGAACTGAACTGGCAACCTTGTGGTTGAGAGCCCACTGGCCGATGTGGGAATCGAACCGGCAGCCTTCGGAGTTAGGAGCATGGAACTCTAACTGCCTGAGCCACCGAGCCGGCCCCCTAAACACTTTTTAAATATTAAGATGGAGTCAATATTACAAATCATCTTGTGGATAAAGATATATTTTTAAATTTTTTAAATACTTTTTAATACTAACAATACTAAGTCATTGTAGAAAATATTGATAAATGCTAAACATTTAAACTTCTTAAACATCTGAAAGCTTGACATGTCATCTGAAGCATGTATTATGAACATTTTCCATTTTATGTACATTTTTCTCTCACTTTAATATTATGTATTTCTAATCAACAAAAATAAGATGTACTGAGCACTCAAGGCCTAGTCATAAGTTTCTGAGCATTCAAGTCCTATTCATAACTTTGTGTACAAACCCCTAAGACATAATTCGGGGATTTTTGGTGTTTTACATTTATACAGCTCATTTTTAAAAATCTATAATACTGCTTTTAAAAAAAGACATAAAAGAAGTGTCACAAAATAAGAATGAATGTGCCATTCTTGTAATATTTAATGATTTCTTTTCTTTAAACAAGTTTAAAACTTATACTTAAATTTTAAATATATATACACCGAGAGATCTCTATTACAAATTATGTTAACAATTTTTTTAAATTGTTAATATAGTGAAAATAATAAGGTATGCCTCTAATGTTAACCTGCACAAAGAAAACAAAATACTTTAAAGTATATTTAATTATTTTTACTAAAATTCTACCAGCCTAATTGAAAAACAAAACAAAAAACAACAACAAAGAAAAACAAGCATATTTTAGAAATATAGGAAAAAGTAGTTTACAAGTTCAACAATATTTATCTATAAAGGCAAGAAATTATCTTAGGTATAAATTCACATGTGTTAGAATCACATCATCTATTTTTTAAGTCCCTCGAACATTTGGGACTAGATGAAGTAGAAATTAATTACCGAAAAACAAAAAATCCATGATTTGGCAATGTCACTGCAAACACTGTACCATGCTGTGGCTCCTCACAGGGGCCTCTGGCCAAGTATCACACTAAAAGCTTATACACTATGCCATTAAGTATGTATTAATCAGTGCCAAAACAATGAACAATTATCCTTGCATTTATATTGATTTCTGGCTTTCCAAAAGAATATGAGACAAATGAGACCTCCTTATACACGCAAATTTCTGTATTTTACTACTCTTAATTTTCTGTGCACTTTTTTTTCAAAGCGTAGCCATTTTCTTAAAGTAGAAATATATTTTAAAGCAGAAGATCATGCAAGACTTGCCTCTTTCCAAGGACTGACAAACTGTGTCCGGGCGTACCGCGTGAGCATGTGGATGATGACAACCTGCCCCCACTCTTCTACGTCAACCAGCAAATTGCAGAGCTTGCGGTAATTCTTGTGAATCAGATCGATTCTATCCGGGCAGACTTCTTCAAAAGCCATCACAACACTGCCAGCGACCAGCTAGAAAAGAAAGAAATAGCAACTCATTAAAAAAAAAATGTTTTCCCACCACCAAAGATTCTACTCAGGTATTACAGAGGTGCAATCAGGATTATGACAATCAATATTTAAAGTATTCAGTCATGTAGTTAATAAATGATTATGTGTTTAAATAACATAAATTTTAAGATGTCACTCCCTCAAATAATAATTTTAATAGTGATAACATGTCTACAAAGCTAATATTTTTCTGATGTATTAGAATTGGAAGTATTAGTGTTAGAAATTGTGAAAATTTTATTTCATCAGGTAAAATTTCAGTAAGTTGTTCATACATGGATTAAGCATACTCATCATGCACATTTTTCATTTTTAAAGCTAACCTATATTCTAATCTAAAGATTCATTACTTAATACATGACAATACTGAGAAAAAGAATGAAGACAACAACAAGGACCACATCACGTCAGTTTAAAATGAGAATAACAGTAATTCACAATGAATTTATCTTAAAATGTGTGTGAGGAACAAAACTGGTACAAAAACACTTTAAAATCATACACATTTTAACTCGCTTGTTAATGTTTACCAATAAAATGTTTTTGCAAAGAAAACATACAAGCTAAAATTTTAGTACTTTTTTATCACTTATATAACAATGTGTATAAATTGAAATGATATATTACCTACAAAAGGCAGCTTTCCCTATGACCAATTAATGAATCATAAATGCTGTTTTTAGAATTATCAAGCTTTTGCAAAGTGGTGAAATTAAAATTTCTTGGGTATAAAGATACAAACTAAGCAAAAATATGTAATATACAAATACTTCTATATATGTATCACTGATATACATAAGTTAGCAAACAATATAATACAGTTTTGAAAAAATAAATTAATATCATATTCTTTCTGAACACTAGGGATCTTCATTTCAGTGTCTAAAATTTCCCCAATGACTTAAAATAAGCAATTACATAGAAATATAACTTATTGAAATGATACTTTTTGAAAAATATTAGATACAATGATATTCACATTTTTAGTGTTTGTCCCTCTACTTGGCTGACATTTAGTTTATTAATATGCAACCAACAATACAATTGAAAGAAAACAGCTCAGAATATAGACCTGCTATTATGCTAAACAAGTTTCCTGTCCTGTGGGGATTTTATGAATTACCAATCAGTATAAACGTGAAGCTGCATTTATTGACTCCAGCCCTGCCCATGTACTGGTGCCTGCTGGTCCCAGCATGTATGTACCTCAACTGAAAAAGCAAAGAATTGATTATTTCTGTGAACTAAATAAAAATGTATTACACGTATAATTTTCTATTTGCTACTGATATGTAAAGAAAGTTTGTATTTTCAACTCCGTATTTTGGTATCTTCTGCATAAAATCACTCTTCAAAAATTATATTCTGTGATACTCATATTTCTAAAAAGACAGAATTAGTATAACTAAAACACTCTTAAACCAACTAAGTTTATGCCATCAAACTATTGAATAACTATTTGTGAAATATATCAATACTTGTATATATTTTATATATGTCCATCATATTAATATATCAATTGGTAAAGGGTATTGAAGTACAAAAGTGAGTAATACCACGTAGAATAAAATAACCCGTGGAAGTGAAATAGTAATTCAACAAAGTTTAAATTTAAAAAATACTATGGGGCTGGCCCGGTGGCTCAGGTGGTTGGAGCTCCGTGCTCCTAACACCGAAGGCTGCCGGATGGATTCCCACATGGGCCAGTGCCAGATGGCTCAGTTGGTTGGAGCACGGGCTCTCAACCACAAGGTTGCCGGTCTGACTCCCACAAGGGATGGTGGGCTGCGCCCCCTGCAACTAACAACAGCAACTGGACCTGGAGCTGAGCTGCTCCCTCCACAACTAAGATTGAAAGGACAACAACTTGACTTGGAAAAAGTCCTGGAAGTACACACTGTTCCCCAATAAAGTCTTGTTCCCCTTCAAAAAAAACAGGAATAATGTATGACACTTGGCAGCATATTATTAAAAAAAAAAAATCTTAAAAAAAAAAAAAATACTATGTAAAATCACATTATTTTGTCTAAGCCACTTAGAGTCTTATTTTCAAAGTGTTTCACAGACATCAAACAATTTAAAAAAATCAGCTACCACACCATATTATTCGTATTTTAAATCAAGAGCTATAGATATAATTCTAAAGTACTAACAAAGAGCATAAAAAAAATAGTTACTTAAGTACCAATAAAGTTTAAGGAAACCCAAAAATAATTAGGAAGGATATAAAATAAAGAAAGTACCCTCACAAAATAAAACTGTTTTAGAAATTTCATTGCATGGTTTTAACAAACTGATCCTAGGCTAAACATTGCCAAAAGAATTGATAATTTGGGTCTACTAAATATTCACTATTCAATAAAACTCCCAAAATTAAAATAAAATTATCTTCTCAGATTTTAAAACCAAAATATTGGTTTCCCAAAAACAGACAGTTAATTTCCATCTCACTGTGTCAATAGTAGCTTTTTAAATAAGGGGGAAAATAAATCACTCCAGCAAAACTAGCAATGAGCTCATCAAATTCAAATGCAGTTTTCCATTTATGTATTTTTTATATTAAAGCAATAAACATGGTTCATTTATCTTCCCTTGGTTGCCACGTTTTTCTGTGCTGTTGCTATGAACTTCAGCCATTAGCTGTGCTCCAAGGTAAACTACATGAACCATCAACAAAAGTGACACCCCATCTATGGAGTTCATATTTTCTCCAGATTATCTATGCTAGTTGACAAGCCGGTAATGAAAAAAATCACACTAAGCAAATGGTTCCTTTAATAACAATAAATTTTCTATAAAATTATGAAGGGTACAAAACGTTTCCTTGCATCTATTTTGTCATGAATTCTAATTAACGTTGCAAAAACCTGAGAGTGCTGGGTCATCACAAGAAGTGCATCAAAGTTTGATTGATAATATGGTATAAGTTGGCCAATGCTGCTGAGATTTTCTCCTCTTAAATTAATGGCCATCCAACCTGCCCTAATCATACAGCCCAAATGATATTCCCCTTCTTATTTCAATTTTCTTGAGGTATGGAAAATGGGAAAGATCAGTCATTTATCTTCTAATAGCTGGATAATAGATCTATCACAACAAAACATCTGCACAAACTCAGAGGTGTGCTTTTTTGCCCACAACAGTGAGGCTTTTACCAACATTAAATCAATAACGTATAAAACGGTGTCTTACCCCCACAGTTTAGCTATGAACAACCAATATATTCATTAAGCATCATTTTGTAGCTAAATTAAGGAGAGGAAACTTTCTCATCTAAGAAATATAAACAACTCAGTTTTTCAGTAGCCATTGACCGAATTTGTTTTCCTAAGAAATTCTGTTTTCTATTAGAAAGTTAAATGCCATCAAATTAACCTGATAGGAAAATAAAATAAATACCACCCTGCTTTTGAAGTGTTCTAAATAAAGACTGTCCACATCTATTTTTTGCTCAACAAATACAGATTTCTACATTTTAAAGATATACAAGAGAAAGTGCTACAAATTTAAAAAATGAATTTATAACTAAACATTAGAAAAGGAATTTATAACTAAACATCGCAGTAAAGAAGTGTTTAGGACATGTTACATAGAGAAAACAGGATGAAAATGGTAAATCTAGGAATATAAAATGAAGAAATAAAGAAAACTTAAATTGACTGGAGATGATAGAATATAGATAAAACATTTCCTTTTAATTTCATTGATTGTCGTTATGAGGTTTCTATTATAGCTTTTAAAATGTACAGGTATCTTCAGACAACAGTTACCTAAGTAACAGTAAAATGTTCCTCCAGATATATTACCATAACAATACTAAACCCAAAGTGACTTATTTTTAAAAGGACTGTTCATATGACAAACACTGGTCTCTCTTTAGCAAAAGGGAAAAACTGTTTTATTGTATTTTAATATGTTTAATATATTGCCAACTTTCCTCAAAATGAGAATTACAGAACTACTTTTTTTTTTGAGATCCCAATTATAAGAAAAATCTTCCTTTAGGCTAAAATGAGCACCAGAAGGAATATCTCAAAATCAACAGAGGTTAAATGAGGAACAATTTTTAACTAGATTAACACCTTTCAAATTTATATTAATCAGCAGCAATAGCAATGTAATCATTATGATAATGATCCCAAGAAACTCCTGCTAATAACACACACTCCTTTTCAGAATGTGGGAATAAATTAGATCTGGTTCATTTAATTGGGAAATTTTTTAAAATAATTTGGGATTCTTACTGATTTTAAATATCAATGCTGACATTATTAATTTGGGGGAGAGATGAAATATAGCTGTCTTCCTTCAATAAAGTATCACATGTGACAAGCAACAGTAATAACAATGATCCATAAATATTTGTATAGATATCAGAATATTTTTAACCTTTCTATAATAGATTATAATCTTACAAAGGAAAAAATATATAAGAAAACATTCTCAAAACCAAACTCATTTAAATACTGGGTAGACAAGTTGATGTTGCCTGGGTAAATCTGAATCTTCCAACCCAAGCCCAGAAAAACCAAAGATGAACACCTATGTCCTAAACATAATTAAAAGACAGAGAATTTCCAAACTTAAAATTACATGTAAGTAGAAAACTAAGTCTTAAATCCCAGACAGTTATCTTTCATGCTTGTATCACAAAATTTCACAAAGGCCTATGACAATCTGATAAAACTGACCAACAGGAGTTGGTGGTGGGCACAAGAAGAAACTAAAATCAACAGCAGATAGAAAAAGAGTACTCTAATTACTGTAAAAGATTCCTGGTAGATCAGGGGAGATTACGAGGGTGGGATTTTACTGGGGGGAGTGGGAGGGAATTCAATGAGTCTATCCTAGAAAGGGGAAGTTTCAAGGAAAATGTGGTTTAAAAAGAGTGGAGGAAGAGAAAGAGGAGCCCCTTAGAAACTGAAAGGTGACAGAAAAAAGAGCTTAAGAGGAAAACTTTAGGATCCTACAACTAAAAAAAATAAATCAAAATAATCTTAGGGAAGGCATTCCTTCTTATGGATGTCCTCCCCTCAAAAAAAGCCATCAAATTGAAAAAAAAACATACTTTGCTATTCTGATAGAGGGTGATCTTTTACTAGGAATCTTGCAAACTATCTCAAACTCAAACCACCATGCCAACCCTATCCAAAGAAATCTAAAGATGCAAGTTATCTGTAAGTATTGAAAACAGAACATGAAAATCAAAACAATGAAAATTACCCACAAAAAAATCAATGATGAAGCAAAAGAAAACTAGAACACTCCAAAATGAATTAAGTACCCTCAAAGAAGGATTTGAAGATCAGAAAAATAAACATGAATTAGAAATTCAGAAAGAGAGAACAAAAGACATCAGGAAGAAATGAAACAGGAGTTGATTCAAACCAGGAAAAAAAAAACAGAGGGAAAAAAATCAGACCTCACAAAATTAAATTGTAAGGTGTCCCAGAAGAAAATGGTTGAATGAAAATTTAGTAAGGGGCACAAAAGAAAAGTAGCAAAAGAACAAATAATGGAAATAGGTAAAAAAGAAGTAAAAAGGTTTAGAAAAAAGTGGTTGAAATGTAAGACAGGCAAAAAAAGATCAAACTTACCTAAAATTGAAATCCCTGAAGGAAAAGTAACAACTAAACAGAATTAATATTTAAAACTATCATCTTAATAAAAAAAAACCCACCACTTTGCCATAAGTAAAGTAAGTTCTGAATCTACATTTTGAAAAGGTTCACTGGGTTCCTGGAAAAAACTGACCCAGTTCAAGTTATTCTGAGATACCATGTAAAACTATAATATTTCAAAGATAAAGAGAAAATGCTCAGGGTCAGCATGTTACTTAACACAGACACATTACAGGCATTTCCTGTAGATCGAAATAAGGCAAAGATGCTCAGCATCTCCGCTATCATTAAACATTGTACTAAAGGTACAAGCCAGAATAATTAGACAAACAAAACCAGTCACAGGAATTGGAAGTAAAAGAGGAAATAAAACAACTTCTATTGGCAGATGATATGATTCATTTTCTAGAACAAACCCTGGAGAATGAAGGACAAAATTAAACAATAAAAGAATTCAGTAAAGAAACAGGATATAAATTACCATACAGAGAATCAATAGCTTTTCTATATACCAATACAAAAAGTTCAATGATATAATGATAAAGCAATTTCAATTTATAATAGCATCAAAAAATTAGATTAAAGATAAACTGCAACTCTAAACCAATATTTAACTTAGTAAGTCTCTGTCTCGCTACTCCAGACAACGGTACATGCTGGCAATTCTGAAACAACACTTTCTCTGCATTCTGGGACTGAGCAAGTAAGTAATTATTTTGTGGATAATAGGAGTCACATTTCTTAATGCTGGAGAAAGAAGTTGAAAAGGTAAGAAGCTAGAAGGAACCCTGTGCTGTTACACTGGAATTGGAGGTATCAGTATAAACTATTGCTGTTTAATCTAGATAGAAAAATATAATGTGTTTTTTTTAATTTTTAAAACATAAATTATACTATATAACACTTTAGGAAAAGAGTGCCTCATAAATGATAGACCATCAAAGCTCTCAAGAGATTTACCTACCTATGAACATTAAGCATGTCACATACCATTTGGGAAGCAAAACATTACAAATAGTAGTAAACACCTAATTTCTATCACCAAGAATGTAACAAATTCCACAATCATTCAACAAATATTAAATACCTACTGTGAACAAGTACTCAATATTTCTTTTATTGTATTTTAGAAATAAATGGTTGGAAATCAAGAATAGACACTCCAAATTTACAAGGAAATCGTCCTTTACATTCCTTTTTGAGTATTTACTTCTTATTTGGAGTATTTATTAACCCCTTTTTTTGGTGTCAGGCACTATGCTGAGGGTTTTATACACAAAAACTCATTCAACACAAACAAAACCTTTATACATTAGAAATGTAAATCCTACAAGTTTGGAAATTCAAACTTATAAAGGCTTAATACATAGCTACGTACTAAGCGGAAGAAGTTCGGACTCAAATCCAGTTCTGTCTAATTACAAAGGCTGTACTTTTCACTTGTGACGTATCTTGTTTGGGAAGACATGCACACATTACATGTGGAGATTTCATTCCTAGGCCATGCGACAAATTTATTTTAGTGTATAATATAGCAGAAATCATGGTAAGTTACATTAAAATAAAAGACCTGTTTCTTGTAGATCTTACTATATTCTCCACAGTATTTAGCAAATGTCTTGCACATAGAAAAACTAAATGTTATTTTATTATTACTATAGTTAACCACTATATCAATAATATTGATTTCGTATCTGAGTCATAGAAGCAGATAACAAATATGCCATAAAGAAGACAAAAAGGAATTAAATTTTCTGTCTCTGTCTTCATTTATTGAACAAATCTATATTTTTTTTTACCTCCTATATTATACCAAACACTATAGGAAAAATGCAATTAAGATTACTGTTATATTATGGACTAAAAGAAATTTACTGGATGACCTAGGAATGAAATCACCAAGTATAAACTCATATATAACACAATATTTTCAAAACTATATAATGGAAAACTCATTAAATGAATTAAAATGTTTAGTAGAACATATTCAGTTAATATAAAGCAGCAATAAAGGTGGAATGAGAAACAAGACATAAAACAAAAAAACAAGTAAAATGACAGCTGTAAATTCAACCATACCAATAATAACATGAAATGTATATGGATTAAACCATCTAATCAAAGGCACATATTGCCAAATTGGATCAAAAAACAAGATCTAACTATATTCTGTCTACAGGAGATACACATTAGTTTAAAAAATAACCACAAGTTGAGAGTAAAAGCAAGGAAAAAGATGTACCATGTAAACAGCAACCATAAAAGAAGCTGGAGTGGCTGCACTTATACCACACAAATTAGACTTTAAAACAAAAAGCATTACTAGAGACAGAAGGAGAATTTATAATGTAAAAAAAAAAAAAAAGATAAAACAATTATAAACATCTATGCACCAAACATCAGAACTCCTAAATATATGAAGTAAACACTGGCAGAATTAAAAGGAGAAATAGCTCTATATTAATAGTAATGGACTTCAATACTCTGCTTTCAATAATGGATAAAATCACCAGGCAGAAGTTCAACAAAGAAACAGAAGACTTGAACACTATAAACCACTGTACCTAACAGACATCTATAGAAGCACTCCACCCAATAACAGCAGAATACATTCCTCTCAAGTGCACAGTGAACATTCTCTATGACAGCCCCTATGATAAGCCATGCAGCAATAGCTATACGGGGCTAGTGGCTACTGTATCAGATCGCTGCTATATATGGATATATTAATACATGCTCCTTGGTGATAGCATCCTAAGATGAGCTGGCATCTTTTACCCCAATAATTGAGTCATATAAGTGGGTACAGAAGCCTCTATCAAAGGTACCATTATACCAGCTCCTCCAGAAGTCTGTGCACAGACCCCATAGGTTATCACTATTCCTAGATCTCATTGCTAGTACAAACAAAGAATGGGAGTGGGGAAGGGAGGAAGAGAAAATATGTACATTCCCAAAAGATATTAACCAGTAAGATCATTGTTACCAGCCAATAAAATAGTCTTGTACATATGAAAATATTTATTTTTTTTAAAAAACATTTATAATACTAAGGGACACTCCTCTAATTTTCAGTATCTCTTTCATACTTCCTAATACTTCATTTTAAAACTTATTTGTTCTCAGGTGATTCAGCCTTTAAAAATCCTAATAAATCATTGCTTGAAATAAAAACTTTGGCACTAAAATCAGTCAAAAATTTTGCTACACATTAAAGAAAGGATCTGTTTCCCCCAACTTGCTCTTCTTCAGACTCTGATGAAGAAACATGTAACAAACTAAACTTCTCAATGCAAGCCTTCTCTTTATATGGATATTTTTATTATGCAAGGATTTTAATGAGCTCCACTAATATTTATTTTAAAATCAGTAAGAAAAATTGTATCAAATATACAATGGTAAATTATACTATGTAAATAAAACACAATTTTACTTTGACATAAAAGGGTATTACTTACTGTGCTTTTATCCTTCAGAAGTTTTTCAATGACTTCAATTAACATTTCCTTCTGCTCTGGATCAAGGCTAAAATACCAAAAAAAAAAAAAAAAATTTAATTTATTTCCCTTTAATTCTAACTTTAAACGAAGCTAATCATTTCAAGAATGTTAAGAAATTTTAAAAGCAGGGAGAGCAAGAATGATGTAAAAATAGAAACAAATTTAAAGTAATCAAATAGAAATCAAATTTAAAATAAAATGGGATGGTTTTCTCCCAAATGTGTCTTAATCCTTCTCTCTAAAGTTGCTCATATTAATTAAACCCAAATACCAATATCAAGAAGAAAGTATTTAAAGAATAAGTTCACTTCTAAAAACAAGTTAGAAAATCGTAAGAAAGTAACTGCAAGTAGATATACCACTAATTCTTTTTTAACGGGGGAGGGGGGAGGGAGAACGCAAAATAACAAGATAGCAATCATTTTTTATTGTGGATACGTAATTGTCAAAAACAAATATACAGAATTTCCAAATAAGAATTTTGTATCATTCAAGTTCACTGATGGAGACATGCATTACAAAACCTGCCATCTAAAACCAAGAAATGTAAGTGAAGGCTTACATATATACAGAATTGAAAAATGCATCTTAATAGGAGTTCTAAGCACTGAAATACTGACAATATAATGTCTTTCTAGCATGGAATTCAATTGTTGTTGTTCATTTACCAAGAAGTTAAACAATGGGTATACAAAGACAAAGAAGACAGCCCCAAACATAATTACACCATATTAACAGAGATGTATGCGTATAACGGATTATGGGGATAAAAAGGAAGGGCATCAGTGAAAGCAGGAGGGTTATGGAGGGTTCATTATAGGGAGTGACATCTCAGAGGAATCTTGAACAACTTGACTGTAGAGCTGGAGAACGAGAAAATTTTCTAGGTAGAGACTAAAGGAGGAGCAAGAGATGGTAATGAGATAAAAACATTTTATGTAGAGTACTAATATGCAGTACTGAACTACGAGACTGTAAATTCAAGGCAAAGAGAGTAAGAGTTAAGGCTGAAGAAATAAAATGAAGCCCAGTGATGGACGTTTTATACTGTCATAGTGAAAACTCTGATCTTATTCTACAAGTTTATAACAAAAATAGATAATGAGTGAGAAGCAGAATATAACTTTGTCAACAGTTAACCTAAGAAAATGAGTTTTTATTTTTTACAAACATTACATAAGTTTATTCTTAATCATTGTAATTTTCTGAACATTCAAACCTTTCAAATTTCAGTTCCAGTCTCCCTTCTCCAAGCAGTCTTTCCTAACTGATGCCATTTCATTACATCTTTACATTATGAAAAGCCATATGATAATCTCTGAGCCCTATCCTATTAAAAGCATTGTTAATGTGCTTTCACATATACCATGATTCCCCGAAAATAAGACCTAGCCAGACAATCAGCTCTCACGCGTCTTTTGGAACAAAAATTAATATAAGACCCGATTAGATTAGTATAGTATGTTATGTTATGTTATGTTATGTTATGTTATGTTATGTTATATTATTATATGTTATGTCATGTCATGTCATGTCATACCCGGTCTTACAGTAAAATAAGACCAGGTCTTATATTAATGTTTGCTCCAAAAGACGCATTAGAACTGATAGTCCAGCTAGGTCTTATTTTTGAGGAAACACAGTACATATATGTCATATGTTAATATCTTATTCAATTAGATTGCCTTTAATTATTTGACAAATGTTTGACTTTTTTCCCTTCAAATATGTGCTAATACATACATTTTACACACATAATACAATACCAGAAACACAAAATAATCTTGATAGAAGCTTGTGGAATAATTGGTAACAGAAAATAATACCAAATTATTACAGATAATAGTTTTGTTTTTGTTTTTTTAATATTTAGACAATATGTTTACAAGAAATCAAGGCATCATATTTAATAAATATCATACAAATATGGTATGGTGCTACATTTAAAAATCAGTATTTTAAAAATTATTTAATAAAATAGCTCTGGAAAAAATCAGACAAGGAAACAACAAAACCAAAGATGGAAGAAGAGAAAACAAAGTGAGTTGAAAAGATAACATACTTACAACTCTACCCTACAATAAATGGGGAAAAAATCTTAATTTTCTCATAATACATGAGTATGTGTACACGATAGACAGACTATATAAATGAGAATTCAAATTCTGATTATTTTCAAGTAAAGTCTATAAATTATCACAGGTAGGCTCACCAGTAAAAACCTGCATAGGGTCTCTACAACCAAAACAAAATTAAAAATGTCTAAAGAATGTGAGGGGAATATTCAGTCACTGAGTTTCCTTAGTATAAGAACAGACTAGTTCTAGGAGCTAATAAAATAAGACATGGGCTTATAACGTTCCATGTACCATTAGCGATCTTTAGTATTATTAGCAAAGCACCTACCTGTATAATTTTTGTATTGCATGGGCTGCATTCTTCCTAACATATGGTGATAAATCAGCAGAAGCTTCCTTAATAGCGAGCATCATAATAGGTACAATAATTGGCACTCTAATACTTGACAGAACTCTCAAAGCACTTGCACGAATTAGTTGATTTGGATCCTGAAAATAGTGCAAAAATATTCATCAAAATTTCAAGTTTACAATATCGGAAAGACATTTTTATGACACGGTTAATAAGTGTTTATAGGCTGCAATGTAACAGTAGCAAAGAAAAAGAAGCTACTAAATTTAAAATAATCAGTATATGGGAATGGGTATGGAAAAAGAATTAAATAAATGTCTATTCCTCTGAATAATGTTATAACAAGAAAAGTAATGGTTATAATTCTAGTTGATCATTTATCACTAAACATGCTAGGTTCTTAAGTTTCATAATAAAATGCTGCAGGTCATAAATTTCATCTTTAAAAAAAGTCATGCCTTCTCTTTGCACACTTTCAACAACTAGTTGGTATAATAATGAAGAGTTCTTTGATGCATAATGATTATATTGAACATAAAAAAATATATAGAAACTGAAACATGCAGGGCAAGGTCCAGTTGGTTATATAAATTATTTTCAAACGGTATTGAAGAGGCACTGTGAGAGGCCTTTTAACTCTTTCAAAACACTACTGTGCCATTTAGTGAATTATTGCTCCACTTTTTTAAATAACACACCTTCAACTGTGCAGAAAAGTTGTAGCTAGTATTTGCCTGCTTACTCTATTATTTACCTTCAGAGCTCGCTGGAAAGTACTTATGGACAAGAGTGCCAGATCCTGCTGTTCTTCGGCATATCGAACCAGGTAAACATATACTAACTTCTTGATCTGTTAAAAAAAAAATCATATAATCCTAGTCAGAGTAAAAATTAAAAACTCAGTATTTTCTAAAATCCATTCTTAATTTTCTTGAAGTAAACAAGTGAACCTGGTCATAGCTTAGGTTGTAAAATAAAGATAATACATTGTAGGATAATGAATGGCAACAGAAAAAGCCTGTGAAATAGGAACTTTAACAATCCAATCTAATAGTAACAGCCTATCAAGGGTGTCCTTCCTCTCAAAGGGAATAAAAAGTCCCTGAGTAAAACTCATATAAGAATTTTAAAACATTAGCTGAATTGCAAAATTATGTTCAAAATGGGGGATACAGATAATAGAAAGAACTTGCTTGGGCTCTGTCCACTAACTACATGGTATAGAAGTTTATGTTTCCTCATCTGTCAAAAGGTCTCAACCTGATTGTGGTAATATGCACATTCCAATATACAGTACATGATATCTCCAGCTCAGCAAGAATAATGTGTGACAGTAATACCAGCTTAATGTAATAAAAATTACATTAGGCTGGGAGTGTAGCCTCGAAAAGGCTGGGAGTGTGTTCTGAAAACTGTTTTTAAAGGCAATTTAATCACAACGTTTATAACAAAATTATGATGAACAGAAAAGTTAAATGAAAATGAGAATTTGAGTTAAAATTCATCAATTGCCTCCTTCTGGCACTGCTCAGAATGTACCTCCCTTCTCAAATATCTTCAAATACAACCTCCTGATTAAAATTCTTTAAATATCAGTATAGTACATATAGAACTGTGTTTCCCCAAAAATAAGACCTAGCCGGACGATCAGCTCTAATGCTAATGTCTTTTGGAGCAAAAATTAATATAAGACCCATTCTTATATATAGGAGCCTGACTCAGAGAAACTATGCTATCCGGCAGCACATGACCTAATTCCTGGAACAGTCAGTTTGCCCTTAAAAGGTCACGTCTCTGATAAGTAAAGCCCCTTCCTCATTCCGCTCTCTCCTTCCTCATTCACTCCCCGCCCAGTTTACCCTAACCCATATAATCTTGTAGCTGCAATAAAAAATTTGAGGCTTGATCAGAACTTTGTCTTGCCTCCATTTCTTCGCGCCTCCTATTTTCTCTTTTCAGGGTGTCTCTCTTCGGTCCCTGTTGAATGCCCCGCTGGTCGTGGCACTTATATTATTATTATATTATATTATATAAACCCAGTCTTATTTTACTATAAGACGCATTAGAGCTAATTGCCTGGCCAGGTCTTATTTTCGGGGAAACAGGGTACATATAGTGCAAGTTTATGAAATGTACAAAGAGCACAGAAATGAGGGGAAGTAGCCAGAAATAGCTGAAACTGATGCTGCAAAGGAAAAACAGTGCTACACTGGCCCATATTTTATATCATACTAACTCATCTGGACTACTTTAAAAACAACTGCCATGGCCTTCCATCCCTCACACTCCAATTTCCCTTGACACAACATAGTTTTGCGTTCTTTTACCATTCTTTTGCTCCCTTCTGAGCTCACTCCCATGTGTCTATACTTCTTTCAGTGTGGCATTCCAAACTACAAATGAAGTCTAAGCAGAAAAACCTAGTTAAGACCACGTTCCAGATGTGGTGCCTCCAGTGACACAACTGATTTTTAATTATAACAATATGCCTTTTCTAAATGTACTACTGACTATATTAACCCATACTTGAGTAATTGTTCTGGTGAGGTTTCTTTGTTTGTTTGTTTTAAAAGAAGGGCGAGATCTTACATTTACCTACAGAAATTTTCAACAACTGAAATTCAACTCGTCATGACATCCTAAGATAATTTAGACCTTAATTAGTAATTTGACCTATTTTGCTATTCCTGAGCACAGTTTCATGAGCACAAGTAAAAACTTGTTGAGCATACCGTGTTTCCCCGAAAATAAAGACTGGGTCTTATATTAATTTTTGCTCCAAAAGAAGCATTAAGGTTTATGTTCAGGGGATGTCGTCATTCTGAAAAATCATGCTAGGGCTTATTTTCTGGTTAGGTCTTATTTTCGGGGAAACACGGTACTTGCTACATCATCATTATTAATACAAATGCTAAACACAGCATTTTAAGTTCCTATCAATCCATTCTTCTGTATGACAGGGTTATAAGTGAAAGTAACAAAGATTTTATTTCCAATTACTTTTCAGTGTTAAATGAATCCACAAAAATCTTAAAAACAAAATCTACCATCCTTAACTCAGTACTCAATACAGTCCAAAAATCTGCTCCAAACTTCCTTTCTAGTCAAATAGGAACAGTCCCCAAATATACTTTGCACTTTTTGTCTCAATCTCCACTCAGTTTGCCCAACTGTCCCCCAAGTTCCACAAGCAAAATCTCCCACAAAAGCAAAAATAAAACAATAAAATGTCCACTAACAGATGAACAGTAAAATAAATACAATATATCCATATAACACTTTACTATGCAGCCACTATATAGAATTAAATAAATCTACACTCGACACTGAAAATATGGCCATGTAAAAATTTTAAAGGTGCAAAATAGTATGCATTGTATGACCTCTCTTCTGTAGTAATAAAAAAAAGATACATATTGTATTTCATCAATCTACAATAGACTACCAATTATAAGATGTACTATTATATTATGAACCACAAAGAAAGGAACAAAAACCCTGCCAATTATAAGTCACCATCAATTGTAAACGTAAGTCTGCAGAAACTTTAAGATAGAAAACAAACGTCTTAGAATGAACACACTGTGGTAATAATAGCAAATCCTTATAAGTAGCACTAACTATGTGCCAGGCATTGTTCTAAATGTTTTGCTTAGATTAATTCATTTTATATTCACTACTCAATGAACAGGTCTTATTATTCCTATTTTACAAATGAAACCAAGGCACAGAGAAGTTAAGTAACTTGACCAATATTGCACATCTAGTATTAAACGAAGAACAAGGATTCAAGCCAGGTAAGCATAAAAGTTGAGAAATCTACACAGTAAAATGTTAACAGTGATTGCCTCTAAGTGTTGGTATTAACCAGTGACCTTCACTCTTTACATCCTCCTAATTATTTAATTTTTAAAATATGAGTATTAATTGTATTCAGATAAAACAATAGATATTTTCAATTTAAGGATGAATCTCATCTTTTCAGATGTCCTCCAACATAAAATAATAGTATTTTCTCTGATTATAAAAGTATTTTGAACTTTTTCATTATAAAAAATCTCAAAATGAAAGGATTTTTAAGATCCCTAGAAAGAAAGCTTTTTCTGTAGCGCTCGTAACATACAGCCACCAGAATTGTTGTAAACCTGTTGAATAGGTCAACAAAAACTCAGATAAATGAACAAAGTTTGCCAAGTTAACCAATCTGAATGTTAGCCAACCAGGAGCAAACTCACTACAAAAAACACACCTCTGAATGCCAATCAATGAACAGCAGTCTCACCCAAGTGACCACACATCTACATATAATATTAACCCACTTACTCCCCTGAAAGTCCATGAGCCATTATGGAACCAAGTGATCTTACACAAAAATAAAAATGGGTTCTAAAATTATGTGATACTAGTATATAAGATGGCAATTAAATGATCTAAAATATACTTAATGTTTTATGTTTAAATGGAAACATAAATTTTAAAAATTCTTAAATTACAGTTTAAGCACTTATCTAATTGTCTGAGATATAGATCATTTTCTCCCCAACCAAATTTTAAAGTTCCTAAGATTACAACTAATTTCCCAAATGCCAAAAAGCTTTAATACTTACAGGTTCTGATTTATAGCAATTTCAATATATCAAATCACAAGATGTATTTAAGTGAGATATTTCTCAAATCCATCTTGGAATGAACATGAGGTTATTTAGTACAGGAACCATTCCTTATTCACCTGTATATTGCCATTACCTATCACATTGCCTGGCATGTACTAAAAGCTCAGTAATTAACAGCTGAATGAAAGAAACATCACAGCCCAATGGCACATGGAAAAAATATTAAGACATTTATCATTAGATTGCTACATGTAGGATCTGAGTTACCACCGATAGTTATAATTCACCAAATAGATGTCCAGAAGGACAATAAGTATTAAGAAGATTGTTTCCAAAGTCTTTAACTTTGGTTTTTTTTAAAAAAAACTAATCATTTAAAATATTTTTTCTCCTTACTAACTATATTCAGATCTCCATCTACAGTTCTCTGGAAAGTTTTGAAAGAATAATTGGTTAGAGTCCACCCACCACCTCATCCTCTTGTGATTTCTAAGTAACACCTTTTTTTTTTCACCAAGTAACTTATATTGGTGAGACTGAAACATTCAGAATCACAGCTGAGACAGCAGATATTGCTATAATTACTCACTATTAGAGCAAGGTTTTTGTGACTGTTATAGCAAAAAGCATAACAATATTAAATCACAGAAGGTTGCAAAACACGAAATTTGTTCTGGTTCTGTTATAAGAATCAATCAATATTGACCACAAGCGGCCTATACACTGACTAGCTGCAGGTGTGCAGAGAAAGCCTACTTTCCTTGAAACCATTCTGTGACCAGAAATGGGAGTACTTAAAGCTCCGTGACTACACCATTCTCTGATCAGTTACTTTCATTCAATGTTACAACACTCCTTGCTGTAAAGCTAATCATAGCAGAGCCCCAGTAGGCTGGAAGAACACAGGCAGATCTGTTTAATTAGTTTATCAATACTAGTACATCAAACTTCATGAGTTATTGACTAAACCTTTGATTATTTTTGTACTATAACCACTGATTGCTTACTAGGTCACTTTTGGTATCATTTGACATTGAATGGCAGATGACATATAGCTTAACTCTGTGTCTAAGGCAGCATGTACTTGTAAAAATGAAATTCTGCACTTGATAGCAATTCTCCAAATATAAATTTTACGAAGCTTATGTGAATTTTCCCACAACATTAGAGGATTAAGTATGTTTCAAAAAACTAACACGGTATTTCAAGAACAAAAGAAATCCAAACAGACTAACAATTACGTTTATAGTGACATTTTTGTTGGAGAATATTAGGCAGCATACCAGATGGGAAAGAAAAAAGATGAACAAATAGAAAAGTTCTACTATAACTACCTGAAAAGTACAAACAGCTTTGAATGAACAATAACTAGTACAGAATTTTCTGTTTATAACAAGACGACTATCAGTTCGGGAGAACTAGTTAATTTACTACCAATAGCTAAGGACTTGGTCATTTCTACCCATATTTAAAGCATAACAAATGTCTACCAATGCCAGATACCTCACAAAGGACAGCTAATACCAGATGATGGTAGGGGTCAAGGACACAAAGGTGGAATGAGGAGGAAGGAATCACCGAACAGGAAAGATGGCTCTACAAGGGGAAGGGTCTAAGATGGGTTCTGAAGCCAACCTACCTGGCTTTGGACTCTGACTCTTCCACATACCAGCTGTGTGACCTTGGTCGGATAATTTAACCTCTCTGCTACCTTGTCCTCATACACAGAATGTGGAAAATGACAGACCCAACCCAGGTTATTTGTGAAAATGAGTTGATATATGTAAGGCACTAACAACCTAGCCAGATAGCATTTTTAAAACAGTAGCAGTAATTAATGCTGAGAGACTCTGTTCCTAGCAACATGAAGACAAGCAAGCTTTACCAACATCTCACAATTTTTCTAAGTAAAATCTTGATTTCCCCCCCCCAGATATTTGGACCCTCTAATACAGAGTCCATAAAAATAATGTACACATCAAATTAGAAGCTCAGATAGCATGGCCATAACATAGGAAAGTGAGAGTCTGTTTAACTCTTGACATTATTAACTTAAAATTATACATGGTAAAAAGCACATAAATAGTGCTTAATAAGTATCTACTAAATTAATCATGAGTAAATGTGCAAATACTATAAGATTACACATTCAGTCTAGGTATCTCCCATTAATTGGAATCTTAGAAAGAAAGAATGATCTAAGTCCAATATTAAATTAATTTAATTTAGTTCTTAAACTGGCAACAAGTATACAGTATTCTGACTTTAATTTACCCAACTTGGTCAAATTGACTTTATGATGGCTATTCATTTTGGGAGCAAAATTCATCTGCCTGAAATATATGTATAATGTACTTACTATCTATGAGGAAAAAATGAAGTATACTTAAAAATGTATCTAAAAAGTAGGCTTAAAGGACATGTCTTTAAAATCCTATAATGTAAATTATTCTAATTTTAAAAATCAATCTATAGAAAAGGCTAAATATGACAGGAATGATAAAACTTGCAGAAGGATGTTACAGCTATTATAAATATGCTCCATATGTCCAGGAAGGTTGACAGAAGTATGACTGTTGATGAGTGAATTGGAAAATATAAAAATGACCTAATGAAACATCTACATGATAAGATAAATACACTGGGTTAACAACAGTTAGATACTACAAAAGGAGAGGTCAGTTAACATGACTATGTCGCAGTAGAAACTACCAAGCTGAAGAAGGAGAGATAAGACTGGAAAAAAGTGAACACAGTATCAGTGATCTATAGAACAATTTCAATTAGTTTACTGTATGTGTACAGAAAGAGAGAGGCGAGAGGAAATCTATTTTTGAAAAACTAATGGCTAAAATTTTTTCCAATTTTAAGAAAACAATAAGCTCACAAATGTAAGAAGCTCAATAAACCCCAGGCAGAACAAACATGAAGAAAAATATGTCAAGGTATATTACAATAAAATTTCAAACCAGCGATAAAGAGAAAAATCTTAAAACCAGCCAGAGAAAATAAAGACACATTTCACACAGAGAAACAGAGATAAGAATGATAAGAAATCATGCAGGCCAGAAAATAATGAAACATTTTAAAAATACTAAATGAAAAAAACATATAAACCTAGAACTGTAAATTTTACCAAGCAAAATGTTTTCAAATTGTAGGCAAAATAAAGACCTTTTAAATACACAAAAGTTGAGAGAATTCATTACTAGCAAAACAAAGTTCTCTAGTCATAAGGAAAATAATACCAAATATGAAGTTTGGAGTATATAAAAGAATGAAGAGGGCCAGAAATAGTAATTCTGAAAGAACATACAAAAGATTGGGGGAGGGGGGTCAATTAATTTTTAAATATTTTTAATAAATAAGTGAACTTCTGATAAATTTGGAATAAAATCCTACCAGAACAATCTCCCACCAAAAATTTCAAAACGTAGACATAATACGAAAAACACAGAAGGCCCTGGTGATGAAAGAGCAAAAAGACTCTGGTTACAAGTTTATGCTCAATGATAAGAAAGAGAGCTGTATGAAGTAAATTCTCCATTTCCATGGCTTTCTGCTGAGGTTAAGTGAATACCAGATGAAATGCACTTGGAGGCACTGATGGACAAACAAACCAGTCTCTCTGGCCGAAGCAACCAAAAAACTGAATCCAGAAAAACCATGGCCACTGAAGAAAGTAGGGAGACCCCAGAGGGGAGAAAGCTAGAGATGGGCTCCTGAAATAGCCTCTATCCACATATCTGACTAACCCCTGAACCACGTAAGCACAGAACACCATCAAAGCAGCTTGAATGAAAGACAAAAAATACGACGTGAGACTGAAGCTGCTGCCTAAGAAAGAGAATTTGCAGTGTGAATCCAGTCAAAATAAATGACTTCAAAAATACCACCTGTGGAGTAAAAATAAGAATACAGAATCTCCATGACTTTATAAAATGTCAAGACTACAACCCAAAATTACCTAACATGTAAAAAAAACTAAGAAAATAGAACGTACACACAAGAAAATACAAGAAAATAAAGTCAACTGAATCTAAGCCTGAGGTATTATAATTAGCAGACAAGTATTTTAGAGCTTCTATTACACTTATTCTTAGTTAAAAGAAGATGTGCTCTCAATTAATAAAAACTAGTAGAACATCTCAGCAAACAAATAGAAAGGATAAAAAAGAAACAAATTGAAATTCTTAAAATGAAATAATGCCAATTTCTGAAATAAAACATTCACTGAATGTACTTAACAATCAAATGACGATGACAAAAGAATGAGTAAGTGAACTTGAAAACAGATAAATAAAAGTTTTCCAATGTGTGATTAGATAAAGAAGATGTGGCACATATATACAATGGAATATTACTCAGCCATAAGAAAAGATGAAATCCTGCCATTTGGGACAACATGGACAGATCTTGAGATTATCGTGCTAAACGAAGTAATCAGAGAAAAAAATCAAGAACCATATGATTTCACTCATATGTGAGATATAAAACAGAAAGCAACAAATGAACAAATAAGACAAACAAAAAACTCATAGACACAGACAACAGTATGGTGGTTACCAGAGGGAAAGTGGGTTGAGGGGAGAGGTACAAGAGGATAAAAGGGGTCAAATACATGGTGAATATATGGTGATAGAAGGAGACTTGACTTTGGGTGGTGAACACACAATGCAATATACAGAGGAACTATACACTTGAAACCTGTATAATCTTATTAACCAATGAAACCTCAATAAATTTAATAAAAGAAAACAGAGAAACAGAATCAATTAAATATGGCATGGTACTGTGTTAATTTAAAAAATAAAAATGCAGTCCAAGGGGGAAAAAAATCAAATATGTGTTTTTTAGAAGATATTAAGAAAACAAAAAGGAAAGCCACAGACCAGGAATAAATAACCATCTATCTTACAAGAGGTTTCTATCAGAATATATAAAGAATGTTCACGCTTTAATAGTAAGACAAAAAATTAAAAACAGGTTAAAACTTGAATAAACATTTCAGAAAAGATATATGACGGGCCAATAAGATCACAAAAAGATGCTGAAACCACTAAATATCCAGAAAATGCCATTAAAGGCACCATGAAGTTACCAATACCACCCACCAAAATGGTTCAAGTTAAAAAGCCTAACAAGATCAAGTGTTGCAAGTGATGTGAACTAACTGGAATTCTCAGACATTGCTAGTGGGAACGCATACAGCCACTTTGGAAAACTATATGGCACTATTTTCTAAAAATTAAACATATACTTCCCAGATAATGCAACAAATCTATTCCCAGATATTACACAAGAAAAATTAAAATACACACTAACACATAACATTTTATACAATCCAAGTGTATTTCAACTGGTAAGTTTAAAAATTGTGAAATATCCAGATTATAGCAAAAAACAACAACAAAATGTGAATACATGAAACAGCAGATGAATCTCAGTTTCCTAGGTAAAAGAAGTCAAACACAAGATATTCCGTACTGTATGATTCAATATAGAAGAAATTCTAGAAATGATAAAACTATAATGACAGAAAGTAGATCAGTAGTTACATGGAGATACAATACACAAAAATTAACTCAAAATGGATCATCCTATATATAAAAGCTACAATAAAACTATAAAATTCTTAGGAAAAAGACAAGAATAAATCTTCATGACCTTGTATTAAGCATTAATTTCTTAGACACGACATCAAAAGCATAAACAAAGAAAAATTAGATAAACTGAAATTCATCAAAAGTAGAAATATCTGTGCTTCAAAGGACAATATCAAGAAAATGAATAAATAACCCTAGGTTGGGAGAAAATATTTGCAAATTATACATCAGATAAGACTCTACTTAGAATCTATAAGGAATAAACAATAAAAAGACAAACAACCCAATTATAAAATGGGAAAGGCTCTGAACAGACATTTTTCCTAAGAAGATTCAGAACTGGCCAACAGGTGCTCAACAATTTTTTATTAGGTAAATGTAAATCAAAATTCTGAATGTGATAATGAAATGGATACCACTTCACACCCTCTAGGATGGCTATAATCTAAAAGAAATAATTTTTAAAAATAAATTTCCTTTAAAAAGGAAAATAACAAGTATTGGGGAGGATATGGAAAAAACAGACCTTGTATACATTGCTGATGAAAATGTAAAATGATGTGGCTGTTATGGAAAGCAATTTGGCAGTTCCTCAAAAAGTTAAACATAGAGTTACCCTATGGCCTAGCAATATCACTCCAAGGAATATATATAACCAAGAGAAATGAACACCTATGCTCACACAAAAACTTGTACAGAACGTTTACAGCAGCATTATTCATAAGAGCCATAAAGTGGAAACAATCCAAATGTCAATCAACTGATAAATGAATGAATAAAGTGCAGTATATCCACACAATTATTCCACACAAAAAACGGAATGAAGTACTGATTCATGCTACAACATGGATGAACCCTGAAAACATTACATTAAGTGAAAGAAGTCACACATAAAATTTTTGCCCCACATATTGTATGACTTCATTTCTATGAACTGCCCAGAATAAGCAAATCCAGAGAGACAGACGTAGATTAATGGTTGCCTAATGCTGGGGGAATAAGGAGTGACTGCTAAAAAACACAGGGTTACTTTTTGAGATGATAAAAATGTTGTGGAATTAGATGGTGGTGATGGTTGCTGCACAATTCTGTGAATATACTACAAAGCACTGAATTGTATACTTTAAAAGTGAGTTTACGACATGTTAACTATATTTCATGTATTTTAAAAAGATGATTGACTCTTTAAATAAAAAACACTAACCATATACATAGCATAGTTAGAAGTAAAATGCATGATAGCATGGGAAAAAAATGGGAGGGTGCAAATGGAAATTTACTGTCACAAGGTTTTCAAAGTATACGAGAAATGGTGCAGTAGTCTCCCTTTATCCACAGTTTTGTCTTCCACGGTTTCAGTTACCCATAGTCAACCATGGTCCAAAAATCTTAATTGGAAAATTTCAGAAATAAGCAATTCATAAGTTTTAAATTGCAAGCCGTTCTGAGTAGTGTAATGAAATCTCATGCCATAGTGCTCAATCCCACTGGAACGTGAATCATCCCTTTGTCCAGCATATCCACGCTGTACATGCCACCTGCCCATTAGTCACTTAGTAGCCATCTCAGTTACCGTGTTTCCCCGAAAATAAGACCTAGCTGGACAATCAGCTCTAATGCATCTTTCGGAGCAAACATTAATATAAGACCCAGTCTTATTTTTAAGACTGGGTATAATAATATAACAGAACATAATATAGTATAGTATAATATATAATATAATATAATATAATATAATATAATATAATATAAATAATAAATATAATATAATGTAATATATAATATAACATAATATAACATAATAGCATATAATATATAACATAACTGGGTCTTATATTAATTTTTGCTCCAAAAGACGCATTAAAGCTGATGATCCGGCTAGGTCTTATTTTCAGGGAAACATGGTATCAGATCAACTGTTGCGGTATCAACAACAGTGCTTGTGTTCAAGTAACCCTTATTTCACTTAATAATGGCTCTAAAGGCATTCACATAACTTTTATTACAGCATATTATTACAAATGTTCTATTATATTATTTGTTATTGTTGTTCATTTATCTCTGACTGTGCCTAATTAAACTTTATCATAGGTATGTATATATAGGAAAAAACATGGTATATATAAGGTTTGGTACTATCCGAGGTTTCGGGCATCCACTGGGGGTCTTGGAATGTATCCTCCGAGGATAAGGGAGTGGGGGGGACTACTGTATAATGTTATTTGAAAGTACACTGTGGTAATTTAAAGATATATATTGTAAATCCTAGTAGTAGACTGTAATAAGTTAAAGATGTACACTGTACACCCTAGAGCAAGCATTTACTGAATAAACAAAATCAAGAATAATATTAATAATACTTGATTACAACTTCCCTGTTCCTTAATTTCTACCTATGATACTCCATTTTCCTCCACCTAAAACATCTGCCCTGATGTCACCAGGTTCTTGAAAATATTCTTCAGTGGAGACTCTTCCTTCTGCCAAACTTCCCAGATTCAAGAGGACCAAGCATACTCTTTGATGCTCACTGCTGCTGCTAACAATGGACAAATAAGAGGTATGTGTGCTGGAGTTTACTTCCATGCAGTTAGCACTACTTCCTACTGAGTAAACATACCCTCCTCAGAAATCAACAAAATCTAGTGATACTTAAACACCTTATGTTGCATTTCAAGTAACTGAAAAGTATATGATTCTTTTACAACAAAACAAATCATGAAAATTATGAATCAAAACAGTACCTCAATATTTTTACTGGCCACATTCTTCACAACAGCAGGAAACAGTTCAGATGCATTTTTCCCTTTTGCAATCATCTGAAGAATAAAAGTAGAATATTAGGGCTGAAACCTTTTTTAAATTATTTATTTGAAAGCAAAATATAAAGTCCATATTAAATATTTAGAAGACTGAATCAGCAAATAAGCTATGGAATTAACAAGCTGAACTCTTTTTAAGTCATCTTACATATCCCAACCACCTGCAGCAAAGAACAAACAATCTCTTGTGTATCAATATAAAAACAAATACACAGACACATTAAAGAAGAAATATATAGTAGTTTAAGATATATAATATTTATAATAGTTTTCTCTGGCTAATGGAGTTATAAATACTTTTTAAATATTTGTACTACTCTTTATTTTCCAAGTTCTCAATTTAAAGATGCACTGCATTTGCAATGGTGCTATTTTGAACAAACTAGTTTTTTCCCTTGGCTTTATTTCATAGGTTCCCTACTTCTCCAACCATTACTTTTCCAAGTTCCCTTCACTAAGGCCTTTTATTCTGCACCATTTATTCTGCCCACTGAAGTTCTGTGCACCACCACCTACTCAGGCTACTATCCTACCATTTGTGAAACTCCTAAGATTTCATTCACCCTCATGACTTATAATAATTCTAACCTCTATGGGGATCCATTCCACAAACTCTAGCCCTAACTCTGAGTCCTAGTTCTACTTCTCTAACTGGACATCATTAGATGTCTCTCTCATCCCAAACTTGCTATGTCTAAAACAAAACTCATTTTTCATGATAAAATGGCATTCATGCTAGAATTTCCAATTCCACCAATTTCCCCCAAAACCATTATGCCAAATAATTATACCCAAATCATAGAATTATCTTGGTCTCTTCTCACATCTACACAGTAAGTAGGTCCTGTTGTGATTTCTTAGTAGACTCATGTTAATCCCTTCTCACTGCTACTGTCCTAGCATAGGTCAGGAACACCTCACAAAGGACTTTTCCAACTGTCTCCTCCTCCTATCCATGATGCACACCACCGACAGTTTAATGTGCTGAAAACACTACCTGCAAATGTCAGCCCCCTCAAAGATTTCAAAAGCCCCTGACTGCCTAAGAGTTCAAACTATTTCACTTAATATCAAACACCCTCACAATTTGTACAAACATCCCTTTTAAGCTCATCAACCATTATTGTTCTATACCAGTATTACTACCCCGTTTCTCCAAAAATAAGGCCTAGCCAGACAATCAGCTCTAATGCGTGTTTTGGAGCAGAAATTAATATAAGACCCGGTATTATATTATATCATATCATATCATATCATATCATATCATATCATAAGACTGGGTCTTATATTATAGTAAAAAGACCAAGTCTTATATTAATTTTCGCTCCAAAAGACGCATTAGAGCTAATGGTCCAGCTAGGTCTTATTTTCAGGGAAACACGGTATCAAAGTAAATGATCTACTCACTACCAGAATATTCTCTGGCTCCCCTATATCTGGACTCATATCATGTCCACAACCCACTTCTTTTTATTTTTCTGAGTTCTAACCTTCTGTCTATCAATCCTGTTAGAACAATCTCCTAACACCTAGCTCACTATGGCATCCAATCCTAATTTCCTCTAGAATTTTTAATCTATACTTTTCATTTGGAACTTCCAATGTGCCATCTTTTATTTCTTTCTATTTCAATTTTATGTCCACCTGTATTCCCATTTCCTTCACTCTCGTTTGTGGAATATATCCTTATGTCTTTTAACAGTCCAGACTTTCGTAGCCACAAAAATCACGTTTTAACTACTATGTTTCCCCCAAAATTAGACCGGGTCTTATACTAAGGTTTTGCTCCAAAAGATGCATTAGGCCTTATGTTCAGGGATGTCATACTGAAAAATCATGCGAGGGCTTATTTCCAACGGTTAGGTCTTATTTTCAGGGAAACATTACAGGATAACTTTTTGGAAGGATTCTTTATGATTTACACACCATATCTAAGAAACGATCTAAAAAAGGAGATACTAGTTTTTTGTATTTACAACAAATGTTTTCTAAATACTATGTGATATTTTAAGCATTATAATCCCAGTTAGCAATATGTCAGCAGACCTTTCTATATGACAGTTTTAAAATACTCTAGCACGAGCTAGTCTTTTCATATTCTATTTCCTTACCTGTGATATTATTTGATGGGAGCATTTTGTAAAATCTGCTAAGTATTACAGAAGGTTCACAAAATATTGCAGCTAAAACATCTTTGTATGATTTTTACACCTCTCTCAATTTTCTCATCTATAAAATAAGAAGAGAGGAATTAAATGTTCACTAGGGCCCCTTCCTTCAGTTATTCAATGATTACCTACAGTCAGAGACCCTGTCCTATTACATCCTATGCTAAGGCTTCTTCAACTTAATTCTACAGAACGCTATTCAAAACGATGTTAATACACGAGAGAGGAAAAAATCCTATACGTACTCAAATTCACTCAACAAGTATTTGCTGAGAGAACACTACATGCCAGGAACTTTTCTAGGCCTTGGAGATACCACCAAGAACACTACCAAAGTCCTTGATCATTGTAGCTTACCTTATATTGCGGATGAGGGACAATAAAATGAATGTAATTTGTGAAGTGGTAAAAGAGAGTACTATAGAGAGAAATAAAGGACTCTAAGAGAAATGGGAAGTGTCAGGGTGTGGGTGGAGTTGTTTTTTTATGGTTTGATTAATGCTTCCATAGAATATATTTTTCCATCCTTATATTTTTAATCCATCTATATATTTATATTAAAAGTGGGTTTCTCCTAGAGAACGTATAATTGTATCTTGATATTTTAATTCAATCTGACAATCTCTTCTAGTTGGTGACTTTGGATCAATTATACTTAATATAATTATTGCACTTGGATACACGTCTACCATCTTACTATGTTTTGTTTATACCCTGTGCTTTTTGTTCTTCTGATCACCGTTATCCCATTTGAAAAATTTTTTTAGCATTTAGTATTTTAATTTTTACATTGATTTTTTTGATTATATCATTTTATGTAACTTTTAGTGGTTCTTCCTGCAGTAATTATCAGATATAGATACATTGATATATACATACAAAGATATAGATAGATATCAAACCTTTCAGTCTACTTAGAGTTAATGTTGTACCAGAATTAAAATGTAGAAACCATACAACTACTGTGCTTCCCCAAAAATAAGACCTAGCCGGACCATCAGCTCAAATGCGTCTTTTGGAGCAAAAATTAATATATGACCCAGTCTTATTTTACTATAATGTAAGACGGGTCTTATCTAACATAATGTAATATAAAACCGGGTCTTGTATTAATTTTTGCTCCAAAAGACGCATGAGAGCTGATGGTCCGGCTAGGTCTTATTTTCGGGGAAACACGGTATATAGGCCCTTTTAATCCCATCATCCTGCAAGCCTTTATGTTATAGCTATTATATAATATATTACAACTACATCCATTGAAAACCTCTGATAGTCGAGTAACTTAAGAATAAAATCAATCCTTTATGTTTACAAGATATTTACCATTCAACTGGTCTCACTCAATATCCATTTAGTATCATTTCCCTTCAGCCTGAAGAACTTGCATTACATTTCATTAAAGCAGATCAGCTAGAAATATTGTTTTTCTTCGTCTGAAAATGCCTTTATTTCATCTTCATTCTTCAAGGATATTTTCAGTAGATAGAGAATTCTAGGTTAACAATTACTTTCTTTCAATACTTTAAAAATGTTCCAATGTCTTCTGGCTGTCATGGTTTCTAATAAGCAATATGGAGTTATTCAAATCACTGTATGCAATGTATCATTTTTTTTCCATATACTTTCAAGATTTTTGTCTTTATTTTTGGTTTTCGACAGTTTAATTGCTATGTGTTTAAAAATGGTTTTCTTTATGTTTATCCTGATTAGAGTTTACTAAACGTTTTATGTCATTTATCAATTTGGGAAGTTTTCAGCCATTATGAGGTCTGACAATTAAGTTCATGATTCGATGTTGCTAACCTTTTTATGATATCAGAGGGATTATTCTTTATGAATTTGTAGCAACTGGCCAAACAGTTAACCAAATTTACTATTTGGAAGTGTTCAAAAGGCTGTGTGGAAAAGTTAGACGACCTGAACTTTTCGCCAACAATTCATGGCTCTGGCATCACGACAATGCATCAGCTCACCCGGCACTGTCTGTGAGGGAGTTTTAGCCAGTAAATAAATAGCTGTATTAGAACACCCTCCCTACTCACCTGATCTGGCCCCCAATGACTCCTTTCTTTACCGAAGATAAAGGAAATATTGAAAGGAAGACTTTTTGATGACATTCAGGACATCAAGTGTAATATGAAGACAGCTCTGATGGCCATTCCAGAAAACAAGCTTCAAAATTGCTTTGAACGGTGGACTAGGCATTAGCATCGGTGCATAGCTTCCCAAGGGGAGTACTTCAAAGGTGACTGTAGTGATATTCAGTAATGAGGTATATAGCACTTTTTCGAGTATGAGTTCATGAACTTAATTGTCCGACCTCGCATTTCTTCAAATATTTTTTCTTCCCCAATCTCTTTCTCTTCTCCTTCTGGACATACTTGTTAGATCTTTTGATATTATCCAACAAGACCCTAAGGCTTGTTCATTTCTTTTCTTTGTAATCTCTAGTCTGCAAATTAACTAATTTCTAATGATCTGTCTTCAACTTCTACCTCTTTCTGCCGTTATATCCATTTTGTTATTGAGTCAATCCAGGATGTATCTTATTTCTGATATAATACTATACATACAGCAGAAATTTCAACAGATTTGTACAGATGTTGTTCACTTGAAGATATTTTGGAAAACAACTATCTACCCATTAGTTACCATCTGGGGAATAAGTGGACATAGGACACCCCCTTCTCTAGCATAACTTACCATCTAATCATAAATGGCCCGAATATTACCTACAACTGAACTATAAGAAAAATATCTGTTCAAGTCCTTTACCCATGTTTCATTGGATTGCTTTTTTGTTGAATTGTATGAGTTTTTGAACATATTTTAGATATTAATTCTTTATCAGATATATGAATTGAAAGTATTTTATCCCCTTCTGTAGGTTGCCTTTCACACTGTTGATGGTGTCATTTTATGCACAATTTTTAAACTTCCTTATCTGTTTTTTCTTTTGTTGCTCACCTTTTGGTGTTGCATCTAAAAATCCTTTGATAAATACAATGTCATGAAACTTTTGCCTTGTGTTTTCATCTATGGATTTTATAGTTTTAGCTCTTATATTTAGGTCTTTGATTCATTTTGACTTATTTTATATATGGTATGAATTTACAAAGTAGGGATCTAAATTCATTCTCTTGCATGTGGAGGGGCAGTTTCCCAGCACCATTTGTTGAAAAGATATCCTTTCCCATTGAATGGTCTTGTACCCTTGCAGAAAATCATGTGACCATATACGTGAGGGTTTGTTTTGTTTCTGGCCTATTGTGTATATATGTCTGTGTTTAGGTTTGTTTTGATTACTGTAGCTTTGTAGTAAGCTTCCAAATCAGGAAGTGTGAGACTTCTAACTTTGTTCTCCTTTTTCAACATCATTTTGGCTATTCAGGGCCCATATGAATTTTAGGATAGATTTTTCTATTTTTGAAAAAAAGCATCACTGGGATTTTTCATAGCAATTACACTGAATATATAGATCACTTTGGAAATACTGACATCTTAACAATATTAAGTCGTTCAATCCATGAAAATAGGATGTCTTTCCATTTATTTGTATCTTCTTTAATTTATTTCAGCAATATTTTGCGGTTTTCATGGTGCGGTTTTTGCCTCCTTGGTTAAGTTTATTCCTAGGCCTCTTACTATTTTTTGATGCTCTTGTAAATGGAACTGTTTTTTAAAATCTCCTTTTTGGATTGTTCATTGTTAGTGTATAAACACAACTAATTTTTACATGTTGATTTTGTATCCTGTAATTTTGCTATGTTCATTCATTAGTTCTAAAAGATTTTTTGTGGAATATTTAGGGTTTTCTAAAGATAAAATAATGTTGTCTGTGAACAAAGGCAGTTTTACTTCTTCATTTCCAATTTGGATGCCTTTTATTTCTTTTTCTTGCCTAACTGCTTGGGCTAAAACTTCCAATAATATGTTGAACAGAAGTGGCAAAAGCAGGCATCTTTGTCTTGTTCATCTTTCACCATTGTATATGACATTAGCTGTGGTTTTTTCATATACGGCTTTTAATATGTTGAGGTAATTTCCTTCTAGTCTTAGTGTGTTGAGTGTTTCATCATGAAAGAGTGTTGAATTTTGTCAAATGCTCTTTCTGTATCAAGGGAGATGATAGTATGTTTTTCCCCCTTCATTCTATTACTGTGGTATATTAATATGATTGATTTTCATATGTTGTTCATATTCTTTTTTAAATATTAACTAATCTAAATAAAAAAATTCACAATTTTTTAAACTCAGGAAAAAAGAACTGTGCTTTAATTTCTTAACAATTTTAACTGGCTTCATTTTTAACAGCAATAAAGATGGTTTATTTCAAAAAGTTCAAAAAGTTTAATTTATAAATAAATACTGGTAAAAGAAAAAAAGGAAGGAAGAAAGAAAGATCTTACAGAGTTTCAGGCCCAGCTGCACTCTTAAAAATAAGTAACCAATAGTAGATGAAGAAATAAAAAATGAACCGATCCTTGACTTATATCCCAGAAAGTACACTGGAACAAAACTGAAAAAACACCCCCTAAGGTTTTATAGGTGTTATATTACTTGTAAAAATACAGGCCTGCTTTTAGGAACTGGTCCTAATATATATCAACATGGCAAATAAATCTTAGCGCTTGCCCTTTAAGTCATTCCCAACCCAAGAACAACAACAAAAAGACGCCAACATCAGCTACAAGTTGAATTCTCTACTTTAAAGTATACACAGAACTGAAGTATTTTTGAGCAAGGGATGGGCAATGTCCAGAAAGATTTAGACAAAAATGTTTATTATAATCATGAACTCATAACAGTAAGAATTACGCATATTATTAGTTTCTTCTTGTATAAACTTACTCAATTTTATCTACAACAATAATGTACTATTGTATTTGGTTTAATATTCTTTTTAAATATTTAACCAAAGTATTTGAAACTTTGAAATTATTTTTAGGGACAATAATATCCAACCAAATCTCTGTAACGTGTATGGCTATGAAATAATATATATCAATAACTCTAGGAATTTTAAGAACCTTATGAAAGAAAGGTTCAGATTTGCTGATTATCTCATAATTACAAAGACAAGTGAACTTATCTGAAAAAGACATTCTACATATAACACTCACTAAAAGAAAATACATCAAAGACTTTTAATACACCAAAATATTCCATTCCTCTAAGGACCCTGGATAATCAACTCATGAGTATTTTAGCTAAAAAACGTATTCCAAATTCACTATATGAAACAACACATTTCAAATTCACCTTAGTTCACCATTTTTCACCAAGTCAAGATAAAACATGGATGTGTGCTGTAAACATTAAACAGGTATTTTTCAGAAATCAAGAAAAATAATGTGTGTTTCAGCTTGAGTCCTACTATATAATAAGTGACCACAAGATTCTTAAGTAGGAAGCTTTTCTCCCCTAAGGATACTTTGGCATACACGAGACATTATCAACATATGAAATACTGGAAACGTTACCCCATGATTCTAAATAAGTCTCAGATATTACCAAAGAAAGATAATAAAATGAACTGTGACTATCATTATGGTTTCTCACTGGTAGATATTGCTGACAAGATTCTCTGTTCAATCATAGGACTACCGACTGTGAAAGATAAGACAGATGTGCACTGCCAACATTTTGATATATTTTAGAAAGTAATGTGGTAAAACAAATATATAACACTTAAAATATTGGCAGATTAAAATTTAGAAATGTTGAAAGGTTGCTCACTATGAAGCAAAGATCTTAAAACTACTCTGTAATCATATGAGGTGACAAAATCCTGTATGCAGGGCTCATGAAACCCAAATTATAAGACAAATTTAAAAATCTCAGTGAGCATATACAAGAAATTTTGAAGCCAATACAAAACTCTGTTGACTGACTTCCAGTAAACTACTTTTACCCAAAATATGTTTTGAAATGATACGTGCGTGTACGCACGCACACACATGAACAAATTTTTTTAAATGATTTTTCAAGTTTCTACATAGAAATATGGTGCTAACTAGAAATCAAATTAAAAACTGGACAAAAGTAAAGGTGAATAAATGATTGCTATAATAGCTCACTGGAAAAAATTTCAAGCAAAATAACTATTAAAGAAAGTATTAAAAAATAACGTAACTTAAAAAATAACACTAAAAATTACAATACATTATTGAAGAAATTATAGGTGACCTAAACAAGTAAAGAGAGAGAATCATGATCATGGTCATAAGACAAAATGCCATTAAAATGTTAATTCTCCCAAAGTTGATATACAGGTTTAATGCAATTCCAATATAAATCCCAGTAGGCTTTTTTTTTTTTTTTTTTGCAGAAATTGACAAGCTGATTCTAAAATTTACATGGAAATGCAAAGGATATATGAGTACAAAGCAATCGTTAACTTACAGTAATTTATCTTAAGGTTACAGAAATCAAGAGTGAGGTATTGGTGAAACAAGAGCCATAAAGATCAGTGAATTAGAATAGAGTTCACATGTGGACTCACATGTATTTCATTAAAGGTAGGGAAATCTGGTAGGGAAAGGATAGCTTTTTAATAACAGATAGTGTGGGGAAAATTAGATATGCATGTGTAAGAAAAACCTTGGCTCTTATCTCATACATAAAAAGTAATGCAAAAGGATTCTAGACCTAAACATAAAAGCTGAAAACAGGGACGGGGCAGAATCTTTGCAACATTGGAGCAGGCCAAGATGGTTTAGATTACAATTCACTCCATGAGCCTAGCTCAGCCCTAATCAAAAACCTCACCAGAGGACAAAGAGAAAATACAACATCACTTAAATACACAGAAATACATCTACTTGAATTCTACAGGATATATTATAACCAAGTGTAAAATATGACAAATATTTCCAATAAAATCAGAAATAAGATGGTGATGTCCTCTTCCACCCCTACTATTCAACGTCACACTGGAGCTTTATCAGTGCAAAGAGATGAGAAAAACAAATGAGATAAAAATATCTGAAAATAAAATATAAATCTCTCATAACTTCTAAATGATATAATTACCTAGCCAGAAAATCCAAGCAAAGAAACTGAAAAACTATTAGAGTTAAGAAGAGAAGCCCAAATGCAGGAACACAGAAAAGTCACTTGTTTTCCTATACACCAGTAATAGTTAATTTAAAAAATGTAATGAAGGGAAACATTCATGATAGCAACCAAAATTTTAAAATATGCAGAAATGACTCTAACAAGATCTCTATGATGAAAACTATAAAATATAAATATAATGCTACTGAAAGTCAGAAAAATAGGGAGGGAAAGAAGGAATATGAGTTTCATAATATCCTAATCAAAATTCAAAAACAATTCTTAACAGAACTTGACAATTTGATTCTGAAATTTATCTGAAAGATGAAACTTTCATTTTTTACACGCGTACCTCAATATTATTTGAAAATTTACATCACTTTATAACAAAGAGTAATTTGTTCCAGATTTATTGACATCTAATCGACATAAAACATTGCATAAGTGCCAACAGGTACAGAAAAGGTCCTCAACATCACTAATAATCAGGAAAATGCAAATCAAATTCACAGTGAGGTATCATCAGCTCAAGCCCGATAGAATGGCTATCATCAAAAAAACTAGAGATAACAAGTGCTGGCGTTGACATGAAGAGAAGGGAAGCCATGCACATTGGTTGATGGGAATGTAAATTGGTACAGCCATCAGGGAAAATACTATGGTGGTTCCTCCAAAACTTAAAAATAGAATTACCATTTGATCTGGCAATCCCATTTCTGGGTAAATATCCAAAGGAAATAAAATCACTATCTCAAAGAGATATCTGTACTCTTATGTTCGTTGCAGCATTATTCACAGTTAGCCAAGATACAGAAACGACATAAGTGCCTGTAGCAAGATAGACAGCTAAAGAAGATGTGAGATATCTATACACACATACATACATATATATGTATATATATGAATATTATTCAGCCATGAGAAAGAAGGAAATCCTGCCATTTGCAAAAACATAGATAGATCATCTTGAGGACATTATGCAAAGTAAAAGGATAATTTTTAATTAGTGATCACTTTCCTACAGTTAAAAGATCAACTTCAAAATCTACCTTTCTACAAACTTCCTAATGAGAGACAGTCTATTAACTATAGGCATATATGGATATACCTCCATTTCTTTATGATACATTTACTTACTTTTAAATTATACTTATGATAATCAAGTAGTCCAGATTTTGAAAATATAAACTTTTATTTCTTTATCAGTTTGAAAGAATAAACAAATACCAATTACCACATTTTTAGATTTAAGAATTTCAATAGTATGCTCAGGTTTAGAGAAATAATTTACCTTAATAGGATGTAAAAGCCAAAGTTTAATGAAATCACTAAAAGCAGTGCCTGCTTTACATGGTAGTGAAGAACTGTCACCTGCAGGAATGCGAGCTGAAACCAGGCAAAGCAATCTTGGTAATAAACTGTAAAAGTTACAATTGATCTGTGACTTGTAAAAATTTTGTAAAAACATTAAAACTCTCTTACTGTCAGCTACAAATATATAGAAAAATGAAAAATAGTAAAACTAACATTTATTTACTACACTATAATTTAGAAAAACATTGAGAATTAACTTACTAAGAGTAGTTTGAACGGGCTTGCCTTATTCTTACCATTTAACTTAAGATACTAAGCAATCTTTTCTATACCTTGGTAAATTACCAAACTTCTTTTCAAGTTTGGATCACCTTCCAATATTTTATCCTTTGCACTGTCAATGTTGTGAATTATCTCCTAGAGTTTCTTTAATGTACAGTTTTTCGGCAGCATCATTTCCTCTGGCATATCTTCATTCTTTTCATCATAATCATTTCCCTCATTTATGTTAAAAAGCTCACCTTTACGAAGTTCCGCCATCTACATGAGTCTCTTAAAAATGGCAATGTCACCATTCTCAGAGGCAGCTACTTCTCCATAACTCCATTTACATTCTATCCGATTTGCATTTCCAATGTTATCAATTTTCACTTTATGGCTGCATTTTCATTTCATCTTTGTTGACCAAATCCCTCTTTCAATTATCCACTTTTGTAAAATGTCAAGCGGGTTTCTCATTGGGAACACAACTACATGCTTTATTGTCTGTGCATGAAATGAATAACACAGTGACGAATCACTAACAGACTTTGAAAGAAGTGACATGACTGGTCACTGATTGTGATGTGCATTTGTAATCTATACAGTGAGTTGTGGACTGAAAAGTTAGTGGTGAAGTTTATACATGATGCAATTACTTCATTACTGTACCACAGTAACTGAAGTTGGAACCTAGTGGTTGGTGGTCTGGGGGACTGCTGTTATTGAACTAAACTGTGGTAACTGAAATTCATAAATATCAAAGCCATATAAAGCAAGAACTACCTGTCCCTAAATGCTATTATACAGCATAACATTAAGAAATGAAAAATTTACAAAAGAACCTTTAACATTTTCCCTACATTATCAAATGACATCAACCTGAATGTAAAGATCAAGTAATTTATTGGTAGTCTACAGATACAATTAGTCCTTGACTTTAATATGCCATGTTTCCTCGAAAATAAGACCTAGTCGGACAATCAGCTCTGATGCATCTTTCGGAGCAAAAATAAATAGAAGACAAGACCGGGTCTTATATTTATTTTTGCTCCAAAAGACGCATCAGAGCTGATTGTCCGGCTAGGTCTTATTTTCAGGGAAAGAGGGTATTTGAGTTTCATAACAACTCACCTTTTAACAGAACATATTGATACTCATAGTCATATTTCATTAATGGAATTTGAACTTTAATATATTAAAAAAAGGAAGGAGATTTCAAACTCATATGTCAGCAGCTGTGTTGTCACCTTATTACAATAAAGTTAACTTATTCAATTATGCAAATGTATCATATTTTGACCTTATATAAAAATGTATGGGAAAAAAGTCAGCAACGGTGGTAATAAAAAGCATAGTGGCAATGTGAAAGACAGGTTTTGTGAATTTAATTCCATTGAGACAAAAGCAGAATGCTTTAGCATTAGTTACTCAAGCCAGTTTTTTCACTGTGAATATAAAAGAATCCAATACAAGAGCAAGTGCAATACAAATCACAAAAATATTTTATTAATGATTTGATATAAAATTAAGAATTGCATTATAGTTTTACCTCTCTACTAACATTAGCAATTGTTGGAATTTTGCATTATAACTGCAAAGTGGACAATGATCTTAAGTTTCCTAATACTCATTAGAAGCTTTATGCTACTAAATTGAATAAAACATTTCTATTAGAAGCAATGGAATTTGAAATAGAGAAGAAAGCGGGTTCATAATTTTTAGGTCATGAAATGACAAAAACAATCCGTTAGCTAATTAGCATCCCTCTTTGTAGGAAGTCAAAATATTCTTGTATATAATCTTATTATGTCTTCAAAATGATTAGCTCTCTATCTCACAAGAGACATATCTCGATATTAGAGACAGGGAAATCAAAGCACAGAAAAGACAGAATTAGAACTCAAGCTGATGAATTTCAACAGTTCAATATTTCTTCCAAAACATTTTAGACAGGAAATTCTAAGTTAATACTGAAAAGCAAATGGGGTGTTCAATTTGGTATTTAAAATATTATTTAGTATATATTTAATATAATCACAACATGTTCATTTTCCAAAAATTGAAGTGATTTTACTTACCCCAACAATCCGTTTCATAGCATCCAATTTAGCAGAATCTTTGTTGCTCTCCAACATCTGCTTTAGATCTTCATTTCTATACAAAAGGGAAAAAAAAAATCTGTATTTAGATTTTCACATTACACAGCTATTAAAATATATCATTTTCATAAGAATTAACAGTAATATGGTGGGCAATGTTAAGTAACTGCATTTTTGTTTATAATTAAATATGTATTTCTCATCTTAACCCTACAAAATATGATCAAGTATTGTGATGTCATGAAGCCCATCAATTAAACAAAAATATAAAACTGTAACTCAGTTCTAAGCAAAATATCAATGTGAACACAGGCATACAGATTCTCTCGTCCCAAAATTTTTTTGGCATAATCATCAAAAAAAAAAAGAAATAAGAAAAATCCTTGACTCAGCACTAAAATATTTTCATAAGCCAAAAAGGAAAAGCTTCCTTCAGAATATCTCAAGAAAGAACACTCAAATATCTCAAGAAAGAAAAGCTATCTGTCATTCACACTATCCCTTTTTTCTCCCTACCTTCTTCCCCCACCAAAAAGAGCATAAATATGAAGGGAACCTCAAATGATACCCCCTAATTCAAAGAATTAATTAAAGGCAATTTTAACATCTAAACGAGAAGATGAGGTAAAGAACCAGAGCAGTTAGTGATAAGGATGAAAATGAAGGATAGATTCAAAAATGACTTAGAAGTTAAAATCAGTGGGATATAAAGGATAAGAGAGGCACTCAATAAGGATGCCCCCATTTCCAGTTCAGATAACAATGTTAAGATAACTTTGCCAAAGAGGGAGACATTTTCTGTTTTCCAAGGCTAACTTGCTATGTAAACATCTTAAAAGATAATGTAGAACAAAAAACTATCAATGCCTTTTACACAAAAGAGCTGCAAAAAATGAGAAAACCCTTGAAGAATTGTCTCCCAACAGATTCTTTTGCTCACAACTTACCTAACCCTATTCTTAGACGATTCACTTAGAAGTGAACCTACTGCTCAGCAAATTAACAAATTCCCCCCACCAAAAGGAAATTTGTAATTTGCGACCTCTAATCATTTTTCATTCAACATGGCAAAACAGATTTGTAAAACAGTTACATATAACTAGGCAAAGAGGACTTCTCAGCAAAAGCCCGGTCCATAAAAGGGAACATTGATAAATTGGATCCCATCAAAATTAAAAACTTACTCCAAGAAAAGCCGTCTTAAGAGAAACAAAAAGAATTATAGACTGTCAGAAAAATATTTGCAACCATATACATGACTAAGGACTAGTATCCAGAATATAAAAAGAACTCCAAAAATCAAGTGTTTAAAAAAAAGTCTGCGAACACCTTGATCTTGGACATCCAGCACCAAGAACAGCGAGAAATAAATGTCTGTTGATCAAGCCACCCAATCCAAGGAATTTTGTAATGGCAGCTCTAACAAACTAATACAGACATCAACAAACAATTCACCTAAGGAGAAATACAAATGGCAAAAAAGGCACATGAAAAGATAATCAACTTCATTCGCTACTAGGGAAATGCAAACTAAAATCACAGCAAGATATCACTAAACACCTATCAGAATGGCTTTAAGTAAAAAAGTGACAACACCAAATGGTAGTGAGGACCTAGAGGAAATGATTCACCCATATACTGGTGGTGAATGTAAAAGGTTACAGCCACTGAGGTAGCTTGGTAGGCTACAGAACTAAGCCTGCAATTACCACACAACCCAGTAATTGTATCCTAGTGTGCTTATCCCCAGGAAACGGAAATTTATACTCAAACAAAAACCTGTACACAAGGATTCATAGAAACTTTATTCCTATTAGCCAAAATGGGAACAACCCAGATGTTCTTTAACGGATATATGTTTCAACAAACTGGTATATTCACAGCATGAAATACCACTCAGCAGTAAAAGGAAACACACTTTTGATACAACTCTGATTAATACTCAAAGAAGTACGCTGAGTGAGAAAAGTTAAACTTCAAAGGTTACACACTATACTATTCCATTTATATAACATTCTTGAAATAACAAAATTATAGAAATGAAGAGTAGTGGCTACTGAAGGTTAAGGTCAAGAATGGGAAGGATGGATATAAAAGGGCAACACAAGAGATCCCTGTGGTGATGCAACTGTTATGTAAGTTTATTGTCATGATAGTTATATGAACCTACACATGATAAAATGGAAAATAAAACACACAAACACTCTCACTCTCGCGCGCGCACACACAAGTAAAACAGGAAATCTGAACAAGACTGGTAGATTACATCAATGTCAACATCTTGGTTGTGATATTGTACTATAGTTTATCACTGAAGGAAACTGGGTAATTGATACACAGGATTTCTCTGTATTATTTCTTATAACTGCATATGAATCTACAATTTTCTCAAAATCAAACATTTAAAGTAGGTCAGAAGAGTTTCTTTACTCCAAATAGATAGCCTTGACAAAAACATTTACTTCCGTTTTGTACATTTTACAAATTTAGGCCTAATGTAGGCAGTAAGCACTTACCAAGAATGAACAATCAACTAACTCGGTGTTGTTATGGGGTGAGTTGTATCCCTTCCCAAATTCGTATGTTGAAGCTCTAACTCCCGAGAATGTGACTATTTGGAGATAGAGCCTTTAAATAGGTAATTAAGTTAAAATGAGGTCAGTGGGTGAGCCCTAATCCAATATGACTGATGTCGTAATAAGAGCAGATTAGGTCACAGACACACAAGGACCAAGGGATGGCCGTGTGAGGACACAACAAGAAGGTGACCATCTGCAAGCCAGTGAAAGAGGCCACAGAAGAAACCAAACCTGACAACACCTTAGACTTCTAGCCTCCAGAATCGGGAGAAAATAAATTTCCGTTGATTAAGCCACTGAGTCTGTGGCATTTTGTTATGGCAGCCCTGGCAAACTAATACAGGAGTTCGATGTTAAAAATTATCATTGCAGCAAAAATGAACAAACAAATAAAAGCTAAGCACAGTTTTTTTCCAAAAAGAGTACAGGCAATGAAATGTTTTATGAAAAGAAATCACTCTTCTTTTCCAAGCAGCTCATAAAATGAAATGCAAAGGGGAACACTAGTGGGACACAAAAATAACTAATTACAATACCTACTTTATTCTAATTAAAAACACAAGTAGAAAACATATAAATAGTAGCAACAGCAATATATAAAAACTAAATCTGAGGCTATACAACTACCAAACATTAAAATACTATAAATGTTCACTGTAGTAAAATTAGAATCCTTTCTTAAAACTTCTCAGACGTCACATTGTACAAATAACTGAAAAAGTAGAGAAATTAATGGAAAAAGTAGAGAAATTAATGGAACCACATATGAGGTTTCTTTCCTTCTACTTTTTGTGAATTTCCTATTTTCCTTAATGATCAGGTATACTTTTATAACTGAAAAACCTAAAAGAAACCTCAAAAACCTTATTGGAGTAAGAAAGCAAAAAAACTGAAGTAAATAGATAATAATTAAATAGAAAGAAAATGTGATCACACATTATGTCAAAAAAAGAAAGCACATTCATTTTCTTGTGCTTGATCACCTTTTATTTTCCCCAAGAGTTTTCCACCATTATTCTCCACCAGTGTTACATGCATGGTGAGAGAAATGAGCAATGAAGAATAATGTCTTGTCAATTTCTAGGAGCCAAACTCTAACCCCAGGTGTATCTTATTCATTGCTAGTGGAAACTTGGTTTGTTCCTCTTAAGCTTGATATGCCGAGTCCCCTTCCCAGCCACCTCCCAGTCCTCACATGCTCTCTCAAAAGAAAAACAAGAAAACAGGAACCCAATATTAAAGCCAAAGGTTTTGCTCTTCATGTTAACAGAAAAAATTGTCTTCCAACAACAAATATAAATATATCTTTTACGTTAACACAAGCAAAGAGCTAATAACTTTGAGGTTCAGAAAAAAAAGAAAAATCCTACGCATTGTTTAAACCTTAGATATTTAACTACACAACTTCTCATAGATATGTCATAAAGACCTATTGAAAATTCTGGTATAAATTACATATTTCTCCTGAAATTCCTCTTTGCTTGTTACCAAAACAGTAAAGACTTGGGAGAGTTAATACCATAACATCTAGTTTACCCTCAAAATATGTTCACTTGTATTGAGTCATTTTAGGTGTACCTCCTTCCTTATGTGGATTCAAATATGGCCTATTAACATGCATTACTGCATTAACTTAGAAATTATGAAATTCTTTTTGCTAAACATCAAAAGAGTGAATTCAAAATAATGCTGAATTGGCAATATTTTCATCTCTGCTGCAAACTAATACTTGTTTCAAATATGTATTTTTTAATTTACCCAGTTCTTCATTTTATCTACTTACTTATAGAGTATTAGGGTACTAACTTTATTTTTACATAAGTGACATCTTGTGGTGTTAAGCGGTATAACTTTTCATGTTCAAAACATGCCTGTTTTTTAGTTTCAAGGAACAGATAAAAATACGCAACTGAAATGTTAAAGAAAATCTTACTATTACCAAGAAGTCACTCTTATTTCAGCACCAGTACAATGCAGAAACTATAATCAAAAAGCAAAATTTTACTAGTTTGTGTAAGAACTTAGGAGGCAGTAGGGCTTTTACATAGCATAAATTATCTCTCTTTAAGAGCTATCTATACTCCATAACTCTTTAAAACCTTCCACTCCTTTTAAAGACAATGTAAATTAAGGGGAAAGTTAAGACTGTAGCACTACAGGCTATATCAGTGATACTCAAAGTGTGATTGAGAAAGTCTGCTCCAAGAACCATTACAATCCATAGATTTTTGTTACTAATCCATGAGATTTGTACAGAAACTAAGCAAGCACAGTTAGAGAAACCTGACAGAGCAATTTAACAGTGTAATTTTGTATCTTTTCAATCTAATAAAAAATTGGGGCTTGTACTTTGCATGCTTTTTTTAAATTTCATTTTCCTAGTGAATTATTTTTTATTGTATTTTACTAAAGTATCCATCCATGATGGACTGGAAATTTTTTTTTGAAAAGGCTCTTCAACAGTATGAGAGCACTGATCTACATAAATACCTACATTTCCCTCAAAACACTCACCAAAATTTGTATACCTTTACTATAGAAGCTAAACCTGAAACTTAAATCCAGGAATGATGAAATGGGAAAAGTAACAGCAATTTCCAGTCAGAGGTACAGCCCCAAAAAGATGCATCAAAATTTATGAGGGGAGCGCTAGACCTTTTTCAAGCCTTGCTAAAAATTCTAAAATATGGGCACCTCTTCATTATTTGAGAACCACTCAAATGAAAAATATTTCTACTCCAAGCATTACATTGTACACATGAATAGGTATACACGAAAAAAGGCTGGGAACAAGAATCAGAATTCACTTTTTTCTACGTGCTATGTAGTAAAAGGGATTGGCCTCCATAGGGTGGTTAGAGAAGGCGAAGTAAAAAAGACACCTGAAGAAAGATTTGCAAGTGAGCGTTAACCACACAGATACTTGGCAGGGGATGGGAGGACAAGGAGGAAGGGCACTCTAGCAAAAGAGACAATGAAAAGGGGTAGATAACACTAGTAAAGGCTTTGGTGTTTACTCAACGAAAATAAGGAACCATTGGAGGGCTCTGAATAGAGGAGTCATGCTCTCATATATACAACAGAATGGAATCACTCTGGCTGCTATGTTTAGAATATATTGTAATGACTTCCAGATCTGCTCATGATGCTGTAGCTTATATGAGACTAAACCTGCCACAGAAAATAACTACAAAAGCTGGAAAAAATAAGTGAAATAACTTTCTGAAGGCACTGGAGATCAACCAATGCTGGCAGGACTTAAGGGGCCAAGATCCTAGAAAGAAGAGAAGCACACAAAGTGAGCTCCTTATTCACACCAGCTTTTTCCCCTGAGTGCATTTCCCAAACTGCCATTTGGGAGAACAGAACCCAAGGAAAAATGACAGTTTTAACAGACATTTTAACACAAATGTTGAGGTTTAGGGCTACCAAAGGACTGGCACTTTGAGGGGGGAAATTACAGAGTTGGGAACCAGTGCATACAAACCCCCTTAAAGTAGCTGGCTAAATGTTTACATGGCAAGATTCCAGAAAACTCAGCAGAAAATAGCACCTGGGAGGTTAAACACCTAAGCAGAGATTTTAGTAACCATATATTGTTGGGAAGAGAAGCTGGAATTCAAGTCTCTTCCAAGTAGAGAAGCCTTGTAAATTACTTGGCCTTTCAGTTAAGACCACAGAAGGACCATATGAGAAAAAAACTGAAATAGACAAAAGACCTTAAAATGTCTAAAATTAAGCTTAAACAGGATCAAAGTGATCTGCTAGTACTCTATGTGTCTATCAGAAAAAACCACAAACCTCTTTGGAAGAAGATATCATGAGAGCCTCAAGGGTGCTTTTATCCTAAATATCCAGCATCTGATCAAAACTTATGAGACACACTAAAAACAGGACCAAATAACAGAAAGAAAAGAAAAGAAAAGAAAAGAAAAGAAAAGAAAAGAAAAGAAAAGAAAAGAAAAGAAAAGAAAAGAAAAGAAAAGAAAGGAGAGGGGAGGAGAAAGGAGGGGAGGGGAGGAAGAAAGAAAGGGAGAGAGAAATCCAAGGGTAATTCAAATTCTGGAGGTATCAGAAACTATAACATAACTACAATTAATATGGTCAGGAAAAGAGGGACAAAGTAGATCAAATGATAATGTCAACAAAGAAGTAGACTCTATACAAAAAAATCAAATGGACATTCAGAACTGAAAAATACAGTATATGAAATTAAGAACTCACCAGGTAGGTTTAACAGCAGACTGGAAATAGCAAAAGATAGGATTATTGAACTTGAAGGCAGGTCAAGAGAGAATATACAATTTCCACCAAGAATGGAAAACACAGAACAGAACATCAGAGACATGTAAGATTTAGACAAAATTAACATAGCTCTAACTAGAGTCCCAAAATGAGAGGGGAGAGAGAGAGAATGAGACAAAGCAGTATTTCAAGAGATAACTGTTAACGAATTTTTCCAAAGTGATGAAAGACATAAACCCACACATTCAAAAATCTTAAGAAAACAGAACATTAAAAAAAAAACTACACTAGGCATAGCAAAGTCAAACTGCTAAAAAAAAATCAAAGACAATGAAAAAGATCTTAAAAGCATGCAGAGAAAAAAAAAGGCATTTTCTTAAGGAAATGGTCAGCACAACTCTTCTGTAAAGTACCAAATAGTAAATATTTTACTACAGGCATTACAGGCCATATCATCTCTGATATAACTACTCAACTCTATCATTGTAGAGTGAAAGTAGCTACAGGCAAAACATAAGCAGGCTTGGCTGTGTTCTAATAAAATTTTATTTATATAAACAGGCCATAGTTTGCTAACCCCTGCCTTAAAAGGACCAACAATAACACTGATAGCCAAGTTTTCAACAGACATTACAGAGGCCAGAAGATAATGAAATGGCATCTTTAAAGGGCTGAAAGAAAAGGCCAACATATGATTCTATACCCATTGAAAATAACCTTCAAAACTGAAGGTGAAATAAAGTGGTTTTCAGACTAATAAAAGCTGAGGATCTGCGGCCAGGACATAAAAGGATAGCATTTTAAAAATAAGATAAAGTAATTCTAAACTGATATGTATTGTAAATGTATAGCTTCCACCTATAAAGCAAAAGTTGACAGAATTAATAGAAGAGAAACATACATCCACAATCATAATTGGCAATTTTAACGTACCTCTCTCAGTAAGTGATAGAATAAGCAGAGAAAAAAAATCAGTAAAGATGTAGAAAATCTGAACAACACAATTAAGCAACTTAATCTAACACACATAGAGAACTATACCCAACAACTGCAGAAGAAACATTCCTTTTAAGTACACACAGAATCTTCACCAAAATAGACTATATGCCGAATAACATCTCAACAAATTTCAAAGGTCTAAACTCAAACAGAGCATGTAGAATCTAACTAGCAATCAGTAACAGAAGACTAACTAGAAAATGGCCACAGATGTTTAGAAATATCAGCAACACACTTTAAATGACCTATGGGCCAAAGAAGGTATCAGGGAAATTAGAAAGTATTTTGAACTGACTAATGAACTGCATTTCACAATTCATGAGATGCAGCCAAAGCAGTACTGAGAAGTAAATTTACATTTCCAAATGCAGTATAAAAAAAAATTGAACAATCAATAATCTAAGCTACCATCTCAAGAAGCTAAAAAAAACCCCAAAAAACAGCAAATTAAAGTCAAAGAACAAGTAAGGAAAGAAGGGATAAAAGGAGAATTCGATAGAATACAAAGGAAATGGTGATGGAAGGAGAACGCACTCTGGATGGTGAGCAAACAATGTGACATATAGATGATGTGTTACAGAATTGTACACTTGAAACCTATATAATTTTACTAACCCCCAATAAATTTAATTTAAAAACTTCACAATTAAAAAAAGTAAGCAAACTACAATAAAGAAAAACCAAGAAAACTAAAAGTTGGTATTTCTTTCAAATAAGTTGTTATGAAGACAATGAGAAAGGCATTTATCATTGGGCCTAGCACATTCATTTATTCAATATCCACTATGTGTCAAGAACTGTTCTAAGTAGTGGGGTCCCTGACCTCTTGGGACTTCATTCTAAGTGAGAATTCAGGGGGAAAGGGGTGGTAAGGGGGATGGATGACAGAAGGAGGAATAAGAAGGGAAGGGGAGAAAAGGGAAGGAAAACACGGACAGAAAAACCAGATCAGTACTCAAAGAATTAAAATAGGGTAATTCAATAAAGATTGAGTGATCACAAAAGACCTCTATGGGTAGGTGATCATTTAAGCTGAGGTCTCAAATGACAAGGAGTCAACCACAGGAATTTTGCAAAGATAATATGGCAGGAATGAACTTGGTTATATGAAGACCCAAAAGACGGTCTATAAGGGGTCTGCAAATATAAGCTATATTTTTCTCAAGTATACTCCTTTCAAACCCATAAGAGGCACACAATAAATATTAGGGAGAGAATAAATGAATATAGGCTATATACCAAACACATTCCTTAGAGGAATACAAAAAAGGCCTTCACTGAATTCTCAAATGGGTCTACAACCCCAAAAAATGTTAAAAACTAGGCATGTTCTAAAAACCACAGGAAGTCTCCATATTTTCCAATCCCTTTATCAACACCCTTAGCTACTTGTTATCTTGTGAGGTAGCAAGAAGTAAGCTCTAATTTTACTCAGGCTATTAGGAATGTCTTCTAGAATGTGACTACTCATCCTTCAAGTTTTAAAGGCAATCTCACAGCACCACTGAGCTAGTTGAGTTTATATATGCTGAGATTAAAAAATTGGTTGGAACAGGCAGAAGCTCTTTTCCACTGTTTAAGAGCACAATAAACCGAAAATGCCACTTTCTAGAAAATATTAAAAGACTGGGGGAATCTCAGAAGCAATAAAAGAAAAAATTTATAAATATAAACAAAAACTTTTAAAATGTTTGCATTTTTAGAAAGCCAGAAACTAAGACAAAAACTCAAATAAAATGGATTTGGAATTCATCTGATAGAAATGCTAATTTTCTTAAACTACAAAGAGCCCTTAACTAATCAATAAAAGCTGATTCAATAGGGAAATGGACAAAGGACATTTAAAAGTATTTCACTGAAAGAATAAACCAATAAATATAAGAGAAGATTTAATGCACTCACAAGTATAAGGTCTCAGTGTTACAACATTTTGCACCTATAAGATAGGCAAATATTATGAAATTTGATGGTACCCAGTATTGACAAAGGTGTAATGAAAACAGACTTTACCGTTGATGGAGGGAAAAAACTGGTGCGACCCATATGCAAGGTAATTTAGTAATATCTATCATAATTTAAAATGTAATAACCTTTGACATGCAAAGAGATAAATTCACACAAGTATACAAAAAGGTTGCAGTATTGCTTACTCAACAAAAAGTGGTATCAATCAAATGCCCCTTCAAAAGGGAACTAATGAAATAAAGAGAATACTAGGAGACATTACATAATGGTTAAAGAGATTGAAATAGTTTCATATGCTGATATGGAAGTGCCTCCAAGATATATGAAGGGAAAAGCAAGATACATAGAGCATACTATATATTACATATATTATCATTTGGTTTTAAATTTTTTTTCTGGAAAGGTACACATGAACTTGTTCACTGTAGTTATCTCTTGGGGGTATGGAAATATGAGTTACACACTTTCTATATTACTAATTTGCCACTAACATGCCTTGCATTTATAACATATAATTAATTAGCTACTAATATAAGTACTTTTTTCTAGAATTTATATTACTATCTAATTTTAGCATTACAATGTCTCTATGAAGCATGTGTGGCTATGATTCCCATTTAATAGTTAAGGAAACTGAAGCCCAGAAATATACAAGGACAATATACAAGTAAAAGATTTTAACAACATATAAGAAAATCTAAACTCATGTAACTTAAGTATACACCATCAGAACTAGGGAATGGCAAGGAATCAAACTTAGTCTTGTTTTGAAATCCAACATTCTTTCCATTTTTCACAATGCTGTCAATTTCTACTATAAAGCTGAGTATACTGCAAATATATTTCAAGAACTATAAAGTAATACCTTAGAAATATAAAATCCATAACCTACAGTGCTACAACACTTCCTCCCTAATCTATAATCTGCCACAAGAAAACTCGTATTTTCTTCTCTTAAACTCAAAATTGTTATGAAAAGAAAACCGATCACTGGAACCATAATAAACACTAATTCTAACTATTCTCAGTAGTAGTCTAAAACATCTGTGATACACTTTTGCATAAGTCAAAACAAATTTTATTTTCACTGGCATTACTTTGACTGTATTTGGTTAACACTATCTCATGTAGATTCATCAGCTCAAAATTAATTAGTATTATAGAATAGTGTATTCCATCCAAACAATTCATCTTTGTTGGCTCACATGCCTCACTGCCATTGGCATGCCACCGTAAAAACGGGCATGGTGCCACAGTAACAGATGGGCATAAACACGGACATGCCAGAGAGGCAGTATGTGCATCAGGTCTGAGGATTAGCATCAGATTTTCCTCCAAGAAATGCATAACCTATCGCCGAATAAATATAAGTTTTCTACAACTGTGTTAATAAGATATGCCAACTCAAAGCTAGATTAATTTTTAAGTTCTTTAAAAAATAAAAAATTTCCAAGGCCACAGAAGGCAAGTTCTCCGACGAATGAGTTTGGATCAGCCTTCTGGGTAGGGAATTGAGGAAATCAATATGCAGTCACCACTTTAGATAAGCTCTGCCCCTAAAGCACTTGAAAATCTCAGTAAAAAATTCTGTTTTTAAAAAGTCACATGGTACTGTTGCAAGATGAAAAAGTTCGAGAGATCTGTTGTACACCATTGTGAATATACGTAACACTATCAAACTGTACAGTTAAAAATGATTAAGATGGTAAATTTAATGTTATGTATTTTTTATCACATTTAAGAAAAAAGAATTTTAAAAGACGTGGCCCTGTCAAGTCTCCTGATGAAGGCTATGTAAGCCTAGAAGGAGAAAAAGGTCCCACAAATTCCTACTTGACAATAGAATCTAAAAGTGCAAATAACTGAAGTTTATACAATTATTTTAAATTCTGCCATCTGTTGAATAACTGCTGTCATCTAAAAAAACTGTCATTTTAAAAAGATTATTTCACAGGTGGTGTTAAATATTTGAAATATAATACATATACTACTGACCAAACTATTTTGAAAATTTTTATCATTATTACTACATTAACGAAAACAGTTTTAAAATACTAAGAATACTAAGGAAAAAAGAAAAAAATCATTTGTGGCCACTGTCATCCAAAATCATTTAAGTAATGTACAAAACACCAGAATTGATGGGTATGGGGGGGGGGGGGGGGGGTGTGTGTGTGTGTGTGTGTGTGTGTGTGTGTGTGTGTAACCAGCAACTATCTCTGACTTCCAGGCATTTAAATGTTACATTTTCTCTTTAAAGAAATGTTCAAGTATCCAAACACCAATCTGTCATTTTGTAATTGTTACATTGTCAGCTAGGCAGAAGCTACTGATAAGAACTATGCATTTCTAACTGTATTTGATTTACTTTTAATTAACCCTACCATTTCTACATGAAAGATTAAATATGGGTCCATTTGTTTTGATTTCATTCAGGTACACAAAAGTGTTTGTAAAATTCTTACTGCCCCAAAGGTGGTGAGTTCAAATATTCAGACAAGTATCTTAGATCTGGATTTCAAGAACTAGGTAAAATTTCAACAAAAATTCTGGCTAATGACACGGGGTTGCCCAGTTGTTAGTTTGCCAAATAAAAATGTTAACAAAAACTACCCGCTACCATTACCATGATTTCATAAAAGACAGTAGGAAGGATGTTTGCATTCCTTTAAGTACTAGTACAGTAGCCATTTGTATTCCTTCTTTAGTCATCTACTGCTCACATTATTTTGAGCTAATGTTCTTTAGACACTATGTTTTTATTTTTTTTCATTCTCAAACTATTTTTTGGCTAATATTATATTGACATTTTCAGTACCCACAAACATCTCAAGAACAGACTTTTGACAGAACTTGATTACATCTAATGAAAAGTGTAATTACTTAGTTGTATGTTGCTCTCTCACCTCAGACATATCTACAAATATGTAACAATAGTCCAAGTTCACCAATGAAAATGACAATGTCCTTTCACCTTCCCAAATGTCCTCTCCACCCTTCCCTCATTTCCATCAATAGTCCCACCATTCTTCCAGTTAGGCTTAAAGTCAAAGTCCTTGATTCCTCCCTCCCCTCACTCCAATCTAGGGAGTAACTAACACCTATAAATGCCTTTCGTTGCTCACCTCACATTTCCTTTCCTCTTCATTTCCTACCTACACCAACGGAGTCCAAAGCATAATTACATGACTCAGACTTTTCTAAAATTCTCCTTATGGTTCCTCTGCCTCCAGTTTCTTTTCTTCAATCCATTCCCCATATAATGCCAAATCAAACTTCCCAAAACCCCACTGTAGTAATCACTTGTCATCATCAACTCCTGTTCTTAGAATGGAAGTTAAAGTCCAATTTCCTCCGCACTCTAGCCACTACTTCCTGATTCTCCTTTCCACTACTCCTTTCCAGGAGCTCCCCTCCCCATACAAACTGGTCCACTCGCTGACACTGGAAAGAAGAATATTTTACCTTCACCCTGGGTGCTTTCCTAATCCTTGTGTCAAGGTGTAAAACAAAGTCTACCTTCTCCAGCAGCTCCAGCCTTCAGCGATGATTTTCTCCTTCAATATCTTGCAGTGCTCATTCCATTTGACACTAAGCAACTACTAACCTTGTTTTTAATGTTAGCGTTCTGACACCTCAGCTGAAGATAACGTACATGAAAATGGATGGCATACTGACACACGGATACATGGCCCATGGAAAACTATTTTCAACAAGCAAATGTAAAAGCCCCGGAGCTCCAAAGCCAGGGAAGCATGGGGGACAGCCTGTACGACTCTCACAACATGCGAACTACTTCTCTAGTTTGGAAACTAAGAGGCCCTCTGGGCAATTACACTCCGTGGATCATAATGAGGACTCAAAACAGGGGACGGGAGAAACAGTGAGAGTCTGTGGGCACGGAGCCCTATAATAACTGACGGAGTCAGAAGGAGGGACCCTAAGAGCATATGGAGGAGCAGTAACAGGATGTGGCATTACATGGGGTGAAGGGCCATCGAAACAAAAAGACACTGAGAGCTCTTGCAATCCAGATCCATCCAATCCAGAAACAGTTTCTGATCAAATAACTGGGGCCCATACCCATAACATTGGTGAACAGAAGAGTTTTATATGCATTTAGTACAAATTATTGAGCCAAACGAGGCCTGGATTAAGTGGGTCCCGGAGACGTCTACAGAGTGAGGTTTAGGGAAGGGAAGAAAGAGACTCCAGTCTAGGAACAACGGGTGGTTTTGAACAGACAGAATTGAGACTTGATTCTATCACCAAAGTTCAGTAAGCAGGACACAAGGCAGGATTAAATGCTACGAGGAAGACTGGAGGACTTATGAATTCCTCTATGTGGGGGGGAATGTCCAGAAAATCATACAAAATAAAAGCATTATGAAAATACAAGGTATTATTATTGCCATTGCTACAGTTATAATACTGGACTGTATCCCCAAGTCAAGAACAGAAGCTACGCAGAGGAGCCATCCAAGACGTTTGACAATTACGGTGACGGTGGTAGGAGTGGCAGTGATGAATGACAGAAGGTAACGTCTCCAACAATTGCTCAGGTGTATTTATGTATGCCCTGCCCTGTTCCCTAACTTTAGGGGGGGATATTCAATTATTCATAATATATAGCAAGATTTTAAAATTTTAATAGAAAAAGGGAAAACAAGAAAATTAAAATAAAATATAAGAGTAAGGTTAAGAATATTCAAAATGCATGCCACAGAGCTTCAGACACTTGCAAGCTACAGACGACAAACTTTGCTGTAAGTTTTCTAGCAGTCATTGCGTCCAGGAAATAATCAATGATTCACACTGTCGCTAAATAAAGGGGTAAGGGAAGATCTCAGGAGAAATAATTATTTCTGATACTACATAGACTCAATGCATCCTTAGAGGAAACTTCTCCAAAAATAACCACCACTGAGCTAAGCTACCCCTACTCATCCTTGCTGTTATCATCCGCCCTCCTCCACCACTCAATTAAGACGTTTTAGCCACAAGTATTACAATTATTATGAGTGACTGTCACCTGAAACCCACCCAGAACCCTGACCTCTAAGCTCCTTGTCCTAATCGTTACTATTCCCACCACCAGGCAACTTCCAGCGATTCACTGCCATAGTCGTACCCTAAATGATACCCAAAACTTGTGAACGTCCAATCTCTGAAATACTAAATTCATACAACTCTTTCTGATGAGTCTCCTAGCCTTCTCACACTCTCACTCAATTACCCCTGATACACTTATTCCTTGGACTTAGAGATTCCTGGTCCCTTGATCCCTCTATTTTTTTCCTATCAGCCCCTTACTACCTTTGCTTCTTTCCCACCCCAGCTTAGGAACCATGCTGAATGACTTCCACATCTTTCTGACCGATATCCTAAACTTCCTTGCCAAACTGTCATTCACAGCACCCACCTAGCAAAAGCTCGATTCTGCATCAAGAATTGACCATTTTCTTCCCATTTAAGCAAGGACGGCGAAGCAGTGCTAGAGAAAAAGACCAGACTGCTCCCAGTACACCTGGGGTCTCTTACCTCAAATGGGCAAGCCCTCAGTATCATGCAACGAGCCTTCCCGGTTTTCTCTGGCAGAAGACCTTCCTATTGTCTCTAGCATCTGCTTCAGACCTCTCCTCACACTTGCATCCCTTTCACTTCCCTCGCCCACTCTCATCAGGTGTTCTAATGATTTTTCCCTCTCATTAACAAAAGACTGAAAACTTAGCCCCCAAACCCACCCTCTCCTCCTTCTCCCTAGTGTACTACACAGCTCTCTCTCTTGTTTTCCGACAACTTCTCTATCGCCTCCTTCCAATCAGCATTTACGCTTTTCTCAACTCTTTCTAACCCTAAAAACCAAAGATTTTTAGACTCCAGGTGTCCCTACCATTCCATCCTTTCAGCCCTCCCGTGAAAGCCCAAGTCTCTGGAGAAGTGGTCCTCCATGACTCATCATCACTGCATTGATGTCCAACACTGCTGTCACCACCACGAAGGTCACCAACAACTGCCTTATCACTAAATCCAAGAAACGCTTCCCTTGACTTTATTTTACTGGACTACTCACCTGGCAGTACTGACCACTTAACTCCTTCCTGAAATTCTCTTCCTTTTATTTTTATTAAAGCAGAAACATCCAGAATTCTCTCTGCTTTTAGGAAGAATGAAAAATGAACTTCTTTAAGAATAGATCACTTTAAAAAGGCAATAGAATATCTGTCAGCAAGAGTGATGGTTAAATAAAATGTTTAAAACAAATAAATTTTTTACTCTCATATACTATAATCATTATTCCCAAATCCTTCACAGCCACACAGAATTTACCTAGTATTTATTCATTTGTTTTTATGTAGTGCACAGTAAAAATAGTTTAGATAATTTAATAGTTTCAAATGCTTACGAAATATGATTCAGAAAAACAATAGTGTGAAACTTAACTTGAAAATTAAAAACACAAAGCAATGGTTAATGTGGAAATTAACAATGGTTCTAAAATTTTAACAGTTGAATAAGTACATTGTATGAAAAACAACAAAACTTAAAAAGCTCAGGTGATCTTAATGGTATTACAATAGTAATTATTATGCTTCTTATGTATCAGGCACTGTTAACTGTTTAAGTATGTTAAATCTTTTCATCCTCACAATTCAATGAGTGTAGGTAGGTACTATTTTTATATCATCCTCATCCATGAGGAAACCAAGGGCACAGAGTGGTTAAATAACCTGCTCAAGTACCACTTATTAAATAACTGAGACAAGATTTTACAACTGGACAGAGTAGCTCCAGAGCAGGTGTGCTTAAGCTTTGCCATATTGCCTCAACAAACCACAATGAACAGTTTATCTGCCATCTTCCTCCTACAGAAGTAGGAAGGAATTTGACCCTTTTCTAAAATCTTAAACACAATGCAAAAGCTTTTTGTATAATCAACTTCAAGTGCTTCCCCAAAATCCAGTCTCTCTTCTTGATCTTCTAAGAGAGGTCTAATTTTCCCACTCCCTTCAATGTTGACTTGACTAAGATTCCACCTTGGCCTTCTCACATACCACACATCTTCCCTTTAATGGCTTCCAAATCATCAATCAACTGATAACTCCCAAGTCTCTATCTCCAGCTCAGGTACCTCTTCCGAGCGCCACATCCACGCATCTAACTACTATCATCTCAAACTCGACAGGTTCCAAAACGGAACTCAGCATTTCTCACTCCAAACTTGCCCTATCTTCTGTGTTTCCAGTAATACAGATACTTTCACTATTCATATAATTAACCAATCCAAACACCAAGTGCAGCCAGAGTGATTTTTCCACTTTATAGTGATCTGTCTCACTATATTGTTCCTCTACTTAAAATCCTTTGGTAGCTCCTTACTCTGCAAACCTTCATGATAAAGTCCACATTTCTGAGCATGGTATAACAGACCCTTCATAATATGGACCCTTATTACCTATCAACCATCTTCACCACTCTCTCATTTCCCTCTAACTCTGTGCTCCAGCCACACTGAATTTTTCCTGTCCCTTAAATAAACGCAAAATCCTTGCCTCTAAACCAGTAGTGTCCAACAGAATGTTCTGTGAAACGGAAATATTCTTTATATTCACAATCCATTATAGTAACTGCTAGCTACCTTGAGCACATAAAAATGCTGCTAGTATGACACAGAAACTGATTTTTTAAATTTTAATTTAATTTAAATAGTCACATTTGGCTAGTGGCTACTGTACTGAACAGCACAGCTCTAAACCTATGTAAGTACCATGTTTCCCCGAAAACAAGACCTAGCTGGACAATCAGCTCTAATGCGTCTTTTTACTATAAGACTGGGACTTACATAATATAAGACTGGGTCTTATATTAATTTTTACTCCGAAAGATGCATTAGAGCTGACTATCCAGCTAGGTCTTGTTTTCGGGGAAACACGGATGTGCTATTCCGTCTGCCTGTAAAACACAAGTCTGTCTGCAAAGCCCTGGTCAGTGCACCCATCTAACACAACATCATTAATTAGTATTGATTAATTTGTTAGGTTATTCCCTTTATTTATGTAGTTAATAAAAAAATAACATTCCACTCTATACAAGACTCTTTAAAACCTTTGGCGGAACGAGCTCTATAACTTCATTTGTATACAATTGTTTACTTTTTAAAGTTTAGGCTTACAAGATAGTGGCTTAATTACAATTTATCCTAAAAGAACTATCACTTTAAGAAATGAACAGGCTCCATAAATTAGTGAATGAAACGAGAACATTATAATGCCATATTACACTACAAAAGCACTTAGCTTTGCTTTAAAAATACGTATTATATAAATGCAAAAGAAAATGACTGAAAGATCTATATCATGTTAACTTATTTCCTCTGGGTGTTGAAATTATGGTTATTTTCTAGCTAATCTGTATTTGCTAAATTTTCTATAAAGAAAAGGGGCTATCAGTCCTCTCTGTTGTATCATCAATTTTCCCTCTTCTCCATCAGATAGTTCCATCAGCAAACAAAACATGAACAAAAATATTGTTTCTTCCACGTTAAAAAAAAAAAAAAATCCTTGACCTAACATTCCCTTCCAGGTACCACCATTTCTCTGCTCCCCATACACTCATACATACTCACTACAATTCTTCTCCTTTCTCTCTTGACCCCACTCCAGTCAGACTTTCAGCCCCACCATTGCACCTCGTCCCACCACTGTACCTAAACAGCGTGTCAAATGTCACCAGTCCTCCACAAAGACAAATCCAAAACTCACTTGTCAGTGATCATCTTATTTGACCCTCTTCATACTATTTGACACAATTACTCCGGGAATGCTCAGGTCTCCGTCCACTGATCTCTTCTGTTTCTAAACTCACTCCTTCGGTGTCTCATCCAACCCATGGTATTTAATACCATCCCTAACCTGACTGTTCCCAAACTTGTATCTCTAGCCTGACCCCTCCCCCAAGCTTCATGTATCCAAGTGCCTTTTTCATATCTCCTCTTGGGCGCCTAATAGGCATTTCAAACTTGAACAGGCTCAAGTTCGTCATTCCCTTCCCCCGTTAAATTCCTTTTCACACAATCTTCTTTACTTTAGTTGATAACAACTGGGCAAAAACCCTTATGTCCATCCTTGGTATCTTTTTCTCCCACACACATCAAAACCATCAGCAAATTTCATTGGCTCTGCCTTCAAAATGCTGTATATCCAGAATTCAACCACTTCTCTCCACTACCAACGAGCTGATGTAGTCATCAGCTGTTCTTGCCTGGATTACTTACTGCAATAGTCTCCTTGCCTGTCACTGCCTCAGATCTGCTGTCTATGGCCAAGTCAGGAGGCAAAGTGATCTGCTTTAAAGGTAAATCGTATCATTCCTCCTGTTCAAAACCCTCCAATGGCTTTCTTTCTCACTCCGAGTATAATCCCAGTTCTTAAAATGATTTACAAAACCCAGCACGATCTGGCCCCTTACTTCTCTGGCCTCATCTACTAACTTCCCCCTCCTCTTCCTTCACTCTACTCCAGCTATACTGGCTTCTTTGTTGATCCTCAGATCAGCGGATCCTCAGTGAGAAATTCTCCTGCCTCAGAGCCTTAGCACTTCTTCTGAAGAGTCTTGTATTCTTCTGACTGAACACTCTTCCCTCACCTCCTTCAGCTATGTGCTCTATTGAGGAATTCTCAAGTATCTTTTCCTGACCCGGCTATTTCAAACTCAATGCAACCTCCACCATCTCTATCTTATTTCCCTGCTTTAGTTTCCCCTCCTCACCATCAAAGGACTGACCATATATTAACTTGTTTATCTCCCATCTTCCTCCCACTAGAGTGTAAGCTACATGAGAGCAGGCATCTTGTTGGATGCTCCATGCTCAGCATCCAACAGTGCCTGGCATACAGACGACACTCATATCTGCTGAATCGATAAATTAGTTCTATAATTTTTTTAAAGTTTGAAAAAAACTCAAGAAATGAACAAGCAGTTCCTAAGTACCCAACAGACTATGACCTTTTTGAAACAGGAAATATATCTGGCACACAACTGGCACTTAACATAGTTATTGACTTCTACACACCCATTCTGCTCAAAACCCTCCAATGGCTTGTAAGATCCAAAGTTCTTATAAGGCCCTACGTAAACAGCCCCCCACTTTGCATTTTGCCTTTACCTCTCTGCTCTCAGAGTACTGACTTGCCCCTCATCTTTCATGACTACATTCTTAATGGAGGCTCTAAGAAACTCTGAGAAAACCCATTCCTAGAGTAAAGCTGGGTAATGCCAACCCATAGAACCAGCCTTATTCATGAGTCTCTCCGGCTGCCATGCTAACTCAGGCAGCTGAAGGATTAGACACTGCCCTTCTAATTAGGTTTCTACTGGCAATACAAATAATCAGGCCATCAATAAGCAGACATTGACCATAAATTGTTCGCTTTTGTAGATCTATGAACTTTTTCCAGCTGATATGCTAAATAAGGCTTTCCTAAATACACAAACCAGCAAACATTATTCATAGTAATATGAAATATAGGAAAATCATTTCCTTCTTGATTATTCTACTTTGGGCTCTTCACTTTAAATTTTGAATTTTGACTGCAGGCAATTTGTTTTTGTCAGGCATTCATTTACATACACAACTGCAACACTGTCAAATTATTTCACTATAATACATTTGTCATTCCATGAGCACTTTAACTTTTCATGCAGTAAAAAAGAACATTTCAACCATCTGCCTGCTTTTTGAATCATTCAGTTCTAGTAATGTTCTCTAAATCCTAAATATTTGTTTAAATAAAGTAATTTTTCACATCTTGAGATGTGAAATTTAAGTATGCCAGATTTCCTCCTCAGATTTCACCAAATCAGTGTTCTTAAAATAACATATTCTGCATCAAGGGATGAATATTTTCTTTGCTTAATATTTGTTAAGATAAATAGTAAAAGTCAGAACTGACTCTCCTCCAAGAAGAAAAGCAAGCTAAGCAAATAAAATGGAACACTTTTACAATCCGTTGAAAGTAGGAGTCAGCTTACGGGCAGTAAATAAAATCTTATTTGATTTGAAGTGTATTTCAAGAATTAAATTATAGAAACCCTACTCACTATGTTAGTGACAATCTTAACTAGAGTGGTCAGCCCTTTGTAAAACTAGCGGTCTTATTTATGAAGACAAAAACAACCAGTTCATCTAGCTGGGAAAACACTGCAGATACCATTACACGGTTTCTTCTTTTGTTAACAGCCATCTTGGAACAAAGACATTTACTTAGCGAAAGATCAATAAAACACTGACATTGCCTAAAAGTTATGTGCCCTTGCAAATAAAATTAAAAAGTAGGATTCAATTTACATATATAACATGGCAAATATGTGGTTAACATCCCCAAAATTAGATCTAGGGACCATAAATTTCAACCAGTTAAGCAGAATAAGATATATCAGCTACCAAAACTGGAGTTCTTAGAACTCAAGGGATTTAAATCTTGAAGATGACGAGAAGGACAATATTATGCTACAGAAATCGTTGGTGGAGTATATCTTCATACCTTAACCCTAAGCTTCTGAGCACAAGAGAAAGGAATTCACAATGAGAAGCCTGTGCCTCTTCATGATATGCTAACAACTGAGGGCACCAACATCTCAGCATCTCAAACTAAAATGTTTGACATTTCAAAATTCCAGCATTTCCATTTTCTTCAGTTAATCATTCTGTACATTAAAAAGGCTTATAATAAATACCTCTCAGCAGGTATATCAACTGAAAAGTTGAGAATTATTTCACAATTTAACATTAATTATATACCTGTATTACTGTTAATTTTCATTTGCCTTATCTCACCAATCAAATTCCAAGATTCTTAAAGGCAAAGTAAAGATCTTATAACTGTTTTGTATTTTTGTGCTGAAAACATAGAAGAATGATCTACACATATGGAATAATTCCAAATTTGCAAATAAAGATGCCTTTGAAGAGTGGAAGAGAGACGTAGGAAATCCTGACTGCACAGTTCATTCAACATGTGACAATTCCAACTCAATTGCAATTGGTTAGGGTTAACTACAGCAAAGACTCAAGCAATGCCCTGAAGAAAATAGCTGTCCGGACCTATATATAATATTACTTCAGTGTGATGCAACAATACATCAATACAATACAACACAGTACAATACAACAGGGATATCAGAGAAGGTTTTCCTTCTGTATAAGGTCCCCTGAATACCATGCTTTATCTTTTCATTACACTGGGTAAAGAGACAGCAAACATTAGTAGAATCTGAATCATTGAGTAAAGGGTCTGAAAATATTAAGCGAAATTATGAGCCAAACACTTTGCTAGGCAACTTCACATAAATTACGCCATATAATATTAGGTGAGTGTGTGAAAGAGATTCTTCTATACAATATTTAACAAATATTCATTGAGTCACTCCACTACATAACCTAAGAGTAGAAAATGAGTGAGTGAGATAAAGGTATCAATGAGAAATACTAGGACAAGTTTAAAAAAAAAAAAAAAAGGAGAAAACTTTGAACAACTGAAACTATAAAAGTGTTTTTAAAAATTACAAAAATATGGTACAGACTCTAAAATTAATTATTACAAATAAAAAATGGAAGCAATCACAGAAAAACAAGTTTAGAAGCTCAGATTGAGACACAATGAATCTTTGAGGTGTAACAAAAATAATGTGTTGTTATGAATAAAGTAGTGATATCTGAGACTGATTTATCTTTATTTTTAACAAAGTAAACTCAAGAACATCCCTACTAAAAAGTTACTCTCATTCAGCTGCACTTCTGTACCAAGTGGGGTGGAGCTATAGTTAGACCTGCTGTAACTGCATACAAACCACAAACCCATGTAATCTCCCTAGTGGACTCCAATGAGTAACACTGATATTAAAGGTTAAAACATTATGTGTAATTTTCATGGCTGATGTAAATTTGACAATAAAATTTAAGTTTAAAAAGGCTAGGCTTTATTAATGCAATGCAAACACACTAATGTAGCTTTGATTATATCATAATTACATGCTATAGTATGACTACAGAAAAGCATACTAAATTGGCTCTATGAACCTAAACAAATGAAAAGTCCACCCCAATTTCATCAGGGACTAAAAATGCTATATTTCCATGTGTTTCAAGCGGTACTGCACTGCTGTCACTGGTTGCTAAGACTTTTTCATTGTTAAACCCAAGGCCTCTTTTCAGCCTTTATTCTTCTTTGTCCTCATTATGCAACTCCTTATAGTTGACCATTTTCTCTTACTAACTTTACTCTTAGCTTCCTTTTTTTTTTTTTTAAGCTTCCTCTGGTTTCCTACCCCTTTAAGCACTCTCTCTCTCCCTAGTTCTTTTTCCATTCACACTTAAAATATTGGTGTTGCCTAGAGATTTCTCTAAATAGCCTTCTCCTCTAACAAGAAAAGTTCTCCCAGGATGGTTTCATCCATTCCTGTGCTCTGATTACTACTTACAGTTCTAAATGCTGATGCCTTAATCTGTATCTCAGTTGAACTTGCATTTTCTTTGGCAGCTCTCCTGGTTTCTACATGATTTGTCTGAAAAACTGCTTCCCTCCACCTGGTAAAAACCTCAGGCTTTCAGACCTAAAATGTCACCACGTCAGTGAAACTTGCACCAACTTTTTCAAATAGTGTTAGTTAATATTTTGGTTTAGAAATCACTTTTAACTACACCACCGTGTGAGAACTTCACAAGATAGGCAAGTATTATCCTACCCTTTTTAGAAATGAGGACAGTACTTGAAGAGATCAAACAACTTGAATGAGGAAACATTACTACAAGTGGAAACTATTAACTTATATCCAGATCTTCTCACTCTAGGTCCAATGCTTTCCTAATGCACTGAGATGCTCTTAAAAGAAATCAGGAGATTTAGTAGTCTTACTATTATTAAGAAAAATTAATTAGTCCCGTTTCCTTCTAGAAATTAATTCCTAATTAAATGTTTAATCCAGAAATAAAATTATTTTTAAATTATACACACAGGCAGTTGGTAAAGATTAAAAAAGAGCTTGTTTAAGACAAAGGAAAATAATTTAGGAAAAAAAACTAAGCAAGAAAAGTTTACAACAGTCTCAAAAAAAATACAAAAAATTAATTCTTTACATTTTAAATGAAGAACTGAAAATAGTGAAGCCAACAATCTAATAAACAGGCTTGATTAACCAATAAATGATATATAGGATCTTCCCTAAAATTAGGGAGTTTCTAAAACTCCCCTAATTTTGGTTTTGTTTAAAGGGGGGTGGGGATACATAAAATTGATAAATAAGATTAAATTCAGAAAACAAAATCATCAATAATCCTGTGACTAGGAAGTGATTAGGCATCCTTGTGATGGTTAGTGAAGGATGAAAGGACACAGGGCTCCAGGAAAAGAGGCCAAAGGGCAGAAAAGTAGAAGGAGTCGGAGGTGGAACATCAACATTTTGCAGCCATCGTGGCAAAGACTAGTTCAGGAGATTCATCAGTGGTTGGTATATATAGGGGGTGGTGAATTTAATGAGGAGCAAGACATCTGCATGTTCTCAAAGTGACCCCCCATCGATAGATTACTGGTAAAAAAGAAATAATGGACAACCAGACAATTATTATTAAAATGGACATCCTATGCCTCTGGATACAATAGTCTGAGAAGGACACATCACTTATGTTAATACTCTGGCCAGGGATACATAACATGAATCTAAACATAGGAAACACCAGTAAAGCCAAATTGATTAATGTGCTATAATTGGCTTGCATTCTTCAAACGTGTCAAGGTAGTGAAAGACAAAGGCTAAGGGACTATTCCAGATTAAAGACATTAGACAACTAAATGAAATACATGATCCTGGATTGGATCCTGTACTGAAGGGAAAAAATTGCTAAAATAAAAAATTCTTTACTGGATTAAGAGACAACACTGGATTATACTAATTATATTGTAGATTATACTGATGTTAAATATCCTGAATATAACAGTAGTGTGGTTGTGTAAGGCAATCTTTGTTCTTAAAAACTACACACTAAGGTATTAAGAGTAAAGGGACATGACGTACACAACCTATTGTCCAATGGTTCAGAAAAAATAATAGTATGAATGTGTGTATGTGTCTGTGCGTGTATACAGAGAGACAAACAGAAACAAAGCAATGTAGTAATTTTTTTTTTTAAATTGGCGAGTGCATAAAGGGTAGTTGTCTGTACTATACTTAGAACTTTTTTGTAAACCTGAAACTATTGCAAAAGAGCAGAGAAACAAGGTAAGCTTTAAGTGTTTTATATAAATTTTGTCGTTTTGTTTTTAAAGGCAAGAAATATCATCATTTTACAAATGAGAGAATATAGGATCAAAAAAGATTAAGTGACCCCTTCCAGAACAGGGGTCTCATTTGGTACAACCCCAGTCATTAGGTTGTAGTTCAATGGCCAAAATGTTTCTAATTCCTGGAAGCTTCAAGGTCATGTACTGTTTACAGCTACTCTTCACAGTTTTAAACTTTTAATGAGTTGTATGCATTCTCTAATAAAAGCACCATAAATTTCGTCAAGTAGAAAGTAGCACATCCAAGCACTAGAGAATAGGCTCTAAGTGTCTGGTTCAAATTCAGACCCTGCAGTGTTCTAGCTTAGTGATTGTGAGCAAGTTAACCATTTGTGCTCCAATTTCCTAACCTGCAAAGTGGGATCAGAGAAGTACAACATCTGGGAACAAGCTACAGGGCTGTTAGCAGGACTGAATGAGATAACAAATGTAAAGATAATAAATGCACAAGCACTCAATACATGTTGGCTATTTTTATTTTAAAGCCAGCCTGCTCAGGCACCTCAACAGCACGCTGCTCATAGTCAGAGCCATACATTTTTTTCCAAATCAGACCTAAATCTGACAAAACAGGAAATCAAGGGCTCTAAGAGAAAAATAGATGTTCACAAACCATAAAAGTAAATGAATTGTAAACAAAGCACATGCAAAATAGACTGATGTAGACTAATAGGTTAATTCAACAGTTGAAACATTTTGTCAACAGAACTGCAGAGCTGAAACAACCCCCTTGTTAGAACAATCCATCCTCTAAATGCACAGAATGAAAAATGAGAAGAAATTAGTTATTTTACTTTTAAACTTTTCTAACCTGAGAATAAAGAAAAATATTGTATTCCACATGCTGTATACAAGATTTCAATAAGCTTAATAGTCAAAATGTAATCCCAATTTCAACTACTGGAGCACTTTCCAGATGGCCCAATCTTGTTAGTAAAATGTGTATCAAAATTTAAATATACTCTTCTGACACCTGCAAAGCAACGAGCACAAGTACTTTACCTTAATTTAGCATGAATCTAGTGAGAACCCATTATGTGACCATACTGTTTAGTATTGAGAGATCAAAAATAAGAAAAATGTAAAAATGATTACAAAATATAAATCTTACCAGGATCCTGTAAGTTTAACAACCCCCCCACCCAAAAAAAAAATCCAATTTGGGGGTGTTTTCATTCCATTTTTTGGTGGTACTTAAAATATTCTTACCAAATTTTTAAAAACTAAGAGCACCTTGTTTAGTGTTTGTTTTAAAAATTCACATTCTTAACATAAAATTTTGGCATTTGTATATAGTAACTCTAAATATTCTCTACTTATATGCTTTTTATTTAGTTTGGAACTGGGTTGGTTTTGTTTTTGTCTGTAGTGCAAAGGATATTATCCAAGAACATTAATGTTTGTATAAACTAATTTGTCCATTCTTAAAGCGCCTGAACACCTTCTTGCACCTACACTCCAGAGTCACAGAATGGTTTCCCATAAGCAACACTCACACTCCAACTCTCCCTCTCAACTCCCCAAACACTCTTTCACCCTAATTGCGAATTTCTCCACGTTTGATCCAGCAATCATTAAATTGGCTAAAAGTGTTCGTTCAAAATTCAGATTCCTATGCCCCAAACCAACTCAATCAGAGTCGTTGGGGATGGGACGTAAGCTCTCCAAACGGTTCTTTCACTAAAGTTTGGAAACTACCAGAGACCCTTACACACACTCACGCCAACTCCCCGTCAACTCCCACCACGGCCAAAAGACCAAACCCCACCCACCTGCGGGAAATGTTACCGCCCAGCCCCGCAGAGGTCTCAGGACGACCCCACCCCCTTCCGGGAGCCCGAGCCCGGCGCCCGCTCCTCCCGGGTTCCCAGCTCCTCAATCCCGTCCCCGCACCCCAAACCTTCCTCCTCACTTTTTCAAATCGCTGCTAAAGAGGCCGAAGGCGCCGGAGGGGGAAATGGTTGAGGTCGCCTCCTGACCCAGCTCCGTCGCCTCCCCTCCCCCGGACTGCTCATTGTAAGCGAAGCTGTTGCTGGACATTGTTGCGATGCTGGCAGGTATAGTATTGGTCCTGCCGGAGGTTCTCTCCGACCCGCTCCAGCCCGAAAGACACGGAACAAAACTAGTTCTCGGAGGGGCGCGCGCAGGCGCTTCCGGACTCGTCACGGCTCCTTAAGCCGACCAGGCGGTCCACCCCCTGCGCATGCCCAGTGTGCAAGCTGGCCGGAGCCCACCGCCGGCCACTCCAGGGCCGACCTGGATTTACATTCTCCGGGTTTTTGAGGTAGCTGAGAGACTTGGACGTAGGCTGTGCCTTAGGGAGGCTCTGCGCTTGCTGGAGACTGGTCTTTCGGTTTTTAAAGTTTCGTAGGAGAAACGTATCCATTGCACCCGTTTTGATCCTGTAAGGAGGTTCCCCGAGCCCCGACACCTCTTTGCTTGCCCCCTGCTGTCAATCAGTAGCTTTCAAGTTTCTCCTGAAACGCCATTTAACACACCAGATCAACTTTCCTAAGAATACCAGGATCGCTTTTCCTTTTTAGACTGGTTTCTGCTCCTGTCCCTCCAGCCAGTGTTGCCTTGCTTTCACGTCCACCCTACGCAATCCTTATCCCATCCCTCCCCACTTTAATGAAACCTTTCTCTCCGCTGCGTTTTACTGATATCCAAGCCTGAAGTTTCTTGATACAAAAAAAGGGAGCTATAGACTTTCTAAATAAAATACTAAATATAAAATGCAAACATTAAAATTACCCAATAGTTTTTTATATAATAAAAGAATTTTTTCAACATTAAGAAACTTATCCTTAATATAATTACATAATATATATTGATAGATATTGTAAATTAGTAACACGTCATCAGCTCTTCTGATTTAAAGAAATAGTAACCTAGAAACAAATATTCTTATGCATATATATAAAGATAAATACACATACATATAAACTTAAAATTCCACCGCAAATTATACAATATAAAGCATCATATTTAACAGTGAAACACTAAAGGCATTCCAGCTGAAATCAATAAAAGGACAACTATGCCCATTAACGCCATTACCATTTAACACTGCTCTAGATTCTAGCTAATCCAATAAAACAAGAAAAATAAGAAGTGAAAAAGAAGAGAAAGATTATAGTAATATTTACAGATGATATGATTATCTTGCTGGATGATCTAAGAGAAAATTATTACACCTTAAATTGATTGAGCAGAGTAGCCAGAGGCAAAAAAACAATAGCACTCTGACACACCAATTGTGTCTAATTAGAAAATGTAATTTTAAAACGATCCTATTCCACAGTAGAACAAATAAGCCTTAAGAAATAAGCCTTAAGAACTGTATAAGACCTAAGTGAAGAAAAACTATGAAATTTTGCAGTTTAAATATGGAGGGGGATATATGAAATATGAAAAGATAATCTGTTTCTGGATAGGAATATTCAAGTGAATCTATATTTAATGCAGTTTCAGTCAAAATTCAACTTTTTTTTTCCACTAGACAAATTCAATCTAAAGTTCACCTGAAAGAATAAATGCAGCTTAAAGCAAAAAAAAAATTTTTTAAAAAGTATAACGTGATGAAGAAATTACCCTACCACTCATTTAAATGTACTATAAAGTTATTGTAATTTAAAAGTTTGGTATTTTTCTCAAGAGTAAATAGATTGGTGGAACAGAATAGAAACAGACTCAACTATATGCAGGTATTGACATGATAAAGTTAACATTTCAGATCATTTAGGAAATAACGTATTATTCAATAAATGGTACTATAGCAATTAGTTAACTACGTGTAAAGTTAGATCTCTATTAGTTTCCAATGACTGCTGTAACAAATTACCACAAATTTTGGCTTCAAAAAGGATAAATTTATTCTTATATTTCTGGAGTTCTGAAGTTCAAAATTAAGGTGCACAATCTAAGGTATAGGCAGGGCCACTTTTTCCAGAGGTTCTAAGGGAGAAGCCCTTTCTTGCCTTTTCTAGCTTCCAAAGCTACATCCCTTGTATTCCTTGCATTCCTTGGCTGTGGCCCCTTCCATTCTTCAAGGTGAACAGCATAGCATCTGTAAGTCTCAATCCACTCTGTCTTCACATTGAGTTTTCCAATCTGTGTCAAATCTCCCTTTGCCTCCCTTTTTTAAGGACACTTGTGAACACATGTAAGGCCCATCCAGATAATCCAGGATAATCTTTCCATCTCAAAATCTTTAATTCGATCACATCTGCAAAGTCACTTTTGCCATATAAGGTAATAGTCACAGTTTCCAGGAATTAGGAATTGGATATATACTGGGGGTCATCATTCAGCCTACCACAATCTCTAACTCACGTAATACTTATAAGTAAATTCCAGATTGATTAAAACTAAACTACAAAAATTGAATGAATTTCAGGAAAATGTTTTTGGGATTGAGGGGTCTCATGGTTGAGGATTGGGACAAAATAGCCTCAGCATAAATCTAAGCTAGACACAATAAACAAATATTTGTTAGACAAATTCCATAAAAAATAGTTTTAGCAGCCTTTACTATTAGAAAATAACTCTTCATATGATTTTAATAGAATTTAAAATTTACAGCATTAGTGAAGATCTGAGCTTCAAATTTCACAAGTATTTTCTAAGTGTTCATTTGAATTCATTGTAAGAAATAAAGCTACTCCTATTTTAAAAAAAAAAAAAAGAATTATGAATAAAACAATATGATCTCTAATGACTAAGAGTTTCCATTTATTAAGCTCTTGAAGCTCCAAGTTAGGTCATGGTCCTGATTGATCTGGCCCTCATTTACATCTCTTGACTTCATTGTGACCCACTCCCCCTAGTTTACTGCCCTCCAGACAGTCTGGCCTTTCTGTTCCTTGATCCACCAAGCTTGTTCTGACCTGAGAGACCTTGCTTGCTGAGCTTTCTGCCAGCAGCATTCTTCCAATAGGTCTTCAAAAGGCTGGCTCCTTCAGCTTTATTCAGGCTTTATTCTACTCAGCTGTTAGCTGAAATATCACCTATGCAGAGAGGCCTTTCTGGACCACTCATTCTGATATAGCACCTCCTCCTAATCCCCACCCTCACTGGTTACAGAATTGATTGGAACAGCTAATCTGTTTAGTTACTATACATCACTCTCGAATACATATCCCTCTGGAATACTTGCATTACATTAAGAAGGAGAATTTTTCCAAATAGAGTACAAAGTTTCTTCTGTCAAATGAACATGAGTTATGCCTTCCTGTTTAAAGAACCCCAGTGATCAATCAATTTGGAACATGAAGAACTCTTCTGAAATTGAATGGATGCAATCCTCCAATTTATCGAGCATTTGGGGTTTTTCATACTTCAGGTTTTCTAAAATGGTACATACCTGCAAATGTATGTCTTGAAAATGCCATGACCTCATTATTTCATTATTATATTTTATAATGAAATTGATTTGGAAAATGCAGTGTCTTCAACCCTACATTAGATCATCGCTAATGTTTATTTGAAATGATTTATGAATAAAGAGAGGCTATATTACTAAATATCACAAAGGGAGTATTTTAGGCCACTTATGATTCTCTTATTTAAGAGTTTTAGATGGCCTTAATCTCAGAGGCAAAGGCTTAAGTTATACAAAATGATCATGTCATTATACTTTCCCTCTTATTCCTAATACATTGAAAGAAGTTTATCACTCCTGGGTTTTGGAAGAAGTTTAAATAGCTAGGGAATGTGCTCAGCAAAGTGAAGCACTGCTGAAGGACAGGACTACTGGAAATCTCTTCCTGTATGTCTTCTCTGAGGCTCACTTATGAAGTCAGTGAATATAGCCTTTCTTTCCACTTCACTTTAGCAGCAAAAAGGACAATCAGCCAGACCCACGTTTGAACCCTGACTGCATCACTAGCGAGGTGTATGAAGGCAAGGCACGTTCTTAACCTTTCTGAGATTCAAAGTTTCTAAAAATTATTAGTTCTCATCCTCATTTAAAAATAAAACTCTTGTGAATAGGGAAAAGGAAGTAACACTTTCAGAATACTGCTTCATGTGGAAGCAAACTTGGTAACTTCTATGTTAACAAAATCTCTGGACTTGCCCCTAAATGTTGAAATGATAGGATCAGCTCCCTTCTAACACTGCTCACTAAATGTTGAAGCTCTGAAATATTTATATGCAAAGAGGAACCTGAATATTTTATTAACACATTCAACAAATACCTATGGGACTACCTTGTACATGGCACATGCTGGAGATCACATAGGGAACATACTTGAGGAAAAGCCAGGCCTTATCCTCAAAGACATAATAATAGAAGAGACAACCCTCTACTTGAATATGTACAATGCTATAACACAAGGCAGTAATGGTGAAAATATTTAATGGTCATATATTAAATACTTGATTGTTTATTTTTATGAATTATATAACATAATTCAAAAATCATTCACTCACATACCATCCCACTGTTATAGTTCAATTATCTTAGTATGTTCCAGACACTCTTCTGAGTGCTTTGCATATATTAATTCATTCAATCCTCATCCAATCCTGTGAGGCAGTTACCATTAGCATCCTCATTTCACAGGTGAAAAACTGAGGAACTGGGCTTGAGAAACTTGTCCAAGTTTACACAGCTAATAAAATAGCAGAGCTGTTCTTTGAACCAAGACCAGACTCCAGGGTCTACACTTTTAATTACTCTGCTGTACCACCTCTTCACATACTTAATAACATATCTTGGAGATTGTACCATATCAATACATACAAAAACTTACTGGGCTTTTTTTTTATGGTTGCAAGGTATTCCATTTTATGGCTGTATCATAACTCATTAAACTAGCCCTCTAGTGATGAACTTTTGACTTTTTTCTAATCTTTAGCTGTTACAAATTACGTTTTCATAAATAATTTTATGGTAATATATTTTGTACTCTATTGTTACCTGTGATTCTCTGCAAGGCACGTTTATGACTATTGAAGGACCCTAAAGTGCCACTACCCCCATTCTTGCATCACCTCTCATAGATGCAGAGGATATTTACTAAGAGCAATAAGAGGAGAAAAATTATGAACAAAGTGATAAAAGAAATCACATAGAAAACAATAACATTTGAATTAGATCTTAAAACAATGGAAAACTTAATTTATGCGGGTAAATGAGGTACATACAGACTTCATAGTAATGAAACAATCAGAGGCATTTTCACAGACATTAAGATAATAGGGTAATTCTGTATCTTAAGTGAATGTAAAAGTGAAGGCTTAAAATTGAACAATATAGTTTTTGAGGTTAATAGTTAAAAGAAATCAAAAAGCAGGTCCTACAATGGTCAGAAATAAATCTTTGCGATACCATAAAAAATTTCCTAAACCACTGGCATAGCACACTAATGCATTTCAAATGTGTCCATGCAGCTGGAGCAGATACTGCCACAACAGTTGGTATAATCACAGATGGACTGATTATAATGGAAGTAAAAAAGCAAAAGGGGATAAAGTAAAACCGAATGGCTTTAAATTAGGTGGTAAATCACTCCGTTTTAAATCTTGTAGTTCAGAATTCAAACCAAGGCCCCAGGTTTGAGGAAACTAATGGAAAATTTACTGGACGTCATTCAAAAGGCACTGAAAAAGAACACTGCATTCATAATGGAAAAAAATATTTCAAATCACTATGAAGTTCAACGTTAGCAGAACAGTTAAGAAAATCATGGCACTACAATTTAAGGAAATATGAGCCATTAGGTATTATTAACATAAATACTATTTTCTTAATCAGGACTCCTTTTGTTGGAAGTAAAAGAATCCCTGTCAAACCAGCTTAGTAAAAAAAAAAAATTAATGGAAAAAAAAGGGGGGTGGGGTGGGACAAGCAATTTATTGACAAGGGTTACACTGCCCTCAGAGATGAATGGATCTAGGGACTCAAATGACACCCTCAGAATTTTCTCTCCCATCTCTCAGCTCTGCTTTCTGTCTATGTTGGCTTCATTCTCTTTAACTTCCGGCAAGTCATGGACATAGCTGCAGAGAGATTTAACTTTACAGCATCACAGTTTAACAACCCACATAGAGCTTTTTTTCTAGCAGATTCCCAGGGAAGGGCTCAGATTGGCCCAAGTTGGATTATTTGCCTCTCACTGAGACTCATCCTGGTGGCTCTGAAGATGCATTATTATTACTGTTTATTTGTCTACACCTTTAATTGAAGGAAGTATCCTAGAATCAAATGACTGAAGTGAGGAAGGCAAAATTCCACAATGGACCAAGGGGTACTGTTACAGGAAGGGGGAGCAGGGATGCTAGGTAGACAAAAACAACAAATGTCCATGTCATATAGCAACAGTGAAAATACTTGTTGCAAAATAAGTAAAAATAGTAAAATAAAAATTGTATCTACGCTATGATTACCACTACATAAAATTTTTAATTCATATTGATCTGGAGTAAAAGGAAAGTTAATAAATAAAATATAAACCACTGCCAAAATAAGAAACATTTGGCAGTAGTTCTCAAGCAGGAACAATTTTACCACCCCCTCTAGGGGATATTTGGCAATGTCTAAAGACATTTTTGGTCGTCACAAATGGAGGAGTGCTACTGGCATCAAATGGGTAGAATCCAGTGATGCTGCTAAATATCCTACAATGCACAGGACAGCCCCAAACCCCAACAAAGAATTACCTAACTGAAAATGTCAATAACACGACTATTGAGAAATCCTGGCAGAATTTTAACAGCAGTGATTTGTTTTCCTTAACCAAAAGAAAAAAAAAAATCTGTTGTTGGTTGCTCAAGAGAAGGAAGGAAAAAAAATAGGAAGGAAAGGAAGGAATGAAAGGAATGGAAAAGAAAGGAAGTAAAAGGGATAGATAGTGAGCTCAGAGATGATGATGAACGAATCAAGTACACAAAGATATAGGAAATCAAGAGACCTTAATGCTAGTCCCATCTCTACAATTAACTGGCAGTGTGACCTTGGCAAATCACAGACTCTTTGAGACTCAGCTTCCTCACTGGTAATATAAGGAATTGAGCTAGTTAACTTGTCTCTGAGGTTCTTCCAGCTCAAAAATTCTATAACATTATCTTGGATAGTTAAGCAGACTCAGGAAAAAGGTAATCGAGTTTTAATGATCTATGTGTTCATCGCTAGTTTTAAATCCTGGCCTTCCTTGCTATTATGGATACATTATAGGATTTCTCCTTTTTATTAACATTTTTGGTATAAAATGTGTCATGCTGCCAGCCTAAAGAACTTAGGCCAAATATGCCTTTTCTCAAACATTGGCAACAGAAAAAAGCATCACACAGTCCAGTGATCTTTGTTCAAATTTTTAATTTTTTTATTAAGAAAGAACACACAAGCCTGGACTCTGAAAAATTCTGTTATGAGTCTTAAAAAGCAGGAGAATTGCTTTAGAATAAAAGAGATTAAAGTAACATAAAAAACAAATATAACGTGTAAAACTTGATTGGATCCTGGGTTTAAAAATAAAAAAGCAACATAAGAGATATCTTTAGGACACTTAGGGAAATGTGAACATGGAATGTATTTTAGATGATATTATTGAATTAGTATTACCTTTTTAGGTGTTATAATGATATTATGTATGACAAAGTCCTTATTTTTAGGAGATGAATGAAACATTTATGGATAATCTGTCATGATAGCTACAATTTACCTTTAAGTGGATCAGGGAAAAAAAAGTTTCCTTAAAAGTGTGTATAAATATCTACATCAAGAGCTATGCATATGTGTGTGTGTGTGTGTGTGTGTGTGTATCAAGAGAGAAATATGTGGCAAAAAGTTAATATTTGATGAATCTAGATGAAGAGTATATATGTATTCTTTGTTTTCATTTTCAACTTTTCTATAGGTTTGAAATTTTATTGTGAAAACCAAAAGAAAAAGCACATATATTTAAAATGTCAGTGTTGTAAAAGCTCTTAAAGTTCTAACCAACTACTTCAATGTACCTAACGGAGAATAGACTACAGTATAAATTGGAAAACCTCAAATGACCTGTTTCACCCACATAAACTGCTGATCTGTGTGATTGCACATTATGTTGCAAGAGTCATCCACTAATACCATTGATAAAGGAAATGGATTATTAACTTTCAATTAAATGTGATTATAAAGGAAATTTGATAATCATGTAAGGCCCGATTACCATGCAAACAAAATAAACCATAAAGATACACACAGCATTTTTCCAAGGAATGCACTTGCCCAATTACCCCCATTACTTATTTCCATATGCCCAATTTGGAAGGGGAAAAATTCTCTCCACTTACCTTTCCCAAATTTAAGCATTGAAAATCAATGTAAAACATCTCATGATGTTAAATACTTCATACTAACACATGATGAATACAATCGTTTACTGTATTAGAAAACTTGATCTTTTTTTATACATGATGTCTACATCACAGAAATGTTAAATATTTTTACACATAAAACTGATTTAGAAATACATCACAGGCATAGAGTACATTACAATTTCAGCATGATTTGTTGGCCAGGTTGATTATGAAGGGAGAAAGGTGAGACTCCATGGTCTATTGATGCAAATATGCCATGCTATTCAATGATACAGGATTTCTCTCAAGTCAAAGACATTGAAAGCCTGTCCTTTAGCAGAGCAGCTGGAGCAATAATGTGTCACAAGTGATAGTCACACTGCCAATTAGTTTCAGAGATGGGACTGAACTGCTCTCTCAATTCACCCAAATAAAATGCCCATAGAATTATTGCTTTATCCTCTAGGGATCAAAGGATTTTATTTTTTCTACAGAAAGATAACTAACGACATCTACACTGTCTTTCAAAACATATTTGTATATCTTAGCAAAGGTAGGAGGTAGAACTTATTTTAAGATAACTTTAAGATGGGAGTCCAATATTACTCCCATGTGTCCCACTGAATGATTCTAATTAATCAGAGGATTAAATAAATTATTTTGGACCAACTTTAACCAATCTTAATGTCTCCATTCAGATTATAAATTTCTCAGGGGCAGTGACTCTATCTTATACTTCTTGATGTCTCTCTACCTAGCACAGTGCCCTACAGATTCAGTGTATGCCATTGATGCTTCTTGCAATGAATATAAAGGAAACTGCTAAATCTATCAACCCAGTGGAATTTTTGAAAGATAATAAAGTTCTTTATAATTATTTGATATTGCCTGAGTAAGATTCTATTGTTTGAAGAGTTTAGCAGAGGTTATAAAATTTAATTAACTCAGAGTGAAGAATACTTGAGAAAATTTTATTTTCCCTTCATAATTGCAATCGGTATGATAAAATTGTCCTCAAGCAGTCATTCCCGTCACATTAGCATATACAGTTAGGTTGAAGTCCCAAGTGATATATTCTCCCGTTGTTTCATGTTTCTTGAATGTTAAGGTTAATAGAAATGGACCACATTCATTAGAATAAAATTATACTAAAAATATAATCTGACCCAATTAGTAAAACAAGCTCTTGTCTAGTATAAGTGGTAATTCCAGTTGTAGGCAGCAGAGGTAGTTGTTTTCACAGAAAACGTGAGATACTAATTGCTCAAATTTGAGTTTCTCTCCTATAAATTATTGATCTTCAGTACTATAATCCCTTCTCTTTCGCTTTTTGCGCCTCTTTTAGCAAGTATGTTTTGCTATACGCGTCAACACTATCAGTAATTTTTTGTTTACTCAGTTTTTAATTTTCTAATTGGGTCCTTAATTACAATGACAAGCATATATACCTCAGGTTAGACACTATCACAATTATACTACTATCATAAAATGTCTTGTTGCACCTGCAAGAAGATTTTTTTTTTTTTTGCAAGAAGATTTTAAGTTAAATTTAACAAATATTTATTAAGTAATCAAGATGTAAAAGTACTGCGAAAGGAGGCATGGGAAAAGTAAAGATGAACACATGTCTAGCACAAGAGGTTGAAAGCAAGAGTCCGGGGTTAATGAATATAAGACACTGAGCTCTGAAAACTATTTCATTCCGAATCCTCTCATATGACTATCTTAGGGCCATAGTGTCCTGAGATGAGACTCTCGTGTCAATGTTCAAAAGGATAAGACCGAATCCATGTTGACCTATTTGGTCCCTTCTTTCTCCTACTAGAGCAATTAGCTCTGTTTACTGCCTAATCAATGGGACTCCATGTGGCTACTTAACTACTCTCACTTTCAATATCCCCTACAGTAAAATGAAGATACTGATATGAATTTGAGAGAATTATAGTGGTGGCTAACTGAGACACAGACCGTGAAAGTATCTCTACAGCGCCTGCCACCGTTGGTACTCAATAAATATTAGTTTGTTGTTGTTGTTGTTTTTTTTTTCACTTTCTGGGTGTCTCCCAGTAGAACATCTACCCACTTGGAATATCAAGGCATTCTAGACAACAATGGAGTATGGCAAAGCTAGATGATAATATTAGGCTGTTGCCACTGATAATTCTAGCTGTTACAATTAAGACGTTGACTTCAAAGATTCTATGCTGGATAATTTTCTTCGATTTAATTTGCGTCCATTCCCCCTGCTCCCCTCACACTTCACCCCCTACTGCCCCTCTGGGAATCCCAACACGCCAACGCTCATTTCCCACTGTGTCCCTTCTTTCACAAAGTTCAGCTGTTAAAAAAAAAAAAGAGATATAACACAGCGAAAGAACTCAAATATTGATAAAGGAAGCATAATTTAGATGGTACCATGAGAGCAAAGACAGGAGTAATAGTAACAATTTAACATATTTTTCTGATATGTGGAAAAACCTCTCATTCCTAAGAGAGAATGAGTAACTCCAACCACTTTAAATATGGTAAAAATCATTTTAAGACATTGCCAACAAGTCAAGATAATGTCTTGTGAAACTAGAACGTATTTGTTTTTATCATATCCATGATGAATTATAACATTTTTACTACACTGAAGTAGATATGAGTGTGTGCTATCTTCATGTTTGAAGCTCAAGGCAAGTCAGTAAGAATAGCACATTGTTTTTACCCTCTTTATAGAGGAAACAAATAAATAGTTCAACCAAAAACTGGAGTCTGTTATGCTAACCATGCATTCAATTAAAAATATAATAAATATAGGAAAATCCCTGGAATATAAAACATGAAAACTATATTGAAACGATATTGGAGAAAAACTTTGCTTTGTCTTGATTAAAGTAGAGGAATTCTACAAAAATTGTAGTAGCAAGGGTTAACATAATCATAACATTTTGGAATAGGTTTATCAAAAAATACTTTCCCGAAGTATTTTTATTTAATCAATCTTTTGTCTAATAAGATGATATTTTACAGTGAAAATGTATAACATGATTTTATTTTTTTCTGCTGAAATCAAGAGACTACAATTAAACCTAATAATTACTAGAGTTCAACAATGCTAAAATAGCTACACAGCTGCAGGGGTATTGATTAATTATTCATGAAGATATAATTTTAATAATAATTTAATATTATTTAGTAAAGGGCTTAATTTCCTACCAATAAATTATTATTTCCAATTAGAAAGCTTTACTCCAAATAATCTTGTATTTGTTATATAGTAGCAAAAATTATTTGAAATGGCTGGAGGCAAAAACAGAATAACTCTCCGAGCCCAGCAAGTCGTAACATTTCAATATAATCTAATGAGTAGAGTGAATCAGTAATGCAGAATCGCTGTGGACTATTTTTGCTCTTTTCCCTGGCACTAGAGTGAAGCACAGAGCATTTGTGGAATACTGAGCATTTCAAACAAGAGCCAAGGTAATTTAAATTTTTATTGCTACATTTAGTCCTTGGCTTTAAACAAACCAAAAAAGAAGAAAACTCAGGAAAATTAGTTTACTAAATCATGGTACCAATCAAATCATGAACAATCAAATTGCAATATTTGGCTTTCCTTGGGTTCCTTTTGTGTTGCTAAGACATTGGACAAGTCTGACTGACAAGCAATATTTTGCAGAAAAGGAGTTCAGAATGCTCTCTTGGCAAGGCTGAGAAAGGAGTAGAGAGCCTGAGGCTATCTTCTTATTTTGTAACTAAGATGCTTTTGCTGCACTCCCCGCTTGCTATTAATTGCCTTTGGGATGATTTACATTGGTTCCAAATTCCCACTTCACAGGCTAATCAATCTGGTGAGGCTCCAGTAAGCCTGCTAGGCAACTTAAGTCTATGACCATCAAAAATTCTGATTCCTTAGAAAAGCCATCAGTGACCCAACATGTGGTCATCAGGGTAAACAGACACACACACACACACACACACACACACACAGCAACAGTGGTTTCAAATATAGAATAACCCTTTTTCCCAGTTAAAGTCTTAAATTTGAATCCTCTTCAATGAGCATCTAAAACACCAGAGAAAATAATAAATCTATATTCATTTTAAAAATCATTGAAAATGTAGCGATTTTCTGCGATACAACAATTACTGTGCTGGACACAGTGAATATAAACAATAATAGCATTGGATAAATATCTGTTGAGTGATCACCCTGTGCCAAGCACTATTCTAAGTTCTTCACGTGAATTGGTCCAATTAATCTTTACAACAAGTCCGCAAGCATGGATAAGGCCTGGTTCCTTCTCTTAGATTTGGGCAAGAAACTCTGAACTTCATTTGGTTATATCACTCTCTGTAGGACAAGGCAACATGCTCCCCTGAAACCCGCCACCTCCCTTCTTAACCACTTTGATTACACGAGCCCTTGGCATTGCCTGACTAAATGACCACTTTAGGGACTATGTGACCCTTTCCCTTTTGTCATCCTCCTTAGAGTGGACCATGCCAGCTTTATTGCACCCAGAAGCACTATGATCAACTTTGAGAGCTCATCACTCTCTTCTCTTTGACACACTTCTTACATGTGGTTTTTGGCTTACCATTCTCTCTGGGTTTTTCACCTAACTTACTCACCTGCTTTGTATCCTTTACTATTTCCTCCTCATACCCCCAACATCTGAATGTTCAAGCACCTCTCAGGGTTCAGTCCTTGGTCCTCTTTTGTCTTTGCAGTCCATTACTAAGAGGCCCTATAAATACGGGAAGAGGGCTCTAACAAATCTGTGTGTCAGACAAACCAGAGTTCCCTTAGAAGGGCCACCTGGAAAGTGAAGGGCTCAAAAGCAGAGCTTAGGAGAACAGTTAAAGGAACGAGGTATATTTAGAACGGAGGAGAAATGACATTGGGTGATATAATAATTGTATGTCTTTAAGTACTACTTTTAAAGGCCTCCAGGTAGAAAGGGATTAAGCTTTTCCTGCATGGAGAATCAGGACAAGTGAGTAGGAGTTTGAGAGTGGAAAGAAAAAGATCAGACAGATACAGAGCTTTCTAGTCATTGTAGCAGGAACGGCTTGTCTTTGAATGGCTGTAGACAAAGAGCAAATGCCCTGGCATTCAAAGTATGTGCTCAAGGGTTAGGGATGTGAGGGTGAGGAGAGGGGAAAGAGTAATCCTGTAAAATCGATTTCAAACATTGGAAGAACTGTAGATTATATGTTTGAGTCTACTCTAGTTTGGGGAATCTAAGATGAATCCTTGTCTTAATAAAAACAACCATGATAGTCATCACAAGCTCAGAAGAGAAAATTAAATCTGGCTTATGATAAGTTAAATCCAATGAAAATACAAAAATTTTGTCATTGCTTTAACATTCACTTTTTGTTCTGTCCTCTTTCATTTTCATAAATGAATTCATATAAAGCAAATCTATAAAGGAGAGCAGTAGAGGTGAAAATATCACGGGAAAGGCAAGTAGTTTGACTAGTAAACTCATCGAGTTGAGACAAGTATGAAAACTCATTACAACCCGAATTTCTCACACGTCGCAGTTTCTCCTCCCTTTTAAACTTTCTAATAGAAGAAGTTGAATTCACATTATTGGGAACTCCACTACTGCCCTCACTTCTATCAAAAAAAAATAAATAAATTAGAAATAGCTCCTTTTCCACATTTATTTTAATGTAGAATGCTGTGATCTCTCAGGATTTATTTTATGGTTTCTCAAAAGACCAAATCTTGAAAATCTCATTCTTAAACCCATGGGGAATATGTCTATTTCTATTTTATTAGGGCAGGTGAATTGAGGGGGGAATAGGGTTTGATTTAATACCTGTTAAATTGTGTAGACTATGTATCAAAGGTGTTGTGGAAAAAGTAAATACAGCAATAAAGTTTTATTTTATTTCATACTTGAAGATAATATTGCTGGCCATTGTATTACTTGTGTATTAATGAAATTGGGGAATAAAAGAGTTGATAATCTCATCAGCTTTTATCAGTGGCATATTTTACTTTCTCCGAAACAACAGTATTGCTAACTCCTTAAAGGCAGAGAAAATCTTTTTTTAAATCACTGAATCTCTAACAAATCACAGGTAAAATAACAATGACTCATTGAGCACCTCTTTTGTGCCAGGGGTTTTATTATTTTCTGTTATTAATAAACTACTCTTTATTTACAGATGAGAAATCTGATGCTTACAAAGCTTTAGTTACTACTTTTCCAAGATCACATAACCAATAAGTTGCAGGGACTGGGTTCAAAGCTTGGCTGCTGTTACGGCATCCAGCACTCTGACCTATTATGCTAAACTCCTTATAATGCATGATGTGGCAGGGGCTGCTTTTGTCCACTAAATATTCTCTCCCTTTTCCTTATTGTAACAGAACACTGAATTTTAGCTGAGCACATTGGTCAGCTGAGGCTGCTTTTCAGCCTCCCTTGTAGCTGAGAATGAGCATGTGACTAGACAGTATATAAAATATATAATATGTAAATAGAATGTTCTCTGGAACTTCTCCCTCCCTACTCCACCTTTGCTTCATGAAATATAGATGTAACAGAGTGGCTGGTTAGCTCAGTTGGTTATAGCGTGGTGCTGATAACACCAAGGTCACCGGTTCGATCCCCGTGTAGGCCACTGTGAGCTGCGCCCTCCTTAAAAAAAAAAAAAAAAAAAGATAGATAGATAGCTAGCTAGATAGATAGATAGATAGTGATGCCTGGAGGTTGAGCAGCTGTCTTGACCCATCGGATGACCTCGAAGAGGGGTGCTAAGGCTGGAGATGGAAGAACATAACAATATTCCCTGCATATATCATAGAGATACCATGCCAGTTCTGGTCCACCGCCTCTCAGACTACTTTTATTGTGATTGGGAAATAAACTTCCATCTCCTGGAAGCCAGATGAACGTACTCCTAACTGTTAGACATAGTATATCATGCTCAGTGTCTTTTTATGGAATTACATTTGATTCCTCCTGCCTCCTCCACTCACTGGTGCCTCATCTCTAATATCCTCCCTTTAAAAATTTGCTTAAATTCCAACTTGTCTATAAAGGCTTCCCTAATCACCATTTCCTCTATGGTGAATTTCAAAGAGGCTAACAGATATTTATAATTTTATTTTTTTAGCTTTTTATTATGGAAAATTTAAAACATGTACAAACTTAGCATAATATAATAAAGAATTTTTTTTTTTTACAAAGAGTGTTTCCTTATTAATCATTAGGGTTGATCTGACTTCACAGACTGAGTTCCCTCACCCTCTCCCACCCCCACCATCTCTTCTGTGTGCATCTTTCTGCAGCTCTGGGCTCAGATAGAGGAATCCTCCTGTAGATATTTACAAATAGCCAGTTTTTAAATATTTTGAAAATATGCTATTGTTTTATACTAAAGTATATATAAATAAATACCACATAGTTTCTACTATCCAGGTTAATGGTACCAAAAAATGTTAGATTAGGTACGACATTATGAAAATTGGCCCTCATAAGCCTAACTGGGTGTTGATCAATCATGATTGAAGTATAAGAGTGATATTTTGGAAAATGCTCATACTAGTGAATAAATAGAGGCAGCATGATATTGTTAAGAAACCACAGGGATTAGAGTCAAAGAAGTGCTTCCAAATCTTCATGTGGCCACTTTACTTTCCTGGGCTTTCATCTCCTCACCAGTAAGATGAGAGAGTTGGACTTGGCCATGCTTTATTTCATGATTCTTGTTTGAATTTCTGCAATGGGTACTGCCAAGCAGAGAAAAACTTCAGTGATTCCAACTCTACTAATTCAACATTTACAAACTGGTGTGAGTCACTTGATCTCATTTGTAAAATGGAAGCTTCAGTTTTGATAATTTCTAATGTTGTTTTCAGGATTGACCTTAGGTGGTTCCACCTACTTTCGTGTATATTAATGTTATTTTATGATTAACGTCAAGAGAAGGTAATTGGTCTTGCAGAAGAACAGTATTGGGATCTTATACATGAGACAATACTGCTATAGATAATGCTTGTGAGGTTCCTACCCCTTCTTTCTCTCAGAGCCTTTTCAAACATCACCCACTGCCCTTGCATTAGTTTAAAACTAAATTAGCCATCAGGACTGAGTTGACATAGGGAGAATCACTGAGTTTGATGCTAGGGAAATAATGATGAGCCTGGCTGACCAGCCCTTGTCTTCATGGAGCCCGGAGTTGTTCCCATGTAGTTCCCCTCAATGTCAGCCTAAACTCACATGTTTCTAACAGAGTAACAGGCCTGTGGAGTTCTTTCATGGATAAAACTCAGAGGATAATGTAACTAATATGAAATAATGAAAATAATATATTAACTAGTAGTTTTAAAAAAAAATCTTCCTGTGTACTGTATCAAGCCAAAGGTTCTTACGTTTTTGCAGGTGGAAGAATAACCTGAAGACTTCTTTAAAATGCAGAATCCTGGGTAGCCGGTTAGCTCAGTTGGTTAGAGTGCATTGCTTCTAACACCAAGATTGCCGGTTCGATCTCCGCATGGGCCACTTTGAGCTGTGCCCTCTTTAAAAAAAAAACCAGAATCCTGGGTCTAAGATCTAGAGAGTCTGAGAGGGTCTTTGTTTTTAGCAAGCACTACCAGACATTCTAATGTTGATGTTCTGTATTCCTAAACTTTGTTAGATGCTACTATTTACTCTTCAGTGTCACATATTTTTGTTATGGACTTATCCTTTGCTAAATAAATTTGAATTTGATTATGTGTAAACTATATTCATAACTATAAAACATTATTTAGTTGCCTTCTTAAAATATACCCTCTTAATGTGGGATACTGTGGGGTACTTCCAGATCAGCCATGGCTTGGAGCCATCCAAACAAATGGTAACTCTCATCACTGCAGGTTCTACAAAAATGTTTTAATCTGAATTTGAATGGGTAATACATTCTCCTGGTTCAAAAATCAAAACAATATTAAAAGATATATATTAAAGGTAATGTACTCACTCCTTGCCCTTTTGTCCTCTAATTCTCTCAGTTTTTTGTGTGCATCCTTTCATGGTTCCTTTATGTTGAGCGTATGCAAAAGCTAAGATAGGAAACAAACTCTTTTGTACCTTGTTTTTTTAAGTTAACATGTCTTTAAATTCACTGATGATTTACATCTGGAAATCCCTATGTTTTCTTTGACAGATGATAGTTTCCTAACCGCTAAAATTTAAAAAAAATTTTCTTACTAGTGCATAGAGATTGTTCTCTTGTTTTTAAAGCTGCACAGCATTCCATCATGTGAATGTGGCATAATTTAACCAGTTCTCTATTGATAAACACATTGGTTGTTCCAGTGTGTTTTTACTTTTACAAATAATGCTGCAAGAAATAACCTTTTAGTTATACATAGAGTTACCATATTCCCAAGCCATTCTACCCCCAGGCTATAACCAAGAGAACTGAAAACATATGATCACACGAAAACTTGTACACAAATCTTCATCAAGTTTTATTCATAATAGTGCAAAAATGGAAACAACCTAAATGTCCCTCACCTGATGACTGGATAATCAAAATGTGGTATGTCCATAAAATGGAATACTATTCAGCCATAAAAATGATGAAGCACTGATACATAGTACAACATGGATGAATCTTGAAAACATACTAAAAGAAAGAAGCCAGATATAAAAGGCCACCTATTGTATGATTCCGTTTATATGAAATGTGCAGAATAGGCAAATTCATAGAGAAAGAAAGTAGATTAGTGGTTGTGAGGGACTGGGGGTGAGACGGGTGGGAGGAGTGGGAAATGACTGCTAATGGGTACGGGGTTATCTTAGGGGTGGTAACAATGTTCTGGAAATAGTGCTAATGGTTGCATAAACTTGTGAATACACTAAAAATCACTGAATTATACTCTCTAAAATGGTGAATTTTATGGTACGTGAATTGTAATGGAGTTTTAAAAAATAACTTAGTACGTATCATTTCATATCAGTATAGGTATTTTTACAGGATAAAATCCCAGAAGTGGAATTGGTGGGTCAAAAGTCATATGCACTTTTAATTTGTAATTTTCATAGATTTTGTTGAATTTTTCTCCTGGTGTGTGTACCAGTTTATACTCCCATCAACATGGATGAGAGGGTTTGTTTCCCCATAACCTTGCCAACAGAGGGTGTTGTCAAAATTTTAGAATTTTATCAATCTGATAGATTTTTGAAATGATATCTTGGTGTAGTTTTAATTCACTCTTCTCCTATTATGAGTGTAGTTGAGCTGTTGTTGAAGTTTTTTGCCATTTTCCTACTAAACAAATTTATTTAACTCATTGGAAATGCTTGCTTCTATGGCCATGTTTTGCTGGGAAACTGTAATTCTATGGCAGGAAGGCGTTTGCTCTGTTTCCAACCCTTTCAATCAACCCCAATTTTAGTTCTACCCTACAGTTCAGTATATAATTATTCAAATTAGTGATGATTCTCTCTGGCAACAAATTGAACCTCTACAGAAAATGCACCAACTGACATAAAGAGAAAATAAAAACTGAATTTTTAGCCTTTGGATCTGAGCTTTGAAAACGAAACAAAAGGCTACAAGCCTCTCCAAATTACTGATTACACAATAATCTTTGAATCTTGACATCTGATTCCCACCCCACCCTCCAGGGTTAAATCAATGACTTGTAGCTATTTTTTTCTAGCTAGAAAAATAGACCTTATAAACACTATTCTTTAAATATATTTATTTGTATAGTTCCTTCCATCACTGAGGATTAATCATCCTTCTGTGCAATAACTTGGATCACAAACTGTGTCCATTTTCTGGGTGGAAGAGCAGGTTCTGATGAAAATTGGCATATTGAGATCAATGGCAAGACTGGCTGCCAATAATGTCTAGCTATCTCTATTTTCAGTAGCAATACTTTAGACTATAATTTCAAAACAAATGTTTTTCATGTAATTTCTAAAATACCCTCAATTAAATTCATTTCTAGGCAAATACATAATTTAAGAGTTTATTCGTGCTTCACACCAGTGTTTCTCTTCGCAGCATTTTCCCTACCTAGATCATTTTCCCTACCTGAGTCTCAGCAAGGTTGTTCAAGATCATAGAAGCAATGAAAGCCAGAGCTGGAATAATAATGAGAGCTAACATTTATGAAGCACTTACTATGTGCCAGCCTCTGTTCTAAGAATGTTAAGTATGTTAACTCATTTAATTTTCACAGCTATCTAAGAAGTATAGATTATAATTATTCCCCTTCTTACAGATGAAGAAACCAAAGCATCTGGAGATTAAGCTCTTTGCTCACGGTCACCCAGGTGGTAACAGTTAGGATTCCAACCTATAAAGTCTGATTCTTTTGTCTGTGCTCCTAACCAATATCCTATAACCTCTGGGGCAATCTGATCCAACATCCATTTTATTAATAGAAGCACACTTCCTGAGGCCCAGAGAGGTAAGTGCCTTGCACTCGAACTCCCGGTCCCTGCTCTTGGCACAGCACTACATTAGGGAGAATGTATTCATAATTTGCCTGTCAAATTTTACATGGGTTATGAATTAGCACAGTCTGGCTGAGTTCAGAGAAATGACATTATAATTTGTTTAGGAAGTCATATATCTAGGCTTACCAAATTTAGTAAATAAAAACACAATCACGAGATTAAAATTGAATTTCAGATCATTGGTGAATAACTTTTTAGTATAAGTATGTCCCATGCAATATTTAGGACGTACTTATACTAAAAGATTTTTTGTTGTTTCTTTGAAATGCAAATTTAATGGTGCATCCTGTGTTTTATCTGGCAACCTTATATATATTAAAAGGTAAAATACTAATTGTGTGTCTTGAGGGAGCTGGGTGGTGTTACTTTCTAGGCACTTTTACTTCTTACTTTATTTAATTCTATATTGTTTGAATTATTTACAATTACTGAGATTCTCAAAACCTTTCCCCCAAACCTTAGCAGATCTCAGCGTATGCCGTGGCTGAACCAGTCTTTGACAAGGGTAATAGGATTGCTATGATCTGTTGGATTTACTCCAGGTGAGCAAATACTTGAAAAATATATTGGGTTATGTTAATAATAGTACATAGTGTTAAAGTTAGCAATTATTATATATCAGGTACTATTATAAGAGCTTTAGATAAGTTGATTCATTTAATTTTCAAAATAACCCTGGGAGGTAGGTACTATTATTACATCCATTTTACAGATGACAAAATCTAAATACCAATGAGATTGTGTAATGTGTCAAAAATAATTTATAATTATTAGGTGCTGCACTGTTGTATATGGTAGCCATGAACCATATTTAGCTATTTAAACTAAAATTAATTAAATAAAATCTAGTTCCGTGATTGCATTAGCCATATTACATTAGTGTACAAAAGCCATATATGTCTCATGGCTGCCATATTCAACAGTGAATACAAAATGGCTCCATCATTACAGATGGGATCAGCTTCATGGGTGTGCAACCATGCAGCTACACAGGGCCCCAAGCTTAGAAGGATCCAAGTTTGGTTTAATGCTTTGCTGTTGCTGTCTTGAAATTCTTAATAATATTTAGATAAGGGGCCCTGCACTTTCATTTTGCACTGGGACTGGCAAATTATGTAGTGAGTCCTGACTGCAAAAACTTGTATTGGAGTGCACTACTGTGCATCAAAGAAGGAAAAAAGACTGACTATGATTGGAATAGACCTTATTGAAGAAGAAAGATTGAACTGCTCAGTCTTGCCAAGAGCTGGTTTCTCCCGGCTGGAGTAAAAATACTTTTTCTACTTTCCCTTCTTGTAAAAGGGCCGACTAGATAAAAATCTTCACAAAGGATTTATACTCATATGCAATATCGTGGGGTCTTGCCCACCTGGGGTTACCTCGAGCTGACCAGCTGCTCCTACCCCACCTGACCCCATGTCTGTCCTGAAACTGACCCTAGGGGAAAATTTCCCAAAACTCACTTCTAAAACAAAATCTAAATTCAAAATCAGTGAACAAGTTTTCAAGTAGAAATAATTCTCATGTGGACACACATATCATTTTAACCCAGTCTTCCCATTGCCTGAATACTCCCAGATAAAGAGCCAAGGTGAGAGGCAAGCCCATATCTAGATTGTCCCATAAATTGCCAACAACCAAAACATGCTGGCTTACCTTGACTACAACACCAAACCCTAAAATTTCATCTTCCCATGCCACAAAGTTTTCACAATTATGAGAGGTAGAAATGCTCTGTATTTTCCCATCTTAACATGCAAATCTTATGCCTGTTTTTTTTTTTTTTTTCACTTAATAGCACACTACATAAACTTACCCCATTATGGTGATAACAGCTTTTAGAGAAGTATGGAGTAAGAGAGAGCACAGCAGCCAGTAAAGATCTTTCTGAGGTGAGGTTTAGTGATTAGGAAACTATCATCTGTCAAAGAGAACATAGGGGTTTCCAGATGTAAATCATCAGTGAATTTATCTCAAAGGGTGTCGGGAAATGAATCATGGAAACAGCACAAGCCATGTGCCTGGGAGGAAAACTTCGGGACGATAATTACCAAGCTTATAATGAAAACCAACTGGTAATTAGCTCCATTGGTTAAACTAATTAAGTGAGCAAAAAATACTTTGAGAAAATAAAATTTCAGATGTTTAATATTAAAGCGTTTTTACTACAATTTCAGAATAGCTTTGAGAACATCTAAGTACAATTTAGAGGACATTCTCAACATAATGGAGTGGTGGAAGCAGCAATAAATGATGTGAAAATCACATTAAAAGCTGTGTATAATTCACAAGTCCATACTTTGTATTAAGTATGCCAGAGCGTGCTCATGTTTAATGTCATATTTGAGTTTTCATTAGATTGTCGCTCTTTTTGAGTTTCTGTGGCTGAATATTACAGAGCTTTTGGCTAGAGTTAGCCCAGAATATTTTGTCACTCAAATTGTTGAAACCTGTGCTATTTATCATTTATCATTAACCAACACAAAGAGAAAAGAAATGTCTTACGTTGGAATTATTTTGTACTTTCACAACCAAAGTTACCTGGGTGGAGATCCTACGTCCTTCTATGCATTCATTCATTTGCTCATTCGTTAAACACCCGGATGCCCACCTGATCTTTTCCAGGCACTTACCCAGGACCTAGGGTTACAAAAGCAAATAGGATAAGGCCCTTGTCTTCAAGTAGTTTACAGACTGCTTGGAGGAGACACAATTGTAAACAAGTGAGGGCCATTAGTTGTTATGGCTTCTATATTAGAAATAACTACAGGCTGTGGTGAAGCACGAGGGAGAAGCAGAGAATGGGGCAGTAGATGAGCATGGGTGGAAAGTTTATAGATGAGGAAATATGGGAACTTCGGTCTTTTGTCCCGTTTTTTTCATTCTATTCACTCCTCCTAGGATACCGACCCTTCCTTCACTTCCTCATTGAGCTAAAACCTTGCTCAAAACGTTAAATAATGGTGTATACATTTTCCTAACCAGTTATGCATGAATACATTTCAATTTTTTAAAATACTGAAATACAAAAGTATGTAAATAGTGGAAGTCTTTCTTCACCCTGCTCCCCATTACTCTTTTACTTAGAAGTAGCTCTTTTAATAGAAAGAATGCTTTTACAAACATGGGACCATGCTATTTATACCAAACATATTAAACTTAATCTTACTTGAATTTAATAAGAGAAAGAAAAATGGAAAGAAACTGAAGGAATTGTTGACTTTCAAATAAATATTGCTCTACCACAAGATTTATTATTTCCTGAAGAATTCTAAATACTCGAAAATATTAAAAAGGCTGGATTCACTGTGCTTTTTTACACAAACACATTTCAATTGGCTATATCATTAATGACTTCCTGCTTTAAAAGATGACAACATTAACATCCTCAGACTCCTACCCATTTCTCTTCAGCCTCCCGCAGTTCAAAACGTTTCCTTTCTATTTTACAATCATCATTCTCATAAATTTTAGCAGGCATGGCTAATGTACTGAAAAATCCTCTGTCTACACCTCTGCCATTCTCAATATTTTCCACATGGAAGCAGCTGCTCCTGAAAACTCTCTCCTGCTACTGTCAACTCCCAACCACAATCAGCAGCTTTGGACTTCCTTTCCCCTCCCCCCATCTCTCTAATAAGGTCCAACAGAAAGGTAAGTGGAAAAATACCTAGAGAATCAACAACTCCAGAATTTTACTTAGCTTGTGGGGGTTGGGAAAGAAGCTAGGAACACTCATGCATTAATAATTGACTCTCTTTGACTTTTTATAACACTATAATTCTCGGGAATGACAGATGTGCACAGTGGAACTCAGATGATACAACTGGCTTCTGAGAATTTAATGAAGAAGTTGGGCCAGGAAGTCCAGGGAGAATAGAGGCAAAAGGCAAAGAGTTATGGGAAGCATGTTTGCAGTGTTTCTAGTGTCAGAGAGCCCGGAAGAAGGGCTGCATCCCCATCTCAGAAGAGTGCAGCCAGTTTCTACTCATCTCAGGGCTTCCTACTTGTTTAAACAGAAAGATCAGTATTTAGAGCTCAACATCTGGCTTGACAGCAGGGAACATGTGTTAATGGTAGTTCAGAGGAATTGCTGTGTTTGCAGCTGTTTCTTCTTGATAAAATAATTGTTGTTTCAAATGGGAAATTATTATGTAGAATTGGAATCGAATGAAGAAGTGGTGTCTTATCACAGCTTGATTTAGTGGTCTATAAATAGGTTTTGAGAAAGGAAGGTATAACATTAAAAAGCAAGATCATTATAAATGGTGGATAAACACTTTCCTAAAGAGCAAAAGGAAACACTGCCAGGGAAATGTGACATGTGACAAAAGGTTTGGGTCACATGTCAAATCAATGACTACACATTTTGTAACCCTATTACATAGAAAAAACACACTTGTTTAATCTGCTTTGCCCAAACTAAAAGCTCAGTTGTTTACTGGAAGGCACAGAAAAGCTGGTTGGAACAGATATGTGGATAATTTTAAAATATTTCAAAGGTCTTATGCCAAATGTCAAGCTGCAATTTGTCTGCAACAACTATTAATTGAAAAAAGAAATTAATAAATGAGTGATGTATTTATTTTGTTGCTTGCATCTGTAAAGAGCAATTGAGAGAGTACAGATGAATTAGTGGGGGAAAGGAGCCTGAGGGACCTGAAAAGAACAATAATTGAGTGAAAGAAACAGGTTGGGGAAAAAATTTCAAAACGTCGTGTGCCCTGTTTTTCTCTTCCTAAGGTAGTTGGCCATGGTAAAGACCCTAAACAGGCTATACGTTGAAAATTTGTGGGTGGCCGGTTAGCTCAGTTGGTTAGAGCGTGGTGCTCTGAACACCAGGGTTGCCAGTTCAATCCCCACATGGGCCACTGTGAGCTGCGCCCTCCACAACTAGATTGAGACTACTTGACTTGGAGCTGATGGGCTTTGGAAGGGCACACTTAAATAAAAAGTTGAAAAAGAAAGAAAGAAAATGTGTAGGTCCTATGTTAAAGGAGCAGAAGAGAAGGGTTTAAATAAATACAGGGTAAAAGAATTTCAGAACCTGGAGAACCCAGGCATAGAGTCTGGGTATAATGTAAACTGGTTCTAGGCACTGCTGTGGCTCTCTGGGCAGGGAGAGCTAACTCTCCCTAGGGTTCCTTTATCAGGGCCTCATTGGACCCAAAGAATTCCCCACCTTGTGTTTCCACCTTGGTATATCCCTAAGAGGATCAGAAAGAAGTCACCAGAAGGTCTTGCTCACTTGGATGTGTCTTTTGTTTATGCTGTTCACATTTCATTTTGATTTTTGATAAAATTTATGATAGAACAAATCATAATCTGTCAATTGCCTTTTTGTCATTCTATTCCCAAACCCGATCTTCTCAGACTTGGCCCTGAGACATCTAAAACTCCTTTCATATTTTTAGCTTGTGACCGGTATAGATTCAAAGTAATATACCCTCCTATGTTAATTATCTGTTTTGCCCTGTTCTTTCCATATTGTTTTGGGCTTCTTGATGTTGATTTTTTCTCATGCGTGCCAATTAATGGAATCCCATGGCTTGCCCTTTAAAACTGGAAGCTTTTACTTGTAACTGTTTCCTCTCTGCAGCTGAAAAGAAACGATGCAAATAGTGTTTTGCATTATAAAACTGTCCTTGCAGAAGTTATTTCCATCAAAAGAATCTTCTTTTTCTTAAAGGGCCTTATAGTAAATATTTGAGGCTTGCAAGCCATGTGGCCTTTGTTGCAACTACTCACTTCTGTTGCTGTAGCACAAAAGCAGTCAAATGAATGGTGTAGTTGAGTTCCAATAAAATTTTATTTACAAAAACAGGAAGCTGGACTGGGCAGTAGTTTGCTGACTCCATCAGCTGCTAACTGCATTTAGACATCTGGACTCTAGATTGTTGCTATGGCCTTGAAAGCAATTCTTAATCCCTAAAAGGTTATAAATTGGTTGTCTTACTTAATGTGTTGCCCTAGTAATAAATATTTAAATTGGCATCCGTCTTTTCTAGAAGACATAAATACTTGTGAATTTTCTTTGTGGAACAGAGGAGGATTATTGGCCTTCTCTCTCCTCCCTCATGCAGGAAGGTAAAAGAAAATCATTGTGTCACAGATTTTCTAGAAGCCAACAGTGAGGCAGAGCTTTGAAAGCAAGTTGTTTTATTAGGAACAATACTTGTGTAAAGTAGGGAAAGATGCAGGAAAGGACAAAGAGAATAGAAACTACTATGCAGGTCCAAAAACTTGATCTGACCTGGCACAGAACTCTGGGAGAATAGTACCCAAAATGATCAAGACTTTATAACCTACCTCACTCAGTCACCAGATGCAAAGCTGTCCCAGGAAGAGGGAGGCTTCTGGCAAAGCAGCTCTCTGGAAAAAGCTCATAGCTAGAGGCTGACCACTGGCTGCTGGGCATCAAGTCCTTTCTCGAAGGGGGATCTGGACAGAGAAACTTCATATCTATCACAGACAACTAGATTTTTTTATTTCAATAAAAATTCTGAGTGTGTCTCAGATAACACCTGTAATGGAGTAAGAACAGCCATGGAGCCACTGAGCATGTTGACTTCATCCTTTTTATTCTGTTTTCACTTTTTATATGTAATAAAATCCTTTTTCATGGAGGGAAGAAAAGACTGTGGGACACAGACATCACGATGAAGAAATATCTGGGCTTTTTTTTCTTTTTTTCCTTCTCTATCTCCTCACTTACTTTTCCTAACCAGTTGTCATTCATCTCCTGTTTTGCCTTCTTCCAGTCGACCTTTTTTCTTCTGGTTTCTCCATCCCTCATTCACTGACTTCTTAAATTCTACACAAGTTTGTTGAATAGCTTCACATATAAAGTAATACCTAGGGCTTGTAATGGAAAAAAATTTCACAAACAATATTCAATGTTTCCTTGCTTTTGATCACTATGTATAATGCTGCTATGAACATTCATGTACAATTTTTGTGTGAATATGTGTTTTCAATAATTTTGGTATATACCTATCGGTGGAATTTCTGCGTTCTATACAACCCATGGTTAGTCCTTTGAGGAACTGCCACAATGTTTTCTAAAGTGGCTGCACCACTTTATATTCCCACTAGCAATGCATGAGGGTTCCAATTTCTCTACATCTTTGTCAACACTTGTCCAGTTTTTTTTATTATACCCATCCTAGTGGATCTGAAGTAACATCTCATTGTGACTTTTTGTTACATTTCCCCAATGACTGATGAGGAGGATCATTTCATGCCTTATTTCTTTCACTATATCATTTTGAATTATTTTCTTAGTGGTTGCCTACTAAGATACTAATTGTAGTAAATTATAATTAGTATCTTAATTTACAATTGAGTATGGATCAATAGCTACTTAATTTCAGTACTATACAAAAGCTTTGCCTCAATATATGAATAGCTCCATTCCTACCCCCCTCCTTTGTGCTATTATTGTCTTATAGATTATATGTTTATACATTATAAATTTATGAACACAATGTTATAATTATTGCTTTATGCAACTGTCTTTTAATTCAGATAGAAGAAAGAGTTACAAACAAAAATATGATTATATGATTTTATAATATTTACCTATAGCTCCCTTTATGGTGTTCTTTATTTCTTCAGGTAAATTCAAGTTATTATCTAGAGTCCTTTTATTTCAGCATGGAAATAGTATTTCTTGTAGAGCAAGCTTGCTAATGATAAATTTGCTGTTTGTGTTTTTTTTTTAATTGGGAATGCCTGAATTTCTCCTCAGTTTTGAAGACCAGTTTTGCCAAATACAGTATTGTTGGTTGACAGTCTTTTTCTTTAAGTATTTTGAATATGTCACCTGATTGCTTTCTGGCCTTCATAGTTTCTGATGAGAAGTCAGTTGTAAATTTTATTGAGTAGGCTTTGTACTTGTGAGTCCTTTTCCTGCTGCTTTCAGGATTCTCTGTTTGTCTTTGTCTTTTGATAGTTTGCTTATGATTTGTCTAGGCTTGGATCCCTTTGAGTTTATCCTTCCTTGCACATCTTCAATGTGTAGATTAATGTCTTCCACCAAATTTGGTTAGTTTTGGGGGCATTATTTCTTTGTCTCTGCCTCTTTCATTCTTTCTTCTCCTTCTGAGACTTTCATATACATATATTGGTATGCTTCATGATGTCCTGAATGTCTCTTAGAATCTGTTCATTTTTCTTTCCTTTTTTTTCTTTCTAGTCCTCAAATTGGATAATCTCAATTGTCTGATTCATTCTACTCAACTTACTGATTTATTCTTCTGTCAGCTCAAATCTGCTTTTGAACCCTTTGAGCATGATTAATAAACTTCATTTTATTAAAAATATAATATAAGACTGGGTCTTATATTAATTTTATATTTTAGTATATAAAATTAATAATAATTTTATATATTATATTATATTATATTATATTATATTATATAATAAATATATATATTTATTATATATAATAAATAATATAAGACTGGGTCTTAATTTTTGCTCCAAAAGATGCATTAGAGCTGATGGTCTGGCTAGGTCTTATTTTCAGGGAAACACGGTAGCCTTACAGAGTTTATACTAATTTCTCTCTTAATACCCTATAGTTTCTACTTGATAATACTCCTATTTTATTCACACATATTTTGTTTGAATAATCCATACAATATCAATATACCTGTATTTTTAGCCATCTCTAGGGTAGAGGTATGTTTATGAGCATTTCTATAGCACAATAAATTAAATATTGTCAGGAAAGAAGTACTGTTTGAAATAGAAAAACATAAAATTGTGTCTAACTACTACTGGGGTTTCTGGACTTTGTAAGAACTAACTGACATATTGGATAACTAAATCACCACAGAATTCAACCATTCAATACTCAGCTGGACTATAATCACACATCAGTGTAATCGGTGCCTCAGGGAAATTGTAGAAACTGGAAAACCATTTGAGATAATGGTGAGCCGTTTCTGCATTCTTGGACATTGGAATTTGTCCTTGAACCTGGAAACTCCCTTCTCTTTGTTCTTGGTGTGGCTACTTTGGTGAACTTTTAAAATCATTCTGTTGCAAACAAGAACCTGGCAATTGTTCTTATGGACACACTGAACCAAATATAGTCGTTTCTAATTGAGATATTAAACTTTGTTTAGCAATCTAAATTGTCTTTCTAGAATGAGGCAACTATAAAGTTAGAGGGAAAATCTTTCTACTAATTCAAAAAGAATTGTTTTTGAGAGACGAGTGCCTTTTTATTCAGTTATTTCCTCACAGGAAACCATGAGACTAACACCATGCCAGAAAGGACACATAGGTCTAATTTCTTCCTTTCTTAATACTGAAAGAAAAACTGTGAAATGAAATTGCACTGGATTGTTTCAGCCTACTGTGTAGGGGACAGTTAATGCCTCACTTGTGATTCCACTTGTAACTGAATGAGCTGGAGTTTGGAAAGTGTACTGTCAACTACTTGTTTACTTTGCATAGGGGTCCAAAGGATCTCCGAGGGTGAGGGTGGGGAAATCTCTCCTGGACAAAATGGTAGCCCCGTTGTCAGTTTCCTGGAGAAATAATAAAGGTGCCCTTGGATTAGGGGACAGGAGGACTTCATCCTCCTTCGTCTCTCAGTTGGTGGTAGTGGGACTGGAATCTGGTTAAGGAGGACATGATGGAGATAGATAATCATGGATGATACATAATCGTTGGCTACTCATGGCAAACTAAGGGCTAAAAATGGAAATGGCTGCAGAGGATCCTCAGTCAGTGCAAGGCAATGGCTGGTTAACTCTAGGACCAATATCTAAATTTCCATTTTACATTTTTTCCCTTATGTTCCCCTTTGATATTTTCAAGCCTTCAGTAAAATTTTAAGTGCTACAGTCCAGTGTTATTCATGTAGTAGGGAATTAGGAATAAGCCTGTATTTTCAGCTGAAACAGAGTAGTGTAGGAATGTGAATTTTGCCCCTTTCTGCCCTCTCCCCTGAAGTCAGCTTGGTGGTGGTTGTCAGAAAATTGAATAGACATCCTGGTTGAGTAGAGGGTATTTGTCACATGCCAGGCAATAAAATGTGTGCAAGTGGACATTATTGCCAATGTGACAGCTTCCCCACGAATATTCCGAAAAGAGGAAATTGGTTCAGGGCGGGGACATATTCTGATATTATATAAATGGAACTGGCTATCTAGCCAGTAGATATTTTACTTATAGTATATCAGTCACATAAAAAGAGTCATTCATGCCAGCTAGGCTAACTTGGCAATTAAATTGTAGCAGTGGTACTTTATAACTACCATAGAAAATTCAACTGAAGAAATAAATTATCCATGGTTAATAGTTCATTATAAAATAGTGAGATTATCACCTTCTCAAAAATGTCTAATATTGAGCAGAATATGGTAAGAACAGAAAATTGAGTTTATAACAAATAAAAAACAGATTTGCAATGAATGCAACCTGCTTCTTCCCATATTATTTTTTCCCCTATAGTCTCCTTGATAAGATTGGAGGGACATGTTGACCACCAAGACATGGAGTCAAATGGTTATATGTTTTCTTTTCTTTTCTTTTTTTAAAATTTTCAATTACAGTTGACATTCAATATTATATTAGTTTCAGGTATACAGTATAGTGGTTAGACATTTATATAACTTATGAAATGATTCTACTACCCATCTGACACCATACATAGTTACAAATGTTTATATGTTAAAAACAGATGGTGTTTGGCATCTCTTTGTTATGGGCCAAAGATACAAGTTCCTCTCATTTCCTAGGAAAATTCTAGTGAACTTAAGAGTGTTAATAACCCAGTGTTTTCTGTGATTTTTCTTTTGTTATGTCAGGATTCCTATTATGCTTCTGAGTCTTAAACACAAGCTGAGGGAATTATTTGCTTGCTACAATAGCACTGTGCGAAGCTTTGGTTGATTTACAAAGTACTGTAGTTCTTCAAAGGCACAAATATTTAAAAAAAAAAATCTAATTGAAGACAGGCAGCAAAGAGGGAAGTGCACATACCAAATATATGTATTTGTTTTCAGCTTCAATTTTGTCACAAAAATGTTGCAGTTCAATTATTCTGTATATATCAAATATCTGCAAATTTTGACAATGAAAGACTATTTTGATTGGTAGAATATTGCAGCTTGTTTGGACATAATTGTGAGTTCTACATGCACCACAACAAATTATATGTATACTTATGCTGTACAGATATTTTAATGAGCTAGAACAAGGATTAACAAACTCTGGCCTTAGAGCCAAATTTGCTTACATATTATCTACATGCCTGGAGTTAGTTAAACTGCAAAGTTTCAGGGCGCACTTCCCAAGACTGATGTCACTCTGACACTACCAGCAAGTTTGGGAAGTTCCCCAAACCACCCTCAGGTCTGATAATTCACTAGAAGGATTCATAACTCACTAAAAGTTATTATACTTAATGATTATGATTTCTTACAGGGAAATGATACAGCTTAAAATTAGCCAAAGGAAGAGAAACATTGGACACAGTTTGGGAGGGTTCCAAATGCAAAACTTTCATTGTCTTCTCCCACGGAGTAATGACCCATTAACTTCCCAGCATTGATGTTTGGCAATATGCATGGATTCTTGCCAACCAGGGACGATCACCTGAGCTTTGGTGTTCAGGGTTTTATTGGTGCTTCATTTCCATAGGCATAATCGATTGATTGATTGATTGACTGATTACCCACATGTTTAAACTCAGTCTTCAGATCAATTGATACCATGTGACTCAAAGCCCCGCCCTGAATCACATGGTTGCTCTTTCTGGTGTGGTCAGCTTGTACCCTAGACAAAGACATTCATATTTGTTATGACATAGATCACCTCCAGAAGCATTATATACCTCCATACACCTGTTGATCAAAAATAAATTAATTACACATTTAAAATATAATTAATGCCAGTATCAATATTTAGTCCTAAAACATGAATGGGCAAATGATACTAGTAAGAAAAAGATGGTATGTAGGGAGTCTGGATTTCAAACTCGGAACCTTGTTTTGTTTTGCACTGAGAGGGGTGATTAAATTTTGAGAAAGAGCCAATATTAAGGGGTTTATTCTACCATCAATAAACTTTTACCAATGGCATCCTTTTCAGCAAGATAACTGCCAGGCACACCACTCTCCAATTCTTCACATGTCTGTTCTAGATCATGTAGGAGAAAAGAGGTGATTTAAGGAGCAGAATTATTTGATTCAAAACAGTTTATTCTAGACCTGTAAAGTCAATTTTTTTTTTTTTAATTCTAAGCCATGTGAAGATTTGGGGGTTTTTTTTTACACATATTTTTTAAGTCAAAACTAAGCTATATTTTTTCTCCTGAACTTAAGTTGTTAAAGTAATTAATGGTCATGAAATAAATGAAAACTGAAGTAGAAAAAGAAAAATATTCCATTGTTTCCTCTATCTTCTTTTCTAATTTTAGGTCTTAAAAATGAAGTTGTACTTCTACTCTTTACACATTTTACCTTTTCCCATTCATTATTACACTTCTTCTTTCATGTTATATCTTATTTTTAAAACATAATTTTCATGGTTACATAATAATCCTTGCACAGATTTAGCATTGTTGATTTAACCATTTGTCTTTCAGTATTTTTCTCAAATAATGTTTTTGTTTATTTGGTGGGGTGATGCACCAGAACGTCATTCCAAAATCTTTTTTTTTTTTTTAAGTTATGCAAGCTGCTAGGGCACTCCAGGACCTTTCTTTTTAGTATATGTGCTACCGAAGGGAGCACACCAGGACCTTTCTTTTAATAGATATCAATTGCTTATATAATAAAACACATGTATTTACGTGAGTTAAATTTAATCATCAAGAGAACTAAGTTTTGTTATAATTTTCTTTACCTTCTCAAATACTAAGAAATATTGAACACTATGTGTCATGTGCATGTTTTCTCAAAGTTGTTTTCAGAAACTTTGCACACGAGGAAGAACAAAAATCAGTGTTGTCTAGTAAGTATCAGTGAAACTTATTTCAGCCAGTGTGGTTTGGCCGGAGATGGGCAGTCACAGGGTGAGAGGATTAGAGGATGCCCCTTATGATTCTGCCATCCTGAAGGCATGAAGTATGGTTGTAATCTCAGCTCTGCCTCATAGCTGGTGGTCTGCACGCCTCCACCCTCTCCTCGTGATGTCACTACTTTTCTCTGTGGGTCATTTTATCATGACCTCCCTCTTCTTCCACCTAGAAGTCCATGATGTTGCCCTCTGTTGCCCAGCCTGACCTCTTCTCTCCACTTCTCAACATTGGCAAGGTTCTTGATTCTGAAGCGAGGTATTTCTTCCTCACAGGAGGCTGAGGCCAAGCTGTTGTCAGTTCCTTGCTGTGCTTCTAGTGATAATAGCTCTTTATTTAGCTTCCTCTATATTACAGCTTTTTCCTTCCTAGGAATTTGGCAGAAGTTTCTGAGGGCTGGACCAGAAGGCAGCTGAGAGGGATGCATTTCACACTGCCTCGTCCCTCTCAGACCTCAGCCCCTGCCCACAGAACAAGCTGGGCTCTCCGATTCCCACCTCCGGTGCTGAACTCTTTCTCCACCAGCCACATTGCCTGTGAGAGGATAAAGGAAGAGTTTTTGTTCCCTGATGGCTTCAGGGCCTCAGGCCGAGAGGCTGGCTCTCCCTGTCCCTCTCATGATGTTCCTTGCTCCTCTTAAACTTGTCCTCGGGTGAGCCTGTCTACAAGCTACCCTGACATGGTTAGACCTGTCTGAGTTCTCAACTTCTCAACTTCAGTTAATGCTCTGGGACCCTGACCCCACTGATTTAGAAATTATTGGACTTGATTATTTTTGTGTTAATATTAATTTAAAAAATTTCACATCGGGGCAACCCAGTCGGGACCCCCTCTCGTTCCCAGAGCTGCGACTCTTTACTCTTTACTTTTAATAAACTATCCTCTTTCACAAAAAAAAAAAAAAAAATTCATGTCACTTAATCTCCATGGAATTTATTTCTCAGATTCATTTGTGTACCAAACTACAATTTAATCAGGAAACTTGTCTAATACCCTTGTGAAAATGTGATTCCTTTTTTCAGAAACTTGCCTGACAAAGTAGATGTTTTCTGTTCTTACTTTATGATTGCTGATCTTCCTGTGCCCTTTATGGTGAAAAATGGGTGTAAAGTAGCAAAGGGAAGGCAAGTGATTTTTAAATTTTATTTTGTTATACAGAAATTTCATTGTTCTTAAAAAATCTTTTTAGAAATGTTTATGACAGCTTTTATGTACTACTATAAAATATAGCATTATATGGCAAAAATTCAGAATGTATGGTAAAAACCACTATTAATAAAGCAAATAACAAAGAGAGGTTAGAAAAGCTGTTAGGTGAGTGCAAATCTGATGTGAAATAAATTTCTTTGGTTTTAACTCCATCCATCCATCCATCCATCCATCCATCCATCCATCCACCCACCCACCCACCTATGTCTCCATCCATACAATCATTTAGCTCCCACTTTATGCCAGCTGCTGTGCTAGGTATCAAGGATATGAAAATGATCAAGGTGTGGTGTGTGCCTCAGAGGATATATAGCCTGGTGGGGACAGAGATGTGTCAAGAGGTGTGATAGATACCCTTGGTGTCCCAGGTCACATTCCTCTTCTAACTTGTTCTAACTTGAGCTACAGTAGGCTGTAATCATGTACATTAATGGCTTCTCACTAGTAGTGTCCACTGAGTTTCCATGAAGCTACTCTACTGCCAGTGTGTGTGTGTGTGTGTGTGTGTGTGTGTGTGTGTGTGTGTGTAATTAACACCATACAACCACTGGGGGACAGGAGTTGGTAGATAAGTGTCTCTGACTTTCCTACCTTCAAAGGACAATTATAAGGAACATTTTACCTGGTTCCTCAAAGGATCCCACAGGGATTGGAGCACCAATTATCCACAATTGTAAACAGCTTAACAATTCCTTCTTTATTGGCTTTCCTTATTTACCCCTCTTGTTCTTCCCTCCCCCTCACTCTGGCTTCCTGGGAATACCACCCAAATACATTACTTGTATCCAAGTTCCTTGTCACTTTCACCCAAGGTCCTGCTTTTGGTAGAACCCAGTTTTTGTATTACCAATACAAAGTAATTTCTATGGCTGGTAAAGATACAAGCAGAGTTCTCTTGTTTTACAGAGGATGGTGCAACTAATTTCTTGGATACGAGTCGAGTCGAAAGGAAAGACTATAGGTTAATTGCAGGAGCCAAAGAAAGGAGGAAATTTGAAATTAATAGCTGAATGATAAGGTTTCCCAATTTCTTTAACGATAGCTCAATATGGGATATATACCGGGGGTACCAAAAAAATGTATACACATGACTTGTATTCATCTTTTGTTATTGGTATATATTGAGTATTACAATTTTAATACAGGTTTTTCCTTTCTTAAAATGTGTATACACATTCTTTTTGGCACCCTCTGTAGTTCTGGGATGATATAATGGAGACTAATTTGCATACCTCCTGTTATTTGAATGGGTTATATATTACTGAGCCCTTATGGCCTTTCAGGAGAAGTCAATGATATGACAAGTTAGAGCTAATGTCCAGTCCTCAGACTAAGCCGTTTTTAGAACAAAGAATAGGAATAGGTCTATGTTTTGATCTTTGAAACTATCCTTTGACCAGGGAAGATGCTTTGAGGTAGGAGGACATCAAGATACCCAGGTTTGATCCAGGAATAATGGTGTGGTCAGGGATGAAAGGACAGTTTGCTTGCAACACTGCATGGTGGTTTTCTAATGTCTTGTAACCAAGCTCCCAGAGGAAGTTGTGCCAGGTTCCATGAGAGAGGGGCTGTGGAAATTTAAACAGAGGGTGTGGGGACAGAGTCCCAGAGAGCAGTTTCCAGGCTCTCAGCCTCATGTGGAGGGGTGCTGGCCCGGGTAGTAGATAGCCATAGGCTGTGGCTAGTTGGCCATCCTCTGTAGCAGGTTAGCCAATTGGCCACTGATATAACTGCCATGGCTGCACTGGGGAATGGAGTTGGTCGGTTGGCAGAAAAACAGACAGCAGGTCGCAGGTCGTGTGAATCCAGCCTCCAGTGAGACTATAGAGGTATGACTCCCCTACCTATGGCTCCGTGGGTGTTCCTTTTTGGCCTCACCATATCCTGCGTTCTTATGTGGGGAGCGGGAGCAGAGACCCTACAGGCCGCCCCGCATGACACATGGCGCAGTCAGCAGGGTCTCCCGTACGACAGAGGGTCAAAAGGAAAAGTTGTGACTCATCAAAGCATCGTAAAAAACTAAAATCATGAGAACCTCCCTGTGGAAGGCCTGTTCCCCAGCAGAGCCCAGTACCTTGGCGAAGACCTCTGGAGAATCTGAGGTTTGAGCAGGTCCATACTGGTGTTAATGGCAGGAACAAGGTCCTCCCTGAGCCCCAGAGCCTAAAACCATGCCAAGAGGCAGGAAGAACCATCAAAGTTTCTGAAGTCACAAATGGAGGGAAACCAACTGTGGCAGCTGCCCCAGGGACTGGTCAGATGAAAGAAGTTATGCAATGGGGATGGGCGAGAGCACTGGCTCTCAGACCCAGAGACTATGGATATAGTTATCCACATCCTGTCGCTGTTTCCCACCAGTCATCTGGTAGTTGGACATCCAGCTATAAGGGCATATGTATCCAACAAGATTACAGTACTTCTCTAAAAAAAAATCCCAAAAAACCCAACCTGATATTCTCTCCGTGGGCAATATAATAAAGTCTAATATAGAATGTAAATGACAACCCATACAAAACCCCAGATTTGAAGCCTCTATTTCTCATAATGCTGAAAACAACTTTCAGATTCACTTTGCCTCTCTGAGTTCCCATTTTCTCATTTGTCAAATAAAGATAATAATACTTACCTCCCAGAGGTATGTCGTATATGAGAAAATGTCTGCTGAACCTCCAGCATCTCAGTACCTGACAAATGCCATACATTTAAGATATTTTAGCGGTCTCTCCTCTCTCCTCCTGTAAGGTAAGGAAAATAATAGTCATTCTAAATAAATCTAATTTCTTTTTTTAAATTATCAGCATTAAAATGAAGAGGGAGAATCTGAAAGCAACCTTTCTTTTCTTTAAAGGCCTGATATCAGATTTGGGGTATATCTTTGGGGAGATCAGAAAATGGGTTAGCTTGCTGTGATTATTTCCTCTTTTACAAGAGTCCCCTGAAGATGTATGCATAATTTGCAATTTAAGAGCTGCAAACTGTTCTTACTTTGAAGACTTATGTGAAATTGCATAGATATTAGGTAATATCAAGTATGATTATATAATTTATGGTGCATAAAAAAACAAAATTAGTTTTCTGAAAATGTACCTAGCTAAAAATAACAGTAGTCTGCCTTATATTTCTTCACACAGCATCCACTATAGTCATAGGACTGTAATACTTATTTTACTACATTTATTTTACTATTATTTTATTTTACTATTATATAATTTACAGTATATATTATATATTATAGTGTTACATACTATACAATTTACTATATGATTTATATACTTTACTATAATACCATTTTACTTTTTCTTATTTTTTATAGTATTTTAAATATGATCACTGATAAATGCCTCCTTAATATTTAGGTGTACTGGGGTGGCCAGATGGCTCAATTGGTTAGAACGCGAGCTCTGAACAACAAGGTTGCCGGTTCAATTCCTGCATGGGATGGTGGGCTGCACCTCCTGCAACTAAAGATTGAAAATGGTGACTGGACTTGGAGCTGAGCTGTGCCCTCCACAACTAGATTGAAGGACAACTACTTGACTTTGAGCTGATGGGCCCTGGGGAAAAAAACACACTGTTCCCCAAATTCTCCAATAAAAAATTAAAAATAAAATGTATGTGTACATACATATGTGTGTATGTACATAATGTACATGTGTGTGCAATAATGTCTTTCTGTCTTGCAAAATAAGGATAATTTCACCATAATGTTTTTATGCACACTCTTCTAGGAAATAAAATGAGCTCTACTGTTAGTTCTTGCATCTCACTGGCTTATACCATTTGAAATTTTTCCATAGTCTTTTTATAAAGTCAATGTTTAGAATTCAGATTTTCAGTCCAGAAGATTTGATCACAGCAGCTGCACAATTCTGTTTGTATTGACTAATAAATTGCTTGCTCTTAATCTTATATTTGGGCTTACTCTGACCAAAAATGTTACGTGGCAATCCCTTTTATAAGCAAAGAAATCTTTGCAGTAAACACAATTATTTCTGCAGCACCTTCTTTGAGCAGAATGCTATGCTAAGCTCTGTGAATAATATAGATGAAATTTCTCCCTGTCTTCAGAAGCTCACATCATGGAGAGACAGACACATTTATTCACTCCAAATATTGAGTGCTGCCATATATGTTGGGCATGTACTACAGAATAACTTTATACCCGTAGGAAACGATGTATCGTGAATTCTATAACAAAGATTCAAATTCTTTGGATACTATAGGAAAGGAGAGATATCTTTGGATTAGGATTTATTCAGGACATGTTATTTGAAGTTGGCCATGGAGGATTGATTGGACTTTGACAGGTGGAAATTGAGTGGGAGAAGGACATTCTTTGTAGAAGGGACTGCATGTCCATATACACTCACAGGTAAACTGAGATTCAAAATATGCATCTACTTTTGATACTTTTATTGTGTTCCTGTACTACAGAATACTTTTATCCAATGACTCAAAAAGAATACCACTATGATGTAATTATCTGAAGGATACTCAGGTCATTCAGCTTCTTGAATAGCACATAATCACATGGGAAAAGGTGATTACTTTAGATACAGCTGACTGGGTTGGAGTTGGCTTAGGTGGTGAGCTCGGGAGGCAGTAAGCTGGATAATGGGTGGTGGTGTGAATTTATCTTACAGTTCTATATGTCAGAAGTCCAGCATGGGTATCATTAAGCTAAAATCAAGGTGTCAGCAGGGCTGGGTTCATTTTTGGAGGTTCTGGGGATAATCATTTCCTTGTTCATTTAGGTTGTTAGCAGAATCTACTTCCTCACTGTTGTGAACTGATGTCTCCATTTTCTTGCTGGCTGTCAGCGGAAGGCTGTTCCCAGCTTCTAGAGGCCACTCATATGTCTTGGCTCATGAACCCCTTCTTTCATCTTAAAAGGCAGCAACTCTTCTGCTTTCCACTATTGAGGACTAATGTGATTCCATTGGGTCCACCTGGATAATCCAGGCTAATCTCCCCATCTCAAAGTCCTCAACCTTAATCACATTTGCAAAGTCCCTTTTGACATGTAAGGTAACATTCACAGGTTCCAGGATTAGATTGTGGACATTTTTCCAGGACAATTATTTGGACTGCCACACAGCGCCCTCATCTCTTATAATACCTCCTGGAAGTGTAGCCAGTGGCAGAATAGAGGACCACGTATGCTCCTGTTGGGGTGTTGTGGGTATCAGTAGCAACAGTCACAGCAGCAAATCTGGGATCTTAGATGGATTTTAGCTCATCAGTGAACCCAAAGTCCAATAAACCTTTTAAGGTAAATGTAAATTTCTAATTATACATTTTTCTCAACAACTAACTATACATTTTCCCAACATCTAACTATACATTTTCCCAACATCTCTACCCTAGCTAGTATAGAAAATGTGGAATTCAGCCCCTGCTGAATATATCCCCTGCCCAAATTGAATTTGTCAGACTGAGGGAGAAGCAGTGTGGGGACAGAGTCCCAGAGAGCAGTTTCTAGGCTCTGGGCCTCATGTGGAAAGGTGCTGGCTCAGGTAGTAGATGGCCATCAGCTGTGACTAGTTGGCCATCAGCTGTAACCAGTTAGCCATTAGCCACTAATATAACTGCCATGGCTGAGCCCACAAACGCGGATTGCAGTTAGCAAGTGGGGTTGGTTGGCAGAGAAGTGGATGGCAGGTTGTGGATAGTGTGGCTCTGGCTTCCTGTGTCTCCAACCCAGCTGCCAGCGAGACTACAGTGGTATGAACCCCCTATCTGTGGCTCCGTTGGTGTTCCTTTTCGGCCTCATCATATCCTGTGTTCTTGTGCGGGGAGTGGGGCCAGAGACCTTGGATGGAGGGGGAGAAACAGAGTTAGGGAGTGGTAAGCACTACCACAGAGGAATAGAATGTTAGAGCTGTCCAAAGGCGCCAAGGTATCATTTAGCCATATTAGACCTTTTAGGAAGCTTCTTGGGAATGGACTCTACCCTTATATCTAGTTCCCTGTTTTATCCCCAACATCTAAAACATTGTTTTCCACTTAGTGGGTGTTCAATAAATAGTTGTTGACTGACTATGTGGAAACTTGGGTCAGAGACGTGAATTGATATGATTATGGTCACACAGTTGGTTATGGTAGAGCTGGACCTAGAAACTAGTTTCGATTCTTTATTCTTTCAAATTTAGGAGGCAGCTCCTGGAAAATGACCTACTTCAACAATTGAAGCCACCTGTATGATTTTTTTTTACCGTACACATCGCACTTCTTGCTATATGAAATATTACTAACCAAATCTATCAATTTAATGTCTGAAACGTGAGTCAAGAGACCTGAGTTCTGTTTTTCCTCTATTCTCTTTCTTCATGACTGAGGCAAATTACTTAACCTGTCTAAACTCAGTTCTTCATCTGTGTGGGGGCAGAGCCCCAGAAAGTAGTTTCCAAGCTCTCAGCCTCACATAGACAGGTGCTGGCTCAGGTAGTAAATGGCCATCAACTGTGATGGGATGGCTATCAGCTGTGGCTAGTTGGCCGTCAGCTGTAACCAGTGAGCCATTGGCCACTAATATAACTGCTGTGGCTACGCTAGCAGAGAGAGAAAGAATGGGGGCTAGCAAGAAGATGGCGGCTGGGCTGGCAAGCGCAGATTGCAGTTAGGATGGCTGGTTGCAGACAGTGTGGATCCAGCCTCCAGTGAGAGTATAGTGCCACCGGTGAGAATATATTAGTATGTCTCCCCTACCTATGGCTCCGTGGGTGTTCCTTTTTGGCCTCGCCATATCCTGCGTTCTTATGTGGGGAGCCGGAGCAGAGACCCCGCAGGCCGCCCTGCCTGAAAAATGGCGCAGCGAGCAGGGTCTCCCCCACGACAATCTGTCAAGAGCAAGGCTAAGGTTCCTTTCAGCTCTTATGTCCTGTGATTCTACATTTCATGAAAGCTAATGAATAAGTTTACTCAAGGACCATATGTCTGAATATCGTTATATCAGTGTTCTTAAAGTGTGGTCAGAAAATCACCTCTATCAGAATCACCTGAAGTCCTTTAAGGATGCTTATTTTGCAATTGTTAAAAAGAATCAGTTATATGTATAGTTGTTGATTTGCAGGGATTTCCATTGGGCTGTATTTCCTAACCCTTTTCACCTCTATAATCATGGTACCCACAGAAAGTAATTATATTTATGTGGTTTATTGGGGTAACGAACCTTAAACTGTCTCTTTGACAATGTACATCTCACAGAGAAACTCTGCCATAAATATCATTGAGTGAGAAAAACAAGTTGTAGAAAAATATATATGATCCCATTTTTTTCAAGACAATGCCAAAACTCTGTATGACTATATATAAATATGTCTGCATGAATATGTATATTTGTATGATTATGTGTTAGGTTATATTAATATAGATATACATTATAAAAATATTGAAAGGAACATACCAGGTTGTTAATGTAGGGGAAGAAAGCAGGGAAGACAAAGGATAAAAAATTTTTTTAGGTGAAAACACTACATGTATGCTATGACTCTATTTTTGCATTTATGTAAAATAATGTATTTGTATATAAAGACCTTTAAAAAATAAAATAAAAAAGTGCAGATCCAGGGCCTCTAACTTAGGTCCTTTAAAGCAGAATCTCAGTGACACAAAGTGAGGGGAGGCGGGTACTTGCATCATTAACAAGTATTTCAAGTGATTCTGGAACAATGAAGCCTGTAAATTTTTGCATTAACTGCTAATGTCATTAGCTGTAAACACGGCATATTTGGAAATTTCCCTTCTGCAATGCAGGCTCAGCTGATCCTCTTTGTCTTGGAACATAGTAGATGCATAATAAATAGTTGATTATTTGGGTCATTTGGGCCGCTGGTAGAGGGAGTGAGGGCTAAAGTGATGAGAGAAGCAGATCAGCTGGGCAAGATCAAGGCCAGGAGAGATGAGGAAAAGCACCTAAGAACAATGGGCTGTCATTTTCAGACATTCAACAAACACTTGTTAGGCACTAAATAAATGCAGGGCATTTTTCTATATCTAATATCATTTACTTTTTCAATAACCCTTTACAGACCAACAGAGGTGACGTGAGTAGCACACGTAGGACACATTCTGAGCACCAAGCAATTAATCAGACACCAGCAGTTGCTGAGGATAGGCTGGTGAGCACAATAGATTGTTTGCTCGTTTTCATATCTAGAATCTTGCAGCTCTGCCATGATCATTCCTATTGCCATTTATTAGTTGACACTCCTAGTCTGCTGCCTTTGTCATATACTCCAACCTGGATCCTGCCAAAGACAGATTACAGCAAAACATGATTTCTGTCCATCCTCTCTAGCTAGTGTTTTCACAGCAGGAAGAAAGTATTTCCCAGCTAACCATAGTGCAAGCCTCCAAAAGGCCAAAGCAACTAACTCTAGTTCCTTCCAATTCTTAGGCACCTGCCAAATGAAAAAAATTCTGGCTCTGTAGATTTATCTGCTAAGTGCTTTTCTGTTAGAGCAGAAGGAAGATTAAAGTGGAAAAGGGATGCCCTTAGTTCAGGGGTGAGGCAACAAATGGTAAAAATAAACTCCTTACACATACCCATTTTTCAGTAACCTCATCCCTGGTGTTGGGGAGTGAATAGGAAAAATCAGAGTTGCAAATCTTGTACCCAAATGCTCGAAAGTAAACAAAAACGGCATCTTTTTGTCGTCCACTAATATTAACTTAATCTTTCGACTTGCACCCCATCCTCCCATCATTTCCGGAGAAGTAGCCATTTTGCAGATTCCGGAGGATGGGAACAGAGGCCGGATCCTGGCACTGAATCTTATGTTTCCCTCCGCGGAGAAAGTCCGGGTCACTAGCAACGAAGCTGTCTCCGTGATTTGGCAGCAACCTAGAGTCGGAGGGACCGGAAGACTGGAGGCTGGGATTTCCAGGTGGGGGTCAAAGGTGTGGAAAATTCTTCAGTCAGGGCTGGGCCCGTCCAGACGTAATCTTTGGAGTCTGGTGCGCAGCTATTCCGCTCCCTGTGGTCTCCGCCGGGTGCCGGAAGCGTGGTTAAATAGCTCCTCCTTCCCCAGGTGTGCAGCCTGCATCCCAGGCTGCCTTTCCAAGTTGGAGCAGTCGTGTCAGTGGGTCTTTCTTACCCACAAAATACTACCTCTTCCCCAAGTCATGTTAGGTCACAGGGGCCGATTTTAAATTGGTGATAATACAATCAAGTCCACACAGACGTGTTGCTGGTCAAGATGCAGAACCTCAGTCGGCGGTTCCACTGGCAGTAGGATGGATCACGCTGCTCCCGGCTCCCTCCGCCCTCAGTCGTAGCCAAAGCCCGGAGCGCTGGATCCAAGCCCAGAGGAACGGGACAGCGAACTGGATAAGCGCAGCCGGCCCGGAGCCCGTCGCACCGGGCATGCTCAGTGGCGCGGCCGGCTGGGTGGCCCGGCGAGCTGCACCCGGATCTGCTCGGTGGCGGCGACGTGACCGCGCAGGGGGGCGGCGGCCTCGCCTCGTCTCCCTCTCTGCGCCTGGGTCCGGTGGGTGACGCCGAGTGCGAAAGAGATGTCGGATTTCGACAGTAACCCGTTTGCGGACCCGGATATCAACAACCCCTTCAAGGTGAGCGATGTCCCCAAGCATCTCCCGCCGCAGAGACGCGTCGTTGTTTGTGAATACAGACAAGTTCCTTCGAACCCACTGCGCCCGCCCCTCGGCTCCTCTCAGCCGCCTAGATGGACTCGGGGCCGCCGCACCGCTTTTGGGGGGTCGCGCCCCAGGCCCGGTGTCACTCGTTTGGGGGTCGGACTGTAACCTCCGCCCTTCCCCATGTCCCTGACTGATGAGGATCGTGTCCTCGCACGGGAGTGGGCCCACACGCCGCGGGGGTGGGGGGTGTTCCTGGTCCGCCCTTTGGGAGCAGGGAGAGTGAGATACCTGGGCAGGTGGAGCTGTCAGCTGCCAGGCAAGTGTGCCGGCCGCGGCCGGGTCTGGGAGGCGGTGGAGGAGGGCTCGCCCTCTGGAGGGGTTGTCATGGGGACCCAAGGCGGCGGCGAAGTGCTGCGTAGGGTGATGGCAGAGGTGGAGGAGAGGTGAGGGCCCAGAGTACGCTGCAAAAAAAAAAAAAGGGTTATGTTTTTATGTTTTAAACTTGTGTTGCGCCCAAATACCACCAGCAGCGCTGCCATTTCCCCCTCCCTACCTTTAGGCTGAGGGTGAGGGTCTGATAGCAAAAATAAGCACACTTGCGAAAGAATAGTGCACGTGGACGATCAGCTTCCTACCTAACTGCTCTTAGTAAGGTAAACGACGGGATATTTTCCAAAGCTCCTGGTGCGTCATTGGTTCTCTGGACTGTATGAGGATACCATTTCCCACATGAGCTGTTTTCCTTCTTGGAATCTGCCTTATCAACTCCCGCTTCGGAAGGGTTTGGCACAGGACTGGGCAAAGGAAGAAGACTAAGGAGTTCATTATCTGCTCTTAATGCAACATCTAAATAAGTATCTCTTTAAAAGTGCTCCAGGTTTCTTCTGAGCAAAGCTTGCTTGGCACGTAAAAGTTGTTTCAAAATGTTGGTTGAAGTTCATTGTTTCTTAATTTCCCCAGGACATGGGCAGTAGTAACTTGAATTTGTAGTCGTACACAATGAAATAGAAACTGTAATTTGTGGTCACACAAGTGTCATTTCTCACTTGCTGAGTTCACATCTCTTCTTTTTACTCCTGGTTTTTTCCTTTTACCAAAAATCCTGCAGGAGGAAAAATATTCCTGCTTTGATTATTAGCCTGATCATTTCATGGAGGATTATGTTAATTAAATGATCCTGAGTATTACTGACAACTTTGTAAATGTAGAATAGATCCAGTCTCTATTCCTTTACCTGTCATGTCACTTAAGAAAGTTCTATACAACTGGCCTGGAACTTTCAGGTTTTAACAGATACATGGTTACACTTGCAGAAGAAGTACTCCCTCTCCCCCAGAAGTTTAACATTTAGTATTCCATCATTTCATGTTGCGGAAAATTGGATTATTATATTTCATAATGTGCCAAATGGACGTTATATTAAAACATTTTAAAGGCATAACATTAAGAACCTATTAGCTTTTCCTAATTCAGATAGTTCATTGATGCATGTGACATTTTGGCTGTTTTCTATTTGGTCATTCCATTTCATGGCGCATTTTATATAGCTGGTTCTGTTGTTAGTGCACGCTGTCGTCTTAGCCCAGACTGCTCATTTGTGACATCTGATTGTTGCCATGACACTTTCCTCTTCTGCCACACATAAGGTTGCTGTAGTAATTCTAAACTCAAAAGTGGTTTTAAATACTCATTCATTAAGACATAAAATTATAAACTTTTTTGTTCTTTGTAAGTGGATGTACTCAGAGAATAATAATTATTCAAGTTCATAAGTATTTCAAGGGATGGGTAATTTAGGCCTAAGGAAGATTTGATTGTACACACATTCCGTATGGTTTTTCCTTGTTTTTGGTGACTGTCATAGCACTGTGTATCTGACCCTTTTCCATTTGTATCTAGCTGTATCTTCTCAAAGTAAAGCTTTATGTTTATAGCATATTCTTTTTTTCTTTCTACTTTTGCCTGCCTTCTATGTAAATGTGATTTTTGAAATAGCGTTTCTGGTCCTCTCTTACTTAAATATAAAAAGTTGCTAGATTTGTCTTTGTGTTATCTTATAATCATCTTTCTTTTCAAATCTGTTCTTATTTTCACTATTAGAAAATAAAGTTCATATTTTCAAAATATGTGATATTTCACATTTGGCAACCACCTCATTTCTTCTTGATTAAAAACTTTGATTTCCATTGCCTTTTCAGTTTTTTAACATTTCCTTCACTTTTATGTGAGGAACGCTTTTGCCAGCACCTTCATTTGAGTCATTTGTGAAAATAATTTCTGAGGATAATATCCTTACATGATGTGACTACAGTGGTTTATTTGATTTTATTAGTTGTTGTAGTTATTTGCTGGATTTGATTCATTTTTTGAGTGCCTACTTTATTCTAATGGTTGTGATAGGCTCAGTGAATGAATTTATAGCATTTGAATAGTTTTCATTGTGGATCAAGAAACTTGGAATAACTGGAAATGTATAGTAATCTGAAAGAAAATAGATATGGATGTTTCTGATAATCCATTCTTGGATTGTTATAAAGTGGTTTTAAACCTAGAGAGGAAAAATATTTTTTGTATAGTCAACGTGTATGTATTGAATAATTGCTATATGTCCTTTGTTTATCTGTTCAGTTACTCATTCAACAGACATTAAAGAAATATCTCTGTCCTTAAGGATATTAGCCTAACATGGAGACAAACATATTTGGAAAATGAAATAAGAGGAGAGAGTTCAATAACCAGTAATATAGGCTCTTATAAGTTACTGTAGGAGTGTATGGAATGAATGTATCTTGTTCAACGAAGGAAACAATAAGTGGTCAGAAAATCTTCATGCCTTCTAATATGCTTTAGTATAAATATGCTAATTAAGTGGGTTAGAAAATTCATTTTGGAAATGACATTTAAAGTAATTTTTAAAGTAAGAAAATCAAAATTTCAAAGCAGGGAAAGGAAAATCTTAGAATGTATTTAGTCAGATCTCATTCTATGGATGAAAAAAAGCCCAGAGATGAATGATATTTTACATTTGGCAACCATCCTTATTTCTTCTTAATTAAAAACTATTAGACTTCCATTGCTGACTTGCTGACTTGCTCATTGTTTTACATGCGGGTGTAGGGAGTGCAGAATTGGCAGCAGAACTTAGATCTCCTGATTCCTAGTCCACTGCTGATAGCACTGTATTTGGTTGCATTTCTGACACCAAAATTCTTGTTTTGTATTTGGAGCTTTGACTTGAGGCTCTCATGGGGAGACAGCAGAGGGTAGTTTTTAAGTTTGTGCTCAAGAGCTTTAAAAAACCCCAGCAAAATCTGGCTTTGTCATTAACCAGCTGTGAGACCTTGGCAAGTTACTTAGCTTTTCTATACCTCAGTTTACTTTCTGTAAAATAGGATAATGGTACCTTCTCCATAGGATTGCTAATAGGATTAGGTGAACAAACATTTAATGTGTAATAAGTGTTCAGTGCATGGTGGCTTTCATATTATAATAAGTAGTATAATAGTACTTCAAGAAATTGTATTTAATTATAAATACTTATATTCTTATTAATTTGGTGAAGTTCATTTTCCTTTTGAATCTTCTAGAGTGCTATTAGTAGCTTTTTGGCAGGTCATAGTTGGGAAATCAAGGCCAAAAATAATTAGTTTGCTCTAAGTCACTCTGCTAGACTAGATCCAGGTTGTCAGAATTCTAATGCTTTGTCACTGTGTATGCTTCCTCTCTAATTAAAGAACTCTGTATTAAAATTGAGTACAATGTCTATTTTGTTTTGGCCTCAAAAATCAATTATACTCTATATAAATCATCTCTTAAAAATGGCCTACAACTCAGTATTCTTATTTGTGTTATCTTTTAATTTACAGTAATTTTGCTAGTATTCTAAGAGTTTAGTTGAAATTGAAAATTGAAAATCTTGTCATTAAAAGGTGACCTATCATAATTCAAGGATGTTACCCATTTTGTTTTCATTTACAGTTAGTTGATGTCACTCCTCCATTATCCATTTAAAATTTAAGATTGGAGGTTGGATAGCACTAGGAAAGGATTTTTGAGGATTTCTTCTGTGATAGTCTAACTTCTCAAACTTTATCTTTCAACTTTAATCTGGACATAGTGATAGTAGTTGATGATCTGTATTTTACATTCGGTAAGCTGTGTGAGTTCCCACTTTCCTCAGGCTGGTATTTTTTTTTTTTTGTAAATTTTATTGGGGAATATTGGGGAACAGTGTGTCTCTCCAGGGACCATCGGCTCCAAGTCCTTGTCCTTCAATCTAGTTGTGGAGGGCGCAGCTCACTGGCCCATGTGGGAATCTAACAGGCAACCCTGTTATTCAGAGCTTGTGCTCTAATGAACTGAGCCATCTGGCTGCCCCCAGATATTTTCTTAATATGTATCACCAGTGTGATATAGTTTCTTAAAAATATATATTGGGTTAAATGAGATTAGTGACCAGTTTCTAAAAATGAATCTATAATATTCTATTTTATTGTCTGTCCCACAGGTATTGTCTTCAATTCCAAGTGCCTATTTAAAGAGTGCTTTAAACAAAGTAGGGTGTGCCCAAAGAAGAAGTCAGAATAGTCTGGAATCAGATCCTAGGAAGAATAATTTACATTTAAATTACTCTATGGGTTTCCTCTACAGAACCCTAAAGGGAAGTATGATATTTGAAGAGTTCTTGGTTGAATGGCAAAACCCTGTTCTTGCTTCAGGAAAAAAAAAAAAAAATCTAAGGCTAATTGGCAGAGTTTACCTGAAGATAGATTTTGTCCTAACAAAGATTTAATAACATCTGTTAGGATAGCTTGACAATGTTTTTTTGGTATGGAGTTTCCCAGCACTTGAAGGAATTCGAACAGAATTTGGATGAACTATCTATTAGAGATGCTGAGGTAGAGATTTGTATGTCAAGTTTTTTTCTACTTTGAAACTCTGCAATTGTTACATTTTTTGTACCTGTATGGGCCATTTTGTGAATGTATAAACTCATCTTTTAATTTATTAGATATTGGCATTGAGTCTGATCATCTGAGCTAGAGAGGAGGCATGAATTCATGTTCTAGTGACCTACTTACTTCTCTAAGCCTCAACGTCCACTGAGGGAGCAGCTTATACAAAGGGGATCATGTCCTCTATTGTGTGACCTTTGCCACCCTGGCCTCAGCTGACTGATCTTACCAAAGGTACCTGGCCCAAGAGAAGCCAGTCTCTCAGTTGATCTGGAGAATATAAGATTGCTTAGTCCAAAAATTTTGCCCCAATAGGAGCAAAGATAGTTAACTGCGCTATTTTAGGAAAGTAGACTGAAAGCTCAGAGAAGAGGTCACGTAGTTGTAGTGGGAATAATCATGGAAAGACATGAGGACAACCAAATTGTCTTAATCACGAAACACTGGAGTAACAATTGTCTGACCTGGGCTTCTAAGGGTCATTTTCTAGAATTCCTATCCCTTATTAGAGCTGCTCTTGAACTGCAAGAGATGTTGTAATGTCTTGAAGCGTTCCAGTCTCTGAAACCCGGCATCCTTCTTTCTGTGTGTATGTTTAAAAGACCCTCCCTTCCCAGCATTTGAGGTGACGCGAGTCTGTTTCTTTGAACCAGAATTACCAAAAGCTAAATGAGAGGTAACATTTTCTTACCAAAGCCATGCTAGAATTAAACCTGTTTTTGGTAGAGGAATGCAAATCTGAACACTATGAGACATTTTTAAATGGGGGGAAATTTCCCCACTTTCAGTAGGAGTGGAAATAAAAGGCTATGTGGCGGTTGGTTGGATTGGACTTTGTACCAAGTCTTTACTTTCATTCTGTTTCATTTGTTCCTACTGAGGCAGCCTGTACTGTCCTATAGCTTCTGACCTCGCAGGGTAGGCTGCTGTGGAGCCCCTGGTCCCCTTCCTTGTGCAAGAACTGCCGCAAGAAGTCCTTGTAGACCTGTACACAGAGAGCGATCTAATAATCTCCTCTTTGTGATTTGGCCTTGGGTGCTTTTAAAAATTAGTAATGCTAGTTCATCAGTTGATGGACATTTGGATTGTTTCTATCTTTTGACTATTGTGATTAATTCTGCTGTATATAGGTGTGTACAAGTTTTTGTTTGAACACTTGTTTTAAGTTCTCTTGGTTATATACCTAGAAGTGGAATTGCTGGGTCATATGGTAACTATGTTGAATCATTTGAGGAACTGCCATACTGTTTTCTAAAGTGGCTGCACCATTGTATATGTATTCTTGCCAGTCGTGTATGAGGGTTTCACTTTTTCTGCATCCTTGTTAACACTTGTTATTATCCGTTTTTGATTTTAACCAAAAAATCAAAAGTATCTCATTGTGAAGTATCTCATTGTGGTTTTGTATTCCCTTGACGGCTATATGATATTGAACATATTTTTATGTGCGGATTGGCCATTTGTATATCCTCTTTGGAGAAATGTCTATTTAGATCCTTTGCCAATTTTTAAATTGAGTCATTTGCCTTTTTTGTTATTGAGTTATAAGGGATTTTTATATATTTTGGGTACAAGTCCTTTATCCAGGTATATGATTTACAAATATTCTATTTGTAGATTGTCTTTTTACTTTCTTGATAACATCTTTTGAAGCACGAAGTTTTAAGTTTGATTAAGTTCAAATTACATTTTGGGGCTTGTATTTTGATATTGTATCTAAGAATCCTTTGTCAAATCAGAGGTAATGAAGATTTAATCCTATGTTTTCTTCTAAGTGTTTTATAGTTTTAGTTCTCACATTTAGGTTTATGATTAATTTTGAGTTAATTTTTGTTTACGGTGTGAGTATGGTTGAACTTCATTCTTTTGTATGTGGACATCCAATTGTTCCAACACCATTTGTTCAAAAGACTCTTCTTTCCCCATTGAATGATCTTGACACCCTTGTCAAAAATCTCTGTACATTCCTTATCCATTTCTTGCAAAAGAAATGGAGACTTTATCTAAAAAGCCGCTTATAGAGAATGGCTCCCAAATCCTTGATGATTGTCCCTAGAGTAGGTGTGTGTATATACACACACTGGGGGTGCCAAAAAATGTATACACATGACATATTCATCTTTTGTTATTGGTATATATTATGACAATTTTAATACAGTTTTCCTTTATTGAAATGTGTATACTGTTTTTGGGCACCCTCTGTATGTATTAGCTTGCCCAACTTTCAAAATTGCCAGCTAGTGTTGAAACTGTTTCTAAATCGCTGCTTGCTTCAAGTCTAATGGTGGGTTTTACACTTGTTTTTAGATTGTAATTTTGAACACACTATCAATGCTACCAACTTGATTATTTTTTCCTTAAAAGAAACGTGTTCATTTATTTTACAAAATACAGATGACTTATTACTGAATACATTTTTGCATATAAACAAAAATATTGGAACCTCTAATAAAGCAAGGGAATAAATGTATATTATAAAGTGTTACGCATTTTGAGTATTGTGAGATCAAACATTGAGTGTTGGTGAACTCGAACTAGGAAGAAGGGATTTGTGGGCGTTATACCCTGATAACTTGAACTTGATTGATAACAGAAGAAAAAATAGACTTTTGAATGCAAGTGACTTACGTAGTATATGTAGCTATTAAATTCTTTTGCTTATCAAACAATCAAAATAACACGTATTGTAGAAACATTATATACACAACAACTACTGGTAATTTGCACTTTGTCCAAGAGAAATAAGCAATGGCAGAGTTGTGTACATTCTGGTGACAGCTGTTTTACCCGTGGGAATTCTCTGATGGTGGATGGAATCCTCGTATGGATATTTGGAATATATAGGGAAAGTGGTGAGAAAGGAAAGTGGGAGGTGATTGAGAAAGAGCAATCAGGAATATCTGCCATCATGGCCGGGGACTGGTACACTAGTGTAATTTTACCACCATTTAGCAATTTTCCTAGAGCTGTTGGATGCTTGTTTTCGGTTGATTTAGTCAGTCTTGTGGTTTTATTTATGGCCTAGCCCTAAGTTTTGGTATCTTAGTCACAAATTTTAGTGGATTGCTTGCAAGTAAGTAGCATATTATAAAAATGCATTAACATGTTCCCTGAATTAAAAAGAAGTGTACTGTGTGCTTTTTCTATTTGATTAAACGGTTTTTTATGGAAATGTTTATATTTGAATCTCAGGGGAACTTCACCATTTAGAGTTGTGTTCACAAGCAAATGTTCTATGAACTATATATATTGCAGACAAAACATTTCGATGTTCTTGGCCTGGAGTTAGGGGGATCAGAGAAGGAGTAAATGAAGTTTGCAGAGGTCGGTCTTCTACTGTGTTTCCCCGAAAATAAGAGCCGGGCCATCAGCTCTAATGTGTCTTTTGGAGCAAAAATTAATGTAAGACCGGATATTATATTATATTATATTATATTATATTATATTATATTATATTATAAGACTGGCTCTTATAGTAAAATAAGACCGGGTCTTATGTTAATTTTTGCTCCAAAAGACACATTAGAGCTGATGGTCCGGCTAGGTCTGATTTTTGGGGAAACAGGGTAGTAGATAAAAGGGTGGCTCTGGAACTAGTCTGCCTAGGTTTGCTTCTCCACTTCCTAGCTAGGTGACCTTAGGCAAATTACTTAATTTTTCTGCCTTCAGTGTTTAGTTTTGTCTTTTTTTTTTTTTTTAATTTTTATAGCTTCAAGAGTTTTTCTTTTGAATTAAGACAAAGATGGGAAGCTCTTAAAATAAAAGATAAAGGAAATAAATAATGGTGCAAGATTCTTGGTTGCAACATATTTCATCCCTCACCTATATAAGGCGGACTACTTTTTATTAACTTTTAAACTCTTTGGTATTAACAGAAATAGTAACAAAAACAAGCATACAAATTACTGGTTGTCTTACAAAGCTTAGGGCTTTCAGAAGTTATTACATATCACAACTTGAACTGAGGGTAATAATGAGAGCTCATTTTATTTTTATGGCAAATCGTCTTGTGATGTAAGTTTTGTTTAAATATTGGAAAGTTGTATACTTCGTTGTTTAATGTTGGTGATTTTTGAAAAAGATACTATGTAGTTTATTATATTTGAGTCTAATAGTTTTTAAAGTTGTGATTACTTTTCAAAGTCATGGGAAGCTAGCTGGAGAAGAATCCCTTGTCTCACAATTGGAACTCGGAGCATTTCCCGCATGGCTGTGCTGTAGAGAATGCTTCGATTTGGTGGTCCTATTATTTTAAGTATTGGGGAGCTTAACCACCAAGTTACAAAGAGTACCTTATGTAGCCAGAATTCATTTCATAAGAAAATGTTCTATACATTTGTTCTCAAGTGGAAAAGCTACACTTAAAAGTTCAGTGTCTATAATATGACTAAAATGGGAAGACTTTTTAAAATTTGTTTACAGGTCTTTGCTTGCCACATTTAGTGGTACTTGTTCTGGTATTTCAGTATTTAATAAAGAAGGAGGACAGGAAACCTATTCATCTTGGTGGAGAATGACTGTGATGAAACAAACTTGGTTTGTGTGCAAAAATCTCTTGATAATTTACTTAAAATAAGAGAAATCTACGTGGGAGGACCCTGTTCTCCCATCCCTAGGATATCAATTCAGTGGCTCATTCATTAGTGGCTCATTCATTAGTGATTGAACTCATGGGTCAGGTGAACAGACATACTATGATCAAATGCTTTCCTGTTCTACATGATTAACCTTTTTCACATCTGTAGACTTAAGTGCATTACTATTGAGGCACTTCTACTAGCTACCCAGTTTCTCAAATTTCACAAGAAATTTTGGTAATTTAGTGTAATTGGATGCTAAAATAAAGTATCCAGTTTGCAGGTATTCCAACTCAGGTGTCATCGTAGGCCCTGATTGCTAACCCCCCTACGCTGTCTCTCCTTACTTCTTTCCTATGAGCATTTCTTGTTATTTAATGAGGGCAGTGAGTGATTTGGTATTTAGATTTTAAAGACTTATGGATTTATCGCTGATTGGCAACATTTATTCCAGGAAATATTACATCTGATTATCTTTTCTTTAAACAATTTTGAGATGTAATTCAGATACCATGCAGTTTACCCATTTAAAGGGTATGAGTTAGTGGTTTGTAGTTTGTATATTTATAGTCGTGCAGTCATCCCTACTATCCATTTTAGAATGTTTTCATCACCCCAAAAAGAAACCCCATACCCAGTCATTTCCCATTTCCTTCTAACTCCTCTAGCCCTAGGCAGCCACTAACGTCCTTTCTGGACATTTCATGTAAGTGGAATCGTACAATATGTGATCTTTTATGATTGGCAGCTTTCACATAACATAATTATTCAAAGTTTATTGGTATTGTAACATGTATCAGGATTTCATTTCTTTTTATTGCCAAATAATATTCCATTGCATGGAAATACTACATTTTATTTCACCATTCATCTGTTAATATAAATTTGGGTTGTTAGTACTTTTTGACTGTTAGGCATAATGCTGCTATGACTATTTGTATACAAGTTTTTGTGTGAACATACGCCTTCATTCTCTTGGATATATACCTAGGAGTAGAATTGCTAGGTCATACGGTAACTGCCAAACTGTTCCAAAACGGCTGTACCGTTTTACACTCCCTCCAGCAGAGCATGAGGATTCTAATTTTTTTCACATTCTTGCCAACACTTGTCTGACTTTTTGGTTATAACCATTCTAGGAGGTGTGGAGTGATACTTCATTGTAGTTTTGATTTGCATTTCCCTGATGACTAATGATGTTGAACGTCTTTTCATGTGCTTATTGGTTATTTGTATATTTTCTTTAGAGAAATGTCTGTTCAGATCCTTTGCCCATTTTTAAATGGTGTTATTTGTCTTTTTTATTATTGAGTTAGAGTTTTTAGTATATTTTAGGTATAAGTCACTTATCAGTTATATATTTGCAAAAATTTCCTCTAATTCTGAGGTTGTCTCTTTGATTTCTTTATGGCATACTTTATGGCAGGAAAGTTTTTAATTTTGGTAAAATCCAGTTATTTTTTCCTTGTGCTTTTGCTGTCATATCTAGGAAGCTATTGCCTAACTCAAGGCCTTGAATATTTACTCCTGTATTATCTTCTAAGAGTTTTAGTTTATACATTTAGAGCTTTGATTCATTTTGAGTTAATTTTTATATGTGGTCAAAGGTACTGGTTGTGTAAAGTTCTTTATTTTTAAAATCTTCAAGGGTGTATTATAGCTATAAGACATTTTGGTACTATCTGAATGCTCAGTTCTTTACCCTATTGAATGCTTTAGACGTCATTTGTTTGGCTTTTTGCTGCTGCCCTGTCTTCAGAGATGTTATCTCTTTTTGAGTGGCTTTCGTGTAGTTCCTGTAGCTCAGATACGATGCCACACAGAGTATAGTGTACAATTTGGAATAGTAGGACCCCTTTACTTTAGTGGCATCTCATAGCATTTGCCAGTGGACCATCTAATTCTTTTGCCAATTGACGGATTTCTGTTGTTTTGGTTAGATGATTAATGTGACTGAGTGGGTCCAATGGCATAATTTGAAAAATAAACAGAGCATATTCTCAGTCTTGATCAACCAGTATACTTAAAGTGGAGAGTTTGCCAGTTTAATAAGGTCTTTATAGTTACTTAAAATTTTTTAAATTGCTGGGACTGTATTAGAGCGTAAAGAGCTTCAAACTCAGTTCTCTTGAAGAGATTGCCATTGAAGATGGAACAAGAGTACATTATTTATTTAGCCAAACATATGGAGCTCTGAAAGGGAATTAGACACCGTGATAGTCACTAGGGATACAAAGATAAAGACGAGAAGTCCCTGATGTCAAAGAATCCACACTTTACTTCGGAGATATAATGCACTGTAAATGCTTTGCTGCTAAGAAACAAGAATAGCACATTTTTCAGATTGCAGGAGCAAAACTTCCTGAGAAGGTGATGCATAAGCTATCTTAAAGGAAAAAGAGGAATTGGTCAGTATTACAGCCTCATTTTCCCCTGAATGCACAGTTTGAGGCAGAAGGCTCATGTGCTATAGTTTACCTCCCTCATTTTATAGATGGGGAAACTCAGACTCAGAGGTTAATATGTCCAAGTTTACTCGGTAACTGTAGAACTTTGGACTAAAACCATTCCAGGTAATGGCTTTAATAAGGATAATGTGGGATGATTTCTCACAGCAATTGCTAAAAGTGCTGCCGATAATATAAGATAAAGGAACAAAGAAAGGATCAGACATCTTAATTTCATTTTGACTGTGGATAAATAACTAGAATTTGTTGCTGTCTATATTATTTAAGTCCCTTACATAGATCATTAATTATCTGGAGGGAATGCCCCCCAAATTATATTACAGGTAGAAATTATGTTTTTTTCCAAAGAATTCTTTAGAATGTAGGGTGTAATAGATAATGAAATAATTATTTTGACACTTAACGCTAGTTTAAATTAACATGGACAAATAGTGCAACTTAAGGTGTGGTTTGTTGGCTTTTAAGTTTTACTTGTGAGGGAAATCTGCTTGGGTGTGATTGCTTCACTTTTTTCTGATTTACTAAGGACTGATTTGGGTCCATCAGAATTAGTTGGTGAGTCTCTTTTAGGTTTAAGTAAGGCTTTCATGATTCTTGCAATGAAAATGAATATTAGTTTTTCAAAATCATGATTTCGTGAATAATTCCTAGTAATTATTAAGCACTTATAATGATTACAAAGGTTTTGTTAGAATACATGTTGTTTCAGAGTCACTGAGATTTTTATTGGCTTCTCAAAGTTCTTTTTTTTTTAAATGATTGGGGGGCATTTAGAAAATGTACTTCTCCACCTAAATGAAATTCTCAGTATTTATTAGCTTCTCTATGATTATAGTAGCTCTGAGAAGTATAGCGTATGACAAAATTTTAACTCTCTGAAGTGAGGGTCTCTCATAGCCACTAGCTTGGGACTTCTCTTGTGTAGTCGCTTTGCCTAGTCTAGTGTATAATATTGATTGGATTAAGCAGAGCTGTTGAGTATTTTAAGTTATGTGGAGCAATGCGATGTTTCATTCAGTCTTTATTTGAAGAAATACTGTTCTAAATATAGATTTGTGTTCTTATTACATTTTCTTAGAACAACTTTGTCTTTGGAGTCAGATTTGAATTTGTATCTTGACCAAGTCACTTATTAACACTATAACTTGGGCAAGTTACTTCAATTTCTCTGAGCTGGTATTATCAACAGTGAAAGAAAGGATATAGAATCTAAGTCACAGGGCTGTTCTGAGGATCACATATTGAGATAATTAAAGAGTCTAGTATTATGCTAAACTAGGTGAATTCTTTCTCTCCTTCAGTCTGTCTTTGCTTTAGCCTTCAATTTCCCGTAGATATCCTTGATAGAATTGTAAATATGCATTTTCTTCTACATCTTTTAATGTTCAAATTATTATCTTTAGGTATCGTGAAAATGTGTGAGGAAAGTGTAAAAGTGTGGTGAAAGTCTGCTGCTATGTTATGTGAAAACATTGGATTGGGAAGCTTCTGATCAGATCTCTTACCATCTTTTGTAATTTTGAAAATCTTAGTGGAAATTTACCTTTGTCTGAGTTTGTTGTTTTCCTTTTTGCTAATACAACTGAATTTGCTCAAGTGGATGAAAATGAAATAATAATATAAGCCGGTTTTGAAAAAAATTGTAATGCCTACATCAGTATTGTCCAGTAAAAATATACTTTATGCTACATATGTATTTTAAAATTTTCTAGTAGCCATATGGAAAAAAAATAGGTGAAATTAATTTCAGTAATATGTTTTATTTAACTTCCCAAATCAAAATATCTTACCAACACATAATCAACATAAATATTATTGATGTATTTTACATTGTTTTCTGCTAAATCTTTCAAATTGGAAACATTGTGTGTTTTACGCATATGCTTTCAGCATATTTCAATTTGGACTAAATTTCAAGAGCGACCATATTATATAGGACAAGTCTAGACGAATAAAGTGTATTATTCCAACAGTAGGTGGGTTTTGCACTGTAAGCTGTGTGTAATAAAAGAATGTGAATACTTCTGGTGTCACGTTTGTCCTCCTTCCTTAGCAGTCACTTATGTAGATGGTGAGAGGTTACCCATCTTTGCAATTCCTATCCTATAAATGATTTCACCAGTTACTCATTGTCTATTCCCAAATTTTTGGAAATTTTCAAAGGCCTAAAATATGCTCTTTGATTATTGAGAGCATAAACCAAACTTAATATACATTTGTTCTCCTCACATTAATCAAATCTGCAGGTGTGACATGAGCTGTTTTGTATTTTGCGAAGCTCATTCTGGTTCATCGTGTAGATTGGGGAAAGGGTCAAAAGATGGGAAGGAGACCAGTAAAAAGGCAGTTTACATATGAGAAATACTAGCAGCTTAATCGGGTGGAGGAGGGGAGGGAAAGATGGAGAAGTGGACAGAAAGAAGAGTGAGAGAAGGGGCTGAAAGTAGCTCGAGGGCGATCTATGGTTGAAGGAATGTTTTTGTTTTTCTTTTCTCCTGTGTGTTTTAAAGATGACCGAGTCTTGAAATGTAGGTGTGAGGCATCCTGTTGAGAGGATGAACTTGAACATAGAGAGGACTAACTGACAGGGTAATCCTCAGGAAACGTGGGAAGAGATGCAATTTAGATATGGAGAAAATTTTTTTCCCCAGCTACGTTTTATCAAGTTGGCTTACGCTTTTGAACTGTAGGGACTATCAAACACTGAGAAAAATAAAGGATAAATTAAAGACTAGAGTTATATTTGTATTGTCCTCCTTTTTTAAATTGGAAGGGGAAGTGAAAGGAGAAGGTGAAACTAGAGTTAAATTAAGCAGCGATTTAATAGCACTTTTGGATCAGTAAGTGTGCTGGGGATCAGTATATATACTAGGGCGCAGTAACATGTCCATACTTACTAAAATCTTTCTCTCACAGCAGATTTTATTTAAATATAGTTAATGGCAATAAACTGTTTTTACAGAGTTTTAATGAATACAAAATGACAAAGAATAGTGGTTTTACCTTTTCTGGTTTAAGGCTCAGGTTACGTCAGGTGATGGAGGTTTATTGTAAGGATTCTTGTGGGAGGGAAGGAAACCCAACACGGTGAATCTCTGATTGTAATGAAACAGTCTCTGGGAGCTAACAAGTTGTTTCCTCAGTTCATACCCTTCTGCCTTTCATCTCCCTCCCACCAAGCAGTGGAAGGCATTTTCCTCTGAAATCAATACGTATAAAACATAAAAATTGATTCAAGTGAAAGTTAGGGGGTTGATCTCTGTCACCTTCTTTTCTGTCTTGTACCTGCTCATATGCTTCCTCCTTCTCCTCCTCTAGGCTCTTCTGAGGATCTGCAGCACACTGGGAAAACTCCTGTTTTACCAAGTCATTTCTTCCTAACTAGGATAGCAGTAACCCTGTAGGCCCTGTTTTTGCTTTGGTGATTCATCAGCAACTCTAGTAATTGAATTTCCTTCTCCCTTTTCTGGCCACTGTCTTACGACTTAGCATCTGTTTGTCTTTCTACTGTGCCTAGTGTCAAGTTCTTCTGCTACCAGTCTTTGTCTCATAGTCAAGCAGTTGAAGAAATGGGGTCTAATTGGATTGATTACTCATTATCCAATTAGTCACTTCTATTGGTGTCTGTCAGGCTTTATTATGTCCAGTTCTAAAAATGTCTGCCTTTGGCACAGATGCCAGTTCCTCATTCTTCCACATATAGCAGAGGTAATAGGGTCGCATGACATATAAAGGTTGGACTAAGAACTGCTTCTGGTTGCTTTCCTCATTAGGTGGCTCTGAGTGTTTTTGGCCTATTCATCGCATAAGATGTGCTGTACTTTCTTAATAGCTCAATCATTAACAGCTATTTTGTTTCAACCTTAGCTTGTTTTTCTAAATAATTTTTATTTTTATTTTTCAATGACAGTTGACACATTATGTTAGTTTCAGATGCACAACATAGTGATTAGACATTTATATTGTGATCACCCTGATAAGTCTAGTACCCATCTGACACCATACATAGTTATTACAATATTACTGACTATATTCCTTATGCTATAATTTACATCCCCCTGAATATTTTGTAATTACCAATTTGTACTTCTTAATCCCTTGCTCTTTTTCGCCCACTCCCCCAACCTTCCTCCCAGCTGACAACCATTAAAATATTCTCTGTATCTATGAGTTTGTTTCTGTTTCGTTTATCTTGTTTAGATTCCAGATATAGATGAACTCATATGGCATTTGTCTTTCTCTGTCTGACTTACTCCATTCAGCATAGTATTCTCTATGTTCCTCAATGTTGTTGCAGATGGCAAGATTTCATTCTTTTTTATGCCTGAGTAATATTTCATCACATGTATGTACCACGTCTTCTTTCTTTTTCTTTCTTTCTCTCTTTCTTTCTTTCTTTCTTTCTTTCTTTCTTTCTTTCTTTCTTTTTATTTCTTTTTATTTATTTTATTGGGGAAGGGGAACAGGACTTTATTGGGGAACAGTGTGTACTTCCAGGATTTTTTTCCAAGTCAAGTTGTTGTCCTTTCAGTCTTAGTTGTGGAGGGCACAGCTCAGCTCCAGGTCCAGTTGCCTTTGCTAGTTGCAGGGGTCGCAGCCCACCATCCCTTGCGGGACTCGAGGAGTTGAACCGGCAACTTTGTGGTTGAGAGCCCACTGGCCCTTGTGGGAATCAAACCAGCAGCCTTTGGAGTTTGGAGCATGGAGCTCGAACCGCCTGAGCCACTGGGCTGGCCCCCACCTCTTCTTTATGCGTTCATCCAATGATGGACACCCAGGTTGCCTCCATATTTGGCTACTGTAAATAATGCTGCAGTGAACTTATGGATACAAATATCCCTTCAAATTAGTGTTTTGGGTTTCTTCAGATAAGTACCAGAAGTGGGATTACTGGGTCCTTCTTTGTCTCTTGTTATAGCCTGTATTTTAAAGTCTATTTTATCTGGTATAAGTGTTGCTACACCAGCTTTTTTTTTTCCATTTTCATGAAATATCTTTTCATCCCTTTACTTTTAGTCTGTGTGTGTCTTTTGATCTGAAGTGAGTCTCTTGTAGGCAGCATGTGTAAGGGTCTTCTTTTCTTATCCATGTAGCCACCCTATGTCTTTTGGTTGGAGCATTTAACCCATTTACATTTAAAGTAATTGTTGATAGATATGTAATTATTGCCATTTTATTCATATTTTTTATCTCCCCCCCCCCCCCCCCCCCTTTTTCTTCAAGAAGTTCCTTTAACATTTCTTGTAATACTGTTTTGGTGTTGATGAACTCCTTTAGTTTTTTCTTCTGGGAAACTGTCTTTCCATTCTAAATGATAACTTTGCTGGGTAGCGTACTCTTGGTTGTAGGTCCTTACTTTTCATCACTTTGAATATTTCATGCCAGTTCCTTCTGGCCTGTTGAGAAATCAGCTGACAGTCTTATGGGAGCTCCCTTGTAGGTAACTAACTGCTTTTCTCTTGCTGCTTTTAAGATTCTCTTTGTCTTTAATCTTTGACATTTTAATTGTGATGTGTCTTGATGTGGGCCTGTTTCAGTTCATCTTGTTTGGGACCCTCTGAGCTTCCTGGGCTTGTATGTCTGTTTCATTTTAGAGAAGTTTTTTGTTACTATTTCTTCAAATAGGTTATCAATTCTTTGCTCTCTCTTTACTCCTTTTGGTACCCCTATGATGCAAATGTTGGTATGCGTAATGTTGTCCCAGAGGCCCCTTAAACTATCCTCATTTTGGGGGGTTCTTGTTTTTCTGCTGTCTGGGTGTTTTCTGCTACATTATCTTCTAAATCACTGATTTGATCCTCTGCTTCATCTAATATGTTGATTCCTTGTAATGTATTCTTTATTTCAGTTATTGTAGTCTTAATTTCTGACTGGTTCTTTTTTATGTTTTCTATTTGTTTCCCATCTCTTTGTTGAACTTCTCCCTGAGATCACTGAGCATCTTTATAACCAGTGTTTTGAATTCTGCATCTGGTAGAGTGCTTGTCTCCATTTTGTTTAGTTCTTTTTTTCTGGAGCTTTGTCCTGTTCTTTCATTTTGGTACATGTTTCTTTGTCTCCCCATTTTGGCTGCCTCCCTGGGTTTGTTTCTGTGTATTAGGTAGATCTGCTATGTCATCTGGTCTTGATAGAGTGGCCTTATGTATTAGGGGTCCTGTGGGGCCAGAGGTGCCATCACTTTGGTCACCTGAGCTGGAAGCTCCAGGTGTGTCCCTTGTGTGAGTTTTGTTTGCCCTCCTGTTGTAGTTGAGCCTTGGTTCTCTTTGCATGTCAGTGGGAGGGATTGGCCCTTGGACTGCTTGGTTGTGAGGACTGGCTGTGACTACAGTGGAGGAGCTGTTGTGCAGGGGATGACCCTATGGAGCAGGGTTCACTTTAGCAGGGCTCTGGTGCATTGCACAGTCTGCCCTTTGGATGTGTTGCCCATGGAGGAAGCTGGGTGGTGCTCTGACCTGGTCTGAAGGTGGATGCCAGGCATACTGGAGCCTCCTGGAGGGGCCCTGCTTCAGACCAAGTTCAGCCACAGCCTGTGCCCTGCTGGGGGCCATCTGGCATGAACCACAAAGAAATTTGCAGGTGGCAGCCACTGGCACCGGACTTGGTGCTGCCTAAATAGGGCAAGCCATGAACCGAGGCCAGCTGCTGCTAGTGCTGAGGTTGGGGCTGCTTAGCAAGAGGTGCAGGCATGCCAAGACCAGATGCTGCTTGTTTGGGGTTTGTGAACCTTTGAGAGATTTTAGGACAGGTTGCAGCAGAAGCCAGGATAGTCTGTTTGTATGGAAAATCCACTGGAAGTGGCTTGGGTGGGTTCACAAGTTGGGAGGGGCAAGGTCTCAGGGAATCACCAGGGCAGGGTGACCTGTGTAAGCCAGCTTGATGGAGACTCAGATATGGCAGCTGCCTGCATCTATATGCCTGGAAATGGGAAGGGCTCAACAAAGAAATAATGGATTCTGCCAGCACTTCTCTCTGGGAGAAGAAAGATGCACCTTTCCCCCTCACCCTGAAACCTGACAAATCAGTTCCTTCGTGTATGTCCCTGGCACCTTTTGAGTTGATACCTTAGCACTGGAGCTCAGAGTGAGTGAGTACACCACCAAGTAAGTCCATGCGCAGGCCCTTGAAGAGAAATGTCTGGGACTCCAGCAGCCCTCCAGGTGACTCAGCCATAATCTTCACTGGTTTTCACAGCTTATGGGGTCTTCGCTTCCCAGCACTACAACCCTGGGCTGGGGAGCCTGTTGTGGGGCTGGGACCCCTGGCTCCTTCAGGGGAACCTCTGCAGCCGAGATACACTGCCTGATTTTTAATGGTCACACGCAGGTGTCGGGCCAGCCTGTTCAGTGTCTCCACCCCTCCCACCAGTCGCGAGGTGGCTTCTTCTTTATGTCCTTAGTTGTAGAACTTCTGTTCAGCTAGACTTGAGGCGTTTCTCAATGATGGTTGTTCTATAGCTCAGCTATAATTTTGATGTGGTGGTGAGAGGAGCCAAGGATAGCGTTTTCCTACTCCGCCATCTTGATGGGAAATTTTCCATCCTTAGCTTGTTATTGGTGGTAATGATGATAACAGCCTCAGCTATCAATTTACTGAATATATTCCATGTGTAGGAACTGTATTAAGCATTTTTATATAGTGGCTAATGAGCTATATGATACATTTTACTGATGAAGTAACTGAGTCACAGTAAAATAATATGAAGTGCCTCGTTCAGTTTACAGCTTTTCATTAGTGGAACTGGGATTTGAATACAGGCAGTCAGCTTTCCAAACAATAAAGACGTACAATCTATAGCATAACATTTGAGAGCTGCAGCTGATGATGGTGATCGTCTATCATATTGCCCCTAGTTTGCACAGGAGAAAATTAAGAGTGTAGGTGATTTGCCTAAGGTCACAGAGGCTAGTCATTTTCAGGAACCCAGAATTCCTAAGTCCTAGACTAGTACTCTTTTTACTATAGAACAAATACCTAAAACATTCAGGGTTTTGAGTGTTAATCTTGAAACTCCATCCTATTAAGTGTTAGCAGATGTAATAAGTGATTAAGAATATTGGTTGTATAAAGTTATCCATGTAGACTTTTATGTTATTAGATTACTCTTTAACTCGAGGTTGGTGTATGTGTGTGTGTACACACATACATACAGAGATGAATAAGCGGGAGACTGAGGTTGATTAGCCACAAGAATTGTTTATTTAATTTCATCATGTCTAGCTGAAGGTGACAGTACTTTCTGGCATGTTGGAATCTTCCTGTGAAGTTATATGTGGTAGTGATTGAGTAATGTTCAATTTAATGCATGGTGGAGGTAATCAGTTGAAATACAATGAAAGGTGCACTATCCTAGAGGGTTTGGTAAAGAAACTTGGATTAAAGACATAAAAAAGCTAATTATGTTAGATGTAAAATTTTTACTTATTTTGTTTTTTTGAAAAGACATTTATTTTTGTAATGCATCTTGGTTTTTAATGAAATATGACTATGAAGTTAAGTGGCTTACTAAAGGATTTGCAGAATAACCTTTGATTAACTAAATGACATGAAGATAGAACTTTAATGTTTATGCATAGTCTGATCAAAATAGGATAAATTCTAAAGAATGTCTTCACTTGCTTGTTGAACATTAATAAAATACAGAAGCCTAGTATATTCCTTAGTCAATAAAATAAGACTATTTTGACTAAGAATGTTTTCCTTGTTAGAAATGCAGATTCTCAGGTACCATCCCAGACATCAAGGTACATTCACAGTAGAGCTCAACAATTGGGGTTTAACAAGCCCTTCAGGTCATCCCAATGTGTGCTCAGTTTGAGAATTTAATTTTGATTGTGTTGAAGAGGAAACACAATATTTTCCTGTCAAAGTTTTGGAATCATTAATAAACAATCAGCTCAACCAATGTCTTTTGATAAACTTGTGATTGTGGTAAACTCTATTTTTAGTATATCTGATAGAAAGAGTATATAGGCATTGGAAAGTCACGGCTTCATATTTTGTCTCAGACATATACTAATTGACCTTGAACTTTCTTGACCTTTTTCATGCCATAGTTTTTTTTCCTCTGAAAAATGAAACAATATCATCTGCCAGGGAGGACTGGAAATAATATAAGTGCTGGATAATTAATAGGAATTAAAGATGATTCATTATTAAATATTTAGCTTTGTTGTTTTCTTCTAGTTTAGAGACTACAGCTTCCTCAACACTATTTATATTTATTTAAACTAATTTGAAAATTTAACTATGTGATAATTCAGAGATCGGTTCTTTATTGTCCTAAATCATTCTTGGCATATCCTGTACATACTCTACTGCTTTGTCACCTAATACATTAGGAGAAATTCCAGACGATCTAGAAGTGAACTCATTTGATGTGAGATGATGATTTTGTCAAATTGCCAGTTAACTTTCAGACTCTATTGCATTTTTCTAGAATCGAGAAGGAAACAAGTATATTTTAGTTATTGTAGTCAAAAGTGAAAAATTGGAAAAATGATTCCTTTCTGGGTCTCTTTGTAAGTAAGGCAGACCTCATGCAGGATTTTTCAAAAACAGAATTTAATGTGAATTTTAAGACACTTGATAAATGAATACGCTTATTTGTAAAATGAGAGTTGGGACCCATTGGACTCAATGTACTTCTGTAGCATTGAGAGAATAACATTGATGGCATGTGTGTTGGCTAAGTAGGACTCATCTTTCTCACCCTACATTTTGCCTCCTTCCTTTTTTCTTTCTGGATTAATCTTCTATAATTATGAAAACCATTTTCATGGTTCCAAAGTAAAAAAAAGAAAACTATAAAATAGAACATTCAGAAAAGTGTAGCCTCCAAGCCTATGGTTTCTCATTGTTCTCTTCCTCTCCCTATAAGTAATCATTTTTAATAGTTTTTGGATTATTTTCCCTTTTTAAAATACAAGTAAACACAAACACACTCATTTTTATCTGCCTTTCTGGATAAAAGGTAACATCTTATTTACACTGTTCTGCACCTTATTTTTTCACTCACTCCGTGGCAGTGTATATATCTCCTTATGCCATTTTACAACTGCGTAAGACTCAGCTGCATCATGTAGATGTTCCATGGTTTATTCAAACATCTCCTATTGACAGACATATTTTTACTTCTATTCTTTTGCTATTACAAGTAGTATTTTGCTATTATATCTTTGGAGTAAATTTCCAGAAATGAGATTGTGGGCAAAGTATAAATGCAGATGCCGTTTTGCTAGCTATTACTAACTTTCCCTTCATAGAGGTTGTAACAGTTTCTGTTCCCATTTAGTAATGTATGAGAATCCTTGTTTCCTTACAGCTTTGTCAATAGAGTATATCAGACTTTTCTATTTTTGCTAATTTGATAGTTAAGAAATTATTACATTAGTTTATTTTTAGCTAGTGGTTCTCCTTTTATGCGTGAGATTAAACATGTTTTCACTTACACTTTTGAGGTATCATGTTTATGCTCGTTTTTAAGGAGGTGTTTCTTGGTTATTACTGCTGCTACTGTCTTGAAGAATTACTCTGGATTTTTTCCTCCCTATGGGTGGTATTAATCACTCAAGAAACAGCATTACCAGGCATGCTTGACTAAATTAAAAGGATCTTTTACCTATTTCTTGTATTCAAAGAAGTCACAATCTAATTTGTGAAAAAAGACTTGCATGAAGATTATCATGGCGCAGGGAAATAAATGCTAATGGATATAGATACCAAGCTCTGTGGGAGGCCTGAGCCTGGCATGATGGAGCGGGTAGCAGGACGATATCAGGGAGACCACTGGTTAGCATATGACGTAGTCCTTGGATTGAGTCTTTAGGAAGGAAGGAGATTGCTAAACTGACCCTGCCTGACCCTGCCTGGAAGAGTATTCCTGCTGGAGACAGCAGTGCCAAATACGGAGTCTGAGGACTCACCGGTCACCCAGTTTTGTGAGTGGTAGTGGGGTAGGCATTGAGGCTGCAGCTGGCATCTGGACTTGCTAAGTCTCCACTTCTAAAGTAAGTTAACCACAGCAGTGCCAACTCGAAAAATTTGATTAAAACATTCATGTTGCTGTTTTCTTAATTCTCCCCCTGAGGCACATAGCCCTTCCTGTTCCTCACATTTTTAGTAAACTTGGGAGGGGGACCCTGGGAAGTAGAGCGATTTCATTCCTTCCTTCCCATTTTATTGTTGAGCAAACCTAAAGCCTTTATTTTTTGTCTTGTGCTGTACTTTTAATTTATCCTTACTACTTGCTTTTTGCCGAGTTCGAGGTTCCTTATACAGTCACTGTTTCATATGGTTAAGGCAGAAGGATCTGGCAAGGGGAGGGTGGTTATGAAGAAGTTGATGAGGCTGGAAAGGTAGGCAGGTGCTAGGCTAGACGGGCCAGAGCCTTGCATCTCATTTTGAGGAATTTGTATTTTATCTTACAGTTAGCGGAGAGCGTCTAAAAAATCTGAAATGGATGAGAAACAGATGAGGGGTTGGAGGAGGGAAATGACAGGATTAGCTCTTCATTTTGGAAAGGTAACTGGTGACTGCGTTGAGGAAGACGGATTGGAGAAGGGACCGTATAGACAAGAGGGCAGTGGTCCCCAGACTAGTGGCAGCATCTTAGAAATACAGATTCTCAGGCATCCCTCCAGGCCTATTGAATGAGAAACACTGGGGGTGGGGTGCAGCAGTCTGTGTTTTGATTGTGTTGCATGCCAAGGTTTGAAACTAGGCCTGTCAAGGACAATGAGGCTACATTACAGTTTGCAAATGCTTTTCCCATTTTCCCAATGATTATATAGTTGATTTTGTTGAGATGTTCATTATGTTTGTGTTTTACAATCAAAGAAATAGAATGAGTATCTAGGGTTTTGTGATTTAGTTATTTATATGAAGGCCTAATATTAACAAATTTGAGAAGCTGGGATAGTGTGGTAATATACTTGGGAAAGGGGAGACAGTCCAGGATCGTGTGGGAAAATAGACTACAATCAGTGGACATACTGGAGTAGAATAAAACAAGTACGAGTTACTTAATGTGGAATGCTCTAGTTGTTGCCTGTACATGACATTGATTTGTGGTGTACTTTAACCTGCAGTAAGGAAAACTGAAGATATAAAAAAGGGGAACATGAACTCTTTGTGGAGTCCAAAGGAAAAGATGGTGGGTTTCCCCAAGATTTGTTAAGATGCTCTTGTGCAATCAGTTCCACAGCTATTAAGGGGGGGTGGGGGGGCGGGGTCTACTTTCTCTACTTTCAGTCTTTATATAGCTGCTGATTTGCATCTAACCCAGTTTTTATTTTTGTTTTTCTTTAAAGGTACAAGGGCTGTGGATTTAAATTTCAATTTTGTTAGAATGGGACTGAGTAAATCTGATAATCTTCTTTATTTTTCCTCTACTGGCTTTGTTGGGTGACCAAAAGTACAGATAAAGCAAATACTTTGTAAATATTAAAATTGTATCTTAAAGGATAAGTAATCTTTTTTTCTCCTTCAAATTTTATTCCAGGACCCATCAGTCACACAAGTGACAAGAAATGTTCCACCAGGACTTGATGAATATAATCCATTCTCGGATTCTAGAACAGTAAGACTTACTTGGACTACTTTTAATGTTAAAAAGGAAATTAAATAGGAATTGTGTATCAATTATGGTTTCTTTTTTAGTTGATTGGTTAAACTTATGTAAAACAAGCTACTAATATTTTATTTAGAATTTAGCAAGTTTTTATTTTTCTAAACAGGAAGGAATATGAGTAGTAATTGAAAATTACCTTGAAAGTTCTAGTGAAATACTGCAAATTTTCTTTTATATTCTACAAGTTAAATTGCTAATAATTCCTCTAATATGTAAATCTTACTGCAGTACTTTAAATAGGAGAGGGAAATGTTGTTAGGTATGCATGTTGGCTTTAGGGTAATGTGGGGTGATGTTTTCTTACAATGAGAGGAGACCTATGTATGGAACTGTACCGTGAATATTTGAATGATTGTCATCTGAATTAGGTTATTCTGAATAGTATCAGCCTTCTGCTCTATTAGAACCTCTGCAACCTGACCTGTCCTAGGAACATCTTCTTTTCCTTCAAAATTTAGTCTTGATTTATAAAATATAGGAGTATGAGGAAAAAAATTTTAAAGGACAGGGTTTCTCTACCCTGAATGTGTATTAGAAGCACCAGCAGAGCTTTATTACACTATCCGTTAGGATCCTAATCTCTATAGCTAGGGTACTTTTTTGTTTTGTTTTGTTTTTGTTTTAGCCCTTTTGATGATTTTATTATGAATCAGTTTTGAGAACTATTGAGGTAGCTTCTGTTGAGGATTCTCCCTCAAAATTTCTCTGGCAAATAATTTTGGGTCCTGTGTTTGAGTCTTTAGCTTAAATATCATACTCATGAGGTCCCTAATTTTAAACATAGCTAGTTCTTGAAATGTCATCCTCTTAAAGATATTAAAGTTCTTCAGTTATATGCTTGGATGTACATATCAGTATAATGATCCTTACTTGATCGCCTTTTCCTAATGTATGTTTTCCATGGCCTAGAAAATAGTTCAAAAAGATGTAGTTTTCGCTTGGAAATTTCTTCAAGATGTATTATATTAGCTTTTTATTTTTCAGAAGAGCTTTGTACAAAGTAAAAGCATTAAAATAAGAATGAACTTTTAAATTTCACTTTGTTATTTTCAAGCCCTTATTTAACACCCTTTGCTATGTGTAGCAACTGCAACCCAGGCTGGGAATCATTGAAGTGTTTATTGAGCCAGTAAATTTCAGATTGAACCATGTGAAATGGCCAATAAGTAGAACAGTTTTGACATGTTAAAATGGCAATTTCATCTGGGGGGCAAAGATAGCAACAAGACTTTTTAAAGTTTACTGGTAAAAAACAAAGTTTTCATGTATTTTTTTTAGAAGATTTTACTAGGAAGAAATACGTTTAATTAACGTTTTGAGGGTAACAGCTTTAGCTTTTCCTTATCAGTAATAGTATTCTTGATCAAGTTGTCTACTTCTTGCCATGTGCTTTATCTACATTATCTTACTGAATTCTTAAACCAACATTCAAAATGGATATTTTTAAATTTCATTTTACTGATAAAGAGTATGAGACAGATCATCCAGCTTCTAAGTGGCAGAACTGGTTTACTACTCATCTGTTTTCTGTAAAACATTTGCCTTTTTCATTTGCTAGTGCTATCTTTACAGATAGATGCCTAAAGAATAGAGGATATAGTCCTGGTATATGAAAAATTTCTCACCTAGTTGAGATTTTTAAAAAGTTACATAAATAAGTTATATCCAGGAAAAATAAAATGTAAAAATGTAAATTATGGTCCTAAATGTTGAGACCTTACAGTCAAGGAAAAGTTTTCCGAAAGTAGTCTTAAGTAGGTAGCAAGGCAATAAATAATGACAAGTTACTTTACAATGAAACACCGATACAGTGTTAGAACCAGGAAAATGGTTATGAGAGTACTTAGCATTTTCTATGAAGTTTTTACATGATAAAAAGCACAGTTGAAATAATAAAAAAAGTTAAAAACTCTTGTTACACGTATGGTTTGAGAAATTTGCCCTTTTTTAAATGACTGTGACTGTTTTCCAAAAAAGATTAGATGTACTTGGATAATTGATTTAAGTGATATATTAGGACTTGGTCCAAATATTATTTTAGTTGATTGGTGGTATTCATATTTGTCTTAGAAAAATATTTGTGAAAATGAAGCTTTTGGATTGTTGCATAAGGGTGTGATGAATTACTTGAGGTCAAGTACAAGATCCTTCATCAGAATAAGTGTATATAACCTTGCTAAGATATAGAAAGTTCCTGTCTTGTTCTTTTTCTCTTTTTTAAATTAAGTTTCCTTTTATATTTAGTTTTGTTTGAATGGACACTTCAGGGTATTTAAGGAAGACAACAATTAAATATTTGAATAATCTTAATAATTTACATATTAATCACACTATATTATAAATTCAGAGACAGAAATTGTCACAAGCCACCTTATAGTATAGACTAAGTCTGTTGCAGTCTAATGGAAGGCTACTGAGCGCTTGAAATATGCATCTGAATTGAGATGTGCTATTAAAATGAAGGGTGGTCTTGAGTTATGAAATAATTTTTTTTTTTTCAAATGTGTTTCAACATTTTTTTGTTTGAAAAAATGTGTTTCAACATTTTTTGTTTGAAAATTTTGTTTCAAAATGTGTTTTCCCACTGAAATTATGTCAAGCATGGTAGGTAGGTTCCCCGGCCTACCCTCTAAAATTTAATGCATAAATTACTAGAATTAGTTCATCTTTGAGAATTGTTATGTATTTATGGAGCATGTTTCCCTTTTTAAATTAGGTACAGTTGAAAATACCTAGTTTGATTTTCACTAGTTGCAGCTGTGGGTGATGGGATTCATGGCTTCGGACAGGATTTCTTCTGGTGGGTATTGAAGTATAGGGCTAGAGATATCTGTGTGTGTGTGTGTGTGAAGTGTGGCACTGCCAATATAAATCCTTAGTGATATTTCTCAGGGTCTTAACTTACTGTCATAATTTTTTCTTCAGGAATCGGCTGCCTGGTTCCTTTTCTGTTCTGCTAGTTGTTGCCATATAAGATTTCTGTCATATATACAGAAGAACTATTTCAGTCATATGTATAGTAAGGTCTGTACCTTCTGGCAGAAAGAAGAACCAAGTGACAATCCCAAGTACTGGTTTGTCCATGTGGTCATTTCTGACCATAAGGGACATAAATCAGTGATTTATGTAAGTAAGAACTGCTTCTAACTAAGATAATCAGGACATGGAGTAGACCGAGTCAGGAGACCTGGATTATAATCTAGGCCCTGCCACTAATTAGTTGGTAACTTTAGACAAACTATCTAATCTATTTGGGCATTTTTAAAAAATGGGTAGCAATAGAGGCAGAGAGGAAAATGTTGAGTGAAATAATTTCTACTATCAGTTTCTCTTTTGAAAATGGATAAAACTTTTAGCTCTAGGGATTGACTGGATATAGTATTTAGTAGTTTACCTATCTCTAATACTGTAAAAGCATTTTCTGTACTGTACCTGTCTTTATTTTTTCTTGCTGTGCATTTCTTTTTTTATCTTTTCCTTTCTCCTTTGTTTCTTACTGTCTTGTCTTTCTTGGAGCTCATTATCTGTCCTTTCTGGAATCAATCTTCTTAGTTTCTAGTCTCAATTAATGGTAACTATTGCCTCTGTCCTCTTAGTGTCATTGGCTAGAAATACCTGAGTCCTATTTGGCTCAAACAACTTCCTATTTTTACATCTAATCAGTTGCCACATCCTGTCACATATACTTGCAGGAGATATTACCTGTCCTTTTCATTCCTCCTAACCTGTTCTAATCCAGGTACTCTTTGAAATAATACACTGGCCTATTTATTTACCTTTTTTGCACTGTGACTAGAATTATTTTTCTAAAGTAGAGGTCAGATTAGGTCAGCTCTCCTTAGATATGTGGACATTGATTATGCATTGCCTACTTAGTAGTGTGATAATGTGGGACCCTCCATGATTTGACCTCAGACTTTTTACTTTAATTTTAATTTTTAAATAGACTTTATTTTTTAGAGCAGTTTTATGTTTACAGAAAAATTGACCAGAAAGTACGAGGTGTTATCAAAAACTACGGTGAATACTTAAAAAAATGTATTACAGTACAAGACACATTGCCATTAATCCCCCTCAAAATCCTCCCCCTCTCTTCGAATACACTTATCCCATCATTGTTGCCACTTTTTGAAGCAATTCTGGAAGTCTTTTCGTGAGTGTCTTTAGTTGCACTGTCATGGCTGCCTCAATGTCCTGAATTGATTCAAAACGTTTACCTCATTTTGACTTTGGGGAAGAGCCAGAAGTCCCATGGTGTCAGATCTGGTGAATAAGATAGAAGAGGACACACCATAATGTGTGTACCAGAAGCGATGTGTGACACAGTGCGTTGTCACGATGGAGGGTTAAACCATTTGCCCATTTCATGTTAATGCATTGTTCGTGAACCATGATTTACGACACACTTTAAAACACACCTTCTCTCAACCATAGCTCACACCCAACTGACTGCACCGAACAAGTTGAAACTAGTTACACACTGTTACTAAGGTTTGACGTGCTGCTTCCCATATTGAGGATCCCCGCCTTTCCGTTGGATGGCACTTAGCAGCAGCATTTACTGTATTTTTTTATCACACCTCATACTTTCCTCTAGATTATCTTTTTAGTCTTATCCTCTAATGTGCTATTTGCTCTACTTGAAGTCATCTACTGACTCAACACCCAAACCTGTTGAGACCGTCTCCCCTAGGCCTTTTATCAGTCATTGAATGGAGTCAAGAGAGACTGTGTGCTCATAGTACCGGGCTTCCCTAGGTTATCCTCACCTCCTTCAGTAGGTCAAGATGAACCTCTCATACTAGATGTATTAATTTTCTATTGCTGTGTAACAAATTACTACAAACTTAGCATTTTGAAAAAAACACATTATTTCACTATTTCTATGGATCAGGTGTCTGGGCACAGCTTAACTGGGTCATTTGCTTAGGGTTTGTTTCACAAGGCTGTGAGCAAGGTGTTATCTGGGCTGCATTCTCATCCAGAGGCTTGACTGGGGCAGAATCTGCCTCTAAGCGCATTAAGGTTGTTGACAGAATTAATATTCTTGTGATTGTATGACTTTGGGCCCTGGCTTTTTGCTGGCTTTAAGCCGGAGACGCCCCTCAGGCCATAGATGCCATCCACAGTTCCTAGAGGCCGCATAGTTCCTTACCTTTCTCTAACATGCTCACTTGTTTCCCTTCTCTAACATGGTCACTTATTTCATCAAGTCTGCAGAATGTCTCTCACTCTAGTCTGCTAAAATGAAGGCTTATGTAATGTAACATAATCAAGGGAATGATATCCCCTCACTTACACCATATTTTGTTGATTAGAAACATGTCACACGCCTGCATGCACTCGAGAGGGTATTCTGTGAGCACCAGGAGGGGAGAACCATTGAAGTTCACCTTGGGGTCTGCACACCACACTGGAATAGGATGGCTCATTAGGATTAAGAATGTGTTACTCTGTATGTCTTCACACCCATTTAAAAGGGCCAAAGTGGAGCCCTCAGAACACCTGTCTCTTCCTACCCTCACACCTGGCTGGTCTAAGTTTATCAGGACTGATCTCGTTATGCCCTTGATTTCTGTTTATGTCAGTATCTATAAGAAGCCTCAGAAACCAGGGTACTTCTAATCTCCTGGATTAATCCTCATGATGCTCTGCACATTCCTTATTCTGTGCCTTTCTCTTTCCTTAAAGGTGGGGTAGATAGCTTACTTGTTTTTTACTGCTGCTTCCAGACACCCTTCCGCCTTCTTGTCTAAAAGAATCCCCACTTTGAATCTCGTATCATCAGATTATATTTGGGTATCACCACTCCTTGTGGCTGTGATCTCTGAATTCTTACCACTCATTTCTCTTTTTAAAAATTTCTTAATTTCAGTTCTTGGTTCACTGTTACTCTTTCTAACACTGCTCCTATTTTGAATTCCTGGTAGTGGTCTTCCCAACTGCATGCTTCTTAGTGATTTCTTCCATTGATTTTTGCCTTCCGTTTTATCTCAAGTCAGTTACTCCCATTGTCATAGCCTGGACTTATTACATAATAGTCACTTACTTAATTCTTCCCTAATCTTAATTTCATGTATCTTTTTAGTCATTCCTCTAGTTTCTCAATTTCAACACATCTTTAAACTCCACCAGGACCTCTAGTTTGTTGATCCTACTCTGCCACTGCCCTTTATCTACCTCTTGTCTCCTCCTCTCAGTTTAAATTCCACATTCAGTCATTGTAATCACTCTCTTGCATACACCCTCGATTCCCTTGGCTTCCCCTCTCCCTCTAACTTTCACATAATCCCTTGGCTAAAACCCAAGAGGTGGTTAAATACAACTGTTCTCTGCCTATACCGTAGGAGCTAAATGTAGCTGGAGAAACCATGCCGAAGGGTTTCATTTTCAGCTCGTGAGCAGCTCTGAATTGTACTGAATATTCTAGTTATTTAATTATCCATTTTCTTTTTCCTCTCTCCTCATCTTTAAAACCTCTTCCCCTATCCTCGTTCTCAGCTGATGACCTTTCTTATTTCACTGAGAAAATTAAAGCAGTCAGTAGAGAACATCTATCTACACACTCCCACCACGACACCCACCTGTCCGTCTGCATTTATATCCATATACTCTGCTTTCTTGCCTGTTCGTTGTATGAACTCCCTGCACTTGTATCTAAAGGCATTCCCTCTAGTTTTTCACTAGATTCTGTGCCTTCTCACCTTAAGAACTTTACTAAATTGCCCCCTCGTACATCATTAGTTTTTTTTTTCCCTACAGGATCAGTCGTATCATAATAACATGTTTTCTCCCATCTTAGGAGAAAAAAAAAATCACAAAAATTTATTTATGTATTTTAACAGCTTTATTGAGATATAATTAGTATACCATACACTCATTTAAGTGTACAATTCAGTGTTTTTAGTGTAGTCATAGAGTTGCACAGCCATTACCAAATTCTAATTTTAGAATATTTTTGTTCCTCCCACTTCTGAAAGACTCTGCACCCTTTAGCAGTCACTTCACATTCCATTTCCCCTTCCCCTCTAATCCTAGGTAACCATTTACTTTCTGTTGCAAGATTTGCCTATTTTGGACATTTATAATAAGATCACCATATGATATGTGCTTTTTTGTATCTGCTTTCTTTCACTCAACAGTGTTTTCAAGGGTCAACTATTTGTGGCATGTATCAGTACTTCATTTGTTTTTATTGATTTTTATGTCATTTTATTTATCCATTCATCAGATGATAGGTATTTAGGTTGTTTCCATTTTTTGGCTGCTGTGATCATTTGTGTATTGTTTTTTGTATGTGGATGTATGTTCATTTCTCTGGGGTACATATCTAGGAGTGGAATTGCAGGGTCATATGGTAACTGTGTTTAATATTTTGAGGCACTACCAGACTGTTTTCAAAAGCGACTGCACCGTTTTACATTCCTGTTAGTGCACGAGCTTTCCAGCTTCTCCACATCCTTGGCAGCGCTTGTTACAGCTCATAGCCATCCTAGTGGTGTGTCGTGATAGCTCCTGTGCGTTTGATTTGCATTGTCCTAATGGCTAACAATGTAGAACATTTAAAAATGTGCTTATTGGCCATTGGTGTGTCATCTTTGGAGAAATGTCCAGATCCTTTGACCATGTTTAAATTGGGTTGTCTTTTTAATATTGAATTGTTAAGAGTTTGTTGTATATACTTGATTCAGAATATATAATCTCTTACCAAGTATATGATTTGGAAATATTTTCTCCTATTCTGTGGGATGTCTTTTCACTTTCTTGGTATTGTTCTGATGTACGTAAGTTGTAAATTTTGACGTAAAATTTGTCTGTTTTTTCTTTGGTATCTTTGTTTTTGGTGTCATGTCTAAGAAACCATTGCCCAATTTAAGGCCATAAAGACTTCTGTTTTCTTCTAAGAGTTGTATAGTTTTAGTGCTTACACTTAGGGTTATGATCCATTCTGAGTGAATTTTCATGTATGGTATGGAATAGTGTCCAACTTCATTCTTTTGCGTGTGGATATCCACTTGTTCCAGCACCACTTGTTGAAAAGACTATTCTTTTCCATTGGATTATCTTGGCATTCTTGTTGAAAATCAATTGATTATGTAATGTAAGAGTTTATTTTTGGACTCTGAATTCTATTGTATTGATCTGTATGTCTCTCCTTAATGCTAATACTACACTGTCTTAATTACTGTAATTCTGTAACAAAACTTGGTTAACTTCATTTCCCTTCCAGTCCATTTCTGGAGTCCCCTTCTCAGAAAAACCTTTTCTGCTCCCCATTGCTGCAGACCTCTGAAGAGTTGTCTACTTGTTTGTTTCTTTTTTCTCAGTCCTTTGTTCTAAAAGATACTTCAATAACGATTTTGCTCCCAACACTGTACCGAAATGCACTTGTCCAGGTAGCCAGTGACTGCCGCATAGCCAAATTTGATGGTAAATGTTCAGTCTTAACCTTACTCGATCTGTCATCTGTATTGACAGGTGATCGCTATCTCATTTTTAGAACACTTTCTTCATCTGTAGAGCGCTTGAGTTTTTTCTTCTCGGTCTCCTTTGCTGGTATCTCTCCAGCCCCTTTACCCCCAGTATTGGAGTTAGGCTTTGCTTCTCTTCTGTATGCTCACTCAGGTGGTGATTTCATTCCGTTTTATAGCTTTATATACCACGTACGTGCTGATGACTCCCAAATTCACATCTCCAGCACAGACCTCTGTTCTGAACACCAGACTCGTATAGTCAGGTGCCTACTAGACATGTCTACCTGGCTGTCTTAGGAATTGCAAGTTCAACGTGTCAAAAACTGAACTGAGTCCCCTGCTCCTAAACCTGCTCATCTGCAGTCTTTGTTACCTCTGTCCTACTGGTTGCTTCGGTCAAAACCTTGGTGGTGTTTCATCATTTTCTCATATCTCACATCATTTTGTCAGGAAATCCCATTGGCTCTCCCTTCAAAATACTTCCAGAACTGACCCGTTATCTCCAAGCCACCACTGGGCTTGAGCTGTGATCATTCCTTGCCCGGATTACTGCAGTGGTGGTTTCCTAATTACTCTCCCTCCTTCCACCTTTTTCAGTCTGTTTTCAACTCACAGTGATCTCTTGAAAAACAGTCAAGCATTTCAGTCTCCCGCTTAGAACTTTTCACTAACTTTTAATTTTCTTCAGAGTAAAACCGAGTCCTTAAAATAGCCTGGAATCTGGTCCCTAACACCTCTGTGTTCTTTATCTCCTTATATTGTTTCCCTCATGTATTCCTATCCAGTGTGCTGGTCTTTCTCATATAAGCCAGACATTCTCCTGACTCTGCATTGGCTCTTCCCTCTGCCTAAGATGGTCCCCCGCCCCCACACCCAGATATCTGCAAGACTGCTTCACTTCCATAAAGCCTTTGTTGAAATATTGGCTTCCCTAACCACCTTTGTAAAATGTCCCCCCTCCACCTTTACTCCCAACCTCTTTACCCTGTTCTTGCTGTTCCATAAAAATTTATGCTTTTTAAGATACTCAGTGTATTTGTTTCTTACATGTATTGTTTATCTTCCATTGTTAGAATGTAAGCTCCATGAAGGTAGAGATGTTTACCTGTTTTGTTGATCAATGTATCCCTAGTGTCTAGAACTGTCTGTGGTACATTGTAGTTGATCAATAAATGGTTGATGAGTGTATGAATAAATACTTATGCTCATGCTTCTGTTCCGTTATGTGCCTTTCTCTGCTTGGAAACACCCATCTGTGTGTATGCCTTCTCTTCTCCTATGCACTGCTTCCCCCAATTACTCCAATCTTTAAAAGCCTTGTTTACAAATTGTTATCTATGCTGATAAAATTACTTCTATCTGTTCTGATTCTGACATCAGCATGTATAACTTTCGCCACCCTTAATGACAAGGGAATCTGTGCTAAGCACAGCCACAGTTAGTTCTTGTCTGCTCCATTAGAGACTGATAGGGAAAGCTGCGGAAAGTTTTAGGTTTCTTTTGGCAGTCCCACCCTTAGGTGAAAGGATAAGAGAGCGGTTTAGGAAAGCTGTAAACTTGGGTGTCTTAGAGGAGTGCTCTCAAATTTCAAGATGTCTAAGAATCATCCTGGGGAGCTTACTACAAATGTGAGCTTGTTCAAAATGCAAATCCCTTCTCCTCCACCCCTGAGTTTTTGAATCAGTATGTCCACAGTGGGGCCCGAGTCTGCATTTTTAATAAGCGCTAGGGGTTTCTGATGCAGGCGATCTACTGACACATTAAGAAACATTGCTTTAGGCTCTTGAGTATATTAGTTCACAGATGGAAGAGAAAAGGCAGGAAAAAACAAGGAGACATTTTCTTGAATAGGTTTAGAATATGGAAGAAAACCAGGAAGGAGAACATATATTTGTTTATGCACGAGAAAGACAACTTGTGGACATCCCATGCCTTGAAGGGATCTTGAATATTCAATCATTTATTTAATAATGAAACACCTTTGGAATTTCCAGTGCAAAGAGTTCTCTATATTACAGAACAGTTCATCCACTATTGTATTGCCATGATTGTTATAATGTTCTTAATTCTATTGAGCCAAAATATGTGTGTTCCTATGATTTTTATTTATTGGTCCTAGTTGAGCTCTCCAAAGCCACACAGAACAGGCAAACATAGTAAGGTAATTCGTGTTATAATATAAAAGAATTAGAAACAACCTAAGTGTCCATCGATGGATGAATGGATAAAGAAAATGTGTGTGTATGTATACTCACCCACACACAATGGAATATTATTCAGCAATAAAAAAGAAGGAAATCTTGCCATTCGTGACAATATGGATGGAGTTGGAGTGCGTTATGCTAAGTGAAATAAGTCAGACAAAGACAAATACCTTATGATCTCACTTATATGTGGAATCTTAAAAAACAAACAAACAAACAAACAAAAAAATCAAGCTCACGGATAGAGAGCAGATTGGTGGTTGCCAAAGGCAGGGAGTGGGGGACAGGTGAAATGGGTGATAGGGGTCAAAAGGTACAAACTTCCAGTTATAAAATAAATAAGTCATGGGGATGTAATGTATAGCATGGTACCTACAGTTAATAAAGTACTGCATATTTGAAAGATGCTAAGAGAGTAGATCTTAAAAGTTCTCTCATCACAAGAAAAAAAATTTTGTAATTACATATATGTGGGGACGGATGTTAACTAGACTTACCGTGGTGATTATTTTGCGATATATACAAATATATACAAATTATGTGGTATACTTAAAACTAATATATAATATTATGTCAATTATACTTCAATAAAAAATTAATGAAAGAAATTATAAACCCTTACCTTTCACAGAGATATTTTAAAATATAGTCTATTACTAACTTGCGAGCTTCCATCTACCACAGAAGCAGGATATACAGCCTGGCTGCTAGACTTTTGGTTTTTATTCTACCCCAAGGTTGCTTTCGTACCCTGTTTCCCCGGAAATAAAACCTAGCCAGACAATCAACTCTAATGCATCTTTTGGAACAAAAAATAATGTAAGACCCGATCTTATTTTACTATAATATAAGACCAGTCTTATGTTAATTTTTGCTCCAAAAAGATGCATTAGAGCTGATGGTCCGGCCGGGTCTTATTTTTGGGGAAACGCGGTACTGTTCTCCTGGCTAGTCTCAATGATTTTCTCTGTCACCATTTCTGCACCTTCTACCGTTCTGAGAACTGAAGGTTTTCCCAGGGTCTGCCAGCACAGACACAGTTTCAGGGTCGTCTGGAGGAGAAGAGCTTATCTTACTCTGGTATATCAGTTGTACTAGAGTGTCCTCTTGTTTTCTACCGATAGGTTGACATTCCTTTTATATCTGGAGTTTTGATGTGTGTAAAAATGAAGATGATATTCTCAGAAGTGTCCAGCGAGGCAGAAAGATATTCCTTCTTGCATCTCAAATTTTCCTTCTGGTATCATTTTTCCTATTCCTAAAATAGAAACTCCTTTAGTAATGATCTACTGGTGGTAACTCTTTCAGTATTGATCATTATTTATCACCTTCGTTCGCAAAAGGTAATCAATCTCACTGGATTTAGAGGTCTACATTGACATTTACTTTCTCTCATCAGCTTGGGATATTCTACTTGAGCTTCCATTGTTGCTGTTGAGAAGTTAGCTCTCAGTCTTATTGAGATTCCTTTTTTCTCTTGCTGTTTTTAAGATCAATTGTTCTTAGGGTTTGCACTTTCATTATGACATATCTCGGTGTTATTTTATTTTTAAAAATTTGGTTTGGGTTTTGGAGTTTTGAACCAGAGAATTAGTGTCCTCACATTCTGTTTAAATATTGAGTCTCCCTCAATCTCTCTATTCTCTTTCTCGGGAACTCTTAGTTTTTAGATCTTGTCTATTGTCAGCTTTCTTAACCTCTCATATTTTCCTTTCTTTTTTTTTTCATCGCTGCCACATTCTGTGCAGTTTCTTCAGACCGACTTCCATTTTTCTAATTACCTCTTCATCTCTGTGAGTCTGCTGTTTGACTTGTCTATTAAATTTGTCATTTCAGTTATTACCGTTTTCATTTCTAGAAGTTCCATTTGTATCATTTTAAGATGATGTTTGGTCAGTTCTGATAGTCTCTTGTTCTGAGCCATAATTTTATTACCCTATTTTATTTCTTTATTAAACATACCTATTTCATATTTGTATCTGATAATTACAGTATCACTTGTCTTATTTTGTAGTTTGTGTGTCTAGGGGCCCATGCTTGTAGTGGCTTGTTTCCTTCTGTGTTTAAATCATGAGCCAAAGTTTCTTGGAACTTGATTTGTGAAAATTCTTTGAAGTCTGGTTTTAAGTGTGTTCCTCTTTCTTTTGCTGTGTTCCTGAACTCCCTACCAACCTGGGATCTGTTGAAATGAAAATTTGAGCTTGGATTATTTTGTCTATCTGGGTAATGTGAAGTCTGCAAGTTCGGTAGGTTTATGATTAGGAATTCTCAGGGAAGATTTCTATTGTGTTTTTTATTTTTTCCCTTTATCCAGAGTCAAGGGCAAGACAAGCAAGTGTTCCTGCTGTTTCTTTCTGTGAAGCTGTTTTCTTTCCTTACCCACTGAGAATTTTGCTTTTTAGGGAGACCTGGCTTTATGGAGGAATCTCAGATTGATTTTTACCTCGCATCGGCTCCCAAGCTTTGTCTCCAGTTTATTAAGCTCTGTGATGTTGTGTCTGGCACAGCACAGAGGTTCTTGGTTTTGGGAATTATAATTTTTTCTACTCTGGCATCCCAGGATTTCTTGTCATCTCAGTTATGTATTTAAAATACTATTTAAGTAAAATTTGATCTGCATTTTTAGGTATTAGGTATGGGGACCGGGGGTCCTCTACAGCTCTGTGGTCTGCTGTGTTGCCTGAAATGGAAGTCTTCAGTGGATTGTTTTCTTTTTACTCATATGTACAGATGTGACAAGTTGGAAAAGAATTAGGGGCTATCATCAGAGTAGGTCTTTAATAATTATGACAAGAGCTGTACTTGGCTTGAAGTGGATAATCAGGTATGTGGTGACTGAAGAAAATATTGGGCTCTGGAGCTGAACAGGGATCTAGGTAACATCTACAACTTTGAAGAAGTTACCAGTGGAATAGCTGTCACATGCAGCTCATGCTCTTAGAGATTTGTCCTTCTCTGACACTTCATCAGTGCTACAATGCAAGCACTGTGACCTACTAGTTCTCATCCAGCCTTCGTCCTCACCTGCTCATTTATTATAGTTAATACTTCATTTGTCACTTGAACCGGTAAAGGATTTATGGTAAGGTTTTAACCATGTGAATTCTTGGATAATTTATTTTGTGCTTTTCCTGAAACGTGCTGCCAAACTAACTTTGTTAGGTATTTTATTTGGCCATTGTTTTGTTGTCACTGCATATTTAAGCAAGAGAATGAGGCTTTGGGACCATGCTTTTCTAGTTGGAGAACAGGACTGATTAGCTTCATTGTTTCTGCCTATTAACACCAGGGGTGCCAAACAAATGTATACACATGACTTGTATTCATCTTTTGTTATCGGTATATATTATTACAATTGTAATACAGTTTTTTCCTTTCTTAAACTGTGTATACATTTTTTTGGCACCCTCTGTATATTGGGGTGGAGCAGAATTTATAATTCTTTGGGTTACAAAAGATTATAGTAGAGATAAAAAATACAAGAAAACAGTTTTAATCTCACTATTTAGAAATAATAACTATTAACATTTTGATATGTTTTAAGTATGTTTTTTAAATAAAAAATTGATTATAGTGTATGTATAATTTTGTTTTATAACTTGCTTTTATCACTTATTAATAGTACAAGGTTTCTCCATTACATTAAATATTTTTCAGAATTTTTAAATAGCTACGTGATATATTCTGTGAATGTATCATAATTTATCTAAACTTTTCGTACTGTTGGACAATAGGGTTATTTCTAACTTTTGCTTTTATAAATAATGCTAAGTGAGCATTCTTAGCATACAAACATTTGTGCATACCCTGGATTATTTCCTTTTCATATTTTTAAAGACTAGCTATTTATGGATCATAGGGTATAAATACTTCTGTGGCTCTTACACATAATACCAAATTGTATTCCAGGATTACTATGTGAACTAGGTTATGCTCCCACTATCAGTGTGTGAGAATATCCACATCTTTTCTAAAATGTGGTGGTAATTTTATGGTAATAATGATTTAAAAATAATCAGGTGAAATTTGCATTTTTGATTCCTAATGAGGTTGATGGTTTTTGATGTTTTCCTTTTGTGATTCTTTTATAAGTTGCCTGTTAAGAGTTTTTTAAATGCATTTTTTCCCATAATATGTTTATTTCATATTGATTTGTACATATGAAATATATTAACTAATTGACTCTTGTATGTATTGCTTATTATTTAGCTTTTGCCTTTTAATCTTGCTCATGAGGCACTTTATATTATCAAAGTGTAGTGTTTGAGGTAGCACCCAGGTTGAAGAGGAGAGAAATGAATGAGTTTGAGAAAATGGAGATGGAGAGCTGGAGCCTAAGGTCTTTGCCACTCTTGCCTGTGAGAAGGTAGGGGAGGAAGAGAGGCAGAGCCTGGTATTTTGCTTTGTATTGGAATTATGCCTTTTGAAAGAAGTTAAAAGTTGGATCTCTATGTTATATAATTTGCTTTTTTCTTAATCTTCCTAGCCTCCACCAGGCAATGTGAAAATGCCTAATGTACCCAGTACACAACCAGCAATAATGAAACCAACAGAGGAACATCCAGCTTATACACAGATTGCAAAGGTTAGTTCATGTTACATGTGTAAATTCATATTGGAAATTACAGTATCATTAATAATCACTGTCATTTCATAGCAAAGTAATTCTTCATATGTTGCATTACTGCATAATTTTTAACTTACTTTTGAGTCTGGGTTAGTACCTTGTCAGCTCTATAATACTTCTGATTTCTTTTTCAACTTATAACATTTGCTTTATTCCATTTTTAGCAGTTAATTGAATTTATATGTTATCTTGGTGTACAATTTGTAGAGTGAAATTTGTATTGCCTTTGGTATTACTTTTTAATGCATGATACCATTACAGTAACAATGACAGAATAATAAATATGACTGGAAGAGAGTTACAACGGCTAAGCAAGGGACAGTGGTAGGAAGTAGAAAGTGGCCAAAATATGAGAGAAAAGGAGATAAATAGGATGCTTGGTATCACATAAAGGCAGATGGAATTATAAACCAGAATTTCTTAACCAGACCTTCTTTCACCTCATTATTTTATAAAATATAAGATGTGACACATTATTGCACTGGGAACCTTATGTACCAATTAACCCAAATCATAAGAGCCAGTTCAGCTGTCCCTTTCTCCATTTGCTTGTTTTCTTCCACTCTTCCCTTTGTCTCTGTTTTTCACTCATTTAGACACAGAGAACACCTTAATTTCGTTTTCCCAATTACCTTAGGACTCTGACCACTCTTAGAATTTTCTCCTGTTCTAATGTGCCCAGCATGCCCACTGAGGTTTTTTTTAAAAACCAAAAGATCAAAATGGGGCAAGTATCTCCATAATAGTTTCTGAAACTAATTTATAGTGAATTCCTACATTTTGGAAGAACTTTTGAATTAGGTTTCTAACATAGTAGAGGGAGAAGTAAGAAATAGCGTATCAATGATATTATATTTTATACTGATGACAACTTAGTCACTTTTTGATTATTTTTTGTTTAGGAACATGCCTTGGCTCAAGCTGAACTGCTTAAACGCCAGGAAGAACTAGAAAGAAAGGCAGCTGAATTAGATCGTCGAGAACGAGAAATGCAAAACCTCAGTCAACATGGTAGTATCCAAAGAAGTTTGAAATAAAAACCACTTTTAAACACTTTGAATTATTCCTGCAGTAGCTCTGGGTCATTTGGCTGGCAGATAAAACCCTGCCCTGTTTTCCTGTACTAGCTAGGAGATCAGACACCTTTCCTACTTGATACTGTATAGCTCTTTAATGTTGGTTGATTTGCATAGTCTTTTGATAGATTAAAACAGTGTTAGCATTATCACACAGAAAGTGATTGCGAATATGATAATTTTGGTTTATTTTAAGGCCAGGAGCCTTTGATTCTGCACTTGGCTGTCTTTGGGTCTAATGAAGCTTTATGAGTACATGGGAGTGTGCCCTACATTTGATTCTTCTTGTTTCTTCAGCCTAGTTTCAAATTATCTGCCCATCCTCACAAGTGTATCCTATCTGTCAAGTCATGTTTACAAAAAATATGTCTGTGGTGACTCTAGGAAGCCTAGGGTATTTCGATGATGACAGAGAAATAAATAAATGCTGAATTGATTATTTATGAAATCCATTCAGGCTGTATCTACCAAAGGTCACTTCAACGGTGTATTTTAGGGAAAGCTAGCAGTATCTGGGTAAGGAGGGATGAGAGAGCTAGGCAGGTCATCGTTAGTATGTCTGGGATGGTGATGGAATGACCAGTCTAGGACAACGCTAACAAATGATCTGTTTGTTCCTTATCTTAGAATGTGTAAGTCTAGGGCCTCCTGAGGATACATTTATCCTGGACCATTTTCTTACATGCAACATCAGAGAGAGCATCTCAAAAAGGAGAAACTAAACGTTTAATTGAAATCAGTGTTTCTGAAATACATGTAACTAAAATCTGCCCTATTCTCTTAGCACTGACTAATACAAGTTATCTCTATGAGAGATACTTTAGTAAAGATTGTAATGAAGAGTGGGAAATTTAGTTAGATTTGCAGTATGTTATACATTTAATCCTCGATACAATTCTGTGTAGTTGTTATTCTCATTGTTTAGATGTAGAAACAAAGTCTTCAGGAGGTTAAGTGAGTTGCCCAAGACTGCCTAGACAATAAGGGGCTGGGCACTTCCGGTTTCAGAGCCTTGTTCTTTACTGCTGTGCTCTGCTGCTTCTCAAATACTCCTGTGAGACTTGAATGGCAAATGTATGAACCATGTGAAATTTGAAAAGGGTGACAAACAGTGGAGACATGTTGGGGAGAATCAGAAATAGGTCATGCTTTTTTTCCACTATGAAAATGCTTCTAGTCTATAAAATGTATGTAAAACCTAATTTTTAAAAGTTGTGGGATTATAATATCTAAATGAGAAAATGGCCTTTAGGTGCTATTTTTACCCTCTGTTTTTAATGTTTGACTTCTTTAATTGTAGATTTTTTTATTTCTTCCATCACTTCCCAAGCCCCGTTTTTAACCTAATTTCTTTATATAGACACATTATTTTTCCCCCCTTACAGTTCGAATTTATTTTTCCCCTAGGTTTTTGACAGTGCTTTAATTCCTTAGTGTCTGTTCATGACTGTTTCATGTTTTCTCATATTTTTATGGTTTTCATATATGTGCCTTTTGGGTATGATTTTTTTTGCGATTTTGAGATTTTCAAATTTGATACGTTGGTGTTGGTTAATCTTGTGTTCATGGAGTTAAAGTAGAAAACTCGAAAGATTCAGAAGCTGGGTCTTTGCTCTCCACATGGGTTAGTAATCAGATTTAAGTCACTGAGGAGGAAGTTGTAGAGATATGAAAACTGCATGGCCTTCATGTGAGACCCAGATTCTTGGGACTTTGAAATAAATTTGTTTTTAGGGCAAAGTACTGAGTATGTCCTGTGCTCTTTTTTTTCTTCTTGTTTCAACTGTACATAAATGGTTCCTGCTAAATATTATATGATATGACACTGGAAAATTATTTTCCCATCTAATGTTTTCTAAACTGATTTTGGAAAAAATTTTAAAAGATACAAAGCTTGGCTTTCAAAGTTCTCTAGGAATGTAGAGATACAGTGATATATTTGTAAAATATCTATTAAAGGATAAATAATGTGCTTTATTATGAAACAAAACAAAACAAAAAAGAACAGCACATATTTGTTCTAGTGTAAATAACTTTTTTGTTTTTTTAATTTGCAGGCAGAAAAAATAATTGGCCACCTCTTCCTGGCAGTTTTCCTGTGGGACCTTGTTTCTATCAGGATTTTTCTGTAGATATTCCTGTAGAATTCCAAAAGACAGTAAAAATTATGTACTACTTGTGGATGTGTAAGTATAGAATAAATTATATATTTATTACACAAGAGTTTATATTTTATTGTCAAAATCCACCTTTTATTGGAATTCATATATTAAGGATAGTATTATTAACTGGTCTTTTCCTATAGATCTTTTAATTTTCATAGTACTTCAAAATTGTACTATATATGACAACCTAAGTTCTCAGCTGAGGAAAACCTATATAATGAGAACTGGCATTCTTTTGAGGAAAAGACTTCTCTGTCACATGGGTAGAATTTTACAAGTCTTTTTCCTTGGAAAATCTTATCTAGGCAATATTTGCTCTGAAAATAATTATGCATACTATTTTTATGCAAATAAAGGTCATTCTATTAAAGCATTATGACTTTTTTTAAGGCATAAAATATTGTAATAATATAATAATTTTTCTTATAGCTTTGAGCACAATTTACACTACATTTTCAAGTGAGGATGAATACTTTTATTATTGAAAGTACCTAGTATAGGATGTTTTATTGAATAGGACATTAGAACATACGTTTTAGGCTGTGATGCTCACATTGCTTTGAGTATAATTACAACTCATGGAATACTAAAATAAAATGTCAAGCTGTTAACAGTTTGCTGTATGTACACAGAATTCGCACTTACAAAAAAAAAAAAGTAAAAAGAATTCGCACTTATGCTGTTTCATTTTTACTCCAAAACAGTAGTCCTGGGCCCATTTAATATCACCATGTCAGTAGGAGGTAGCTGTCACAACTGCCCACCTGCAGAAGCTCTGGGTTAATGGATAGTTTGTAGGGTGATTTATTGATGGAGGAAACTGTGTGTTTTTACTGTGTAATTATAGGAGGCCTTTTTTTTCCCTCTAAATATATGAGATAATTTTCCTTAAAATCTTTTAGGAGCATTCTTCATATATGTGAAGTTGCTCTGGAGTGTGAAAAGCATTTTTTTATGGATAGGACATTTTTACTCTTATTTTTAGTTTCTTTTTGAGATTTTGTTGTTGATCTAATATCTTTTGCGAATCCCCAGGGTCAGTAGTATTACATATTTTTAATATTAAAGGTTTTGATTCCATGTATGTGCTTGCTAACAAACTCATATTTAATCAATATAATCATATATATGCATATATGCAATAATTATTTTTTAATGGGCAGAAATTGACGTAACATTTTACATATAAGTTCTTTGACTTAGTGAAAAACCTGTTTTTGGTGGGGGAAATGAGGGTGGAAGAAAATTCAGTAAAGAATTAGTAAATAGAAATTGAATGGGGAAAATGATTAATTTTAACTGAATGATTAACTGCTTTACCAATGCTGATTGTTTTAAAATACGTCTGTTTTGTTTCAGAAATGTATAGCTTTCTGAGATTGTTAGAAATAATATAGTTGACTATAGTTTTTCCTAATCCCGTTCATTTGGCAGATATATTAACTCCATTCAAAGAGGGCTCAAGATTCCAGTTAAGGTTCTGATTTGGAGAAGCATTTCCTGGAACAAATACTTCTTAAAAAATGGCTTCTCTGAAGGTTGAAATTTGAGTTAGAATGTTCTGAACGTATAAATCTTTTTCAGACAGTTAGATGCCATTTAATGTTACAGAGTAATAATTTTCTATTTCATAATCTTTTGAATTCTGTTTTTAAGCCCTGAACAGAATTGCTTTTATTTTGAGGCAAAAGATTTTGAGTAAGGCAAAACTAGCTTTCATGAGAGTTAGAAGTCCTAATGGGAGTAAAGTACCATGTTTTCCCAAAAATAAGAGCTGGACAATCAGCTCCAATGCGTCTTTTGATGCAAAAATTAATATAGTAAAATAAGATCGGGTCTTATATTAATTTGTGCTCCAAAAGAAGCATTAGAGCTGATTGTCCGGCTAGGTCTTATTTTTGGGGAATCACAATAATTAGTAGGAGTCATTCTTGTATAATAGATTAGAACCGAATTTTAAAAGTGGAATAGCTTCTGCTGAAAAATTGAAACACACAGAGGTTGATTAGCTCAATATTATTGTATCACTATAACCTAGGTGTTTTCCTCTGGAGTTTTTTCTCCTACTCTAGAGATTGTGTATTTATCTAGTTGTTTGGTGAGAGCAAGTTAGATGAGGCATCCTAGAATGTGTGTTTTTGTCCTGTTTCAGTAATTATTAATTTTATTTGATTAATAATTTAAAGATATTTTAAAGTTTTGTTTTTAATGTATGTTGAGATTTTTTATTTAGATTCACTAGGTTTTCCATTTATTTTTAATTCAAGTGGTAGTTTGTTGGTACATTTTTATTGTATTGATAATTTTACATTGAAAATTATTAATTTCCGAAAGAATTTATTTCTTATAATAAATTCAGCCTGTGAATAAATATTTGAAAGTCCTTTTTAAAAATTAATTATAATGGATAAATGTGGTTCTTTAGGATCATAGTATAGTTAGACGGTACTCAGATTTTATTGTTTTTGGTCCATCAGGGAAAGTAATTATTAACATCATATGAAGAGTTTGCCAAGATCTATTTGTGCTAACTAAGGAAAGGTCTGCCAAAGGAGCTGAAATGCATCATAGTGTACTTTTTTAATTTTTTATTTTTTTAAAATAAGTTTAATTCTCTACCAAAATGCTGTTTTTATCCCAGAACTTTAGAAAATGGACAACTCGAAGTTGAATTAATAATCTTCATAGATTGACTACATAGTCACTGGAAATTTCTACGTATTAATATTTTTAGTCCAATGATTCTAATTAATTTTATTGCTTAAAAATGTTATAATGAGATTGCACAGGACACTTCTCCAGTTTTCTCTTCTGTGTGTAGTCTGCTCTGGGAGAAGCCTACAAAGCACTCTGTAAAAACAGCTCTGAGTGAAGGATCTTTTTCCTCCCAAGTCCTGGTTTTTTTCTTGGCAGGCACTACTTTTTTTCTTGGGCCTTGGATCAAGGGACACATCACATGTTTCCTTCTTAGGGAAGAAGACCTTACGGTAATGCTTCTCTGGTTTAGCTCTGTAATTGCCTATTAGGAGAGGGCCAAAAGAATTTTTGCCAGTGTGTATATTAGGACTCCTTTTCCTGTGATTATTCTGTTTTCAACTCAAATGTGTAAGAAACAGCAGTGTTTTGAAAAATGGGTAGAATACATTGTTCTTAGGAAGTATTTTTTCATTTATAACTTTTGTTGAATGAACTCATAAATTGAATGTAAACATTTGTTTTCTATTTTGTTTTCTGATTCCACAGTCCACGCCGTAACACTGTTTCTAAATATCTTCGGATGCTTGGCTTGGTTTTGTGTTGATTCTACACGAGGGGTTGATTTTGGACTGAGTATCCTGTGGTTCTTGCTTTTTACTCCTTGTTCATTTGTCTGTTGGTACAGACCACTTTACGGAGCTTTCAGGTAAAATGTACATTAAAATGTGTTCTTTAAAACTGTGAAGTCAATCATTCATGGTACATACACCTTGAAGACAAAATTGACACATTTTCATTAAAAATTTTTTTATTATTGTATAATATGCCTTCAGAAAAGGCCATATATAACATGCCTATGTATTCATTAAGTTTTGTAAGTCATAAAATCCCATTCTTTTCTCCCACTTGAGAAAAAGATTAAATATGAAAATGAATGAATGAAAAATGAGAAGAGTATTAGGTCTTAATAGTTATAAAAGATTCTATTCCATATGATACAATTGACTTTAAGGAAAATTTTGCTCTTCATTTCCCCTTTCAAAAAATGTCACAAGTGGTGATTACAGCCTAAGTCTTAAATGAACCTGGGTAAGGTAAATGTACATGGGGTATTTAAAGTGAGTCACTTTCACCTAGCAACTTGGTAATTGTTTTCTGTGTATATTAATTTTTGGTTTTTCAAAAGACAGTAACATTTTAAAACTAGATTGTAAGAGTAATTAAATATAATACTTTGCATGGTATATTTTAATCAATGGTTAGGATTAACATTTCGTATCTTCTGTGGGATATTAATAGGTGTTGTGTAAAAAAGGGTTCATATGCTTAAGTTGGGGAATAGCTGGCTGGTAAAGTTAAGCAAGTTTCTTCATTTTAGAATTTCTTAGACTCTTTAATAGCCTAGTGTGCTTTGTGATTTGACCATGAAACCATTATTTTTTTGTATGTGAAATACGTTTTGGACTACTTTAAGAAACAAACATTGGGAGATGCTGATGTAGATGATAGCCCTGTTTTGAGGCCATGTATTCAATCATTTATCAATGCATTTTTATTTGAGTAAATTAATTTATGAATAATGAACCTCTTTCAACTCTCTCTAATGAGGGGCAGCATTACTAGGAAATAGGCATGTGTTGCGCAGATGATATGGTAGGGAAATTAAAGGGCCACATTCAGTTCTTTAACTTTTTTTTCACTTCAACATACAATTTCTTTGATTAACCACAATGTGTATCAATCCCCCCCTCACACACACACAACACAGGCAAACAAAACGGAATTTGGAAACCCAGATATGTAAATGGAAAAAACTGAAGGAAAAGAGAGATTAGGGAATTTGGAGAGAAAAGGTATCATTCAACAGAAACTAAATTGGTTAGAAATAGAATGAAGGGAAGAAAATAGGAGCAGGGAAGATGAGGAAAGAACTTTTGGATATATTGAAATATGGGAGGTTGGTTGTCAAGGAATGGGGTGAGCTTCCCCTGTAGATATGGGATGTAAAGAATTGAAGGGACCTATTTACTCCTCGCCTGATCGGTGAAGAGAGTTATAGCTGTTCTTTTCCTTGTTATTTAAGCCTGGATCACAATGTTTTAAAATTTTTGACATCAAGACTCTGCCTGCCTACTACATCACGTTACCAGTGTATCTACAGTGATGCTACTGGGTGGGAATGGGGATGTCTTTGAGATTTAAAAATGACCTGAGACTACAGACTTTGGATTTTAAACAATCTATGACCAATGTAGCCAAAAGCAACTATTAAAAGCCAGCTTTTACCTTTTATTACTTGAAGTCAGTTCCTTTTTATTCCCTTTTCTTTGCCATTGAAATAAAAATGCTTTGTGGAACATTTTTACTTCTGGCATTATTAATCTGTAGTCTAAGTTCTTAGCTGCCTCTCACCCCTTTAGAGTATATCACAAATATGTTAATTAGTTTTACTGTTCACAGCAGAACTGTGAAGAAAAATTTTTTATGGGGAAAGTCGAAATTAAAATATTTGAAATCATTAATATACCTTCTCAGTGTATACCTTGGGGATTTTCTTCACCCAGATTGTCAGGTGTTTCTGAATCTGTTAAGTCTCTTTAGAAGACCTAGTGAAGTTTGTTAAACACTTATTAATGACACATTTCTCCTTAAATACAAAACTCTCAAACCACATACATTGGATATGATTATTTATATTAAATATGGGATTTTAAATAGACTTTACTTATTCATGTAAGTGTTTTATTTGAAATCAGTTAGGATTACTGCCTTTGAGAAGGGCAGTCAGAAGATATGCGTGTTTCATATTCTGTTTCAAGACTGGTGATTAAGAAATGAAACACAAGCATCCGAACATACTACGTAAGTCAGTAGAAAATGGGTAACTAACACTTTTTAGACCAGACTCACATATTTTTAAAAAGAAGTTGTTATTGAAAACATTCAGTTTTTATTAATTAGACCCTTCAGTGAAGCTAAAGTACTTTTAAAAAGTTTTTCAAGTTTTACTCTCTCTGGCTAATCATATATGTGCCTCTTCTGCCATAAAATTATGTAAATGTCTACTGCGAATTTTATTTCTCCAAGTTTCCCTATTAGTGAGGAAAAGAATAGTTAGCAATCAGAACAGCATGGCAGGGATTGATTTTAGAATAAACCAGTCATTGCAACCATACAAGTTAGAGGAGACATTAGGTTTGAGAATGTGATCAGATTTGGTTTTTTAGTTGCCCAGGGAATTTTTTTCTTGTAGATGGGTGATAATTCCATATTTCTAGAGTAGCTGTTAACTTTGTGGTGGAGTGCTAAAAAAATAACTAGAGAGCTTAGCAGGAAGTCTTTATCCTAGAATGATCCATCCTTTGTTGTCTCTTAGTCAGTTGGAGCTACGTTTTTAATTGCCATATATAGTTTATCTGTTCTTTTGCCTCCCTGTTGACTCAGAGTCTAAAAGTAAATAAACTCAGTATTTCAAGAAATTCCTTTTTAAAGGTTAATGATTAACCTTGTTATCATGAACTTGTAATTTATTTAATAAATAATATATGAGTAAGTAAACTTTTTTTATATTAACTCAAACCTGAGAAGAAAAATACAATTGTTTTACTGAATTATAAAATGCCTTTAGATTGAGTTAAAGTATTTGATAATAGCCTTAAAACTCGTTGAAAAATTCAAGTCTACATTTGATTATATTCAATAATCATATATAATAAGTCATACTGATAATTACATACAGTGATTTTTAAATGTGATAAAGGTAGCTTCCATTTAGGAATAATCATCTTTAAATTAGTTATTATGCATGAAAAGTTGGTTTTCCAGTGTCATCTGAGTTTCTTTTTTGGTATTTCATTTGAAAGTTCATTATTTCACTTGATTCTTTTAGATATTATTATTAAGATAAATAACTTATAATTTCAAATAGTTGGCAAATATAAAGTACCCAAAGGTTAAATTAATTACTCATTGAACACTGACAGTATACTAGGCTGGAGAGAAAAAGAGACATGGTACTTGCCCTTTAGAAATGTGTAATATAATTTATTTAAAGGTAGGCATTTCTGAAACTGGCTAGTAGAATTCATGTGTATCAATTGAGTGATATTCAGACACCCCAAAAATGTTTGAATTCCAAAGGAAGTTAATGTTGATATCATACTCAGTGATACTTGTATAAATATAAGATCAATATTATTTTCAAGTTAGTCTTCTCTTAGAGTTACCTTTTGAGGATTTAAATTTTTAGTATTTTTCTCTGGTACCGGGGTAAAAAGTCCTGTTTATTGACACCATCAGAATATCACAATGTTCATGAAAAAGATGGTTTTCAAACTGTATAAACTACTGTTCTATATGAATATGATGTCTCTTAGTTTTCAACCAAGAGCTCCTTTTACTGATAATACTTAAAGGATATTGTCCTTCATAAGGTAATCCCATTGCCTAAATTTGAAGGAAAATTACATAGGGAATTTTGAGGTGTATGTGCTTTTAAAAGTTGTTTATTGTGTATCAGAATTAAACTTGGAGTTGTCACTTTGTCCTTTACATGTTTTTAAAAGATTGTAACTATGTTCTTAATTTTATGCTTCTACAAATCACTAAGCATTATATAAATACTCTAAAATATTAGGTAATTATTAATGAGGCAGTGTGTTGTTGAAAAAGTATAACTATTGGAAACATACTGAGAAAGGATTAGAATTCTGGCTTTCCCTTTTAAAAGTTGTGTGCTTCTAGGAAAATGCAGTAAAACTGCTTAGTGCCGCAGTTTGTTGAATGTAAACTGGGGATAATATTTGCAGAGTTAATAAGAGAATTAGAGGTAATGTATGCAAAATATTTGGCTTTATAGGTGGTCAACAAAGGTAGCTGGAATGAATGTTTTACTTTTTTGTTTTTGTTAGGTTTTATCATTTACTTTGATGATCCACAAAACAGTTATCTTTTGCTGCTTTTAGTTCATTGTCTTTTGGTTCCCCAGTCTGAGCTACCGTGTTTCCCTGAAAATAAGACCCAACCGGACATCAGTTCTAATGTGTCTTTTGGAGCATAAATTAATATAAGACCTGGTCTTATAGTAAAATAAGACCCAGTATCATATATCATATCATATCATATATCATACCATATCATATCATACCATACCATATCTGGTTTTATAGTAAAATAAGACTGGGTCTTACATTAATTTTTGTTCCAAAAGACACATTAGAGCTGATTGTCAGGCTAGATATTATTTTCCGGGGAAACAAGGTAGAGGAAATCAGGATTTATACTTAAGGCATATGTAGGTCCTTTGTATTGCCAGATAAAAATAAACTTTAAAAAATCTAGTCTTCTAACTTTTTTTTTTTTTTAGGTCTATGTTTAAAGTAATTACTGGTGTATATGGGTTTATATTTATTGTCTTCCTGTTTATATCTATTACTGTATAAAACATATCATACACTTTTTTTCTTTCTTTGATTTCTTTTAGATTAATGAAGTTTTTATGTATTCTTTTAATATTATCTCTTTTATTTGTTTTAGTTTAGGTCTGCCTGGCAATGAATTCCCTATTATTTTACTGAAAACATTTTCATTTCACCTTCATTTTTTAGCTTTATTGAGCTATAATTGAGAAACAAAATTGTAATATATATTTAACGTATAGTGATAATTTGATACTCGTATACAATGTGAGAAGATTCCCACAATGAGGTTAATTAACACATTCATCACCTCATGTTTACCTTTTATTAATTGTTGTCGAGAATGCTTAAGATCTCCCTTAGCAAATTTCAGTTATATAATTTTATCAGCTATAGTCACTATGCTCTACATTAGATCCTTAGACATTATATCTTATAAGTGAAAGTTTGTACCCTTTTACCAATTTCCCATTTTCCCCAACCCCCAATCCCTTGGTTTGAGGAACCTCTCTTATATTTTCAGTTTGTTGGGAGTTTTTTTAATCCTGAATGGTGTTAGATTTTTTTCCCAGATGCTTTTTCTGTGTCTGCTGAGATAATTATGAGGTTTTGTGCCTTTATTCTATTAATATAGTGAGTTACATTGATTGATTTTCAGATATTGAATCAACTGTCGACGACGTAAGAAACGTCCAGACCTGTAGAGAATTTTTCTGAGTTTATTTGAGCCAAACTGATGCCATATATTGGGGAGCAAGATCTCAAATACTCTGGAGAATGGCAGTTTTGCAGCATATTTGATACATTAGAACCAAAGGAGAAGATGTAAAAAGGTAGTAGATTAAGGAGGTGGGAGAAAGCATAGCGGGGAAATCTCTAAGATTGGATAAAAGGCAAAATGGCAGAACACTTCTTGTACGTCAGTGGGTACAGGACAGTTAATTAATATTTACAGCACATTAGAGATAGTATTTGGAGAACAAGATAATGAGGGATTCTGTGGTTTCATGCTATAGAGGTCTTGTGTTCTGGTGCCAGTGGTTGTGCCTTCAAGGAGTAGGAAAAGAAAATTACTCTGACATTTTAAAGGTATGTTATCCTAGATCTGCAAGAACAATGGAGAGAGCACCTTTCCTTTGCAAAGGAAGCGAGGGCCTGGGATTTTGACTACCTACCAATTAGAAATTTATGATCAGACCATCCTGTGGGGTTACTTTCAGATACTTAGCTTGTCAGGCCTGCGATGTGCTCCCCACTACCCCCCTCCCCGCCAGGTTTATTGCGTAGCCCCTTTTTCATGCACACATTTGTGGAATAAATCCCATTTGGTCGTGTGAGTCACCCCTGGGAGCTGCAGTGAAGGTCAGCACCTTCACTGCATATTCACTTTACTTTTCATAGCTTATTCTACCCTCGTTGAAATATCTTGCCAAGAGAGTTATGGGAGAAGGGAACAAGCAGTTCCAGGTGAGAATGCTAACAGACTGACGCTGCTCTTATCCAAAGTTCAGTTTTCATGCATAAATATTCTCAGTTTATGCCTTTGATCAGAGCATTGAAATGGTTGTTTTTGAATTTTGTCCAGCTTTGTTTTTTGGGGAGGAGAGGATTTGTTGACTTCATTACTCTGTCATGATGGAAGTGAATTTCCGTTTCTTGATTTTCAACTTTCAGGTGTCTTACACTCATTTCCTGCGAGGCATGATGAAGTATTAACTTTCAATAGCTTGTGTGGCCCCACGAGTTTTTTACACCAACACATACACCCTTTGTTCCCACAGCCCTTCCATTACATGGAATATAATTTTAGATTAGGTTAATATTAGGAGTTCCTTGTTTACTGTGTAAATAGTATTTACATCTGGACTTTTTAGTATATTACTACATTTTCTTTTTTTTTTTTTTTTTTTGTACAACTACAATTACTACGGTAAATAGTTGCCTTGTTTTGGTCTCTTGCTTCATTTTATACACACCCACCTAGCCACGCTCCTTTCAACTCCTTCCATTTTCTCTGGCATAATTGAAAAACTATTGTCAAATATGTCAGGTGATCTCGATTTCTTTTTCTCCATAGAGACATCTTTTCTAGAGTCCTCAATTATCCTCCCCTCATTTGAACTGGTTGGTTTCTGTTATTCTGACATTTCCTTTTCTTTCTCTTCTGTGTTAGATTTCTGTACCAGGATCTTAACTCTCTTTTTCTTTTTGGTTTAGTCTATCCTTTTTGGTATAGCACATCCTCTAGTAGACTGCTGAGAAACTGGTATAAACGAGATTTCTCTTTTTCTAGAGTCTTAACACATCTGGAAATGCTTATTTCTTACAACACATTTAACTTACAGGTTGGAAATTATAGCCCTCAAAATTTTGAAAGCATCATACCCTTGGCTTTTAGCAAGGGAATGGCTAGTATTAATGTTGAGAAATCTGATGCCATTCTGATTCGTAATCTTTTATGGAACTCATTTTTTTTTTTTCCTTTTCTGGGAACGTTTTAAGATTTTCTCTTTTTCCCTGGTGTTTGAAAGTTAATGAAAATGGGTCTTGGTGAAGGTATATTTTTCATTTATTACAAACTGGTTACTCCCTGAACGTCTTTAATCTGGAGACTTAGGTGCTTAAATTCTGGGAAAATTTATTTTATTTCTTTGATTAGTTCTTCCTCTCTGTTTTCTTTGTGTTTTTAGTAAAACTCCTTTTTAATTAGATATTGGGACCGTTGAGAAGAAAATCTAATTTTTTTTTTTTTCATATTTTCTATCCTTTTGTTTTATTCTGCTTTCTAGGAAATTTCCAGAACTTATGTTCCATGAATCATGATGACATTAGTCTTTCAAATAGCAACACTAAAAGCTAGATGATAATCAAGTACTGCTTCATTTTGAAGGAAACATACCTTCTAATTTAGAATTCTACACTCAAACTATCAAATTGTCCAAGTAAAGATATTATAGACAACAGAATTTCAGAAAGTATGCCTTCCCTGTGTTATATCTCAGGACTCTACTAGAATAAATGATGCACTCTGCCGAATGAGGGAGTCAACAAAGACAAAGGAAACTGGGGGATCCAGAAAACATAAGAGCGAGGTCTAGCTTAGCTTATTCCCAGGATAATACTGAAGCAAGGTCTCACGATAACTGGTGGCCACCCCAGAGCTCTGTTCATTCAGATTTGAGCAAGTCCGAAGATTCTAAGAGAAACAGCTTCAGGAAGATAAAATAGTTAGAATCCTTCATGAATTTGAATGTTAAGAGATTTACACCAGTTAGGGAGAGAGTAGTGATCAGTTACTGATAAGTACATCTAAAAAATAACAAAAGACAGTTGCAAACTCCAGGGAAATCTAAAATATCTGTGCAGAATCGGAAATCTAACTAGAGTATCCTTCATACCTCAGCTGTGAGTAACACTTAAGCGTGTTTCCCCGAAAATAAGACCTAGCCGGACAATCAGCTTAAATGCGTCTTTTGGAGCAAAAATTAATATAAGACCTGGTCTTATATTATAGTAAAATAATATTTCTCGGTCTTATATTATAGTAAAATAAGACCGGGTCTTATATTATAGTAAAATAATATTTCTCGGTCTTATAGTAAAATAAGACCGGGTCTTATATTATAGTAAAACAATATTTCTCGGTCTTATAGTAAAATAAGACCGGGTCTTATATTAATTTTTGCTCCAAAAGACGCATTCGAGCTGATTGTCCGGCTAGGTTTTATTTTCGGGGAAACACGTTATCTGCTTTCTTGTTATCTTTGCAAACAGTTCTTTGGGACACAATGTTGCTTTAGGCTCAGTCCAAAGGTTATTTTGCCCTGCTATCACATTCCAAAGCTTTGAGGCATAAGGTGGTGTGCAGGGCAGTTTCTCTAGGATGGCAGCTCTGATTCCATTTTAAAGTGGCTCCATTTAGATTATTTTTTTACATAGGGTGGACTCTGCTAAAAATCCCAGCATGTTAGGCTTTTGTTAATTAGTTTTTCTTGACGGCAGACCTTGTGAAAAATAGAGTGCTCTGGAGTATTTCCAAATAGTGTCTTTTCCCTTTTCCTGCTGGAGGCATGAAGAGATTTTCCCCAGTATTCACTGTGAGAACCAGGTTGAGCTGTTGGTGGTAAAACTCACAAATGTGTGGGGCTTCCCTATGAGTAGGTCCCCCTGGAGTTTTTAACTCTGAGTTGTTCACTCGGAGCCCCCAGCAATTCATCAATTACAGTTCAGATTTTCCTACAGTGGCACTGGTTTCGGTGGAGGTTTCTGCTCAGGGCTTTTTGAGCTGGTAAGTTTTGACTACATATTCACCAGTCTGCCTCTCTAATTTTGGGGTAGCAGTTTTTTGTTTTTTTTTTACATTTGTTTTATTGGGGAAGGGGAACAGGACTTTATTGGGGAACAGTGTGCACTTCCAGGCCTTTCTTCCAAGTCAAGTTGTTGTCCTTTCATTCTTAGTTGTGTCAGGCGCAGCTCAGCTCCAGGTCCAGCCACTGTTTTCTAGTTGCAGGGGGCACAGCCCACCATCCCTTGCGGGAGTCGAACCAGCAACCTTGTGATTGAGAGGACACACTCCAACCAACTGAGCCATCTAGGAGCTCAGTGGCAGCTCAGCTCAAGGTGCCATGCTCAATCTTAGTTGCAGGGGGCGCTGCCCACCATCCCTTGCGGGAGTCGAGGAATTGAACTGGCAACCTTGTGGTTGAGAGCCCACTGGCCCATGTGGTAATCGAACTGGCAGCCTTCGGAGCTAGGAGCACGGAGCTCCAACCACCTGAGCCACCGGGCCCGCGCTGGGGTAGCAGTTTTGTGACCTCACTTCTCTTTCAGATCTAAGAAGAGTTGAGTTTTCAGTTTGTTCATCTTTTTTGCTTCTTAGGAGGGATCAGCTACTTTAAGGCTTCTAGGTATACTTCTTAAAAGCAAGCAGTCTCTGGGCAATAGACAGCATTTATGTCTTGTTTCTTTATACCATACTTAATATCCATGGGGATATTAGAATATTTTATATTAGAATATTTTTGCTAATTGAAATCAAGAAATGAACTGTAACATCTTTTTAACATCTTGACAAACATAGAGTATACGTATGAACCAGAAAGTCAATTTAATTGTTTTATATAAAGATACTTGATTTTAAGTCTAAAACCATATTCAAAGTGCAGGAATTGATATTATAATAATGGTTTTACTAAGTGTGATGTAAGGACCCTTGGAGTTTTCTTTAGGAAGCTTAAGGTTCTCCCTTTTTATACTATGTATCTGTGTGAAGCTGATTTTCCTAATTTTCAACCAAAATTAACATTTCATATGACAGATTGAGTGCAAAAGCTGATATGAAAATCCTCATACTAGACTGTAGCAGTGCTAGGGCTTTTAAAAGTCTGAAACCTAACACTTCCTGTGTGCGCTTGAAAGAATGTATATTCTGCTATATTTGGATAGAATGTTCTGTAAATACGATTGTGGGCAAACTGGTTCATAGTGTTGTTCAAGTCTTCTGTGTCCGTACAGATTTTTTATGTACTTGTTTTGTCAATTCCTTAGATAGATATGTTGAAATCTCCAAGTTTAATTGTAGATTTTTCTGTTTCTTAGTTCTATCAGTTTTTTCTTCACGTAGTTTGATACTCTCTTGTTAGGTAGATGTATATTTATTATATGTTTTCTTTGTGCTTTGACTTCTTTATCATTATGTAATGTCCCTATTTATCCCTTGTAATAATGCTTTTTCTACTTAGTATTATTACAACAACTCCAGCTTCCTTTGATTCATGTTTGTATATTATTTTTTTGCTGTTGTTTAACTTTAACCTATCAATGTTTTTATATTTAAAGAGGCTCTTTTTGGTAGGCTATATATAGTTGGGTCTTGCTTTTTCATTCACGTTGATAGTCTATCTCTTTTAATTAGTGTTTATGCCACTTACATTTATTGATCTGGTATGACTAAGATAATCTGTCTTTTTATGAGCTATTTTCTATTTGTTCCAACTGTTCTTTGTTTCTCTTTTATTCTTCTTTGCCTTGTTATGGATCAAATGAGTATTTGTAAATGATTTTATGTTCTCCTGTTTCTTCATTATTCTACCTCTTATCAAAATCTTTTTTAGTGATACCTGAGTTTTCACAATACACATCTTTAATTAATCTTGGTCTGTGTACAAATAGTAACATTCTTACTCCTGTGCACTAAGGACCTCCCAATAGGATACTCCCATTTTCTCGCTTCATCCTTTGTGCTGTTTGTTATGTATTTTTAGTTTTACATATACTAGAAACATCTGGTACATTGCTGTTAACTTTGCTTTAGACAATCATTTGTGTCTTAGAAAAATTAAAAGTAAGGAAAAGTTTGCCTTCATTAATGCCATTTATGTTTGCCTTCATTAATGCCATTTTAGTGCTTTCCATTTTTTCCTTTACATCTGTGTTTCTGGCTTTTTAGGTTTTGTCAGAAGAATTTCCTTTAATATTTCTTTTAGTACTGGTCTGCTGGTAACCAGTTTTCTAGTTTCTGTCTGAAAAAAGCTTTTTCATCCATTTTTAAAAGATATTTTCATTGGGTATAGGATTCTGGTTCACATTTTTTTCCTTTCAGTACTTTAAACACATCACTTTGACGTGGTCTGGCTTGCGAAGGTTCTGATGATAAGTTGGCTATAATTCTTATTCTTATTCTTCTGTATTTAATTTCATTTTTTCTCTTGCTGCCTTCAAGATTTTTTTTCAAAACTAATTCTGGTTTTGGTTATTTTGAAAAACAGAGAGAAGAGAGAGAGGGTGTGTGTGTGTGTGTGTGTGCGCGCGTGCTTGTGTGTGTGTTTCGGTGTATATCCTTAATGTTTTCTAATGTTCTTGGATCTGTGGTTTGGAGTCTTGTTAATTTTTGAAAATTCTCAGTCATTGTATCTTCAGATAATTCTTCTGCCACTTTTTCTTCTCTTTCTGGAATTCCTATTAAATATATATCTGACTGTTTGGTATTGCCCTACAGCTCTTGGATGCTTTCTTTTTTCTCCACTCTTTTTTATCCTTGCATTTCAGTTTGTGTAATTTCTGTCTTCAGTTTCACCTTCAGCTGAGTTGAGTATTGATAAGCTTATCAGAAGTATTCTTTATGTCTGTTTTCATGTTTTTCATTTCTACCATATCCATCTGGTTATTTCCTATAGCTTACATATATGCTGAGATTACTCTTCATGTTGTCCATCTTTTTGACTGGAATTTTTATCATATTAATCATAGTTATTTTAAATTCCTTATCTTTTTAGTGCAAACATCTGAGTTATATCTGAGTCTTTTTTTGATTACCTTGTTTCTTGTCTGTTTTTTTCTTGTTTCTTTTTATGCCTTGTTCAAAGCTGGACATCTTTTGAAGACAATGAAGACTGCGATAAATAGGTTTTATGTATGGAAATAGACATGCCTTTTCTATTGTGAGGCTTTTAGTGTGTCTGTGTTTATATGGTGGTCGTTGGTAGAGGGTATGTGTTTCAGGCAGTCCAGTCAAGAATTTATTGAGGTTTGTTTGGTTTTTTTTGGTTTTTTTTGGTTGTTGTTGCTATGTTTCACCTCAGTACCCCCACAGACCTCAGATTCCTTTGCTGTTACCTTATGGTTACGGTGAAGCTTGTTTTCTCAGAGGTACTTTCTTTGTGTGCTCCATTAGCCCACCCCTTTGTGCCTGCCCCTCAGAGAGGGACTCTTTCCACACTCTGTCTCCCCCTAGGAGTAAACTGTTGTTACTTGTTCCTTTACGCTTGTTAGCCTACTATGGGGAGAGGGTGGGTTCAGGTTGAAGACGGTATTTTTGCTGTTCTGCTTCTGCCTCAGTCTTAGGAAAGCTGTGTCTCTGGAGTGGGTCCAGCCTTCCTTGTCATCCTGCCCCGCCCACTCTGTAAGGTTTCTGTAGTAGTGTGGGTAAGGATATATTTCTGACTCTCCTCTAGTGTTACAAGGTTTTTTTCTGTGACCTTTCCCAGCTGCACTGGCTTTTTACCTGTCCCTGAGGAAGATGGTGTTTGCTAACTTCCCTTCCCCTCCACTTAAGGTTTTTGTTTTGAGGGAAGTTAGGAGAGTTTACACTTACTGCTGCTCTACTCCTTCCAGCTTGTACCTGGAGTGAGGCCTGCTTCCAGGCTTTCTTCTGAGCACCCGGTGAGGTCTGTGGAGCAGAGCCTGTGAGTGAGTGTGAATTCCCCTTGTGCCTTTGGCTCTTAGGGTTTCTGTACTCACATTCCAACCAACCTTTAGCCTTCACTAAGTCATTATAAGCTTTTGCTGAATTTTTCTTTCCTGCTTATATGTCATTCGATGTCTGCTCCCGGTAAACAAGTGCTAGTCTCGCGTCTCTCCTTGAGTTGGTTGGTTGTTTGCCCTTTGATGGGTTGAAGTACAGCTGTGATTTTGCAGATTATCCAGCTATTGTGTTTTTAGGGTTGAGAGCAGGGCTCTTTCCAGTTTTCTGTATCCTAAGCAAAAGCCTTCCTTCCCCACTATCTTTTGGTTTTAATTTGAGAGTTATAGGAAAGTTCCTTCTTAAACATGAGACTTATGGCTTTGGTCTTTATTTTTTTTAATTTAAAGAAGTTTTAAAGGCTCTTCAGTTTTTCTTTTCACCATCTATAAAATGTTTCTTCTAACATTTAATTATTCTTTCAATAAGCTATTATTCTTCATGAAGACCTGTTGTGAAGATATCCTATTGTGCTATCTGGCATAATTTGCACTTCAGAATAAATCAGTACTGTCTGATACCCCTCTTGAAGACTAGCTGAGCTACAGAGGGGGATGTTATCTTCAGAGTTTTAAAATTCCTAGTATTTAACAACATTTGAGGTTTGCAGTGAATATAGGAATAAGGTGCATGAGACAAATATTTTTAAAAACATCTTGATGAGTCAGTTCTAGATGCTGTGTTCTAGCTTATTTTGTATACACCTGATGTTAAAAGGAAACACAAATAAATTAAGTAGCATTGTCCCTAGAACAGCAAAAGAAGGTATGTAAGAAACATATATGGTTTAGTTTAGGTGTAGTTTAGGTGTAGAACAGAGCAGAATGATACATATATTTATGTATATATAAGTAAATATAAGTAATGTATAGATAATAAATATGTAATATATATTAAAATAAGTAAATATATTTTCAATATGCATATGTATATGCATATACACTGTTTATGGCAATAAATATAAATGACTTCATGATTATTTCTCTTATCCGTTAGCATGCCCTTTAGTTATTAATCAAATGAAAGCAAGTTGTGAGTTTAATTTTTGAAATACAGTTAGCAAACAAGAAGAAACTGTCTCGCACGTGGTAAGATGATGATGCAAGGAAAGAGTTCTGTGTATGTTTTCTTCAAGTCACAATCTAATATGGACAAAAAAATGATTTAAATTAATGTAATATAGAGGACCATAACCTTTTAGTAAGAAATTCAAGATGAATTGGTATTGGCAATAAAGTCAAAGTTTTTAGTTTATTAAAGTTACTTGTTTTGGGTAATATTCCATGAGATAAATTGTTTTTATCTTAAGACATTTTACTATAGGTAAGAAGCACTACATACTTATTAACTTGACCTACAATATGAAATTAAAATGGTTGATTTAGAATTTAAGTATATGTGAGCACCTAAGAGTTTAGAGCAATAAAGGATATTTCAAAGTAGATGATTAAGTAGTTAGGAAACATGTAGTATAAGAATAGTAGGACTGTAAAGTAAAAGTTTAATATTAAGCTATTTTTTGTGACCAAAGATAGAAAGCATGAGAAATAACATTTCTAATGAAATATATTCTAGATATGTTAAAACTCAAGCTGTATTATTGTTCATTGTTCTCTGTTGAGAAAAGTGTTTTAGAGGCATATTTGTAGGAAAAACATGCTCATGAGTTTTCTGTTTTATAAGAGCATAGCTCCCCATATTGTAAAATTGTTTTCATAGGAGAGTCAGTGGTTTTCAAACATTAGAAGATACAAGAATCACCTAGGGAGCTTTCCTATAAAAACGAAGTTTTACAATATGATGTGGAGGAGGTGGATCTTGAAATAAGAGACTGAGAAGCAGTTTAGATCAGAGAAGTGACAGAAGGGGTAATATTGTGGAAATCAAGTTCAAAGAATGTTTAAGAAAGATACTCAGTGTCAAATGCCATAAAAAAAAGTAAAGCGGGACTTGAGAAATTTAGTTTGGAAATTCATAGATAGATGCCTGTGATTTTGATGTGTCTCTGGAGGGGAGTATGTGAGAGGCCAAGTTACAATGGATTGAGACGTGACTGAGAAGAGGGAGGTAGCGGAAATCAGTGGTAGAACTTCAGGACTTGTGTTAACTGATGGGAAGGAAGGAGATAGAGGAAGTAGAAGGTTTAGCAGTGGAGACAGGGTTAAGGAGAGAATAAGTACGTACTGAAATATGATGCTCCAGTGGAACTAGAATGATGGGCTGAAGATTGCTTATGCAAGTATTAGTATGGATGACAGAAAGCACGTGAAAAAGTGTTCAACGTTAGTTACTAGGAAAATATAAATTAAAACCAAATTAGATACCACTATACACCTGTTAGAATGACTAAAATTTAAAGGACTGACCATACCAAGTGGTTAGTGAGATGTGGAGGAACCGGAACACTCATTTACTGCCACTGGGAATGTAAAATGAAATAACTGCTTTGGAAAACAGTTTGGCAGTTTCTTAAAAAGTTAAACATATACCACCTGTGTGTTCCAGCCATTTCACTTCTAGGTAGTTACCCAAGAGAAAAGGAAATATATATGTTCATATGAAGACTTAACCATGAATGCTTATAGCAACTTTATTTGTAATAGTAAAAAACTAGAAACAACCCAAACGTCTGTGAACAGGTGCATAAAACTGTGGTGTATCTATGCAATGGAATACTAAGCAACGAAAAGGAATAGACTTGATACATGGAACAACATGAGTGAATCTCAATTGTGCTGAGTGGAAGAAGGCAGATAAGAAAAAATATATACTATATGATCCCATTTATATAAAACTCTAAAATATGAAAACTAGTGACAAAGTGGTGGGGTGGGGAAGGAGGGATTACCTCCATGCACAAGGAAACTTTTGGGATATGTTTACTCTTTGGAGAAGATTCATGGGTCTATACATATGTCAAACTGTATCAAATTGTATATTTTAGGTATCTGCAGTTTACTGTATGTTAATTATAATTCAGTCAAACTATTTAATAAAAAATGAAAACAATAAATTTTTTTGCCAAGAAGTTTTGTAGCACAGTTGAAAATTGAAAGGACAAAGTGAGGTTAGAATAATATTTAGTATTTGGATAAAAGGTTCACATATATTATTATGTTGTTATTGTAATTTCAAGGTAGTTGTCACTTGTATTTTTAAAAACATTTTTTAATGTTTGATGTCAGTCTGCATGTGAATGTGAAAGTATTAGAGAAAAATGACATTTTTCCCTTTTCTCCCCTCCCCCCCTTTTTAAAAAGGAGTGACAGTTCATTCAGATTCTTTGTATTCTTCTTCGTCTATATTTGTCAGTTTGCAGTACATGTACTACAGGCTGCAGGATTTCACAACTGGGGCAACTGGTAAGTCATTTACTTTAATTATTCTAGTTAATCTTTTCATCTAGTATCTTTATATAATTTTTGACTGCCTAAAAAGAGTTAACACAGAAAAGCCAGGTTAGTAACAGTGAGCAAAACTAATAATTGCATTTATTTTTTTTTACTTTTTAAAAATTTTCTAAAGCATAAATAACCTTTGGACAAATCATTCTATTTAAAATTATGTTCCCATTTTTAAAAACAGCACATTATATCTAGTTTAAATAAAATGTGTATATAATGGGCACTAAGAGAAAGAGTAAAAAGGAGACTGAGGAGTGATCAGATAGTTAGGAGGGCCAAGGATTGTGGAAGGGAGAGAAAACAAATTTGAGGATTTTAAGGAAAAGGGGATGGACCTATTATGTGTAAAACACTATTTTAGGTGTGCAAATATGTTTTCTTATACACACACCAATGCACAGACACAAATCCACTTTGAAAAGTGGAATTACTGCATACACATATATACATATCTTTAAACAATAAAATCATTCTCAGCATGGCAAAATGGTCTTTCAGTGGGGTATACTCAGAAACTGAGAATATTTGGATCCTCCTAAGGTAATAACAGACTTACATCTGTCTTCATACATTCTGGAGCAAACATTCCTTGAATGAAACGGCTGTGGGTAGAAGAGTACACATCTCTTAAGATTATCCCTCCCTCTCTTCTTTCTCTTGTAATTGAATTGCATGCAGTTGAATTCTTGTAAGCTAAAACGCATGTCCAAGGCAACTTTGCTGCGCTGTGTACATGAACTAAACGAGCCATGTCACTGGAGTGTATTGAGGGCTACATTTAGTATGCTACTGAGTCGCAGTAGTAACTGGCAGTGAGACATCTGTCAGTAGCTTTGCACGTCTCCTAATGGGCATCTGTACATGCAGAAAATTTATAAAGATACTTTAAATCAGTTCTAGGAAAAAGTCGTATTCATTACCATTTTAAATAGAGTTTAGTCTTTGGCATTTATGGGAAAAGAAATGCTTTAAATGTTTGATTAACAAATATACTGCTTATGCTAGCAGCACAAGTTTTTTTACCCCGATGAAGTTGAAATAATTTCTTTTGCTTCTTATCGCAAACTTAGGAAAAAGTGTTAAAAGTGGGCGTAACAGCATGTGTAGCAATGCAGTAGCACAGGAGTCTGTAGTGAGAGTGCATGCAGGGTGACCTAAAAAATGAAAGTACTTATTTTGAGCTAATTGTAGATTCACATAGTTACAAGAAATAATGCAGAGAGATCCCAGGTATGCTTTACCCACTTTTCAAGATGGTAACATTATACTTTATGAAAACCAGGATCTTGACATCGATACAGTCAAGATGCAGAACATTTCTATCACCAAAGGATCCCTCTGCTGCCCTTTTATAGCTACATTCACCTCCCTCCTGCCCCATCCCCTCCTTAACTCCAGCACTCACTAATCTGTCAATGTTTTTATATTTAAAGAGGCTCTTTTTGGTAGGCTACATATAGTTGGGTCTTGCTTTTTCATTCACGTTGATAGTCTATCTCTTTTAATTAGTGTTTATGCCACTTACATTTATTGATCTGGTATGACTAAGATAATCTGTCTTTTTATGAGCTATTTTCTATTTGTTCCAACTGTTCTTTGTTTCTCTTTTATTCTTCTTTGCCTTGTTATGGATCAAATGAGTATTTGTAAATGATTTTATGTTCTCCTGTTTCTTCATTATTCTACCTCTTATCAAAATCTTTTTTAGTGATACCTGAGTTTTCACAATACACATCTTTAATTAATCTTGGTCTGTGTACAAATAGTAACATTCTTACTCCTGTGTACTAAGGACCTCCCAATAGGATACTCCCATTTTCTCCCTTCATCCTTTGTGCTGTTTGTTATGTATTTTTAGTTTTACATATACTAGAAACATCTGGTACATTGCTGTTAACTTTGCTTTAGACAATCATTTGTGTCTTAGAAAAATTAAAAGTAAGGAAAAGTGAATTTATGTTTGCCTTCATTAATGCCATTTTAGTGCTTTCCATTTTTTACTTTACATCTGTGTTTCTGGCTTTTTATGTTTTGTCAGAAGAATTTCCTTTAATATTTCTTTTAGTAAATATGTCTGTTATTTTGTCATTTCAAGAATGTTATATAAATGGAATCATACAGTGTGTACCTTTTGGCTTTTTTCACTCAGCATAATTCTCTGGAGTTTGATCCAGGTTGTCATGCATATTAGCAGTCCATTCCTTTTCCTGAGTAGTTTTCCAAGGATGGATATACCACACTTTGTTTAACCAATCACCAGTTGAAGAACTCTGGTTTCTGGTTTTGGGCTATTATGAAAAAAACCATTATGAACATTTGTGAACAGGCTTTTTTGTGAACCAAAGTTTTTATTTCTCTGATAAATGTCCAAGTTTGTAATTGCTGGTTCTTATGAAAGTTGCATGTGTAATGTTTTTAAAGAAACTGACAGCCTGTTTTCCAGAATGGCTGTACCATTTTACATTTCCCCCAACTATGTGTGATTCAGCCTTCGCGTCCTCATCAGCATTTGGTGTTGTCACTGTTTAGTTTTAGTCATTCTGATAGGTGTGTAGTGATAGCTAACTGAGGATTTAATTTGTATTTCCCTAGTGACTCAGGATGCTGAACATATTTTCATGTGCTTATTTGCCATCGTTGTATCCTCTGGGTGAAATGTCTCTTCATCTTTTGCCCATTTTCTAATTGAATTTTTTGTTTAACTGCTGAACTTTAGAAGTTCTTTACATATTTTGGACACTAACCCTTTGTTGGTTATGTGGTTTGCAAATATTTTCTTCCATAATTAAGCAGAATTTAAAATGAAATTTAAAAGAAAGTAATAATGAACTTATAGGCTTAAAAAATATAAAATCTGGTTTTACACACTTAAGGCTGGAGTTTGGTGTTTGGATTTGAATTCAGACTATGTCATTTATTAGCTGTGTGACCTTGGGTAAGTACTGAATATCTCTGTGACTCAGTTCCTTATCTGTAAAATAGAGATTAAAAACAGCATTATCTTATTGTAAGATAGTAAATGAGTTAGCACGTATAAAGAACTTGAACATTGCCTGGTTCATAAGAGTTGAATATGTGTTAGTTGTTTTGTTATTTTTTTTAAAGTGTGCATTGATTTATTTGCCTGATTATACTTTTTATTATTTCATAGTGGTTGGATTTCATCCCTTACTGGTCTCAACAGTAGTATTCCTGTCGGAATCATGATGATAATCATAGCAGCACTTTTCACAGCATCAGCAGTCATCTCACTAGTTATGTTTAAAAAGGTAAGTGAAGTTTTATGTCTGTAAATTTTTATAGTAAAACTCATGTTCAGTTCTCATTTTCCCATTTTACTCTTACTTCAGTGTAACCTTTAGCCATTTTGTTGCTGTTCTTGTGAAAGTTTGCTCTTTGAGGATTACTTTTTACAATAAAAAGTTATGCATAGATAAATTTTAGGAAATTGTATCACATTTTTAACTTCCTGTAAAAAGGAAATATTTTAAAATTCTGTTAACTGAAGGCTTTTTTTCGTGAATTGAAGACTCAACCTCATTTAAAAAATTTGGATTATTTTTTATGTATTCTGATTTCTTTTTTTGAATATTGAGCATATTAGCCTGATTAATAAATAGAAGTAAGACTATTATGTGGGATGAACATTTTATTTGTATTTAAAATGTAAAGACACTAAATAAGAGTATCAGGTACTAGCTGAGCTGGTGACAGGTTCAGGCCGGGTTATGACATGAATTTTGTTTTCAGTGACTGCCCAATTATCTATACTTCTTCCTATAGAATTCCCATGGCTATATTCACAGCCTTAAAAAAAATCATTCATTACATAAGGTGGGGGAGAAATCAGTGTTTTTGTTTGTTTATATAAAGTTTAACTGTGTCTTGGATATATATTTTTGATATTCTACATGTGTCAAGCATGATACAGTTATCATGGGAATAACACCTGTTTTAAAATGGTAAAGACTTTGGTGGGTTTCACTTTTAAAAAAGTACGTTCTGACAGCATTTTTTTCTCTATTTTTTTTACTGTTCAGTAACTTGAGATCGAATATGTATAAGGAATGCATAGAAATAAATAGCTGTACCTTATATTTAAGAACACCTTGCACTCTTGAAATATTTTACTTACACGTTTGTATTTTATCCTCAAAACTATAAAGGCTAGGCTGCGTTTCTATTTAAATTTTGCTACTTATTTTCTCTGATTAAAGCTTTTACTTTTCTGAACTACACACACATACTATTAAAAGTCAGTTTTCTGAAGTTACTAAATCCTAGTCTTTTTTCAATTTTTTTCAATCTTCCTCCTCCCTGAACGCTGCAGCCTTCCACGCTACAGGCGGCTCCTGCCGTAGTCTTTGTAATCGTGTTCTGATTCTCCTGTCTCTGAGGCTGTTCTTTCCCTTTCATTTCTTTGTCCAGCTCATAATAAGAAAGGCCTTCTTAAATGCAGGCAACTCTCTGCTGTACAATCTTTTTCCTTGGGAATTTCAACCTCCCTCATTGTTTCAGTGTCTTCTCTACCTGAGAGACCTAGAATCTTGGAGCTGGAAGATACACTGCCTTACAAAAACATTTAGTTGCATTTTCAGGGGACTGTTTACATCTCCAGTTGATTGGTATCATGTCTCACACGACTGCATCATAAACTCATCATTTTCTTCTCAGAACTAGCTCTCTTCCAGAAGTTCTGATTCATATTCAGGAACGTTTATTAAGACTACATATTGTATGATTCTATTATGAAATGTCCAAAATAGGCAGGCAAACCTATAGAGACAGAGAGTAGATTAGTCGTGGTTGTCTGTGGCTGGGCATGGGCTGGAGAGTAACTGCTAATGGTTATGGAATTTCTTTTGGGGGTGATGAAAATGTTCTAAAATTAGGTGGTATGGATGATCTATTCACAACACTGTGAATATACGAAAAACCATTGAATTGTACACTTTAAAAGGGTAAATTGTATAGTACACAAATTCGATCTCAAGCTTTTTTTTTTTAAGGAACATTTATTAAGTACCTACTGTAAATGAGGTGGTGCTAAGTACTGTCTCAGATGATTCCATTTGCGTCAGCACTTGGACTACTTCTGTTTGTGCTTCCACGACTGTTTTTAGTCACTTTGCTAGACGTTTTCTTTTACTATCTTTCCATCCTTCTCTTCCTTTTCATTCCCACCTCAGCTAATCCAGATTTTTTTCACAGGTTAGTCCCACCCTGCCCCCACTTTCTCCAGTCCATTTTATGTATAGTTACTATATTAATCTAAAATCCCCTAAAAGAACCCAGCACTCTGAAGATTTTTGAAGTGGACATGGTATGGGGAATGGGAGTGTGGTGATTGTGGGAAGTAGGGCTAGTCCCTTTCCCAGCTCCCAGATCCAGACTTTCTACTCTAGTCAAACTGTACCACTCAGTTTCTTTAAATACACCATGCCCCAGTTTTTGTTCATGCGATGCCTCTTAACTTCTGGGTTGCTTCATCTTCTCTGCCAGTTGAAGATCTATTAGTGTTCTTTCAAGACCTCTTTCAAATCTTCCTGCCTCTTCCATGGAATCTTTCTCTTACCTCATGTCTTAGGGATTACGTCATCCTCTGTTCTCCTGGGAACTTGCTCTCTCTATTACCCACTGTGGGACCTGGGCATAAGCCACTTATATACCTGTAGTGCACACATTCTGGGGTACCCAGCTTGTTACACTCCTCCAGGGTGAACATGAACATGTGTTTTAGCGTTGGAATTAAATAAGAAGAGCAAGAGCTTTGGAACCATATAACTCAGGTTTAAATTCTGGCACCCTCACATAGAGCTGTGTGAACTGAGGCAGGCTTTTCTAACCACTCAGGTCCAGTGTTCTCCCGAGTACTTGAAGCTCCATGCGCATGGGGACCTAGTCTGTGTGCTTTCAAGCTATGTTCCTCACATGTAGAACAGTGACTGGCAGTGATTAGCATGCGATAGGCATGCAAACATGTTGAATGAATGAAGGCATGAGAATACTACTCTCATAGAGTTGGTGTGAGGATTAAATGAAACAGTGAATGTAAATTGCATAGCACAGGACCTCAATTAAAATTAATTTTCTTTTTGGCTTTTTGACTCCTTTATCATTTTATATTCAGGGTCTGGTTTGGTATGTACTGTTTTCAGTAGGTTCCGTCAGAGAAACAGAATAGAATGAAGAGATTTCTTGAAAGGAATTGGCTTATGTGGCTGTGGAGCTGGCTAGGTCAGTCTGAAATCTGTAGGGCAGGCTGTCAGGAAGGGTTGGAAACTCAAGCAGAAGTTGAGCTCCAGTCCACAGGTGGAATTTCTTCTTCCTCAGTTCTGTTCTTAAGGTCTTTCACTAATTAGATCGGGCCTACCCAAATCATTCAGGATATTCTCCTTTTCTTAAAGTGAACTGACTATAGATGCTAATCACATATGCGGAATACCTTCACAGCAACACCTAGATCAGTGGTTGATTGGTAACTGGAGACTATAGCCTAGCCAAATAAACTCGACTATTACAACATCTCTGTGGAAATTGCTTTATTATCCCAGATGTATCATTGGGGGTGCTTTATAAAACGAGAAATGTAATAAATTTAGAGTACAGTAGAGAGTTTTGTGGTATGCTGTACGTTCCATTCATTTGTTAAACAATTATTGAAGAGCATGTGTTATATGCCAGGTACTGCACTGTGAGCTCAAGGAGCTCACATTCTGGTGTGGAAGGAGAAACGAATGAACGGTGGGTACCACAATGGGTAGCCGGGGACCTTGTAGCTATTATAGGGGTACGTATAGGGAGCACACAGGAGGGACGCCTAACCAGATTGGGGAGATCTTTTTTAGTAGTGAGGTCTTTTTGTATTGCCTTGGGTGAGACATCGTGATGAACAAGAGTGATCTAAGTAGAGGAGTAAGGGGGGAAGGGAGAGGATAAGTAGGTACCACCTGCCGTGTTTCCCTGAAAATAAGACCTCGCCGGACAGTCAGCTTGAATGCGTCATTTGGAGCAAAATCTTATATAATGTAAGACCGGGTCTTACATAATTTTTGTTCCAAAAGACGCATTAGAGCTGATTGGCTAGGTCTTACTTTCAAGCAAACACGGTAGCAGGGATACCACATTCATGTCTAGTTGCAAGATGTAACATGGCATATTCAGGGAATTAAGAGTGCTCAGAATGGATAGGAAATAAAGTTGGTGCTTGAGTCATGCAGGGAGGAAAGTGGGCTGTTGATGGTGGAAGACAGGTAAAGGTGAGGCTGAATACGTAAGCGTAGTTATATCCTGCAGAGTCTTGTAAGCTAGGAAACCTTGTTAAGAAGTTTGACTCGCCTCCAAAGAGTGCTGGTGAGCCACAGAAGAGGTTCAAAGAGGAGAGTAGCTGAATTGATCCAATTTGAACTTTAGAAAGACTATTCCAGAATAGATTGATGGGACAGGGATGTGGTAGTTAGAGAAATTAAGACTGGGAGACAAGCTAGGAAACTGGTTAGTAAAGATGGTGGCCTAAACGAAGAAATGGCAGTGCTAGGTAACTGTAGTAAGAGAATATGGGCAGGTAGCGACTGATTCGACTTGGTCTTGGGAGTGGGTGATAAAGGAATACTTAGGGATGACACCCAGGGTTTCAGTTGGTGGATCATTCAGGAAGACAGTACGGGAAGAAGAGCAGATTTGGCCATTGAGATGTTTTCAGCTTTGGGTGTGGAGAGTTTAAAACACTGGTGGGGTATTAACATATAAACACTCGGTAGGCTTTTGGATATACAAGTTGGAAGCAAAAGAAATGGCTCTAGGTTGGATTTCTAGATTTGGGAAGTATTGACTTCTTAATGAAAATGAAGCCTAGAAAGTGGATATGGACTGAGAAGGAGGCCTAGAGTTGAACATTTCCAACTATTTAAAAATCTACTGAGGAAAAACTGTGGAGGTCATTTTAACTAGCAGTAGTAGTGCTGGAGAATATGTGGCACAGGTGATTATAGAGGCTGGGTGTGAAGGAAATGTTTATTCTGCAGCTGCTGTGTAAACTGCCTGCTGTGTGTAGCTCTCTGAAGTCTTTGACCTGCAGTTTTTTCCTCCAGGAACATAGATGTTCTTCAGGATCCAATCCGTGGAAGGAAAAATTTTAGAGCTGTGCTTGGTGTATGCCAGACATTCAAAAGAAATAGTACTGCTTCCCAAATAAAAGAATTGATATGGAAATTGTGACTCCCCCCCTTTTTTTTAAACTTCATAATTAAAGAAGTTACCAGTTACCTTTTTCTATATGTGTTTACTGTCAGTGCTATTCAAGTTCCTAAATTTCTCTGAATCTCATATTCTTTATCTGTGAAATAAGGAATTTAGATATGGGATGATTTTCTGTATGATTTTATGAAGTACAGTAAATGGGGGTAATATAAACTAAGACGTAATTTGAGCCAGCTTTCGTATTTGTAATAGCATAGATTTCTCTTACTTTGATAGAAGTTGAAATCCAATAAAAACACCTGATTTTTCTTTTCCACACTTGCTCAAAACTGGGTTTGTTTTGATTCTTTGGGGTATGTAGACATAGTTTATAACCACTAGGGGTCAGGCTCTTCATAAACAGCTAATACCCTCTAAAAGTTACCTCGGCACACTATTTTGATTCTAGAGTTGCATTTTATTAGGCTAGTCTGTGTCTCCATCCCCAGCCAGACATGCTCTGTGGTATATATTTATTTCAATTACAGTGACTACAATTTTGAGAATTTTGTTAATATTCTGAAGTCTTGCATAATTCGAATAGGTAATCATTGGTGTGTAGAGTTCCCAGTATGAGCTCTATGGTAATTTAACTTTGTTTTCCCCATAGTGTCACCTTATAATCCAAATTTAAAATAATTGAAATGCAAGAATATCTGTCTCTTTTACATATTCATAGTTCAGTCCTTAACTTTTCACAGGTTTCTTAAATTTTCTCTTAGATTATTTCTAATTTTGTTTGTTTGTAAAAAAGACCTTTCTACAGTAAGCTGCATGTACTCATTGAGAGATAAATTTCTTGAACATAGAAGTAATTATCGTTAATGTCCCATAGAAAACTTGGCTTTGAAAAGGGAATAGAAATTGAATAGTTGGAGGCTACAGGGGAAGTATTATAAATGGGTCAAATAACAATGAATGAATCTGAAGAAACTACATATGAGATTAATCGAAAATTTTCCCCTTATTTTAATTGGTATAAGAGCTAGAATAACTTAGTATGGAAGAGATAAATAGGTAATACATACGTTGTATTCCTTTTGGGACCTAGTTTTGAATAATTGTTTTCCATGAAATTAAAAAAAATGTTCATAGGCATCTGTATCCAGATTCATAAAATAATAATAGTGATTTTTTGGATTTTGGAAGAATTTTAGAAAAAGTTATTTCACTTTTTAAAAAACAAGTTTCCCTAAGGGCTTAAAATTTTGTTTGTGTACCTAAATATCTATTCTACAAATACTCTTTATTTTGTGTGAGGGTATAGAATTTGACTGTACAATCCAGAGTAAGTCTCATTTATTAGTTAAACTGGTGTTTAATAGTGAATGCTTTGTAACAATATTCTATTATATATCGAGTGATAGTCTTCTTAGACTGAAAGTGACTTTCATTTTCTTTGAAAGCATTGTTATTGTTTACCCCCCTTTTTTGGCTTTATTTTGGATGTAGGACAGAATACTGATAGTTTTACTCTACCGATTTTCTATGGTCACAAATAGACATGCTGTGTCCCTCTGTCTCAGTCATCGAATACTATAATCTTTCCTGATTAGGAATCGATTTCAGATGATTCGCATTGTCTGTTAACATGCTGGTCTACTTGCTTGTTATTTGCATCCAGGGGACACAGAGTAGGTACAGTAATACTTTTGAATCCCTAGAAAAATTGGCATTCTGAGCAGCTTATGTATATTCTGTCCTCAGTTGGTAGTCTTAATATGTGTACCTTTTTTTTTCTTTTCATTAGTTTCAGGTGCACAAGACAAAGTAATACTTAGACATTTATAGTTTATATCCCTCACACTGTGTCAACCCCTCTTCCTCCATCCACTATCCCTCTGACATTGCACACAGCCATTACATTTCCACTGTCTCTATTCCTAATGCTGTACTCCGCTGCTTGTAAGTATATATACACACACACATATATATATATAAAATTATAGTTGGCATTCATTACTGTTCAGCTTCAGCTTCAGGTGTACAGTGCAGTGATCAGGCATCTACATCATCCCTGAGGTGGTCTCCCAAATGGGACAAGTGTCCATCGGATACCCTACAAAATCTTTACATTATTGATTACATTCCCCAAATTGATTTTCAAAATCCCGTGGCCATCTTGTGGTTACTGACTGTTTTCTAATCCCCTCACCTTCGCCCTTCTCCCCACCCCCCCATCTCGCAACCCTCAGTTTTTCCTCTATGTCTCCAAAACTGTTTCTGATTAGTTCATTCACTTATTCTTTTCTTTAGATTCCACATATAAGTGAGATCATATGGTATTTGTCTTTCTCTATCTGACTTATTTCACTTAACATAATGTTATCTAGGTCCATCCATGTTGTTGCAAATGGTAAGATTTGTTTCTTCTTTATGGCTGCATAATACTCCATTGTATAAATGTACCACAGTTTCTTAATCCAGTCATCTACCGATGGGCATTTCGGTTGTTTCCATGTCTTGGCTATTGTGTATAGTGCTGCAATAAACATAGGAGTGCATAAAGATTTTTGAATTAGAGTTTTGAATTTCTCCGGATAGATACCTAGGAGTGGAATTGCTGGATCATAAGGTAGTTCCATTTTCAGATTTTTGAGGTACCTCCATATTGTTTTCCATATCTGCACCAATCTGCAATCCTACCCACAGTGCACAAGGGTTCCCTTTTCTCCACATCCACACCAGCACTTGTTTGTTGATTTATTGATGGTAGCCATTTTGACTGGGGTGACGAGGTATCTCATTGTGGTTTTTATTTGCATTTCTCTGATGGGTAGTGAGGTTGAGCATTTTTTCATATGTCTGTTAGCCATCTGTATGTCCTTTTTAGAAAAATGTCTCTTCATGTCCTCTGCCCATTTTTTAATTGGATTATTTGTTTTTTAGGAGTTGAGTTGAGTTTTTTTATAAATTTGTGGTATTAATCCCTTATCAGATATATCATTGGCAAATATCTTTTCCCATTCAGTAGGATCCCTTTTTGTTTTATTGATGGTTTCCTTTGCTGTGAAAAAACTTTTTAGTTTGATGTAATCCCACATGTTTATTTTTTCTCTTCCCTCGCGCGAGGGGATATATCAGTAAAAATCTTACTCCGGGTAATGTCTGTGAAGTTTCTTCCTATATTTTCTTCTAGGAATTTTATGGTTTCAGATCTTACATTTAAGTCTTTAACCCATTTTGAACTTATTCTTGTATATGGTGTAAGGAGGTGGTCCAGCTTCATTTTTTTGCATGTGTCTGTCCAGGTTTCCCAGCACCATTTATTGAATAGACTGTCTTTACCCCACCATACATTCTTGCTTCTATTGTCATAGATTAAATGGCCATTTAGGCATGGATTTGTTTCTGGACTCTCTATTCTGTTCCATTGATCTATGTGTCTGTTTTTATGCCAGTACCTTGCTATTTTGATTACTGTAGCCTTGTAGTATAATTTGATGTCAGGTATTGTTATACCTCCCACTTTGTTCTTATTTCTCAAGATTGCTGAGGCTATCCGGGGTTTTTTATGGTCCCATATAAATTTTAGGATTATATGTTCTATTTCTGTAAAAAACGTCGTTGGTAGTTTGATAGGAATTGCATTGAATATGTATATTGCCTTAGGCAGTATGGACATTTTAACTATATTAATTCTTCTTTTCCCTGAACATGGTATGTGTTTCCATCTATTTGTGTTTTCTTTCATTTCTTTCTTCAGTGTCTTAAAATTTTCTGAGTACAGATCTTTTACTTCTTTGGTTAAATTTATTCCCAGGTATTTTATAGTCTTTGGAGAAATTGTAAATGGGATTGTTTTTTTAATTTCTCTTTTTGATGTTTTATTATTGGTATATACAAATGCAACTGATTTCTGAATATTAATTTTGTATCCTGCTACTTTACTGAATTCCTCTATCAGCTCTAATAGTTTCTTAGCGGAGTCTCTAGGGTTCTCTATATATAGTATATTATCTGCATATAATGACAATTTTACTTCCTCCTTACCGATTTGGATGCCTTTTATTTCTTTTTCTTGTCTGATTGGTGTGGCTAGAACTTCCAGCACTATGTTGAATAGTAGTGGAGAAAGTGGGCAACCTTGCCTTGTTCCTGATCTTAAGGGGAATGCTTTTAGCTTTTCCCCATTGAGTATGATGTTAGCTGTGGGTTTATCATATATGGCCTTTATTATGTTGAGATATGATCCCTCTACTCCCACTTTCTTGAGGGTTTTTATCATAAATGGCTGCTGGATTTTATCAAATGCTTTTTCTGCATCTATTGATATGATCATGTGATTTTTATTTTTCATTTTGTTAATGTGGTGTATGTATCACATTAATTGATTTGCGGATGTTGAACCACCCTTGCATACCAGGGATGAATCCCACTTGATCATGGTGTATGATCTTTTTAATGTATTGCTGAATTCTGTTCACTAATATTTTGTTGAGGTTTTTGCATCTATGTTCATTAGAGATACCGGCCTGTAGTTTTCTTTTTTTGTGGTGTCTTTGTCTGATTTGGGGATCAGGGTGATAGTAGCTTCGTAAAAAGTGTTTGGGAGTCTTCCCTCCTTCTGGATTTTTTGGAAGAGCTTGAGGAGAATAGGTGATAATTCTTTTTTGAACATTTTGTAAAATTCACCTGTAAAGCCATCTGGTCCAGGGCTTTTGTTTGTTGGGAGATTGTTGATTACTGATTCAATTTCCCTGATGGTAACAGTCTATTCAGGTTTTCTGTTTCTTCTTGAGTTAGCCTTGGGAGGTTGTACGCCTCTAGAAAATTGTCCATTTCTTCCAGATTGTCGAATTTGTTGGCATATAGTTGCTCATAGTAATTTCTTAAAATTTTTTGTATTTCTGGGGTGTCTGTTTTCACTTCTCCTGTTTCATTTCTGATTTTATTAATTTGGGTCCTCTCTTTTTTTTTCAATGAGTCTGGCTAAAGGTTTGTCAATTTTGTTTATCTTCTCTAAGAATCAACTCTTGGATTCATTGATCTTTTGTATTGTTTTTCTCTTTCTATTTCATTTATTTCCGCTCTGATCTTTATTATCTCCTTCCTTGTACTTCCTTTGGGCTTAATTTGCTGTTCTTTTTCCAGATCCCTTAAGTGTGAAAATAAACTGTTGATTAGTGATGTTTCTTGTTTCTTTAGGTAGGCCTGCAACGCTATGAATTTCCCTCTTAGGACTGCTTTCACGGCATCCCATAGATTTTGGGTCGTCGTGTTTTCATTTTCGTTTGCCTCAAGATATCTTTTGATTTCTTCCTTGATCTCCTGGTTGACCCATTCATTATTTAGTAACATGTTATTCAGCCTCCATGAATTGGTGTGTCTTCCAGTTTTTTTCCTGTAGTTCATTTCTAATTTCATATCACTGTGGTCAGAGAAGATAATTGGTATGATTTCAATTTTCTTAAATTTATCAAGACTTGTTTTGTGGCCTAACATATGGTCTATCTTGGAAAATGTTCCATGTGTGCTTGAGAAGAGCGAATATTCTGCAGCTTTGGCGTGAAATGCTCTGAAAATATCGATTAAATCCAAGTGGTCCAATGTGTCATTTAAGGCTGTTGTTTCCATATTGATTTTCTGTCTGGAAGACCTGTCCCTTGTTGTCAGAGGTGTGTTGAAGTCCCCTACTATGATAGTGTTACTGTTGATCTCTGTCTTTATGTCAGTCAATATCTGTTTTATATATTTAGATGCTCCTATGTTGGGTGCATAGATGTTTACTAGGGTTACGTCCTTTTGTCGGATCGATCACTTTATTATTATATAGTGCCCATCTTTGTCTTTGAATATGTTCTTCATTTTAAAGTCTATTTTGTCAGATTTAAGTATTGCAACTCCAGCTTTTTTCTCATTTCCATTTGCATGAAATATCTTGCTCCAACCCTTCACTTTCAGCCTATTTGTGTTTTTTGATCTGAGGTGAGTCTCTTGTATACAGCATATACAAGGGTCTTGCTTTCTTATCCACTCAGCCACCCTGTGCCTCTTGATTGGAGCATTTAATCCGTTTACATTTAAAGTGATTATTGATAGGTACATAGTTATTGCCATTTTTAAATTTCTAGTTATATTGTTTTCATCTTTCTTCTGTTTACAGAAGTCCTTTTAGTATTTCTTGCAATGCTGGCTTGGTGGTAATAAATTCTTTTAGCTTATTCTTTTCTGGGAAGCTCTTTATCTCTCCATCAACTTTAATTGATAGCCTTGCTGGATAAAGCAATCTAGGTTGTAGGTCGGTGTTTTCCGTCACTTTGAGTATCTCCTGCCACTCCCTCCTGGCCCTCAATGTTTCTGCAGAAAAGTCATTTGATAGTCTTATGGGCGTTCCCTTGTATGTAACCCTCTGTCTTTCTCTTGCTGCTTTTAGGATTCTCTCTTTGTCTTTAACCTTTGCCATTTTAACTATTATGTGTCTTGGTGTGGACCTGTTTGGGTTTATCCTGGTTGGAACTCTCTGCACTTCCTGGGCTTATATGTTGGTTTCCTTCATCAGGTTAGGGAAGTTTTCGGACATTATTACTTCAAATATGTTCTTAATCCCTTGCTTCCTCTCTTCACCTTCTGGTATTCCTATGATGTGCATATTGTTGCGCTTGATGTTATCCCAGAGATCTCTTAAATCATCTTCATTGTTTTTTATTTTTTCTTTCTGTTGTTCTGTTTGGGTGATCTCTGCTAACTTGTCTTCTAAGTCGCTGATTCGATCCTCTGCTTCATCTAACCTGCTGTTAATTCCTTCAAGTGAGTTCTTTATTTCAGTAATTGTGTTCTTTAGTTCTAACTGGTTGTTCATTATGATTTCTACATCCTTCTTTATGTTGTTTCTAAGCTCCTTAAACATTCTTATCATCAGTGTTCTGAACTCTGTCTCTGATAGGTTGGTTACCTCTCTTTCATTTGGTTCCATTTCTGGAGGTTTCTTCTGTTCTTTTATTTGGGACATGTTTCTTTGTTTCCTCATTCTGGCTGACTCTCTGTGTTTGCTTCGATGTATTAGGTAGATCCCCTAGAGTTCTTAGTTCTTACTGGGTTATCTTGTGTAGTATGTGTCCTTTATATTTGACTTGCACTACTTCGTTCTTCTCCTCTGCATATGCTCCAAAGGTGACTCTTGTGTTGTGTATATTGTCCTGTTAAAGAAGATCTTTAATTGCTTTTCGCTTGTGAAGGTGGGGTTAACTCCTAGGCTGACTAGTTGTGAGACTTGGCTCTGCCCACCGCAGGGTGTTCTGCTGCATGAGAGTTGACCACTTAAATGTGGTTTGGCCTCTATGGACTCTTGTGCCTGTAGAGAATTCCCTCTGGGTATGTCACTTGTAGGTCAAACCCGGTAGTACTCTGGTTTGGTCTGGAGTTGGCCTCTGGTATGTTGAATCTTGTGCCTCTTAAGCTGGGCCCTCCTAGTTTTTATGTTTTCTGTTCCATCCTGGGATCCCCTGCGTCTCTGCAGCTTGCGGATGCTGGCCGCATTTCCACCGCCGCAGATGCTCCAAATTTTTATTCTGTTATCCTTTTCTATAAGTACTAGGTTAGTTACTTAGTACATCCCAAATCTAGTCAATATAACTAAATTGTTGTGAGTTATATTTACTTAGGCATCTTCAAATTTGGTAGGTCTGCTGGTATTTGTAATGCTGTACATGTGATATTTTCATCTAAATTATCTTTATAAATTTTAACAGCTTCATTCATATGTAATTCACATAAGCAGTTTACCCATTTAAAGTGTACAGTTCAGTGGGTTTTTTTTGTATATTACATTATTAATCTAAAAAAAATTGTGGCAAAATATATATAAGGTAAAATGTGCTTTATGGGAAGTGAACTTGAGGTTTTGAGTGGTAACCAACTAGCTGGAGAGCAGTGGAATCAGTAGATAACAAATCTACTGTTTTTTCTGTGGTATTCCTGAAACTAAATATTTAGGTTAATGTAATTCTTATAAGTAGAAGAGCTAGCAGGTATTTAAGTTGTTTAGTTTTTTTTTTAATGCAGTAGTTTATCTTAAAACTTTGTTCCTGATTTCATATGAATTATCAATAACACTGTGAAACATAGGGAAATGATAAGCTTTTTGAGATGTTGATCTTTATAATTAGCCTGTCATCTTGCTGGGGCACTGCAATAAAGAATTGCCCCATTCACATGGATGTAATGGATTTGTATTTGAGCATTGTGCACTGAATACATGTGTAGTCTTTTCCCTCTAGGTGGCTCTCTGGGTCTTTATAGATATAGACTGCTGAGAAATGTGCTATTCCTACCTTTATTTTGCCTCTCTGATTTTCAGGACTATGAATTTCATTTTAAATAATTACACTATGAAGCCGTAAATCTATTACATCAGGCACTCAGTACAAATTTGAAAAAGGACATAAGAAAGCAAATTAGGACAAATCCTTATTTATTATATGCCCATAAACTTGGGGGAAAAGGGGAAGAGAGAGACAAGTGAACCTGTAATCACATTTCTCTGTGACTGGTCTAGTAAGTAAAGAAGGTTTATTAGATTTCTGTAATACAATTTATTTTTTGGATTCTAACTGTATGTACTCATTGTGAGATAAATTTCTTGAACATAGGAGTAATAATTTATCTGTATCTTTAATGTTCCATAGAAAACTTGACTTTGAAAAGGGAATAAAAATAATTACTTATATACTTATGATAGTGCTATTTTTGCTAGAAGAAAAGACTTTCAGGGTTTGCCAGTTTATGTGCTTGTCAGTCCTCTTTTTTTCTCCCTAACCCTTTTACACTGAGATCCATGGTAACAATGGCATTTGCTAATATCACTGTATCAGAAGAACTCAGGACTGTCTGGGCATTTTTATCTTTCACCCTGACAGCTCTTCATTCCTTAACAAGCTTTCTTCCCTTGACATCTGTGAAAAGGTCCTTGGCTTTTCCTAGTCCTCTAGTAATCATTTCTTGTTGTTGTGGGTACCTCTGAAATATTGGTGTCTTAAATAGGCTTCACTACTTGACTCTCTTCTCTTTCTCCATGAACAGTTTATTTATGTCAAAGTTGCATCTACCATTTATGCGCCAGTGGTTTCCACAGCCATGTCTCTAGCCCATTCCTCTCTCGAGCTCCAAACCAAATCTTCACCTGCCTGCTGCGGCAGGCCTAGAGTAGATATTCAGTAAACATTTGTGGAATGTATGTTTAGAACTTAACCCAGCATCTCCTTTATTCCCTAAACCAGCCTCTATCCTCTGTGTTCTCTATCTTTTTGGAACAGCTTCCCAGTATCCACGCTTCGCTTGAATGTATTTGACTCATTTTCCTTTGCTTCACTCCATATTTACTGCATAATCACCAGTTGCTATGCAGGCTCGGGAAGAGAACCGACTTGCGTGCACTGGCCCATCCTCCAAACTTGCTTTGATTGCATTCCAGTCAGGCTTCTAATTTAAACCTAATCACAGTGCAGTGTAATTACAAGTTCACTTTTGTGTCTTCCTCCCTCCCCCTAAGTTTGTGGGCATATAATAAATAAATATCGGTTCTAATTTGCTCTATTGTTTCTTCTAAAACTTGTATTAAATTGAGTGGCTGATGTTATCTGTATTGATGCACTTCATAGTTTATGCATCTTAAAACATATGCTAATAGAGGATTTTTGAACCCTACTCATAAAAATAAATCCCAAGTTTTGAGTGGTGAATCAGTATATGGACAGACGGTTCACAGAAGTGTTTCTTTGTAAATCCTTTAAAACTTGACCATACACAAAAGGTTAAGTGGTATACAGAGTGGAAGCCTGAAGTATCTTTAAGGACATAAATAGTGCTTGGTACATTAAATAATAAGATACATTTGATTATAATATGGCCAGTGGTATATATTGTAGCCAACACAGAAATAAATAAGGTATTATTTGATTTGATTTGTCCAAGGTAGTAAATTAATGTATTAAAGTCAGAATGTCTTTTGTTAGGTTAACCATTTTCTTGTAATGCTTCCATATCTTAATTAACTAATTAGGTACAGCAGAAGACATAGTTTTTTGCATTTGATTAAGTTCTTTAAATTATTTTTGGTTTGGCATAGGCATAATTATCTCTTCTGTATTGGGGATAAAGAGGACAAACCTGTGTTAAGAAAATATTTCAATACGATATTACGTGCCAGGGTGGGGCTGATGTTCTCCACCTTAGGAATCATGACTAGACTCTAGTCCTTGTATCTCTGAGTAATGCTGAGATTGAAATGAGTATGTAGATGACCACTTATCTTCTCTCACTTTTTGTGTCTCCGTAGGTACATGGACTATATCGCACAACAGGTGCTAGTTTTGAGAAGGCCCAACAAGAGTTTGCAACAGGAGTGATGTCCAACAAAACTGTCCAGACCGCAGCTGCAAATGCAGCTTCCACTGCAGCAACTAGTGCAGCTCAGAATGCTTTCAAGGGTAACCAAATTTAGAGGATCTTCAAACAATACACTGTTACCTTTTGACTGTACTTTTTTCTCCAGTTACTGTACTCTATAAATATTTTTATGTTCAGAACACACAGTAAACACAGCATGTATATTTCCTATTCACTTATGCATGGGCGAAAACCAGAAATATTTCCTTGTCTTTTTATTTACCTAAAAGTTTCTTAATATTTTAGTGCCCCTTGCAGAAAAAAAATGTTACATGCTAAATAAATATTCTCCATATTTTTTGGGGGATGAATGTTCAGCACATTATTTCAGTGGTGAGACACTGAAATTAATATGACACTTATGATTAGAAATGCATTTAGTACTAGCTGCAGTCATTCTTTCAAGAATCTTAGATACAAGGATTACACATTGGAGCAGTAAAGTGATGCTTCATTCCTTTTTCCTTATTTATATTGAAAGAAATAGGTCATCAGGGACTTGTGGATTTTTTAATTGGCTTGCTTTTTAGCAGTTTCAGTCACCAGTGAAGAGCCTGTGTGCATTTTGTAGTAGATAATGTAAATTTTATCTTTTTATTTTCTTTTTTCAGAGTAGTTGATATTTTGATATCAGTCTCTGATCTTGCATGGGCACCACATTTCTTAAATTAAAAGAATTAGTATTTTGGATTCTGCACTGCTTGTGGTTGTAGGTTTGGGGTGGTGTTTATAGAATCATAGAAATGATTTTCTGTAATAGTTTCTTTTAAATAAAAATTTATTGGGGTACAATACAAGAATATAATATGCAGTGCATTATCCAAAAGAAAGGATAGAAAATTGATGGAATAGAATGTAGTGATAGTAATATCTTTTTTTTTTTTTCAAATTTTCAGTATGTATATCATAGTAAAATATTACTGTATGGAAACTGGTATATTCTTGTGGCTACTCTTTTTAATTGAACTGAGATTGTGTTTGGCAGCTCTTTTGGGGGGTGTGTGTGTAATTTTTAACAGAGGTATTAAAGTCTAGCCTAACTCCTTGTTCGAAAAGAACATACAGTATTTAAGGGATTTTTCTTTTAGCCTCTCGTCTCTAGTGGCATTAAAAATAAAAAGACCCTGGCATTTTACACATACTTGAATCCCTAATGTACCTGTCTTTTTAATTTTTGAGACATACTGAACACATTAAAATTTTTCAGCAATAGAAAAAATAAAACATTTACACCAAGCAAGAAAATAGACAGTTGAATGCATTAATTTTGAATATAATCACATGACAATTGTTGCTATGCAGCACAGGAGTTCATTCTCGTAGTGTATTTGGGTTGAAAGTCGAATCATTTTTAATACTGATTAAGTGACTAAAAAGACATTTGTAAAGTACTGTTTTTGGAAGTCGTTAGCTAATTTAAGATTATAGAATAATAGGTAGTGATTTATTCAACTTGATTTTAAGCAAGGATAGTCTATTGGATTATATTATTTGAGACTACAGATCCTTTAAAAAAAAAAATCAGATGGGCACAAATAGTTAAATCACTTTTATTCTTCTCCCCAAATCTGGAGTTTCATGCTGGGGATGGAATGGTAAGCTTTCACTACTGAGGAAAGAAGCCGTGCGCGGTAGTGGTACTAGGCAATGTGGATCCATTCAGGTGGTGTTTACATTTGATTTGTGTGGGACTTTATTGAAGTACATACTTGGAATATGTCTCTTTTATTCTGATGGAAATAGGATTCATAGTATGAATTTAAAGCTGTGTACGAATATTTCTAATTAGCGATAATCTCCACCTCCTTTCTCAATCAAATAAGCCAGTTCAAGTTTTTCAGGATCTGTAAGCTTACAGAAAATGTTTCATCAGTGTTCTGTATTAAGTGGATTTTAAAAACATTCAAAATATTAACCACAAACTACAACAAGAACACTTGTGTCCATCATTAATTTACATCTCAAGTCCATTTTTTAAAAGTAGAAATGAAAGATACAGCATAGAGACTTGAAAAACATTGAGATTCTTTCAGTAATAAGAATGATTTTCTCTATTCTGTAGAAACCCATAAAGGTAGGACTGTTAAATAACGAAGAATAGTCACAACCAACAATACTTTTTTTGTGCAGATGGGGAAAAAAATTATAAAATCCAGTTGTTTAGGTTAATACAAGCTTATGGGAGAAAATTGTTTTTAAAAAACAGAAATGTGCATTAAAATGATAGCAGTGCTCACAGTTAAAGTAAAGGGGCTTTAAATTCTTATATTTTCTGTCCTCTTAGTAATTAGTAAATAGTCATGTTTTCACTCAGCAAAAGATTGGCATGTGTTAGTGTTTTATATTTAATGTTAACATTACCCAGGATCAGAATCATGAAATGATCTTGACACTGTAAGTATCCACATCATTTTTCAGTTTGCAATACTAAGTTGGCTATTTTATTTCAGACTAAAGTTTGAACACTGGAATATCATTGCTCAGTGATTTGTAATTTGGGATTTGGCTTATTTATCTAGGGATGTTTGTATATTTTGTTAGAGAGTAATGCGGCGCTGCCATCATGGTGACTGTCATGGTACGATTCTCCATGGCACTGCCCACTATCTGTCCCTCTACTGTTGCATGTTTTCAGTGGTTTGGAAGTTTTGTATATTTATTGTATTAACACAGAGTGTCAAAATAAAATGCTGTTTACTGGATGTTTGTTTGTATAACTTTAAATACGATATTAGCACTTCAAAGGCAGAAATTATGCTGAGGGTTTAATGTATATAGAAATTCCACATTTGATTAAAAAATAATCTGTGTATAATTCTATCATGTGCTAAACAAAATACATATATAAAAGACTTAGTTAAAAACTGTCAGCAGCATAAAATGACAATTTTTCTGTTGTGTTAGACCTTCATAGGTAGTGGAACATGAGCTTCACTCATACTACATATTTTGACCACTTTAAGGTCAAAATACACAGACTGTCTAGAAGTTTGTGAGATTCAAAATGGAAAATGTGTTTTGTGGCTCAGATTTTTTCCTAGGAGGTTAAAATGGATGTTTTTGTATTAGTATTGTATTGATTTGATTGAACTTGTGTTTGTTCCCTAACCTCCTTACCTATTGCTGGTTTATGTATTGATGGAAGTACCTATTTGTGTATTACTGGATTTTTCACTTGGTGTTTTAAAGAGGATGTAAAAATATAATCTAAAATAATGTTCATAGTGAATCTTATTTTGAGAAATACATGTTATATTAAAATAGGAACAGCACTTTCAGTTTTCTGGGTGTTACCTTAAAAAACGTGAGTTTGGATTGTCATTGGATATATCTGCTTCTATAAATCATGTTGAGATAATGTATGGTTTGCATTTTAGAGGGAATTTATGTTAAATTTATTAGTTGTTGCTGTAAATTATTTGTAGTAGCATAATGCTTTTATGGTTATTGCTATATCGTTTTCTGAAAACACTGACATTAGCATTTAATTTTATCTTTACTGGTAAAATCTGTGTTTAGACTGTTTATACAGAATTTTTTACATTTTTGTGCGTATTTTCGTTTTAGAATTACCATGGCTATCAAACACCATTTCATTGTATCTCCTTCCATTTTTTTTCTTGAGGAAAATGTTTTGAGGAATTTGTTGATTCCATGTGATTAAGACCTTCAGAGGTGAAATAAAAGTGGTTAATGTAGAAATAATTGAGGATGGTTAAAAGTGAAAAACACCTATTTGATAGATTTTCAAGTACCATAATATACAGTTATTTAGAGTAGAATAATGTTTTAAAACATTAGAAATGGTTAATTATTATAGAAAGTGAAATATTTCCACTGGAATTAGGGTGCATTTTGACAAAACAGCATGCTTTTTGTATTGATGGGTATCGTTAAACTTTTTGTTAGGGCCTTATCACAGTAGATAGATAGCTAGGAAGAAGTCTGTAGAAACTTTTTAAGCCAGGCATTGCCACTAATCTGTCCTCAATAAATAGATACCTTTAATATAAAGATTCTAGGAAAATAGGGAAAGACTTTCCTCTAGTGTTCTTACCACCCTCCCTGTGGGTTCCACATTTACAGTTTAACTTCATGGTTTTGGTAGGACAAAACTAAACATGTAGAATTGTCATTAGCACTGTTCATGTTTTCAAATTTCAAGGGACATGGGAACCACCATGTAGAAATGCAGTGAATGTTAAATTTTATGTTTATCCAAATCTTGATTTGTTTTTTAGCTCCTGTCTTTCTGGGTTTGGTGTGGCTGATGGTGTAGCTAAAACCATCTTGCCACTAAAACCCATTTTTATCTTTTTGCCAATAGGGCCAGAAAATAGTTAATCCTGTTATACCTAGTAATGTTAAATATAGTTGTATAAGATTACTCTGAGTATTACCTTCTCTACATTTAAATAGTTCTAATTTATAGAATCATGGCATGAAGATTTTCTTTTTTAACTCTTTAGTTGTTTTGCAGCACTTAGATATAATCCTAGAATTCTCCAGAACTTTTAAAATATTTTGTGGGGGGGCCGGCCCGGTGGCTCAGGCAGTTAGAGCTCCGTGCTCCTAACTCCGAAGGCTGCCGGTTCGATTCCCACATGGGCCAGTGGGCTCTCAACCACAAGGTTGCCAGTTCAATTCCTCGAGTCCCGCAAGGGATGGTGGGCTCTGCCCCCTGCAACTAAGATTGAACACGGCACCTTGAGCTGAGCTGCCTCCCGGATGGCTCAGTTGTTGGTTGGAGAGCGGGCTCTCAACCACAAGGTTGCCAGTTCAATTCCTCGACTCCCACAAGTGATGGTGGGCAGCGCCCCCTGCAACTAAAAAATTGAACACGGCACCTTGAGCTGAGCTGCCGCTGAGCTCCTGGATGGCTCAGTTGGTTGGAGCCTGTCCTCTCAACCACAAGGTTGCCGGTTCGACTCCCGCAAGGGATGGTGGGCTGTGCCCCCTGCAACTAGCAACGGCAACTGGACCTGGAGCTGAGCTGTGCCCTCCACAACTAAGACTGCAAGAACAACAACTTGAAGCTGAACAGAACCCTCCACAACTAAGATTGAAAGGACAACAATTTGACCATTGTTCCCCAATAAAATCCTGTTCCCCTTCCCCAATAAAATCTTTAAAAAAAAAAAAAAAAAAAAAAAAAATATTTTGTGGGCCAGTGATTCTCAAGATATTTCATGGTTGTGGTATTTGTTACTGTTGGCGGTTTTAAGTATTCTTCAGGTGTTTAGGGGCTAGGGAAAAAAAAAGCCAAAAATCACTGTCTTTTATCTGGTGAGCACAGTGACTACAATATTATGGCACCTACTTATGTAAAAACTGAGCCCACTGGGCATACACATGCCTCTATTTTTTTTTCTAGCGTGAAAGTAATACATACTTGTAGAACCATTTAAAAATGTGGAAAATGATAAATAATAAGAATAGTATGTAATTCTGTCATCTAGGGATATCACTGCTAATGTGTTATTGGATGTTTTCCATTCTTTTTCTAGGCCTATATATAGAGTTAAAGGATATAAACAATGTGGATTTTTAAAATCTTATTTCCCCCTCTTAGCATTATAATGACCTGATAATTTAGCTTTTAAAAATTAACTTTTTATGAAATTAATACACTTCAGTATAAATTATAGGAAATGTTTATAAGCAAAAGAAGATAAAGTTGCTCATAATTTTGCACCCATAAGTAACTACTATTAAAATTTGGTTTATATTTTTCTATTAATTTTCTAGGAAGACAACTGTTTTCCTAAATTTAAAAAATAAAAGGGGCGGCCAGATGGCTCAGTTGGTTAGAGCACAAGCTCTTAACAACAAAGTTGCAGGTTCAGTTCCTGCATGGGATGGTGGGCTGTGCCCCCGGCAACTAAAGATTGAAAAATGGCGACTGGACTTGGAGCTGAGCTGCGCCCTCCACAACTAGATTGAAGGACAACGACTTGGAGCTGATGGGCCCTGGAGAAACACACTGTCCCCCAATATTCCCCAATAAAAAATTTTAAAAGAAATTTAAAAAAAAAGATTTCCCTCTACATGTAATAGATCCTTTCTGACCGTTTAGCTCTCACAAACCTCATTTATTTGGGCCCCTGAAGACCACATTGGTACTGATGTCATTTAGCTCTAGTGGACTCATGCTTGGCTCATTCAATTTTTATCCTGAATGTAGATTTGTCCAGAACTATACTGTTCCAGAATTGGAACATATGGGTAGCGATATTCTGCCATGAGGAAGGAGTCACCAGGAAGTTAAACTGCAATGAGAATGAAGTAGATATGCAAAGACAAGTGGTATGGAAGGACATGGAAAATACCTTCAAAGCTTTCCATTTCCTGTATGGGGGCCTGGCTGCTCACCTGTATTTCATCCTGTTGTTCTTACTGTATTTTCTCCCTGAGCTACCTTGAGTTGGCTTCCTGTTACTGTCAGCTGGAGAATTTTAACAAAGGTTCGTAATCTTTTTTCAATTATGATGTAAATATATATATATTGAACTTTTTTCATATTGCTAAATATATTTCTGTAACATTTAATAGCTGTATAGCTACCTTTTTATGCATGTATTATAAAATATTTTTCAAAGTCCTGTTACTCCTTCAGGCCCTGATTTTTAATTTTTTTGTTATAAATAATTTATTAAGGAATATATTGTTGCTAAATTTGGGTGCCCAGGCTTTTTTCTTTCCTTAGGACAAATTGCTGGGTCAAAGCATAAGTATACTTTTTAAGACCTGTGATGTGCATTGCCAAATTGCTCTCCAGAAAGTTCTATTTATGTCTCCATCAGCAGTGTACAAAAGGTTCTCTTTATCCACACTCTACTAACATTGGATGTCCCTTTTCTAAAAAGTAGTTGACAAATAATCAGGAGATTTATTTTCTGGGCATTCTGGTTTCCCATAATGGGCTCGTCCAACATTACCTGTTTTTTTGTTGTTGTTGTTTTGCTAACTAGTAGTGACTGTGTATCCTGCATCCACAGAGAAGTCTACTTCCTGAAAGCCCGAAGCTAAAGATACTTAGTACAGGATGGAAAAAGAAATGGTGGCCATAGGTAGCCACCCATTGAGCTTCTCTAGGTAAAATTAGATTGGCTTTAACTACAGGTTATGTTATTCTTCACAGTTTTTTTAACAACTCTTTTTGAGATCAATTCTAAATGATAATCTGGGCAGACAGAAGATTCTTTTTTCTCCTACTAACTTAATGAAGACTTACTGTATATCAGAGACTATACTAAATGCTTTGCATACATCGCTTAATTCTCACACAAAACCTATGATGTAATTTCTGTTGTCCCCATTTTTATAGAGCAGTACGATATTATCCCGTCACTCAGTGAGTGGTGGTGAAGGGTTAGGGAGGGGCAGCTATACCCAGGTCCCCTGACTCCTGCCAAGTGTGGGGCTGCTTCTGCCACATGCTGCCACCTCTCCAATTCTCTTTCTTTTCCATCCTTCCACATTTTCAGTAATTCATATCCATCTTTTAGGGACAATGGATCCTAGAAAGAAAGTCAACCAAGAAAAACAGCGTGTATCTTTGATATCTCCAACCAAGGCCTTGCTTCCACAACGTGTGGGTGAGTACCCTGCTGTCTGCTCTTCAGCAACGTGCACTTACTGAATGGTCTGGCTTTTTTGTGTGTGTTTGGAGAAACTTTAGTTGAAGGTATATCCTTATTTATCAGGTTAACTATGAAGAAGATTTGCCTCTTATGTAATCATAATAGCTGCTTATCCTGGATGAGAGATTACTTATAATAAGAAAATAACAAAAACTCAAACTGTCATTTGTTTTACCACAGTCATATACTTGATGAATTTTTAGTGTTTTTTTTAGGATTCAGTGAATTGCAACACATGGTGTCATCTTCAAAAGTATGAAACATTACCAGGTTTTTCTCTGAAAGGGAGGAAAGATCAGTGTTTTCATCAGTTGTCATCTTATGATATGTCTTGTTGGAGTTATACTTGGAAGTTATTCTGAGAGTTTTTTACTATGCAGAGATGTTGGAAGGGTTTGTATTGGCCTTCTTCTCACCCTGTACCTTCTAGGTAGAAGGAAACTAGAGCTGTTTGAGAATGTAGACTTTGGTGTCAAACCTGTATTTGAGCCTTGGCTTTGCTACTTACTAACCTGGGACAAATTACTTAAATCAGTTACCTAGTGACAGTTAATTTAACCTATAAAATGAGAATAGTAGTTTGTACTCATAGGGTTTTGATGAATAAATGAATTATATAAAGTGCTTAGCACAGTACCTGCAGATACAAAATATACAACAATTAAACGCTTATTGTATGCCGTGGATATTGATGACTTTCAAATCTCTATCTCCAACCTGGTCTTCTCTCCACAGTGTATTTTCAGCTGTGCACAGGACTTCCCCATTGGCAGCCCAAGCAGAACCTTCCCTCCTCCTGTCTCAGCTTCTCCTTGGTTTCTGATCTTGGCGGTGGCATCGCTTTCCACCCTGTGCCCAAGCAGAACACCTCGGAATCTCCTGGATTCTTTCCTCGCCTCCTTCCTAATCAGTCACCAAGCTCTCCATTCTTTTCCCCTAACATCTTTCTAATTTCAATTTCTTCACTGTCACCTGCCTTAACTCAGGCTTTCTTTAGAGAATAGATTGTTATGGTTTCCACCAAACATAGGCACTTGGTTGGGCCTGCTTGCTTGCAGGTGTTAGATTTTTCAGGCTATCTGGCTATAAGAAGCCAAAGAGCTGGGACTATCTACGTTTTTTTGATTAATTTTCCTTTCCCATGTGGTTTTGCTACTTCCTCTTATTTCTTTATGCTCTTATCGACATCCTATGTACCTAAACAAAATGAACAGTTTACTCCTTAAAGACTAATATTGCAGAATTCTCCCGGGTGAAGAGGAAGCTGCAAGGAAGACGATAGTGGGGACAGCGGTAGGATGGCCCCCACCAAATGACTTAGCGGCTGATAGCGGTTCTAAAATAAAGACAATTACTGGTTCTTGCTTTTTAAGAGGAGACTAAAAGTTTGTTTTGATGCCCTTATTCTTTAGTGTTTGAGTTAAAAAACGTACTGAATTTTTGGAAACTACTGAAATAACCCACTTATAGGAAAGGTCCAGGATAGTCAAGACTGTTCCTAAGTGGTTCTTTGTTAAGTGAAGACTTTAAGGAGAGCTAGGAATAAGTTGAATGCAGTATGTTCCAGGAAGATCAGTCATGGAAAGTTCATCCAGTAGTGGAATTGCTAAGTAAAAACGAAGGGTGAAGTGGGAAGTGCACGTGAGGGTTCCCCAGCCTATGCTGAAATTTAAAGCCAGGGTCTTTTCTCTTGTGGACTAACTCTTGAGAAAAATGTAATAACAGCTACAAAAGCAACTGAAAAATTCTAATTTTGCTTGGATTATTTAGGTCATAATCTGGAAAATTTTTCTTTAATGATTTCAATAATTTTGTCAGCTTTTAACTTTTATTTCTATTAGAAATCGGGCAGGTGTCAAGTATATTTAGAAACCAAAGCAGAAATGTAGTTTCAGCTGTCAAGGTCCTAGATCAAGAAAAGAGCCATTTTTGTTTATTCTGTCATAAAAGTGCTTTGTGGGATATGGAGAATCGAGTAAGAGTTGTTAGTGTCATCTTTTGAGTTTATAAATTAGAATTCTTCTGGATGAGGCTTTTTATGGGCAGGATTGCCTTCAGGAAATGTGGATGTGAAACTGCTCCAGGATTGGCTTTTAATTTCGGTATTTTTGTTGGAAGAACTGAACATGCCCTTCAGTTGACTTTGTTCTTTGTCATTATTATACGTATTTCTTTATACATTTACATGTCCTTGTAAAACCTTCCTAATGCTTTGAAGCATTTTCATATTTCTTAATTTTACTTTAAGATGTTTGTATAGTATTTGAGACGGTTTCTTTTTATAATTACATTGATGCTTCTCCAAAGAAGAAATACGTACAGTACTTGAAGTTAAGCTAATCTAAGGTAGGGAAATATATGTTACTAGTAAATGGAATAGTTAAAATACCTGAATATCTTTTTCCTATCATCAATATTACAAAGAAGTTAGTGTTTAAAATTTGACTATAGGTATTTTCTTCATCAAATTATATACATCATATTAAGACCAATATACTTAGACTTGAAAGAGTCAGAATGAGTTTGCAAAATCTGGTTTAATTCAGAACTGGGGAGAGGAACACGTTGTGAAAATACATATGCACAGGAACCTAATCAATGCTAGACAAACAATGTATTAGTTTACAATACAATAACCACAAATTTGAAGGCTAAAGTTGAGTCCATGAGGGGTAAATACAATTTATAGTTGGCTCAAGTGGCTGTTGAATATCAAGGGGTGCTGAGTTCCTTCAAAGCATCTAATGACCCCCCCCAGCCCTGGAAGGAGTTTCACCACAGTCTCAGGAGAAATCCCAGTCGTGCCTTTAACCCTTTGGGCCCTTGGGAGTCATTGCTGCCCAAATACAGATGCAGGCGGGGGATTTCCAGTGGCCACATGTTATTGCACAGAGAGGTCTGTTCTAAGCCAGATTCTATGGCTAAGAAGGTGTGAGAGCAGCCCTTACATAGTGGTCTAGCATTAACACGGTCTATCAAAGCATGTTAAGAAATAGCTCCTTAGTGATTATGTACCATCTACTAGTTATCACACTAACAGAAAAGGCAATAGGGCAGCTTCACATTTCATATGAAAGACTAGCATTAAGTGGGCCTGGCTTGCTGGCTTCACTTTCACATAAATCTAGTGATTATTTTAATTTAGACCCAGAAAAAAATGATTTCATACCAGTCTTTTCTTCACATAGGTTTGTGTAGCATTAAAAATGTTATGGGTTAGTGACTAGGCCATGTAGGCGATAATGTTTAACTCTTCCTTTGCCAAAACAGAAACAATAATCCCTGTTCTGACTCCTGTCCAGTTTCAAAAAAAACAGAAAAACCACACATACATACACCTTTGTTATTGCACATCTTTCACACAGATTTGTGTATGTATAATATATATATCTATATATATATTTTAAATATGCTACACATAAAAAAGACTATGGCACTTTACAGAATACATGTTTAACAAAGATCATTACACCACAGATGTTTGAAAACTATACAAAAACCCTTACACAATTAATGTAACATTGTTGAATTAGCACACAGGTTTAAAGAATCCACAGAATCCAAGGCAAATATTTCTGCTTTCTTGGAGTTCATCGAGAAGCCCAGCCCATCACAAAACTTTAAGCACAAACGCAAGCAATAATAAATAAGACTTTTCTGGTAGTAGTAATGGTCCAGGTATATTAGATTTTTAGACTGAGGCGATTAGGTGATTGATAGAAATTTATTAGAAAAATAGGTGTGGGTCAACAATCAGTCTAATTATTTTTAACATTTCCTTCTAACATACTCGTATTCCTCCTATTCAGTGGTTTTTAACAGCTCTGCGGTTTGGGTCTAGACTAGCATGATTTTGGATGTGCCCTTCATTCCAACCAAGCCTAAGTAAGTGTAGGCGGGTGCTCTGAGCTTGGTCGATCTCTTTTTTGCATTAACTTTCTACTCTGTGCTTTCGGAATGAAGCTTTTGTTGCAGTTCGCTCACCAGTTGTAGCAATTTCATGTTACTTCAGTCTTTTCAGCATCACCATCAATAACTAGAAAAGCTGAGTCCGGTGATTAGCTCCTTTTTTTTTTTTTTAATGCACAAAATGGCATTCTGCTGCTGTTAGGGTTGGAAATATAGCTGACTACAGCATGGTTACCAAACTGTGGGAAAAGGTCTCCCACAAGTGCCGAGATTCTGGCAAGTTCGCCCAGTGAACATCTGAATGAGCCAGAGCTGGCTCGGAGACCTGTGTCCCTGGAATGAGGAAACAGTGAGGTTTCCTTTGGCAGTCAAAGCACAACCCAAACTGAGGAGACTTAAAGCATGTGATCTCTGGGCCAGGACTGGTGCTACTGGGAAGCAGAATGAATTCGTCTCCACTAGCAGGATTTTGTACTTTTATTCTCATGATCGTATAGGTCCTTATTCTTTCTTTAATCTTGGAGAGACAGTTCAGTTGATTCAGCTTACCCTGGAATGCAGCCTAGAATGAGTTCCACAACAGGCTTCCCACTGTCCCTGCTGACCCTTTGGATGAGCTAAGCAAAGGCAGTTTTCTTGCTATGCCCTTTGCACACATCCTGTCCCCCAGTAAGTGTATACTCTGGTGTGCTCTGCAACTGAGACAACTTGAAAGAGCTAGGAGGAAACAAAACACCAACCCCAATACCTCGTTCTGAGGCAGAGATGCTCACAGGCCTGCAACCTTGTGGCAGAAACGCATCTCAGAACAGCTGCAAGTCTGGCTCACAGTCTCTTTTGTTACCAGAGAAATGCCACTTTAATGGTTTAGATCATTATCCTTCATTGAGCTTTGGGGGAAAGGCACTGTGACTGAACTTGTCAACTACACATCAGTGCTTCTGTACTGGTGTCAGGTTCCATCTCCTGTAATTGGTACGGTGGCCCTCACGTGTAGTCACTGCTCAGCTAGGTGTTGCCTCTCGTCATTGGTCCTGTTAAGGCTCGGGGCTGTGGAATGTGGCTTTGGAAGGCAAAGGCTAGTTCTTCACTTGACTCAAACGACAAAATCCGAGGTGGGCTGTTTCACAAGGTTATACAAGGAAGAAAATGGCATTAATGTCTTTTCCAAATTAAAGGAGGCAGATAAGGTTTTTCCCCTCTTCAATTTCTTCCTGTACTTTGTCACTGGAGGTGGCGATTTCTGCTTGTGCAGAGAAGATGGCACAGATGAAGGTGAGGACTGTTCCGCCGATGGCAGTGTAAAAGGCCCAGCCCAGGGAGCAGTCTCCAGGTTTGTAGGCCGACGCATAGTGTCCACAGTAGGCAATGGCCTTCTGACAGCCCCAGCCAGCAGGGTAGAGTATCAAACCGAGAATAAGGAACAGGCCTGCAAGGGCAGAAGAGAAAAGCAGTGAAAACACCCATGGTTCCACCTTGTAACGTGAGTAACTGGACAGATCTGTTGTAATTGTTACTTGATTTGCCTGCTTTGGGCTCTGGCATCCGTCCTGCAGTAGCAAGTGGTAGGGACTATTTTATGCCACTAATCTGGCCTGATCAAGAAATGTCATCACTTTACTAGAAATATTTTTAGCCTCTTTCGTACATGTTGGAATTGTACCAATAGTTTCTCTTCTAGAAAAGCAAGTTAACTTGTTTTTGAGGTGAGCCTTTCCCTTTCAGTATAAGGCAGAGGCTGGCAAACAAAGGCCAAGTAACCACGTGAGTGTGGCCGTGGTTTCGGAAATAGTTTTATTGGAACACCTCTATATATGCCCATTAGTTTGTGGAGCCTATGGCTGCTTTCGTGCTGGAACAGTAGACTGAGTATTAGTTGCAGAACCTATGGCCTGCCAAATCTGAAGTATTTCCCATCTGGCCCTTTGGAGGAAAAGTTAGCCAACCCTGGTCTAAGGGAATTCACACAGCATCATCTGATGTCACCTGGATTAAATGCAACAGACCAGATCTTAACCTGATGTCAGTGCTTTAAATAAACCCCCAGGAGTCTGATGGCATTCAACAACAACCAGCTGCATGCTTGGGACAGAGATTGCTATATGTGCATCTACATTTAGAAATAAAAAACGTTTGTGAACTTCATAAGAATTTTTTGTCTGAATGCTATTAGGTGCACTCGGCCTGGAGTAGACACTAATAAGCTGTTTCCCTTTTGCTGACAACTACCCTGTCATACTAAACGTCCATTTTTTCTATTCCTACAGCTTTACTGCCCACTGTGTAATTGAGAGTTATTCTTCATGCTAGCCTGGCGGTTAGGAGCTACTCCAGGTCCAGGACTAAGGCAAGTGAAGCACAAAATGTAAGGGGACAGCCCCTTTTAGGTGCCTGCCCTGTGCTGGCGGGAAGCTGAGTGTACGTGCGTTGCGTGCGTCACCGTACTCCTGGTTACAGCCACACAGCAAAGGCGTTTATGAGGAAGTCTGGCACCTGAAATGACAAAGGGAACGGGACCCTCAAATCCTACCCAACGAAACTTTCTTTGTAGAAAAGATGCTGCAAGAGGATGGCTTCATTCTATGTGGCAGGAAACAAAAATGGTTTTCTCTCCAGTATGACACCTATATAATCAAGATTGCTAATTCACAACCAAAAAATCCTGTTTTTAGATACCATGGAATAGCAGTTCTGTCCTCAAATTAATCTTGGCTCAGTTCTTTTTTCCTGTCTTCACTGAAATTCTCTGAGTTTACCACACCAAAGCTTCCAAGTCATTTAAAGCAACTTCCCCACATAAAGAACATAACTGAATTTGTGGTAGTGTCAGGTTTTAAGGAAGGTCAGGGACAGTATTTGAAATCACAGATCACAACTTTCATAGAGCTGTCTTCATCCTGTGATGGCATCTTCTCTGAAAGCATGGTAGTTTACTGCTGGGATGGGTTCCTGGGTCTGATTGTCCCTACTTCCCAAATTAATCTCGTTGTATGCTGAATGACGGGGTACTTTCTAGCAGGGATGGAATAGAGGGAATTTGTGCACATACTCGTTTTCTGAAGAAGGGTGCTTCACCAAAGCAGCTTTGTAATCTTGCAACCCTCTATTTCTCCAGCGGTTGGAGTGCTGGGACCAGGGAGGCATTGATGTGTAGCTGAAGAAATGCAATCCACTGTTGGGAAGCATAAGTGAAAGGAGCTGCAGACTGCGGCATCTTGGAGAGATGCTGTTAGAAATGGCGGGTAGCATAGAGTGAATTCCCCAAGGATAAGGCAGCTAGTAGAGAACGTGTCGGTACTCTGGAATATGCAAGGTCTTGAAGGAGCAATCTTGGTTTGGGTGTCTGGGGTCAATTCAGAGGCTAGAAATCATGTAGCAGTAAAGCCCCTATAGTCTAGTGTGAGCTGTAACACAAACCAGCAAGATAACGGACTACAGCAAAGACTCACTAAATTAAGAGGTGGGTCAGTTAAGAGTTCAGAATTGGAAGTAAGACAGAGGTTTGAATGCAAGTTCTGCCACTTAGGAGCTGGGAGAACTTAGAAAAGTCTCTTAACCTAAGTATGATTCCTCACCTGTAAAATGGGCTCCTGCTTAAGTCCTAAGGTGGTTGTGAGTACTGAAGTCTATAAAGAGTACTTTCTGCATCCTTAACAATAACAGCAGCAACAACAAAACTGGAACACAGAGTAGCACCTGGCAGTAGGTTAAAGCCTTTTGCAGACCCCGCCCATATGTAAGCACAAGTAGTTTAAAGTTTACCGGCTATGAATAAGCAGGTCAGCTTATTTTTGAGGGTATAATTTGAAAAGTGTAATAATTGGGGGAGAGAGGAGGACCCAGGCTACAATTAGGTACCCTTGAAAGAATAAACCATCTCCATCTTACTCATCTGGGGAGATCTAAACATTATGGAGCTAATTTTTTCATATTTCCAAGGCCTATGATAAATCCTAATTAATCCCCACCTTGTTTCTTAGGAAACTTCACCCGAGGTACATGGAACTTTGTAGTTTCTTTCTCTGGTCCTATGTTCCCACCCTGGGCACCGTGAGGCACCATCCCTGGGACTTCTGTAAGGACTCAGAGGGACTCTGGCGTGTAGCCACGGCTGCCAAGCTCTAGCACAGGCCTGAGGTAAGGGAGCATGAGCTGCTCGTCCCTTTAAGAGACCAGTGTTCGTATTTGAATTGTGGCTCCACTTAAATGTTAACTGCACACACTGTTTGTATTCCGTGGCTTAAACAAGCCCAATAATTGAAATTAATGCATTTTAATATGGTAGGGACAGAAAGCATGGTGTTTGTTGTCACATAGCCGCTCTGCTACCCTATGCCGGGCTCACAAAATTCCTTAATTTGGCTGTCTCCGATCCTTTTGGGAAGTAGACAGGTCTAAATTAAATAATACAATCCTTATTTTACCATCACTTTTCACAGCCAGGAACACTCACTCCAGTACGCCTCCCTGGCTGTCTGTAGCTGTTCCGTTTTAAAGTCCCTAGCTCTGTTCAAGTTCCCGAAGTGCTTTAGGCCATCTTAAAATCTAGTGGCTGCTACTGGCCAATCACTTTGTGAATGACAGGACTGAGACTTACCATACAAAAGTTCCATGCTTCTGAGTTGGTCAAAAGCCTCAGCTTGAATATTCATAAGCCCACAGGGCATTCCATGTGGGAGGGTAACAAAAAGTGGGCTGTAGTCTGTCTCTAAGCCCCAGTGGATGTGATGTGTGCCGAAAGCACACGCTCCCTGACCCGCGCAGCTGGCCTAGACAAACACAAGAGTCTCTTATCCGAACTCTCATTGGGTCAGGGAGGAAGTTGCCACTATCTGTCCTGTCCTGGCTGTGGACCTCCTGCCACTCAACAGAGCTGTCATTAGCATGGGTAATGCCATGAAAATGCAAGACTTGTGTCTGAGAGAAAGAAAAGAGTAGGTCTTCAGGTAAGCAAAAAACAAAGTCACATTTGTCATCTTTACAGGTACTTAGAAAAAGGCTCTTCTATCAGAGGAGTTCTAGACTGTAGTGCTTCCCGTGGCCTGTCAGGGGCCACACTTAGGCCTCACCTGCTCTTAGGGCCCAGTGCAACTTCTGAGCAGTGGTTCCCGGGCCCCAGTAAGCATCCTTTAGTGATGTACAAACATCATCCAAACAGATTCTTTTGTTTCCTAGTAAAATTATTGAGAAAAAGTCATCAAGGTTTCCTATGTTACTCTCAGAGTAAAAGCCAGCTTCCTTTCCTGGCCTTCAAGGCCCCGTGGGATTCAGCTCCTTCTTACCCATCTGCACTCACCTCTGCCTTTTACACCCTGTTCTCTCCGCCCCAGCCACATGGCTCTTCCCTGCACACAGCAGGCGTCTGTTCCTCTCCACGTGGTCTGCAAACGCCACCTTCTCAGTGTGGTCTTTCAGTCCAATCTATTTAAAATTTCAACCACCTATTTCTCCCTACTTGCTCTCCCCGTTCCTTGCTTTATTATGTCTTCTTAAAACTTATTACACAAAATATATTCTTTGAGTTACATGAAACTATCCATATTTGACCATTTTTTACCTACACAAATGGCCATTTCATATGGTTCAACCTACTAATTTTACTTAATTATTTTGATGGTTCATCCATCTCCATCCTAGACTCTAAGCTCCATGATGACAGGGATTTTTGTGTGTTTGGTTCACTGCTATAAAGCTAGTGCTCAGAATAGTGCCTGGCACTTAGTAGGAACTTGATAATACTCTGTTAAATGTCAGTGCAATTTGTTTTGTAATAACATATTTCTAAGCCATAGTGCCCTTGGGAAAAACAGTAAAATAACTTTGACAGATACCAGTCAATAAGAATGAAATGTGCCATCAGGAAATAGAGACTCTTGGTTGGCTGCCTTATCCTGCCACACTGCCCTGTTCTAGGCCTGTAAATCCCAGGATTTAGAAACTTGTGCCCCAAATTCCAGATGGGCTTGATGACACCAGCTAAGGAGAGTTAAAGTCCATGACGTCTTAAAGAAGCAAGTCAGACAGCAGGCAAGAGAAGACGGTGAAACATACCAAGTCTGCTGCAAACTGGGCCTGGTTTCCCAGTCCTCAATGTGGAGCACACCCAGGGAGTATTAACTTGGTTGTGGGTTATGTCCAGAGGCCAAATGGGAGGTGAGTTGTGCTCTGGATTGAGTTTCATAAAAGAACGGAGCCAGAAAATAGTCTGATCTCCCTCTGCAGCTATTAAAAAGGCAGTTCCTGAAGTTAGGACAGCTTACAGTGCTCTCGGGGGCCTTCTGCTGCCTTTCCTTAATGCATTGTTGTTTTGGGGTTTGTGTGTTTGTGGAGGACAATAGAGAAACTAAAGGACTAGGCCAGGAGGCATTTGCTTTTCTTCTGACTGACGCCTCTCCCCAGTGCCTGGCTGAGCAGTGACAGGCCCAGCTGGGAGAAGGAGGAAAAGCAGAAAAAAATGATACTGGCCAGTAACTAAGGAAAATAGCTACCACTGAAAGAAACCACAGTAACTCAGAGGGCTGGTCACTGCTGCAATGACTTGATAGAATGAAACCTAGGATGGTACCATTTTTCACAACCTCAGAAGAGATCCTCATTCTTCCCTCCTGTCTTCTCTTTTGCTAACAGCCTCCCGGTTCACTATACCAAGAGGATTAGAAGATGTCAGCATGAGGTCACCTGGGGGATGACTCAACCTTATCTGGGGAGGAAAAAAAAGTAAATGAAAAGAAACTGATCGTTCGTCACTTGGACTACCCTACAGCTGCCACCACAGCCGGAAGACAGCCCTGACCACTTCACGGAGGCCTCTCACCATTGGCTGGGCACCAGCTATGACAGCGCAACACCTACCACGCCCCTCTGCTATTTTAGTAGTATTTTCCCCTACCTGGAATGAGCTTTCAGACACAACCCTGGATTCCCAGCAGTTCTTACTGTACAGGGATTTTCAGAGTCAATATGGGCAATCTAAACATGTGGTTCGGGTTTAACGCAGATAATCAGATTCCATGAGCTGTGTCACATCACTGCTTTTCCAGTGCCAAAAACATAGAAGGTGCTACAAATAAATCAATAAAAGAACGAAACATACCAGGAAAAGTAAAGTCAGTCTTCCTGCTTTCTGATCAACATTCAGCACCAACTGTGATTAGACCAGCCACGAAATTATAGGTCTTAGGTAATTTTCTTGCTACTGCCCTGGAATCAGACAATGTGCTATGAACTACAAGTTTTAATCAAATCCCTAAGGTGGGAAGAAAACCTTCTCCATAATCCAGCCAAGCCCCCAATTTTGGAAAGATGAGGCATTGCTAAATACATTAAATAATATTTTACTTGGTCTGAAGATGACCACCTCAAGCTTTAAGATTATGGGATGCTAGGAATGGGGGAGCCGAATCTGAACCACAGCGCTCCAGTTTGTGAAGGAAGTGGGCAAAGGCTCCATGGCTATTTCGCAGACTTTCCCTGGCTGTTTTAGTGCCTCATCCTTCCCTCCAACTCAGTCACACAACCACCACACTTTCAAAATCTGCCGGCCAAGAGACTCAGGGTTTCTTGTGTTTTTGTTTTTTTGTGGGGACAGAAGAAGGCCATTGTTCCTGGCCTAAAAAGTGGAAGAACTAAAGGCTGGCTCCTTTTGCAGAATAACAGCACACTTCTAGTTCCTCTTCACACAGACTTCTAGACTAAATAGCAAAGACTAGACCTCAGCTTGCAAAGGAAATTTACTAAGGACAGGAAGGAAACAAGACCATCTGTTACTGGTACCGGCAACCTGTGGCGAGGCCCCCCAGGAGGGACACGACACTTAGCCTCCATGGGGTCATAATCAAGAAGCGCATTCTAAAGCTATGAAATACCCTCTCTCTGGAGAGTGAGTTCACAGCAGACAGTCGATAGGCTTAGTATCTGATAAATTCGGGCTCCACAAGGGGATCCCTGAGGCGTGTCCACTGAGGGTGCTCGTCCTGGTGCAGCACAGGAATGGGTGGCGTGAAGGGTGGAGGAGTAGGATGCTGTAGGGTTTCAGAGGCTTTAAATACTTTCAGGCCAGTGACAGTCAAGGAATTTTGTCATCCTACACCACCGTTCCCTAAACACCACCACTCTTATCCGTGCTGACTGCTTGGGCACTCATCCACCTGGAAATACCCCCTCATCTCAGTTCAAATGTCACCTCTATGCAAAACATGTGTCACACTTCCTGCCGGAATGTTATTGTGTATGCTCCCACTGCCCTGTGTACGTCCCTCGTTAGCACACTGTTATTTTTGTATATTTTTAACAACTATTTACTGAGTTACCTACTAAGTGCCAGACATGTTTCTCAGCCCTGAGGATATAGCAATACCCTACCAGGACTCTCGAGTCCCTCGAGGGCAGAAAAGTTTTATTCCTCTTGGTATACGTTGCAGTTTTGTCATGTCACTTACCATAAACGTGATGGGTGTGTCACAGTTAACCTTGGGGAAAAATGGTCAAGAGTTCAACGTATTTCTGGCTTTGAAATAGCTATTGACTCATTTAGGAACCTAGAAGGGGACTAGCAAACATCCATTCCCCTGTCAACATATCAGAAAAACTGTCACCCTGTGGTGTTTCTCCCTGTCACGTCTACCCTAAATCTTTATTATTTCCCAAATCATCTTCCATGCTGACAGCTGGAAGTCATTTTGGTAGCCTCTAATAGCTATCTGTAGGTCAACTGTTGTTAGGTAGGGACATCTCTCTTTCACATACCCCAAGGCAAATTGTCCAGTACTATTCGGTTGTGCTTTGAGGAAGGCACACCATGTACAGACCATATTCAGTTCCCCATCCACTGAATTTGCCATCAAGCTCTTCTCTTCCCAAAGGTCATGGTATGAACCTGTGCACTTCTCATGAGCAGGGACTCTGGAGACACGCTAGTGAGCTTATTCTCAGTCACCAAAACAAAGCTAAACTAGGTTCCTTACACACTTTTAAAAAAGAAGGGGTGCAACTTAGAATTTCATGGGGAAAAAGTTTAAATAAAAATTATAACTAAATGCTTAACCAGCTGTGGGGAAAACTCTCCAGAACAATGAATAGTTTTTGCTATTCATTGTAAGTTTACTATTCATTTACTATTCACAGTAAGTGTTACTGTGACATAATATACATTTGTCCCACAATAAAACAGCATTAGTTCCAAGGCCTTCTAGATGCTTCAAAGTATGTATTTTTGGCTCATAGGAACTCCAATCTGATGGTAAACTTGTTGACCGAGGTAAAGAGTGTGTTCCCTGTTCTTTTGCTTCTACGACTCCATCCAAACTCCACATAAGTGCTTAGGACGCGTCCTCTACACATACTGTGCTGCTGACCCACTTCACGTGTCATTTCTGATTCCCATTTCCTTTCTAGTCTTCACATCTTTGGAACCCTTTGGAAAGGTCTTCTGTGGTGAAAAGGATATATTCCAAGTAAAGATGACATGGAGTTGAAGCGATAAACATCTTCCCCCAATTTTATACAGTCAAAACTAATACTTTTTAAGTAAAGCTGGAAGTTTGTGCAGGTGATTAGAATTTTTAATAATCATCCTGATTATTATTATAATACCAATGGCAGCAGTTAGTGCTTCTGAGCACTGCAATATGCCATGCGCTGACCAAGCACTTTAAATATAACTCACTTAGTCCTAGTAACAGCCTTACGAGGCAGATACTATTAATATCCTCATTTGAAAAATGAGGAAACTGAGACACAGATGGATTAAGTAAAGTTGGAGAGCTAATCGGTGGAGCTGGGACTCATCCAGGCAGCCTGGCGCCAGTCCCTCCTGAGCCATCACACCCACATCGTGTTTCCCCGAAAATAAGACCTAACCGGACCATCAGTTGTAATGTGTCTTTTGAAGTAAAAATTAATATAAGACAGGGTATAATATAAGACTTTATATTAATTTTGGTTCCAAAAGATGCATTAGAGCTGATTGTCCGGCTAGGTCTTATTTTCGGGGAAACACGGTAGTAGACTGCTGCTTCACTGCAAACCAGAAACTAGCTTCCAAGACAAAAGCATCTGTCCAGCAGAATGGGGGAGACTGATACGTACCTACAAGCTGGCTGGCTTACACCTGTGAGAGGTTAGAGAGGATGACCAGCTACCTAGTGAGGAAGCACAGGCGTGCGATGCCGGGTGAGGGGGTGGGAAGGCTGCACCAAAATAAAGTGTCCTCTATTGTGAGGCAGGTTGATTTGCTAACCCGACAGCAAGACATGAAAATAAAGACGTTCCATCCATACCTTCTCTTCCTGATCCAAGTGTCACCAGCCTACCTATTATTGCAATATAGATACCACTTTAGAATGGCTGCCCTTGGCCAAAGCAACTTCTAGAAAGAAAAACCTAGTGAACAGGCAGAACAATGTAAAGTTTGCTATGCTGTAGAACACGGTATGCGCCAAATACTGCAAGTAAAGCACAAAACCCATCAGACCAGAGGAAAAACTAAGCTGTACAATCCGCTTGCATTTCAGTCTTTGCCTGAGAGTCTACCTGCACGTCCACCTAGAACACTAATGCTCACCACAGAAAACGCACCTTCTGTCCTGTCCCTCCAGGACAGACCTCTGCAGCCGGGTAGACAAAATCCCGCACCGAGAGCATTCTCAGTCAGCCCCAGAATTAATGACATCCCTCCTCCGGCAGGTCAGGCCATTGTGTAACCACCTCGCCGCCTCCACATGGCCTTTCTTCCTTCATAGAACAGCTGATGATCTTTGTCTTTCCTGACCTCCTACCCATGAATCTTTGAGCCTGTCTCGTACACGGTAGGTGTGAGTTAACCCTGTGTTAACAGATCTGCTTGTCTCAGTGCCTGTATGCAGGGGAAGCTGCTCCCCATCTCAGGCACCTGGTGCTCGTATGACAACTGTGGACAGCAGGACAGTGGCCCTCGGGCCTCTTCTTCCCCCGAAGGAGAGCTGTGGTCCTCTGCCTCCTCAGCCCCGAAGCCCGTGAGCAATAGTCCAGCCTGTCTGACCTCCAGATGTCAGGACGGGCCCCTGGGCTCAATACCAAAATTGCGGTTAGCCGTTCAGAGTCAGGGATTTGAACAGTATTTTTATAAATAAGAGTAAAGTATTATAACACGAATCAAGGATTTCTTCCCAAGAATTGCCACCTTTAGTTAATCTATACCTTTGAAATCATTTTGCCCATTAAGGTTTTTCCAGTTTTAATGAAAATTTGTTCTTTGTTATAAAGCTCAATATGGTTTTAGTGAATTTTGGTGAATTTGGCCAGTTTTGAAATTATTCTTATTGGTTCTTCATGATTGTTCCAGTCATAGTTCATGCTTTAACTGAGAGGGCAGAGTCCATGTCAGAACGGAGACTTACCAGCATTTGCTAAAATCCTTTACTCTTTTCCAAATGCCTAGAAACTTGCAGTTGTATTGGCACAGATTCACCAGCACAGCACAGACGTTTTTGTCAATGAACATTTACTGAGCACCTATTATGTGTGTCGCAGGCCCCATTCTGACCACTAGAGATAAAACTGAAAAAAGACATAATCCATATCCCTCCTAATATTCTAGAATAGTGGTTCCCACACTAGTACAATAGCCAGGAAGATTATTGAGAGGTCAGTAGTTTTATTTTGCTAATATAAGGACACTGAAAATAACCCTTATCTCCTCACAGCACAATACCATAAAAGAAATGCTATTTTCAACACCAAAAGGGTAAAGGCTGTAATCTAAGAATAAAGGACAGTTTTTTAAATTGAATGCATTTAGCTTTATGAAATCTGAACTATATCACCCTTTCTCATTTTTGCTATGGACTGGTGGCAACCTTAGCACAGAGTGGAGCTGCACTCGTTCAAAGGCATTAACGGGTGGGAGTTGGGGAGGGTGCCTATGTTAGGATGGGGGCCCTTTTCTAAGAATCCCCGTGGTTTACTGTGCAAGTAACAGGGTAAAGAGTAAGGAGGCCCTCTCTCTCTCAGTTCTCTGTCTCTTTGGAGTCCAGAATCTAAACTTGTTTTCATTGCACCTCATTTTCAAGTTTCAAGAGTTTATGGACAAGCTAGACTGGGCTCAACTTGGACATTTAATAACTCTGCTTTGATAGCCAGATTGGGAACTGGAGGTCAGAGGGTCCACTGGTAATGAAGAGTTTTCAGCTGATGACCACAGTATCTCTGTAGAGCCGATTATATCGACATGTCAGCTTAATACATGATCAGTAATATTAGAGGTTTTGAACCAGCAAGATTTTCTGAGGGGAAAGGAAAAGTGAGGCATCACGTGTCAATAATGTCTTTCTCAATGCGTTTATGAAAGCTCATACCGTCTCCCTGGAAGAGTCTAATCGGGTCCTCCTTTTCTGCTAAAAACACTCCCATGGAATTATAATTATCAAGAAAACTGCTCTTCCAGTGTAGGGGTTGGAGAGCAGATGACAGAACAACATAAAGAGAATTCTTTGGAGGACAATCATCAGAGCATAGTTGTCATAAAAAGACCTTACAACCAAGGCCCTGAGAGGAAGTTTCTGTTACAATTAATCAAAATTAATGACCAATTAAGAATTGTCAGGGGGCGGCCGGATAGCCCAGTTGGTTAGAGCGCAGTGCTCTTAACAACCAGCTTGCTGGTTCGATCCCCGAATGGGCCACTGTGAACTGTGCCCTCTACACCTAGATTGAAACAACTACTTGACTTGGAGCTGATGGGTCCTGGAAAAACACACTTAAATAAATAAAAGTTTAAAACAATATATGTTTTTAAAAAACTTTTAAAAAAAGAATTGTCAGATGCCTTTTAGAATATGTGGAGAAACAATCTGTGATAAAGATGCATTTCTCCCCTGTCGAAGCCTCCCTGAGTCTCTCTCAGCAGTGATTCATGTTTACATGTTAATTACATCACTGACAATTTCTACAGCCTTAACTCCTAACTGTTAAAATGTATCCAAACAAACTAATTTAGCCAGATTATTCTTTCCCGTGAAGTCAGTGATAAAGTTTTATTTCACATTCCAAGTGAAAGTCTGTTTCCTAGACTGTTTATGTGCAACTTGGAGAAATTTATGAAAAATTTTGATATATTCATCTGAAATGTAGGATTAAGACAGAGCTCCTGTTTGACTATAACCAGAATACACTGATAATTCAAACTAAGCTGCCAAAATAAATAAAATGCAGTATGTAGCAAAGACACGCTAAAAAAATTTAGTTGCTGAGCTATAAAGTTCTTGCCTGCTAAGGTCTTGGGGTCTAGATAATGTTAAATAATACCTGCCATGAACCAGGTGCCATCTCTTCAACATGAGGTCTCTGCAGTTGGCCTTGAAATGCTGAACACATAACCACGCTGCATTTTGGTTTGAAATTTTTAATACTGGCTTCATTTTCTCCATAGTGTATTTTAGATTTTGTACTAGGTGCCATCTTAATTAAAAAGATTGCTGGCCATTTAATAAACCTACTGGGAAGACTGTATACAGTAACTGAACTCACAAATATGGCTCCCTCTACCACGGCACAATTCTTCATAGGAAATGCAGATCTCTTTTGAAGTCGTGTCCCAGAATACCACCATTGCATTACGCTCTTACAACAGACTGCCTGAACTGCTTGTGTAACATGCAGAGTCACACTTAAGTGATTATTTGTTCATGAAATTTGAACATAGATCATCCATGGCTCCATGGTAATTTATGTCGACAATTAAATGGTTACCATAGCAAACAACTTTCCACATTTTATTTGCGTATCAATTGCTATATCTGAATTTTAAGAGTTCGCAATTTTCTTCTAGATCGTCCAATTGATTCTTTAAAATAGATCCCATTCCCTACATTTACTTATATTAATGCCTGGTGGGTCCACTTGCTTTTAGGCAGTAGCTTTTTATTTAATGATACGGTAGAGTTCCTTGTTTTCTTTATATGTGATATATACAGAGGGTGCCAAAAAAATGTATACACATTTTAAGAAAGGAAAACTGTATTAACATTGCAATACTCGATACATATTAAATAACAAAAGAGGAATCCAAGTCAATATTTGATTTGTGCAATTACAAGAGGTGCTCAAAGTGGTTACCAACAGCGTCCAGACACTTCTGATTACGCGAACTACTGCTTGAGCAACGCTGACCAAAGTGTCCACTTGTACACATTGTTTGGCACCCCTGGTATATGTGGGGTATTTTTTTGTTTTTGTTTTTGTTTTTGCTTCTCTAGGGTACAGTTTATGAAACAATAACTCTCTAATATGGCTTGGGAGTGGAAACTCAAGAGTCTACACCTGAGTCTACAGGTCTTTGCATTTAGTAGGCATCCAATAAAAACTTGTTGAATTGAAATTTAATTCTGTGTGCCTTGTAACACTTCTGCATTCTTTAGTTTTTACCAAGGGATTACTGAAGGTTGATGAATTAGGAAATGTGTCATAGTCAGTGGTATTCTTACATTGATTTAGACATAGAACTGTTAGAACTGATTTCTGGCAGAGGCATTATCTAGAGAGCCAGAAATCAAGAGCTTCCTTTTGATGGCCAGAAGCTTCCAGTTCCTCTTTCTAAGGAAAAGCAGGGGATGCTCCTTCTACTTTCCTCATGCCTTTTCTTTGAAGATATTTTGAACTTGGGTAACCAAGCTCCCACTACGTCCTTAGAGAAAGCAAGGTGGACTTTTCAGCTGTCACTTTATGGGGCAAAGCCTCTGTGAAAGTCAGTAATCTCCTCCCTTGTCTTTATGCTTTCCAAGCCCCTCTTCTTCTTCTTCCTTTCCCCTCCACAATGCCTGATCTAGTTTTTCCGGCCTAGGGGTAAATGGGTAGGGCATGGGACAAATCAAAATCGATGCTGGGATCAGACTGAGTTGTGGTTATTTTCTCGATGGTAAGATTATTTTCCACCCTGTGAAAAGCACCAATTAGAATACCAAGCGGTGGCTGGGGGTCACGGTACACTTCTGTACTTGCACATACATTCGGATTTATGACAAAGCAATTCCACAAGCAGCAAAGACAAAACCCTCCACTCTTCTCGCTCAGATTCTTTCCCTTTTATTCCTTTCCCTTCTTTTTTAATATTGAGCTCCTTCCTCCTCAATCACTGCTCACTTCCAAGAAAGCTGAGTCTGCACACACCAGCCCCTTAGCCGCCAGAGCAGAGAGCGGTTCCCATGAGCACCCCGTCTAGCCCAGCCCAGCAGAGGCATCACTGAGCCCCACAGCAATCTATCCAGTCAGACTGGTGGAGCAGCGGGCGGAGGCAACCCTGCTCGACTGAGATGGATGTGAGCAGACAGACAGCTGCAGGGAGGAGAGGGCGTGAGAGCCAACCAGACAGCAAGAAGCAAACAAGCATACGAGGGAGGACGGGGAGACAGCAAGCAGCCAGGCCCGGCATCTCATGTGCTAGTTCAACCCTCATGGCAACCCCAGTGGAATAGTCCAAGCCAGCACAAGTGAGCCAAATCCTGAGCTCATTTTGATGGCTTCTGTCCCAAACCTGAGTCACTGGGGATTCCACAGACTTCTAAGAGAGCCCTTCATGCATTTCCAAAAACAAACGGCTTGATGCTGTCATGGAAAACCTGGATCTTTGCATTCTATGGTTTCACTATGGATTACATCCAGGTCACAACCTAAGGAAGACAGCTGGCAAAAACACCACCCTGCTGGCCGATTACCCAGCTTTTGTAATGAATCCCAGAGGGCTGTGAACCGATGTGTGTTTCTGGCTTTGCCAAGTCTTGGACAAGTCCTCACCTAGTGAAGACCCATCAGCCTGTGATTCATTCTGTACGGGGAGCCTGCAAAGCCACCTGCAATCAAGACTCAGCTGTTAGGAGCTGCCTCTAGAAAGGAAAGGAATGGAAAATGTATGTGTAACGGGGGAGAGGAGTGAAAGGAAGAAGTTCTTTGTTTTCCTGTCAGTTCAACTATTTTCTGCTTTATTAAAAAAAAAAAAAAAGAATGCTCATAGTGACACCAAAGTCGCAGTACTGCTCTATGTGCTTCAGCCCCGACACGGGCAGGCATCTAGGGGCCAGAGAATAGCACCATCCAATATAGGCAGGTTTGATTTCAACAGAGCAAGGTCAATTCTAAACGCTATAAAAGACACCTCTATTCCTTAGAATGTAGCAATTCTAGGAAACATAGAAGATGCATTAAAACCTGCCGAGAAAGCATAAATACTTTGATAATCAAGTAGCTACCACTTATTACTATGTGCCAAGCACTGTGCTTAAGCCTTTCTCCTATTTTATCTAATTTAATTCTCAGAACAACCCTGAGGTGTATACTACTATTATACTCATTTTACAAGTGAGAAAACTGAGGCTTAGTGAAATGAGGGCAGTTGGTCAACATTTCACAGCCTCAGGAACAAGATGAGGTGGGGACTGAGTCAGCACCGGTGAGGCTTGAACTCTAATTGCTACTGAGAGTGTGTGTGGAGCAGGGACTGAGGAAGTGTCAGCGGGGCCGCCATTAGGCCAGGCCTTGAAGGCAAGTCCTGCCATCTGGGTTAACTTAATGGTGAGGAGACGGGTTTTAGTATGGTTTTCTAAGTAACCTTGATTCTGAGATTTCCATTGAGGTAGCAGATTCTTTCACACCCAACTTCTAAAATCAAAATATCAAGACTTTAATGATTTCTGTTATATTTTTTATAGACAAGGAAGGCTACACAAGTCTGTGGCCTATTCTTTAAAATCAGGGGTAGTAAAGGAATATGCTTATGATATCTTGTAACTTTTCAGCTAGTTCCATTTTAGAAAAATGTCATTCTTGCCAAAATGAAAGTTGTAAGAATAAACACAGTCTGAGTCTGAGTGTATTTCCAAAGAATATCCTTTTGTTGCTCTGGCAACAGCCTCCTTTCTCGCCATTGGTTTCAGTGTCAGAATAGATCCAGGCAGGGCTGAGAGAAAGGGGGCCTGGGGAGAGAAAAGACTGATGTTCACAGCTGCAGCAAGTCCTTGGCTGAGCCTGGGGCGGATGAGATGTTATTACAGACCAGCCAAGAGGAGGGAAAGCAAGTCAGCTGCTTCAAATACACAAACTTTCTCAGCCATGTATTCAAGAACCATGGCTGCCTTTTATCTTGGCTTGAGTTGCTGGGTACAGACCTTCATTAGGGGAGAAAGAGACCACGGGGCATCCTTACAGATGACCTCCCCTGTCCCGCCAGGAAGGAGTTGGCTGACTAGTGCTTAGTCTTTTGCAGAGGGAGGCTGCTCAGCTGGAAGGAGAAAAACAACCACTTCTCTCCTGTATGTCAGTGCATAGACTGAAGTCAGTGGGTCCTAGAGACAGAATCTGACTATGCAGCAATCTCTGCCTCCTGCCAATTTAAAATTTTGAGTAATTGCAGACTATGAATGGCCACTGATTTGCTAGATAGAAGGCACTAAGTTTCTCAGGATGAAAAGCATTCCTAAGGATGACAACAAACCAGGAATTTCACCTGCTACCGGTGTGGTGCTAAAACTCCTGATAAAGGCATGACATCATCCAGGAGGAGCGAATGCAACACAGTAAGGGAAATCCACCTCTCTGGTCAACCAGAGCTCTTCAACAGGACTGCTGAATTGTGTGTGTTGCCTTCCCTTCATCTACATGTTCAGTCTGACTTTCCAAAAGCCTTTGGTAACACTTCTCAACAATAGTTTGAAGATACACACATGCATATATGCACATACCCCCGAGGCACTGTGTGTCTGAGGGGCATCAAGCAGGGGCATTTTTCTCACAAGAAAAAGATGAATGGGTACTGAAACCTATCTTATTTAACATTTCTGGTTGGTGACACGCCAAGCTGAAGGGGATAAACTTCGGATTTCAGAAGTGAATCAAAAAGGCGACAATGACCTCGCAGAATCAAATATCTAATAAGATTTTAAAAAATAATAAAGTAAGGTCATATATTCTCCAATCTCCCAATTTTTCAGAAGAGGAATGCCAAGTCCCAGAGAGGTGCATTTATCCCAAAAGAAACTGCAAGCTAGGAGCAAAGCTGAGAATTAGAATCCTGGCCTCCCCAATTCCGTGAGTGCCTGGGGGGCCTGTGTCATTCATGGTATGGCTGCTTCTGGCAGATAAAGAGACAAGGTCCTGAGACTTGTTACAAAAACATACCCCATGCAAATAGACCAAGATTGTGGCATAGGTCGTTTGTCATTTCTCCAGCAGCCATTGTTACTTCCTCTCCCATCCCACCCCCACAGGCCACTCCCCAACATTTGAGGAACGAAAACATTCGCTGTTTGGGGGAAAAAACTGTTGTTTGATATGTTTATTTGGAAGCCATCCCAGCTGAGCTCAAGAGTTTGCTATAAGGCAGACTAGACTGAATTCATTTTGGCTCTGTTTCTTAGCAGGCCTGGACATCAGGCTCAGTGCTTATCTTCCGTGTCAGAGTTCCACGCACGCAGCGTGGGGATTCGCTGAGGGATGAGTGACCTATGCCCTTCAGTTAGTTAGGGTTGTAGGTGGGTTATTGTTTCTCCTGTTAGAGTTCAGATTAATAAATGCCTTGGTTATGATTGGTTATGATTGTTTAATTTTTTCCCCTGAAAATTGAAGCAAGAGTTTATTCCTCTACTTTCTTAAGAATATCTTGACTCTGCCCTGTGTGTGAACGAACGTGTGTGTGTGTGTGTGTGTGTGTGTGTGTGTGTGTTTCTGCCATCCAGTACAAGATCCTTGAGCCTAGAAAGAGACCCTCCTGGCTCAGGATCCACATTTAAAACCCCAGTGGGAAAGTCTATGATAAAGAACTGGTGGCCTTGGAACTTTTCGTGCAGCTCACGGCCTCTCCTATCCTTCACTGTAAAGAGCTCATCCCTTTCTTTCCACTGATGTCTAACAGCTCATTGATGAGAAATTCCCAGAAAGTAGAAAAGTTAGTTTAATATTTTCTGATCTGAGTGCGCAGAACATTCTCTTGGGCTCCAAGAGACAGACAATTCAAACCAGGACATTATTAAACACAGCAGCTGATACTAATTCCTTCCCAGCCTGCTCCTTCCCCTCCTCCCAAAGCTGCAATCACCCTGCGGCTGGGGAGGGGGCTGAGAGTGAGTGGCAGGGCCGCTTGCTGCCTCTGAACACCCCGCACGGAGTGCTGGCCGCAGGTGGGACTGACTCCTCAGTGGGTGCACAACGTGGAAAGCACGCTTTTAACTCAGCGGGGCAGGCAAAGAGTAGGAGGAGTCACTCCAAAACCCGACAACTTGGAACCCGAGGACATAAGCCATGAAAAGGAACGTGTGAGCGCAGAGCACACACTTCTCTCCGAGTGGGGGGAGTGAAGCAGGGAAAACGGAGTGGCGAGGGCATCACGCTCCTGTTGCCGAGAACATACCTTCGCAAAGCCAACCCGACCACACAGAAGAGTCTTCAAAACCCGCAATAAATGAGTAAACCAGCGCGCGCGGCTCATGCCGAGTCCCTCCCTCTCAGGCCCCTTCCCTCCGCCGCGCACTTACCTGCAATTCCTTGCAACAGTCCACAGACGTTGAAGATGCTTTTCTTCATGATGCTCTGCACACACATGGTGAAGACGGACACCAAGGCCACCATGCAGAGGATGAAGATGCCCACGGCTAGAAAGATCGCGGTGGCCTGCCAGAAGCCGCTGGCAATCTCGCCGAAGTTCTCAGCATAGGGCCCACACAGCGTCTCCCGTGGGACGTGCTGCACCCCGGGGTTGCGGATGCAGCGGGCATAGATGCCCAGGGTGGGGTGGTAGGGCTCTGAGGGGCCGCCGCTCGGCTCGTCAGGCTCCGAGCTGCCGCGGGTCTTGGCTTTTCCAATCAGCCAGTCTGCGCTCATGAATGCAATGAGCTCTGCAAAAGCCACCACAATACTCAGGAGGGTCCAGAGCATCGAGCGACAGGTGACAATGACATGACACATATTGCTGTTCGAGGCGGAAAACTAGGAGTCCACGGGGTTAATAAAAGCAGCCGGTGGGGAAGGAAGCTCAGGCGGCCTCAGAAGGAAGTCGCTGCTCGGGGCACTCACTCCCACAGCCGGGGGCTCCTTTCTCCCAGCCTCTGGCTGCGCGGTCCAGGGCTGTCATGCTGCCATGTCTGAGCTCCGGAGCGTGGCCACCAGCATCACCTACAGGAGAGAAGGGAGGAGTCGGTCAACAGTGCCAGGCCCCGCCCCTGCAGCTCCGCCGCCAGCAAACTTGCGGGTCCCCCAAACCCAAGTGTGCGCGCAACAGGTCTGCCCCGCCGCCCGACTCCCTGCGCAGCTGACCTTCCGGCCCCTGCCTCTCGCTCCCACACCCGACCCTAACGGCCCGGCCGCCACGCTGGTCCCCACAGAACCTTGCCAGAGCAGATCCTGGTGCCCAGCCAGCACGAGGGCGATCTCAGCGCATTTGCTGGTTTCCTTTGTTTCTAGTTCTCCCTTCCCATACTGTCAGAACTGGCTGTAGTGGGCACCCGTATCTATAGGCAGCATGACAGAGGCGAGGGCCCAGGCCAGTCCTTGCACCCGTCCCAGAGGTACCCTGTGCAAACGGGGCTCTGGCTCCATCATCTTTTTGAAAAAGGCAAACAGCACAGGGATCCAGAGAGATCTAGATACAACTGGCAGTGAACCGTCAACGCCTGGCTATTATGCTTTTTAAAGTTTCCAGGACTCTGCCTGCTGTTTTGATTGATATTAGACCAGCTAAGTTTTGAAAAACTTGCACCAAAAACTTTTGCTTAACGGTAGAGTGCAGCAACACACAATTTTATTGCCTGGGAATCAAATTACTAGCAGACATCAGGGTTTTTGCTTCATAGGTAAATGAGAATATAAAAAGAAACAATGCCATCAAAAATAATAAAACATTGTTACCCACACTTATTTTTCATCCATTTCTCAGAGGGTGATTTTTAGACTAAACTCAAAACTCAAAGAAGAAGAAAACAACTCAAGAGTTCATGACTTAGTCACTTGGGGAAATTATTCAAAAATGACCGTTAACTAAGTATCATTACCACTGAGTGGACTTGTTGACAACAGAAACTTGCCTGTAAAGAATGCATCCCTTGAGCTGTCCCAATTCATCACATGTGCCTCTGCCTGAGCTTCCATTCACCCCAGGTCTGGAGCTCAACATGCCCATTGTTTCTGATCTCACAAGGACTCATTCTGTTCCCAAGGACAAATGGCTTCATTACCAGAGGGCTTTGCTCTAACAGCTCAAACCTCCTTCAAAGGGGCCTGAACCCTGAAACTGGGACCACAGTGCTTGCCAGCAGCCCCATTTTCTGCCCTCTCTCCAAGGTCAGGAAGAATTGCACAGCTCACAGCGGACATCTGGGCTCACGGCTCTGTTCTGAATGATTAGACCTTATTAACCCAGGTCATGTCAACTCCATAAAAACTACAAAGAGCCCCATGGCATGTTGGCAGTGGGGTGGGGCAGGGAGTTAGCAAAGATGGAGGGAAGTGGGGAAATAAGGAAACCCAGTGTCAAAGTTTCTACACCATGCCACTGACATCCTAGTGAGAGGTGACTATCTCATAAAGTGCAATGCATTTAAACATTCTCATACCACTGTCGTTATACAAGATGCCGTTTGGGAGAATTAGCACAATACGAGGAACACAGGACACAGGCACTTCATAATTGTTGGGGGTGTGTGTGTTTAATGAGTCCGTGTGGAGCCCTGGGGAAGGTACAGGTGGTGTGTTCCACCTCGAGAGTTTTGGAATCCACCAGGTCTGGGTCCCAAATCCAGCTGTACCACTGACTGACCACATGGCGACTCACTTCTCAGAGCTTCAGCTTCCTCGGCTTTCAGCTTCCTCAGCGACCACACAGGGACAGGAAGGGTACTTTGCCTCACAATATTTAAGGAATAAGCAAGAACCTGTTAAAGCACCTTGCTCAGTGTATGACATAGTAAGTGGTCAACAAATACCAACTCCTTTCCCTCAGAAGCCTTTCCCCTAACAAGGATAACACTGGTCAGACAACAATTTAACCAATGGAGTTGCTCAATCGATAACAGAAACTTGGCCATGACACATAGAAAAAGATTAAGCACAGGGTGTTTAGAGATGGATGAGGTCACTGGTGTCTAAGCTTCCCTGGTGGGCTTTTAGGGCGGGGTCCTGGTCTGACTTCCTGCTTCCCCACTGCCTGGCCCAGCTGCCAAACTCAACTGTGGAAAATAAATTAGCATTAGGCCAGAAGTATAACCTACTCCCACTCGCTCATTCTTACCTCCCTACCCAGAAATTACCAATTACAATGCCTTATGTGGAAAAATTTACCAATACAAAAGAGCTTTGGAGGAGATTATTTATAATGAAAGCGGCCACTTGAATGAAAACAAGGAGGCTGGGAAAAGCTGCACCCGCCCACCAGGCTCAAAAACACTTTGAACCAACAGGTGGAGAGCCAGCCTGTTAGGAGAAAATGAGGCTACTACGAAGTCTTCCAATTTGACTAGAAAACCAATATACTGTTAGATCTCCATCCTTTTCCTTCTTCTGTTTAATGGTAATTTTTCAATGTGAATATAAAACCTCTGCGTATTTGTCCTCTTGCAGAATCTCAGACTCTGGATCTTACTGAATACACTAAGCGTCCACTGTCCTGGTCAGCAAGCTCTGCTCAAAGTCAGGAATGCAATTAGGTTGCAACTTCTGAAGGGGAAGAATGTGAAACCAGAAGGGAAGATGGCGCAGTTGCGCTTAGCAAAATGGTCCATGACAAATTTAAGGTAGGATTATTTAGGGGCCTGTGTCCCCCATCCATTGCACCCAATTTCATGTCCACGCCAACGTGGCTGGAAGGAGGTCTTTGATCTTCTCTGATTGAGCAGGAAGATAACATGCGTTAGTCTCCCCAGCGACTTTGCTAATTACTACTGTAAGAGAAATCACCATGATATGTATGCAAGGCTGACTGACAAAAACTGAGCATGGAAGAAAAGTTCTCAGGTTGGTGGAACAAAAGGAACCCCAGAAACTCGGCAGGGGGCTCTATCGTGGTCTGCGCTCTGTAAAGTGTGCAAGTTTGGCCATGTCCCGTGTTCAGGGAGGCAGCATCCGTATCAAAGGGGAAATAGATCCTCGTTATAGATCTTGTTAAGCACAGGGATTTGAGCACAGAGATCCTTAGCACGGCATCCACTGCTGCTCACTGTAATTCCTGCTTCTCCAAAGCTCACTTAATAAAACGAGGCCCTCATTGATATTCCATATAAAAGTCTTCTATCCACGGACCACTCATTTCTCCTCAGGACACCTGACTTGACTGCCAAATCCCTGATGGTTGTGGATAACCTGGATGGCCCTCTGAATTTCAGAAAATGATGCTGTGATTATCACAGAGGTCCGCAGAGTTTCCTTGCCTCTCAGCAAGGAAAAAACGAAAACAATAAAACAGAAATGCTGCAGAAACTTAATCCTGCAGTCAGAATACAGAACAAGGGAAGTTGATAAATGATTGGTCCGTGGGGGTCATATGTGTGTTCTCCACAGAGCCCTAATATTTAAAGAAGGGGGAAGGTGCTGGGCAGAGCTGGACTAGGTTTGTAACTCGCATCTTTTCCTGCCTTTGGCAGCTTTCTGCTGTCAGTGAGAAGGGAAGAAAGTGAATGTGAGGCAGATCCACTCAGTGCCAGCTGGCGAGGAGATTCCGTAACAGAAACCCAGGAGCCAAGCTCACATCTACCTAGAAAGGCGGAGGCAGACTAAACGTACTTCAGTCAAAGCCACATGAAAAGCGTCCATACACTCTCTGTCATGTTAACAGCAGCACAGCCCATGACTGAGGCCACCACAGACAGAGTTCTGAGGAATACCACCTTGCCTACTGACCTGGTGCTGCTGTTCAACTTTATTATGAAAATTTGCAAACTTAGGTATAAGTTGAAAAGGATAGACAAATGAACACCCAGATCGAACATCTGTTAGCATTTTGCCATATTTGTTCCGTCACTCTATGATATACACACTCACACTAATACTCACACACTGACATTTTCTTTTTCTGGACTGTTTGAAAATGAGTTGCAGATGTCTTGACATTTCACCTCTAAATACTTTAGCATACACCTCCTAAGAATAAGGACATTTCCCTGTATAACTACAATCAAATTAACATATCCAAGAAAACTGACAATAATTCCCTTATATCCAAAGCCTAGTCCACACTCAAAGTTCCCTACCCTGCCCCACTTTTTATAGCTGTTCTTTTAAAACCATGACTCAGTCAGGGCTCATGCATTACGTTTAGTTATGTGTCTTTAGTTTCTTTGAGTCGAAAATAGTCCTTCCTAACTATTCTATCCTACCTGCATTTTCTCCCTTGACATTGACTTTTTTTTGAAACTACCAGTTCTTATAGAATTATCTATTTCCTCATGAGGCCATTTAAAATTGTTCTCTAGCCTCTGTTTTATAGAAACAGAAGGTTAAGTCTAAAAGCTAATTTAGATTCAACTTAAATATTTTTGGTGAGAATCCTTGGTAAGTGATGCTGTGTAATTCCTATTGCATCATATTTGGGTTACACGTGAGAATCAGTGTGTGTGTGTGTGTGTGTGTGTGTGTAGGGAGAGAGAGAGAGAGAGAGAGAGAGAGAGAGAGAGAGAGAGAGAGAGAACAGGCACAGTGTCCTCACAAGGCCACCATGAGGACTAAAGGAGAAAGTGTATATAAAATAATCCGCATGGCTTCCCACTCATTCTGCTTAACATATATCAGCTATTATTAATCATTATCACATGATTAGCTTAAACTATTTGTGGTTTGGTAAGTACTCAAAAATATTAATTCTTATTAGTAATAAATTTACTACACTGACCCATGTGGCCCAAGTAATCAGTACACTTCTGATAGACTGTACGTTGCTCCTCCATCGCTGGCAGTTTCTTGGCTGATACCTATTTTCATTATCTCCACCTCCCTCAGATAGATGCAAGGCACACGAAGGTGACTCATCCCGTGTCTTCTGGAAGGATAAGAGCAGGGATGTGCTTTTTCCTTCCAAACGTTGGAATGACCAACGTCTAGAGTGCTGCTTCTTAACGTGCACCCGGACCACCCACCCCCACCCCCATCTTCTAGGGGGAGACCTAGGCTACCTGTTTAAAAAAGTGTAAGTTCCTGGTCCCCACATACGGAATCAAACTGTCTGGAGGTGTTGCCAGAAGCTGCATTTTGAACAAGCCCCCAGGAGATCTGTAGTGACATCTGAGTGGTCAGGAGGAAGGAAGCCTTGTACTCAGCACGGCCTGCGGAGTAGTTCCTGGTGCTGGGCAGGGAGGGACTGAAGAGAGGAGGCAAAGGGGAGAGTGGCCCAGCGTGTCCGGACACAGCCAGACCACCTGTCCTCAGCACAGCTCGCAGAGCCGCACAAGTCACAGCGCTTCTGCAGAGACACCAGCTGTTCCCCCAGCTCATGTGCTGTCCAGTAATCCTCGCAGGGCATGAAGGAGCTCCCCACACATTCAGGGCCTTCTCTTGAGAGCACAGGAGCAGCTGAACTGTAGGGACAGGGCTGGTCCAAAAAGCTCAGCACCTTGCAGGACTTTTATTTTTTTTAATCAGCTACCAGAGGAGGTTCTTGCAAACCCTCATGTGCCCTGGCCACCCCCTAAAATACAATGACCATGGAAATGCAGACACCTTGGAGAGTCACGAAGAGGGTCCAAATGCACCGATACTTTACTGTTTTTTGAGTTACAGTCTCAACGTGCTCAGCCCCTCCTGCTTACTGGCAACAACCTTCCCTCCCTGTCCGGGGTACACCTCTCTCCTCCATCCCATCTCTGGCTCTCCCGGGAAACCTCTCACCCTGTGGTTCCCAACTGGGGGCAATTTTGCCTCTTCCTCACTCTGGAGACATTTTTGGTTGTCATACCTTGGGGGTGTGGAGCTACTGGTACCTAATGGGTCGAGGCCAAAGTTGCTGGTAACCACCCCGCAGTACCCAGCCAGCCCTCCCCCCGGCTCCCCCCCCCACACACACACACAAGCAGTGTCAGCAGTGTGGATGGTGAGAACCCTGCTCTGGGGGCTTCCTGCAGGGGGCAGTTTTTACATTTGTAGGTATAACGTAAGACCTATTTCTAAAACCTTTACATTTTAAAAAAGGTCTGTTCTAATGAGTAAGTCATGTTCTCTAATCTGGATGGACATTCATGGTATATTTCCTAAGGTAAGTACACTTTCAGTTGTTTTTCTGAATTTTTATTTACGGTCCATGCTAATCGGTAAGTCCAAGATGGCAGGCTGTTATCAGGCTGTGGAACCCAACTTGCCAGAGTGGACAGACTCTTGACCCTGCCTCTCCTGTGGATCACAGACTAAAGTCAGCTTTTGTTTTCAGTAATCTCGTTTCTGCAAAGGGCAACACGAGACTTCCTGGTTATTATATTGAGACTGGGAGTTCATTTGCTGTTAACTTTCTTTACTTCTGACTGAGGGTCTTGGACTTTGGCTTAGAAAACTCCAAGTTTGGCCAGATGGCCTTTGTTTCTCTCAATTCCCTTCCCCCAGAGTTGGGCTGGCCACTCTGTCCATGTTCAGGTGGCATTGGACAGTTCAAATATCAGGGAATCTCAAGGAACTTCAGGCATTGCAGTGATTACCTGACCCTAGCTGGTCTCCCCTCAGCAAGATGCCCCTCCAGGGCGGCAAGGCCCCAATTCTCCAAACCACCTAAACAAGTCTCTCCTGATCTGGGCCTGGAGCACCCAGGGAGCTCCTGTTCATTGTCAAGTTTGTTCTTTAATTCACCAGTCCTGGCCAGTCAGATATTTCTTTCTTGATGCCCATGCCAACTCCTCATGTATCCAGTCAACCTGCTTTCTGAGCACCTTTCCGGGAGGGGTCATTTTTACACTTCCAGCCTTAGGCCACAGCAGCCAGAAAGCAGGTCCACTCGTCTGGTCCTATTTTCTAAATACTAAGCAATTCTTTAAGAGTTCTCAAGCCCACTTACACATTTTATCATTTTTTTTCCCTTATACAAATGTCATCCTCTAAACATCTCCAGGAGGTCAGTCTTTCTTTTTGTGTCCATTTCTGTCAGACAGGAGGGACTAAAGAACCAATTTCTGAGGCAGATGCTACAGTGTGGTTTAGCTCAGGTCCTATAAGCCAGGGGCATATGCCTGTGCCCTGTACACACTGTGGGGTCAAAAGGTGTTTTTTTTTTGTTTATTTAAATGGAATAAGAACTTGAACTTGAAGAGTTGCCTTTTAATGTCACTGTTTTATATACTTTCAAACAATAGGTATTTTTCACATTCATAATCAATTCTGTGAATCAGGCAAACTATAAGCCAAAGTGAACCCCATTAGTCTTTTCAGGAGCCATAAGAAAGTAGAGAGTTTTAATGGCGAAAAGTAACAAAGGATGGAAAACAAAGAACTTATACATAAAAATCAAGATACATAACTTCCTTCACATGAACCCCCTGGTGTCATAGAAAGGAGACTCCAAATGCCCTCTGTTTAAGTGACTCAATTCTGAGAATAAATAACCCTCAGAGGATGGGCTTCTGACTCATCTAAGGGGACAGCTGCGCAGCCTCTCCCAGCGCTGGGGAGCTCTGACGTTCAATCCTACGGCAACTGCAGGCTTTCTGTACAGAGGCAGAAACAACTTCTTGTTCACAAGATACAATGCCATCAGCCAGGTTCCCTTCCAACAGCTTAAGAAAGCCCAAACACGATGAATGGAGAGGATTATGCCATCTGTTCTTTCCGAGTCTGTCTCACAAATCCGTAAAACACCTGAAAACCCAAGAATCAACCAGAACAAGAGTCCCTTCCTGACTGGAAGCTTCTGGGAAAGCTCTTGTGGAACACTGTATTATTCTTTTAAATATTCTCTTTCTCTTCTTGGAAGAGATTGTATTTTTCCACCCCATTGACATCAGGTCTGACTACGGGACTTGCTTCAGCCAATACGATGTGACAGAAGTGACACGTGCCACTTCTGAGCAGAAGAGCTTATGAGCTGGTGCTTTGTTGTCCAGCTCTCTTCCTTCTCCCACGAGATCAGAAAGATCCCAGACAGAAAACTTTCCATCGGCCAGGATCCCTGACAACATGAAGCAGAGGCACAGCTGACCCTTGATGGTCAAAAAACCAATCTTTTGTTACCAATGCTGAGATTTTAGGGACACAGCACGACCCACATCTTCTGAGGGCTAGAGCTCCTGATGGAGTCAGGGTGTCTGCCCACCCTCTCTTTGGTGTCATGTTAAATTCAAGTTCACCATCCTCTACTATACATATGGAAAAGAACTTTTTGAAATTAAACAACAATAAAAGCCATCTAGGGGCACACATTACAGCTTGGTAACTCTCGGAAGCATTCACTGTACAATTTAACAAGGTAAGCTACTATAATAAAGATTTTGCTCTCAACATATTTATTTTAGGGTTAATAAATGGAAGTACTAAGAAAGAAGAAAAACTCCCTTTTGAGTAAACGAGGACATCAGAAGTGACTCTAAGAGTGGCAGCTTGAATAATCACTTCCCACAACAGGCACCTACTTCCCTGAGGTCTCCTACCAAACAGTCCTGAGCTCACCTGCAGCTGCCTTTCTCTGCTTCTATTTCTTCCACCTTCCTAGGACTGAGACTAGGAAGTCTGCTTCTAATAAGCACCGGAAGAGAGCTCTGAATTTGTCTGAAGGGGAAGGCTCGGCCAGCCGGGCGTCTCAGCCGACACTTCCAGGACCAGCTGGTACCAGGTATTGGCACAGAACAGGGCTTCAGGGCTACCCAGAGGCCTGCCTCCAATATGTGTCCAGTCAGGTCTTTCCAAGTAATGCAGACCATGGGGCTAGAGTGAGGGTATCAGCTTACAGAGGGGGCAAGAGATCACGGAGGACAACAGCAGGGATGACCAAGACCTCGGCCTCTGGCCACGGAATGAGAAGTAATGGCAGCCAGGATGCAGATCAGTCCAAGTGGAGAGCGTGAAAAGCTGAGTCAATGAGGCAGAAGGCGAAAGCAGGGAGTCCCAGGGAGACAGTCAGCCAGGACTACACTTTACATTTTTTCAGGTAATCTCCACCCTGAAAATCAGTACCGTGTTTCCCCGAAAATAAGACCTAGCCAGACCATCAGCTCTAATGTGTCTTTTGGAGCCAAAATTAATATAAGATCCAGTCTTATTTTAATATAATATAAGACCTGGTTTAATATAATAGAATATAATACCGGGTCTAATATAATATAATATAATATAATATAATATAATATAATATAATATAATATAATATAATATAATATAATATAATATAATACAATACAATATAATACTGGGTCTTATATTGATTTTTGCTCCAAAAGATGCATTAGAGCTGATGGTCCGGCTAGGTCTTATTTTGGGGGAAACATGGTATATTCCTTTTCGGAATAAGGTCACTTCAGAGATGAAGGAGAAGAACGTAGCATTAGGGTGAAAACCGGTGGCTTCCATGAGGAAGACTTCCTTCAGCTGATGAGAATACGCCATTTTAAAACTGAAATTGCTTTAAGTTAGGTATTGCTTCCTTTTGAACCGAGTCTTTTTATTTTTAAATAGCAATGTGGTATCAGTTTATAAACTCAATAATTAGTACTAAACAAAAACGATAATCTGGAAATAGTCACAGGTACTTTAAAAAAGGCAAGAAAAGTTTTTCTTTCCTTTCACCTCCTCTGGCCCTGACCCACTAATGCTACTAACAGAAGAAAACAGGAGTGGTTAATGTTCAAGCTGGCCGTTAGTGCTAAGGTTCCAAGCAGCCGTTAAGGAGGTGACGCATGAGCGCAGAAACCTCACCCTAGAGTGGCCAAGGGGACAGGCTAGCCGCATGACTCACAGGGAAGGGTTCCATCTGCCAGCAAAACTCTGGCCTCAGATCTTCCTGGAGGGCACAGGGCAGGAGCAGCTCACAGCAGCGACGTTCACCCAGGAGCCCATTAAAATCAGCACCCCAAGGGCAGCATGAAGCTACCAGCCGCCATCAGGTTTGCTTGCAAAGCTCTCAGCGGGGTGATGCACTTCTAATTACCCACTAAAGGATATTATCAGTGAACTGGGGCTAATAATGGAAGGCTGATATCTTTAAGAACTAAGAGCCTAATTTAGAATTTACCCAGGGATCAAGACAATACTAGTCATAGCTCACATTTTTTTTTAAACCTTTTATATTCTCACTGAGGTCACTTCTGTTTCTAATCAATACCACTAAGCAGTAGTAGAATTCAAATAACTTTTTGAATGATCTAAAGTAAGGGCCAAAGCCTATTGTAGGCTATACTCATATTTTTAAGAACATCACTGAAATGTTCAAACTCACTATTTTTTGTTGCTTTTTTCACTTCACTCAGATCGATGCTGGCTTTTCATAACCAAAGATAAACCTTTTCACAACCAAAGATAAAGCCCTATGGTCTGAACCACCCTGTCTGTATCCACAGTAAACACTCCCTGAAAGCCTAAGGCTTTATCAACCACACATGCAATAAAGAACAAAATGTACAAAGTGGACGTTCACAAACATGGCCCTTTACAACTTCATTTATGTATCGAAAATCTTATCTCTGCAGTGCCTTATTTCTCTTATATTTAAGACCCATGAATTACTGTGTGAGCAGGACTGTACACAGACACATTCCCAAACATATTTATAATGTTAGAATTTTTAATATCTAAAAAATCGTCAAGACAGATTTGTACCCTGCATCTACACCCAGTTCATTAAACACTGTCCACCTCAGTGATTTCATAGCCAGAGCTCAAGCTACCTGGTGGGTTTCAACTCTCCCTAATGAGAAGGCCAGATTCAAAATCGTAGACAGGTTTAAACATTCTTCATCTATTAACTAGAGGAATTCCCCAGATATTTAGGATTCAAACTGTGTTTTGAAAACAGACAAGCTTAGGTGTCACTCCCAAAGGGATACACACTCTTTGAGGAAAAGTAAGTTCAACATCTAGTTGCCAGTAGCTCCAGGTACTTGCAGATACGGCACAATGCGTGAATGCAGGCCACAGCCCTGGCCTAGATACTGAAGTGGCCTCATGACTCAGGAATGTCACAGGCAGGAGAGCTTTCCTCTTTGCAGCCTAGATGGAGTCAGTGCAGACGTAAAGTTTAAGGTGATCAGAAATATAACCCATTCTGGAAGTCTGAACCCTTGTACTTGTCCATATGATCCAATACTCCTTCTGGAAACAGGCATTTGCTGTTACAGTTTCTAACAATAGTGAGGCATAGTAAACAGAGATAAAGTTCAACTGGATGTCTCAGAAGAAGAGCGTATGTGTCAGAAGACCAAACCACTTAAAAACACAAGGAAAACCGCTGGGAAGGCTGGGAGAAGAAATGGCTTTAGGTTCGCTTCTGTAAGAAGAGACACCCCCAACCCTTGTTCCCCAGCTTCTCAGCTATCGGGGCTGCTAAACACGTTGTGTGAGGGGGAAGCCTGTCCCAGTGCAATGCACTCCAGGTGCCACAGTGGGCTCCTGCCACCACCCTCTCCATCATGCACCAGGCCGAAGTGGGTGACTCACTGAGAACCCACATGGCTCAGTAGGAGAAAGGTGCTAGGCAAGAGAGCCTGGGGGAAGTCAACGGAGGGAAAAAATTAGGCTGTGTTTCGGTTAAATAATAAAAAGGAAGATCCCTGGGGTACTGACACATTTCTCTGAGGTGGTTAGAACTCAGACTTTGTTACAACAAACCACTTCCCACAGCCCTGATTGCTGGAGGCCTCGAGATGACACCCACAGATGGCAGAGAAAGTCCTTTTCTCTGCATCCCAAGTGCCAAGCTCTCCTATGAGTAGGGTGGCTGACAGTTCTCCGTCCCAGCATAAAATATGGGCCAGACAATATTTTGGGGAAGGTCTCTCAGGCTTACCCATAGGATAGGAGTGAGATCAACAACCACCCCCTCAAGGCTGCTACAAAACCCACTGCTCCACCCTTCCAGACCAATGAGCTCATGCAGAAGGGCAGCATTGGGGAGTGATTCAGTCTGGAGCCAGACTGTCTGGGTTTGAATCCTGGTCCTACCACTTCCTAGGTGGTGACCTCTGTAGCTCCATTCCTGTGTTTGTAAAATGGGGTACTAATAGAGCCTACCACACAGGATTGCCGTGAAGACCAATTCTGTTAAAATACATAAGCTTAGAACAGTGCTTGGCACATGGTAAGCACTCCATGCATGGAAACTACCCTCCCTGGAACGGGGTCCAGCCTTCCCGTCAGCACAGCCACTTCTGAGGTCACATCGCCAGCATTCATTCTGCCATTTAGAACTTCCTGTTCTTGGGCCCATCTGGCATGTGGCTAATTAGTCTCACCTTCAAATACCAATTTTCTCCATGTAAAAGGAGTCCTGTAGCAGAAAGGATATAAAAGGGAGCAAGACATATTTTGGTGCTATCAGCCTGCTGGACCATTAACTAGCAATGTGTCTTTGGACAATGAACTTCACTTCCCTGAAGTGGGAATGATCGGAGTCCCTACCTGACAGGGTGGTACAGTATTACAAAATCAGTGCACGTAAAGCGAGGTATAAATGTAAGTACTCGACGGGTGATAGGAATTATTACTAGTATTAGCATCATGGTGGTTAATATTTACTCTTCTGTTCTTGAAAGGCTGTTTGTATCCACACAGCCATAAATTAAAAAAAAAAAAAAAAAAGCCTTCTAATATTAGTAAGTCCCTATAGGCTGAAGTTTGTCAAATGGCAAAGTCACAGGTGGGAAAAGAAAACACCAGACCGGAAGCAGAGGAAACGTGGGCCTGGTGTAGGCTCTGGGATAACTGGTGTGTGACCACGCGTAGCTCCTTCAGTAACTGTGATTCTCATATTCTGCCTTCCGTGTCTCAGGCACACAGTGAAGGGGAGGAGCTGCAGATCGGCACTGCCACTTTCAGCCCCAAAGTCAGTCATTTCACGCACATGACCACCTTTTAACACCTTCCCCCAGACGCGGGGCTCCCCAGGACCTACGCCTCTGGTGGGACGGGAGTCAGGGATACGCTGCAGGTATGAGGAATGCCAAGTGCAGAGGCAGAAGAGAAGGTCACATCTGATCACAGAGCTAAGACGACCAGGGGCTAGGGCCATGCCCTTGGGTACCGCACAGGGCGCTGACCAGGGCCATGGTCAAGGGGCCTGGGCTAGACTGTCTCCCTCTTCTCATCTTTTTTTTTTTGACGGGGGTGCAGAACCCACCTCTAACCAGTTCCAGAGTGAATCTCATTCTTGGAAACACAGTAGAGCAGTCCCACTCCAGTCTGTGGGCTAATAATTACACATGCGACCCCCCACTGTCCTTAGCGCCAGAGATGGACCCTGCGCTTAAAGAATACTTACTCGGTTCTGAAAATCCATGGTCATAAAAAGGGTCTTTGCTTTCTTAAATACTGTTACTTCCTGTTCTCGCCAAGTAAAATGCTTGATCATGAAGAATTTTATAGCCTATGCCAAAGGACATGGTAGAATACCAAGTTCTAATCATTTTTTAATGAAGGGTGCCAACTGATGAACAAATGTGTCTTAGTATGAGTTCTCCAGTTAGAGAAGCCAGCGACACAAGACGCTCCTTCTGAAACGCTTTGGTTTCACGCAGGAGTCAAAAGTCATATCCTTTTTATTTCAAAACATAAACCATATGAAACTAGCCTATAAAATTAATGTTTGCTGCTGTTTATTCTCTGTTCCTTGGTGAATTATTAAAGTCAAACACTGTGATTCTCTCATCAGTTATAAATGGTCTCAGGAGGCTGATTTGCATCTATCCAGGGGCACTTACTTCTGATGACTATTCTTATTAATGATCTAATAAAATGTCTTGTTTCGTTATGATCAACCAAATGATTCAAATGATGTTTAAAAATGCAGTGCTCCAACCCAACAGCCTGGTGGTGAAGCTGCTGAGCAGACATCAATTTAAAGTGATTTACACTTTTACTTGGCATTATCAGTGAGATCATGGATGGAGTTTTTCTTTTTTAAAATTCTTTTTAAAATTTTTGGTCCCGATGCTGTCAACACCAAGGTTCAGCGAAACTGATGTGATTACAGTGATAATCACAGATAGCAAAAGTGAGGGGTGAGAGGTTCTGGTAAGACAAATTGTTTGGCGATCAACCACATACATCCTAAATTGGCAGGCAGGCTGCAGGCATGGACTGTGAGACTAAAACTACATCAACAATGAGAACAGCGCTCACAAATGTGTCCAGTGTCACTTCTCCTAACTTCCTGACCTTTCGTAGAAGTGGCCATTCACAAAAGCAAGGGCTAAACCAATGTATTGGACCTGTGTGATAAGGGCGGGAATCAAAATGCAGAACTTCAGAGACTGGCTATGGGTAGGTAGGTAATAAATGAGTTATGCACATACACATAAAAGCACCTCCCACCTCCACCAAGAAATCAAGGGCTCAGACACTTGACAGGACAGAAGCAATGAATTTCTGAGTTAATGAGTGAAACTGCACCAATTGTGCAAAATTAGCTCTTATTGTTCCCAGGAACCCAAAATATTTGATTTCTTGATTTTGCCTCTCTGTTCCTGTCTCAAATCCCACTCTTCTTTGGAAATAATGCCCATTAAAAATCTGCTAAAACTGAAGCACTTAAAATAGAGTCTCATATTGCCGGCCTCCCAAACTGGAGAATCCCTATTAAGATGCATTTGTTGACCCCTGTTTATCTGGTCATTAGCAACAACCAACTCTCAATGGACTAAGCACTGAAGTTCTAAGGAGGAAAGGCCAGGCAGGTGCCCTCTAGGACCCAACACCTTGCTCAAGATCTGACTGTCCAAGGTGTATAGAACACAGGAGGTCATAGGGGTAGAGAGGATGGGTAGGGAGGAGACACAAAGATACTCAAGGAACGGTCATTAAAGTTGGAATCAGGAAGCACACAGATGCAATAAAGACCAAGGCCTCTGAGGAGAATGACTAGGCACTGAGAACTGGGAATGCTGGGTAGGTGGGGCATTAGGGAAGGGGAAAAAACCATGACAAGGTTTTATCAGGGAAACAGTAACTGTGAAGTAAATCAGTGGTCAATCCACCACATGGGAGAGTTGCAGTGTGTGTCTGTGTAGGGGGGAGATTGGAGTTTTTCTGCTTCTGTTGGATAACCCAGGATGGTTGCACAGAAACGCTTCTTTAAAGAAGGCTAAAGGGCTGGATCATGCCGACACTGCTTATGTTCCGAACAAAACTGTACTGGCTGAAAACCCTCTGGGGTGGGGTGTGGGGTGTGTGTGTGTGTGTGTGTGTGTGTGTGTGTGTGTAAGTAGAAATGATAGCTGAAAAGGTGAATGATATTTTATCCAGGCATACTTGCTAGCTATGTAGCATGACTAATTTTAAATAGAAGAATGAAAATTAACCTTATGTTCTAAGAGGTCCTCTTAACCATTCAAATTCACTTTTTAATTTAGGATTATTTGTGAACTTTCAAAAATTATTTCAAGGAACTAGAATGACCTCTGAGTCTGGCTGTCTGGTCCAAATTCTAGTTGTCCTAGAAAAATCCCTAGGACACGTCGCATTTGGGCAGTTTTAAGAAACAAACATGCTCCATTTAACATCAAGCCCACAAGGTTTAGGAGGTTGGTGGGGACCCTGGCTTTGCCTCTGCAGCTGCTAATCTAGAGCACGGTATCCTCTGGTCCTAAAAACTGGTGCCAGTGGAGCTCATTATCATTTAACGAGGCAATCTGCATTTGATAGAATAAATATGGATTAATCTGACTCAGAAAAAAATGAAGGACCACACCAGGGAAGAGTCTGATCCCCAAAAGGAATTTGCAACCCTTTTTGCCATCTGTCCCTTCCCACTAAATTCTCTCTCAGCTCCCGACCACACGGGACCTTTTAGGAGAGGAAGGAAGGGGCTCCAATGGCCGTGACTGAGGAAACTGCATTTCTCATCTCGTGTAAGACATTTGATGTCTATGAGCACCTTAATCCCCCTCATAAAGAATGCAAGGTCAAAGGAGCCTGGCTGGCAGTGGCCGTTCCTCAGAAACCATAGAGCCAAGTCCAGAAACCAAGTGGCCAACTGATCTCATTTCTGCTACCGGACAGAGTGAATGACACACCATCAACGGGGACTTCCAAAGTCAACTCACGAGCCTGGTTCTGAGTGGCTGCTAGGACACCAAAATGACAACTCTCTATCCTCAAAGTGGTCACAGGCTAGTGGGGTGACAGATAAGGCAGCAGGTGGGCACAGCACAGAGCGGTCGCTGCCATGGAAACAGGAAAGAGGGTTTGCCCTGTTCTGCCTGGAGGCAAAGAGGGCCACCAGGAACAGGTGGTGAGTGCGTGCTCTGCTCAGGTCAGTATCTCCCGTGAAGCAAGGAGCTCCAGCGGGAACTTGGTAGAAGAAGAAAGCACGAGCCATCCTGTGAGGGGCCAGATATACTATGTTTGTCCTATATGTTATGATGAGGGGCCTCTGCAATATTCTCAGCGTAAAAGTGACAAAAATCAGACTTGCAGTTTAGAAAAAAGTCATCTGTAAGCTACCTGTGAGAGTTAGGCAAGTACCAGGAATGAGTAAGTCCACCCCAAGTAAGTGTATCTGCTGTGTGTGTACCTTGCACGCGTGCATGCAGATGTGCACACAGGCTCTGCGGGAGCCGTTAAATGGGGGCAGCTGAGACCCAGATCTGGGACACTGCTACCAGCTGTGTGGAGTGGGCAGGAAAGGGGGCACACCAGGAGGGTCAGGAAGGCCAGTGAGGGGGCTCTTGCAGAGAGCCTGGTGAGAAAGGGAAAGGGCCAGAACTACTGCGGTGGGGAGGCAGGGTTAGAGCAGCTTGGGAGAGACAGTAAGACTCGGAGACTAGCCGGTGAGGACATGTTAGGAAGAGGAGTCAAGAATGACACAGATTTCCGTGCAGCTACTTGAACGGTTCCATTCCCTGGAGTAAGAATATGGGAGAAGGGACATGTTGGGCGAGATTGTGAGTCTAGTCTGGGTCAAGAAGGACTTGAGGTCTCTGTGGATGTACGTCAAGCACTCGGAGATTCAGAAACTCTCAGAGTGAGGAATGCCAGGGGTACGAATGAGCTCTCCCAAGGTGAGGGTGTGCAGTAAGACAGGAGGAGTGGGGAAGTCCTCTGGGATCCAAGAAAACTGCCAAAGGGACTGAGGAGCAGGCCAAGGAGGCAGAATGAGGAGACCAAGTGTCCTGGAAGGCAAGGGGGAGACAGATTGAAGGGGGTCTTGCTCTGCCGTCAGCAAGACCATGGGCCAACACTGCGGTTCATGTCCTATGAGACAAACATCCTGAAATGCAGGGAGGAGATTGCTGAGCAGGAACTAAAGTCAGTCTGTGTTGCGGTCCGAGATACACTTCAAAATGCTGTGCCTTGCTTGTCAGCTAGATCCTCAATCTTTGGGCCCCTCGCATTTCATTAAAAGAAAAGAAGTCCCAAGGATATCTTATCTGAGGAGTCATTACAATAAACAGGCAGCAGAAGGTCAAGCTGAGGAAGAATGTGAACAATACAGCGCTGGAGAAGCTGCTGGGGGCGTGAGGACCGGGGCTGGAGGGAAGGAAACGGGCGGCACGATGCACAGATGTCTATGCTTTGGCTGCCAGGAGTTCAGACAAACAGGAAGACCTAAACTTCTCCAACTGGGGGACTCTTGGTTTTGCCTGATGAGCAGAAGGGCTGAGCACATGACTGGAACACAAAACAGAAGGTTGTAATTAAGGCCACGAGAATTGTTCCACACAAAACCTACATGCAGCTTCGTTTGCAGAGAAACTCGAGCCGGCTTCCCCTGCGCCCAGACCTTGCTCCCTCAGCTCCGCCCCTTCCCCCTTCCCCCCTTGCGGGCTGGTCCATGGGGTTTGGGAACACGGTCTGTGGGGCCATAAGAGCTGCACATGCTCAAGAGACCTAAACAGGGCCAAGACACCAAGTTTCACAATTTAAAAACTTCCTGCTGACATCCAGCAGAATTTATATGTATGAAGCCTCTAAGAGGGATCCAAAGAACAATGTCTGCTGTAATTATCCAAATGACGTCCTCTGTTCCGATAACCATATCACCACGGAGGTATAAGAATTGTTAGAAATCATTTGAACGTCAAAAGTTAGGAATTTTGTGACGTGTTTTCTCCTTATAAAGAGTTATATATATTTTCTCCCTGTTGAGTAATTTTTAAATAATTTCTTAAACTATGCAAACTAGAAATATTTCTTGAAATAATAAAGTTTGAGACTATCACCTGGATGGCAGTCCTTAGCTGTGAAACATACTAACTGCTCTGCCCTATGTGTTGCAGGCTTTCTGAACCTTGGTACTTTTAACATTTGGGGCCAGACAATTCTTTGTTATGGGCGCTTGTCCTGGAAGCTGTAGGATGCTGAGCAGGACTAGTAGCCTCTTCCCATCACATGCCAGTAGCACTCTCCCAGTTGTGACAATAAAAAAAAAATACCATTAGATACTGAAAAATGCCCCTGGGGGACAAATTCACTCTAGAAGGTACCCACTTGTGGTGAGGTACAGGCTCTAGACAGAGATGAGGTTTAAGTCCTGGCGATGGCACATACTAGCAGAATAAAGTTGGGCAAGTAACTAACCTCCCTATGCCTCGATTTCCCCAGCTGTAAATAGGGATGGCACTACCTGTTCCACTCGGTCAATATGAAGATTAAATGAGAAAACACACGTAAAATGTTTTGCACAGAACCTGGCACATGGTAAGCATTTACTAAATGGTGAAAATGATCATGGTTAAAGACGAGAGTTGTTGACTCCAGACCTTGGAAGACAGAATCGAGCAGGTCACTCGTCTGGCCATCTAGAAAAAACAAACCACTCACATAGCTCATGTCTAAACAGCCTGCACAAGGGCACGTATGGCTAGTGTGCTATAATAGATACACAACCGTATATTAATGCTAACCTTGATGGAAATCAAGTTGCTTTAATCCCCTTTAGGGATTATCCTGCCACAAGATGAAAAGGTGAAAATTCACACCTTTTAAAAACTACCTGGACCTCAAACTAAATATGTTGAATTTGGGGAGAGAGTACCGTGGTAGGAATTGGTGAGTACCTACACAGTTAACGCGCTGGTCACTGCAGGGGAAGAGGGCAGCCCTAAGCTGATGCAACAAGGAGGAAGAGTAATCCAGGCCAACATCAAAGCAGCAGAAGATGTGAGTCGAGGCCTGAGGACTCTCTCAGTCTTACCGCTTGTTTTGTCAACGCAGCAGAGACTGCTGCAGGTGGCAGAGCCCCCCAGGGCCTCCCCAGAGTCCACTGCCTCTGAGCTGAGCAATTAGGAGCCTCACACCAGATCTCTCCCACTAGCTGTTTTCTGGCCCCCAGTGGGACTGGCAGAATTTTACACTGCTCACTGGGACACCGTGCCACAGGGAGAAAAGCCACCCTCTCGGCCTCTTCCGCCAGCCTCTATACCCCGAGCCTCTCTACCACCTCGGCCTACACAATGAGCCGAACAGCCGCCTGTCCCACACATGCAGGCTGGGTATAGTCCGTGACTTTATCTGGTGGCTGAAGTCTGGAATAAGCTGTTGAAAACAATCATCTGACTCACAGAGAATGTAACATTAAATTGGATATCTTTCCTAATTAGCCATTCACAAATACAACCAAGTCTTTGTGAGACCAAGCCTGGAAATATTTAGTGAAATACCCTCTTCGTGGTCTTTTTTTGACCCATGTTTTACTTATATCTCAATATGGTGCAGTTGTCTACTATGTCATTCAAATACAACACATTTTTCTTTTCTCATTAAAGTAAAATAAATAACCCGGAATAGTAGTAGGCTTGTGCCCAGCATTGAAGTCAACACACATTTATTAACATTCAACAATGTACCCACACATCTATAATCTTCTGAGCCCACGTCTTGTCCACACAAAAACCCAGTGGAGGCGAGTGATTTTTTTTTTTTACCCTGATATGCTGTTACATTGTTGTCAGTTGAATGCACTCTAAGAACCAAATGAGGACAACACAACCCTCCATTCTTTCCTGAAGGAAGGCCACACAGCGCCCTCCATCTGACCCCAACATCAAATCAAAGACATCACATGGCATTTACGCTCTAGGGTAATTTTTACAAGATACAAACTTCCACAGCACAGCTTAGAAAGTAAAATATTTGACATAAACAAAGTACCCAACAGGTAGTAGAGGTTAGAAACTTTGAAAAATAGGCAACAAATATATAGTTGACTTAAAAGATCCTAAACCATTTTGAGAAACTCCAGAAAGGTGAACGCTAACCTCACTTGGTCAGAATTAATTTGGGAAACATTTAGTCCTGCTTGAAGGAGAATTGGACTTCCCCAGCCAACGTTTTGTCAAGTCACCATTTCCATAGTGTGTTCCTGTCAGTGTTCTGTCCGAGTAACTAAGTGTTCCTCTCCCACCTTGGCTGGGAGGATGAACATGGGGCCAAACACCTTGGAGACAGAAAAACAAACGGACTAAGTTACTATGTTTTTAACTCAGTTCTGTCTGGAAATCAGGAAGCAAGACTGAAGGCCTACCTTCTGGGAAGCTCTGAATGTTGCTGAGCTTCCCTCCTCCCGCCGCCCCCACAAAAGTTTAAATGAGAAGTCACCAAGATCTCAGAAATAAAGAAGGCTAACACATGGCAAACATGACTTTTGAATTACCTCCTGGGAGGCACCACTTGGGATAATTTTTAATTCAAAATAATCAGAAATTTGGATTGGCTTCCTCTCCCGTTATTTCACCTGACCATTGTGTTTGCAAATTTTATATGCAAAGTCCCCTGCCTAAAAATCAGAGGGAGATGGCCAATTTCACTGTACAGCAGGTCCTAGAATGATGTCATTTTGTTGAACGTCGTTTCGTTATAAGATTGATGAGGAAAAAAACAGTCAATTACTGGCTGGGGCCACTGTCTGTGGAGTCTGCTCATTCTCCCTATGTCTGTGGGTTTTCTCCGGGGACTCGGGTTTTGTCCCACACCCCAAAGATGTGCATCTGAGGAGAACTGGCATCTCAGTTGTGTCAGTCTGAGTGAGTGTGGGTGTGAGTGTGGGTGGCCCTGTGGTGGAAGGGCATCCTGTTCTTGTGCACTGAGCTGCCGGGAGAGGCTCTGGCCACCCCTGACCCTGAACTGGAATAAGTGGGTTGGAAAAGAATGATTTTACTTGTTTGTATTAATCTTTCTTCAATGTATGTATAGCTCACACTTAATTCAATGTAAAATATTAGAAGTGTTTGGGTCTTTATTTAGAAGTTTGTGAGTAGAAATATGTCGTAGGAACTTAACTCTTGTTTTTATCAATTAGCTTCGAGTAAAACTGACTTCATTATATGTCATTTTGCTTAAAGTCGCAATTTCCAAGAACCTATTGACGACGTTAAGCGAGGACTTACTGCACTGCTAGTGGATCCAAGGAATGATTTTAAGTTTTACTTCATTTACATGGAAAGGAAGGTAAAAAGATTGTGAAATTTTCACATTGCATGATTACAGCAATTTTTAGTCCCATTAAGAACAACTGAACAATAGCATCCAAAAGGAAAAATCAGCTAACTCCCCTCTACCCACAGCCAGCTTTATTTGTCCAGATACCCGATGCTTATTCCTGGAGAAGAACATGGAGTCAGCGATGCTTCCTGTTCTGAGTCCTGAAGAGAGTGAGAAGGGCTAGGAACTGGGATGATGAAGAGTAACGTCCAATACTCATCAATCTCTACGTTTCATTTCTCTTGTTCCTCCAGCCTGATAACCTCTTTATTTTTTGCACCTGACAGCTGCTAGGACTTCTCATTGAGTACAATCGATCTCTGAACCGCCACCATCTGTCTAAAAAATGGACCTTTCTTAGGGTAACTGTGCTGCCAGAAATAGAAATTCCTGAACTGTTTAAACCAGTTCATTTCCGGTGGGCATTTAGCCACAGAACCGGCTCTGCTGTGGGCTTCTGAGTTAAAATACACCTAGGAATAGATGCCAGTGTCCGAACTCAGCCTTGTTCACACACCCCCATCTTTATGCTCTCAGACTGTCCTCTCCTGTTTTTTTCCCAATTCACTGCCATGTTTGTGACCTTGGTGCAGGATGTGTTTGTGCAGCTGTAACGAACAGAGATGGTACCATTCACAGGCCTTCCCAAAGCGGCAGGCACTGTGCTGATTAGGCACCAGGCATGCACCGCTGTTGCACACCCTCACAGCTTTCAGGGAGGTGCTATTATCTTGCTTCACAGGTGGGGAAACTGAGGTATGAGCCATTCAAGCGAATCAATAAATACAGAGCATTCCCTCCAACATCCAAGATACAGACAGCATCCACATTCAAAAAATGCCAATAAATACTGACAACCGAGATACTTCTATTTTAACCAGTGTAATGCTAACAAATTCTGAAAAACTGCTTTTTAAAAACGCATTCTTCTACCGGACACAAACAGCCAAATGTTAATTGGCAGCGCCCTGTTAAAGGCAAGCACCTCCACACCTTAAAATTAAAAGTGTACCCATACCAACAGCTGGCCTACAGCAGGTGTCTTCATAATAACTGAGAAGGACTTTCACCGGTGACCTCATTTTACTGTCACAGCATCCCTATAAAAGGTTGGAGAGAACTGAAAAAGTATAGCACTTTTCCCTGAAGCATGAAGGCACTGATTGCCTCTGCAAAGTGTTTTGCAGTCTGCAGGCAACAGGGTTTAGTGTAGGATGGAGCCAGGCCGTGCAGCAAGGCTGGCATGCGCTGGATGATAAAATGCTCACAGCTTTAAAAACAGAAAGCATTACACAAGGAGACAGATGAAAGGATTTGTGAAACAAATCACTGAATTTTCGCAATGCTATCGCGTCTCAAGAAGGGAAATCATCTGACAGACTGAATCATGAATTTGTGCAATGCAAGAATGTATAAAAGCATCAGGGTATGAATCATAGCCACAAAATGTTTTTTAACATCCTTGTAAAAACCAGCCTGTGAAGGGAGCAACTCTTTCGAAGGTACTGGTCTTTTTGCTTTAGGTACTGACTCATTTAACAATTTGTAAAAATAACTTGTTATTAAATCTACCTGAAGATCAAATTTCTGGAAACTAGAAGATGAAAGGGGGAAAATAAACACGAATGTTTCCAGTCAAATGATTTTGGTGTCACTTTAGTATTATGAAGTCCATTTCATTGTCCTTCCAAGTAATCACAGAGGCGCAAATCCAGGAAGGGCATGGATTGGACACGTTTCAGGTGCAGGGCTGACAGCACTCTTGCCTGCTGCCTGATGACAGCAGGGCACACTGAATCAAACCCGTGGTGCCCAATGAGCTATGACCTGGCGTAAAGCGGCCAGTGCATCAGCTGACGTCCGAGACACAGCTCCTGTACTCTCCTTCACCAAGTCTGCCTACATCCTGACCAGCGAGACTAACAGACTGAAACCCTCTGCTTCCTAGGGACACCGGGGATTCACTGCTCAACTGCAGGAAAAATTAGCTTAGGTCTAACTCGGTGCCGTCATCGTTCAAACACCAAGATTTTAGAAGACATCTTGCACATTTCTGGTATTGCTCCCCCACAAAAGATACCACCCCTTTATGAAGATATATTGTGAGGACTGAACGAACATTAAGCCTTCACTATACATTTTGAAACAAATGAAGCTTTGTTCTATTAGGTATGACAGTAATTTAAACCATATGAACAAAGTGTTGCCTAGTGACGTTCCTTAGGGGATGTGTGACAGATATGAGAATAAATCAGAATGAATGCTAACAAGTACTATTTTGTCAATATACTGTTCACATTGGGAGAATAGGGGGTAGGAGGTGCAGGACACCCTGGGAAAGGTAAGGAAAAGCATAACTTTTCAATCTCCTTGAACAAAGGAAATCAGGGGAAAAGCCTTCTCCGGCTGGAAAGATGTTAGTGCTTGAACTAAAGGCTCATATTCCAAGGTCAGAGCCCTCTTTTCAGCAGAAGAAAAGAAAAGAAAGCATCATTTACATTTCTCCCTGCTTGTATGGGTTGTTAAGTAATAAGCCATGTGCCAAAACCCTAATCTGCGGGATCAGCTCTGAAAAGAGGAAAAGAACTCTGCCAAGCATTTATCAACACCTCAAATTGTTGCTTTTCATTCCCAGAACCAAAGCTGTTTTATTTAATATTTTAAACCTGAGATCCACCACTCCCCTCCAAACCTACAGGCACTGCCTCAGATTTTAAGCCATTGCTCTAAGAAAGAACGGGGGAGGGGTGGGGAACTGCCAGAGAGACAATTAGAACACGAGTGAGCCTCCCCAGCCCTTAGGCGGTGCAGCTTTGAGCCTCAGCAGGGCTGCTTCTCACACAGCCTTTCTGCACGACGCAGGCGCAGGCAGGCAGCACCCCAAATGGCATCCTAGGAGGGAAAAGCTGGGCAGCTGTGGCCAAACCATCACGGATGCTTGTTGGATGCTGGTGGAGGGAGCGGATGACAATGAGGCTGGATGCCATGCCCCAGAGGAGTGCAAGTGGGGGGCTCTCTGGGGACCAGACACCTGGCCTCATAACATCCTGGAGTCCCTCCTAGAGGGAAAGCAGGGGGTGCTCTCAGGGGCTAAAGATGGAAAGAACAGGCAAGGGCAACTTCCCAGGCCTGGACTCAGCAGAGTGCCTGGGGCCACAGAGAGGAGCAGGAAGCCAGTGGGTACTGGGAATCGGCCTGGTGTACAGAAGGGAGCACTGCCCCGGGAGTCCAGGAACCTGCTGCTCTTCCAGCACTGCTCCGACCAGCTGTGTGTGTCCCCAGGTAGGTTGCTCTGCCCTTGCAGGGCCTCCGCTGGCTCCTGCATACATGAGGCAGTTTGACGTGAATTGGCAGGGGACATGCACAGCTCCAGTGTCTGTGACTCAGTGATTAATGGGCCTCACGCCTCACCCACCCCTGTGCTGACTCACTCCACCACATTGCGACTGCTGGGTTTTCTTTTCCTGACCATACTGTGGAGTCAAACCAAAACAGGAACCCAAAGGCAGAACTCCAGATGTGGGGTCATGCTACTGAAGCAGCTATGGAGCCTTTGGGGAGCAATGGCCTAAGCTTTGGCCCCCAGGACCTCATCGAAGCCCAGGGCCTCCTCGGCCCACGCAGGCCTTCACCATCCCCCCTCCGTTCTCACAAAGCTCCCCGTTCCTGCCAACCCGACAGGGAGGTAGAGGCTGGGACAACGCCCAGGGATTCAGGGAGAGGAACACTGCCGAAATCACAAAGCCGCCTCAACTTCAGCTTTTCATATCTTCACTTTTCGCCCTCTACTGTAAGTCCATGGCAAATTGTAAAAGCTTTCATGGCATTTTGTTTCAAGTTGAACACGTGTGCTAGAAGGGAGGATGAAAAGTCACCAACTTCTTAGGAGTAAAAGGGAAGCAAACCCATTTTCTAGAGCCCTAGGGACAGCTCCCATGACGTCTTAGATCTTTATGTTCCAAAAAAGGAAATGAGGCTTCACCTGAATCCTGGGATATGCCACAGAGTAAGACGAAAAGGAGTGGGGCTGCCAGAGAAGGTGGTTTTGCCTCAGAATCATGGCATAGTTCTGACCGGAATGCCCCACTTATCATCCAAGTGGGTGAGGACCCTGGCCTTCCATCCAGCTCTCACCCTGAGCAACTCTCTGGGGAAAACAGAGATTAAAGACCATCCTCAGAAAACCCCTGGGGTCCCCTCTGGTGCACAGACCCCTCCTTCACATTTCAGTCCCAGCTCCTGCCGGCACATCTCCCCGGTGCTCCCCAAGGGGAGAGGGAGACTGTTCACAGTGGCCAGCATGGGGGAGGGGGAGAATTGAGAACAAAGACCTAGGGCTCCCTTCCCCACCAGAGCGACCCAGAGCTAGCACAGCCAGGGGAGATAGGAGGGTCCAAGAGAGAAAATCCATCCACAGGAGCGCTTCCCAAGCAGCCCCCTTGCCCAGGCCCCCGGTCAGCCTGCTAACTCCCAACCCCACCCACTCTGCTGATGCCTTCCAGGCCCAGGACCCCCTGCACATGAAGTGGGGAGGCTGAGTCCTTGCTCCCCCGCCACGCCTGGCCTGGCCGGAGTGCCTCTGGAACTCCCATACTCTAACCACAGACACGTCCGACTATCAGCCGCTGCACTCTTACTCCAGTACCTCATCCCAGGGCTCCTTCACAGCCCTGACCACACCATTTCAATATGACAATGGGTTCTAGATTCTGACACAAACTGACACTGATCTCAGGAATACCTTAAAAATCACAAGCTGGGGCCCACTGGTCTCAGAATTTCAGTCATCAAACTGTTCAGACCCTTGGGAGGGACTTAGGCATTCTCCTTCAGGGAAGTGAGGGTCAATCAAAAGACCCATGAAAAGGGGAGTTCAGTGGGATTCCTTTTGTCAAGATCAATTCCATTGCCAGACTTCACCACAGTTTCTGAGGAGGCCATGCCAAGAACAGACTAATGTCACAGACTGAAAACAGCCCTAGGGATCAAAAGCGATTGCACGGAGAGTGGGGGTAGCCTGCCACAACATGTAGGATGAACTCTGGGAGGGTGAGGGGGTGGAGAAGACACCATTATTCAAGCAGAATTTGGCCACGGCCCTGCAGTAGAGGTTGGTGCCTCTACTGACCAGACACAACCAGTCAGCCAGATAGGATCCCAAAAGGATTCCCCCCCTAGAGAAAAGTTTTTCAAAGAGACTGAGGAGTGCAGTTTTCTCCCCTCTAGAAGAAATCTCAACAGCTTATAGAGCCAGTATACATTTTGTCCTCATCTCTCAAACAGGGCCTGTCATACTGGTTCTCCAAGAGACCGGATAAGAACCCTGGCCTTTCCGGGAAAGGTTTCATTCCTCCCACTGAGCAAACTATGTACATCCTCATGAGAGTTTTAAAATTATCAACTGGCTTTTACCTCACAGCTTTAGTGTTGGGACTATTCTTTTGCCCTTTCAATTTTGGTAGAGTCTGCTCCGTGATTTTTAGAACTCTCAGTTATGCATCAAACAGCACACGACTGTGTTTTACTGAATTAGTCATTACATCTACAATGTTCAGAGTATGCCCAACCATAGGCATTTTACCAGCAAAATTATAATACACAATACTCATAACATTAAAGTGTCAGCACCACCACCACCACCATGCAAGGAAAACAGGATGACGAGAAACAGCTGCCAAAGCACTTGCCTTTTTTCCAGCTTAGGCCAAATACAAGATGATAAAAATGGGGTGTGGTACTCCCCTGTGTGTGCCTTCACCCTTCCTCAGAGCCCTGAAGATTACAGCCGACTTGGTCACTCAAACGGTGCTCCCTGGACTAGCAGCACGGTCATCACCTGGGAACTTGTTACAACTGAAGGATCTCAGGTTCTAGCCAGAGCTCCTGAATCAGAATCTGCGTTTAGCATTCACAGGGATAGTCAACTTTAAGAAGCACTGCTCCCATACCATGCTCCCCTCCTTTCCTCCCCTCCCCCACGCTACTAGTACTTTGGTCTCAGATCTGAGATCAGCCCCTGGAGGCCACTGAAGCTTTCTCCAAGGGGTCCAGATGCCATGCCAACCACTCTCCAGTTGCATTCCACCCACCTGGCTGTGCCCTTGCCCAGTGGGCTTCTTCTCCTGACCTGTCCGGGATGGTTTGAAACATGCAAGGAATTTTGTCCCCAAAATGTTTATTCATGAAGCAAAAGATCTACTTTTAGGTGTCAACTGCCAGGGCATACTGGCTCACCCAGTCCCTCTCCTCCCACTGGCCCAATTAGAAAGATCATATTGTTTCCTGGCATCCAATTCCAAGGGCATTGAACATAGGCAGGGGACCTGGAGAGGGCTCCAAAAACAGCTCTTAGTGAATGGAAACAAGATGATTTCTACTCAAAGCAATTTCCTCAGCACCCACCCTTTCCTCCCGCCATGGACCCCATGCTGAAGGGACGCCAAGGCCACGTGGAAGTAACAGAACACCAGCATATGCAAGACATATTTTTGTATCCTCAAAACACAGCAGAAAGAAGGGAGAGCCAATCAGTTAACTCTCTCTTTATCCCACCCAAGTTGAAAACTTAATAGTCTAATCCCAATTTCCCAGATGACAGAGAGATGAATTCAAGTTATTTTTTCATATGGAGCAGTGTGCCTAAGAAGGAAGGATGTAAAATTCAAAAGCTTCTCACCCAGCTGTGTTCTCAAATTCTGACTTTTTATGGGGACCCTGGAAATGACCACAAACACACAATTTACCATATTATCTTTGATGTACTACAGGGAGGGCAAATATGTCAGGCCATTTCCCCTTTCTTTGCTCACAGTAGATGGCACTAATTCGTCACACTGCTTTTCCCAACCAAGCCGAGATGCTGCCTTAAATCCTTCTCAAAAGACGTTCAGTCCTGCAGAATCTCAGGCCCCACCCCAGAATCGAACGAGGATGTACATTTGAACAGCACCCCAATTCACTGAAATCTGCACCCTGACATTTGAGAAGCAGTGGTGCACCTGACGTGGGTCCCCAAAGTAAAATGGACTTGCTACCGCTGGCCCGTTGTCTTGGGGCTTCTAAACTCTACATCCCCATTTCTATTCCAGCTTCTCCAGAGGCTTCAAACTGTAAACTTATATATAACAGAGGACCCATTAAATTTTTTCGAAAATTAGTAGCAAACATTCAAAGATTGGAAGGCAATGTAAAAATCCAGATCTGCGGCTTTTCTTGGGGGGAAAAAAATCAGTGTACTTGGCAATACTGGGCCTGCATTTCCACATGACAATAGGTAATGAGAGCTAAGTAGCAGCTACTCTCTATAGACAGGGCAGAGTCTCCAGTTTAGCCCAGTCACCACTCACTACTACCACTCACCACTACTACAGCTGATCACAGCAGCCTGTTTTGCCCATTCCTGCTGTTTATCTGAGCATGTACCACAGTCTACTATAATTGTTTCCAAAATCAACAAGAACAAGCGCCCATGACACCATCACCTTCACACTGAGCACGTTTCACTGATTCTGAAGGTAAGCAACCACACCTGCACTGGCAGTTTCCCTTTCCCCACATGATCCCTGTGCTGGGAATGGGAACACTGGCAGTGTGAGCTGCCGTATCATCTAGTTCCGTCCTGTGTGAGATCCACAGGCTGCCTATGGTCTGCAAACACACACCATGGACCCTTTCTATTGTCTCGTGCCTAGCACCCAACACATACCAGGAAGCACAATCCTTAAGAGCATGAGCCGTATGTCTGCAACTGAGTTCAAATTCCTAGCTCTGCCACCCAATAGTCGTGCGATGACTTCGGCAAGCCACTAACCCCGAGTCTGTTTCCTCATCTGTGAAATGAGGGGAACACTTAACTCAGTACTCCACTGAATTATTGTGGGAAATAAGACTGGTCATGAAGTGTGCTTAGCACACTGCCCCGCGTAATACATATGCACTCAGCTAAGGTGGTGACACAGTGGGTGCTCAAAACAATTCGTTTGACTTTCCCATCACCTTTGAATATCCCACTTCCCAGAGACACTGAGCTTTCAGATCCTCTGCACTGTCACCTACAGTACGGAATGATGCATTGCAGTCCATGGGGATTGGTCTCTGGACAGGTTACCCACATCAGCGTCCAAGGAGGCAGGCTGGTGGATGGAGACCTAAAACCACACAGCCACGCTTGGCATTCTCCTTACCCCCACTCACAACTTCTGCACAAACCAGCCAAACATTTTGCGTGTTTTTTTTTTAAGCTATTAGCATTTCCATATGCCTCCCTTTGAAGTCAATAAGATATATTTTTAAATTCCATTCCAACCCACACAAATCTTTCCTTTCTCTGATCTCACACTACACTTGGTTAGGACCACACAGTTCAGCATTTAGTGCTCTCTCAATATTTCATATAGGCCTATGACTTTCCAGAAGAAGTCTAAGTGGCCTCTAAAGGTGATTAGCACAGTGTGTGGCCAACACAATGTGTTCTAAAAAGTGCACACACACATGCACACACACACACACACACACACCCAGTTCCCTTCTTTCAGGCAAAGCAGACCTTTTTCTTTTTGCATTTATTTTGTAACAGCAAAGTGCTAAGCAATATAATAAACAATACATGTCATGCCCATCAATATGCCTTCCCTTGTGTGCAGAGACATCTTTCATGTGAACTAAAATATGAAACGAAGCTGTTCCAGCTTTCGTTGGTAATGTTTAAACCATACTTGGTGTAATAAATGAAAAGGGACTAAATTGGGTCACTGTCTTGTTTGTTTGTTTCCTTAAAAAGGGCCTGGTGGTGATCTCTGCATTGCAGCAATCTGCCAACGCTGCACAATTGACAGAAGAAAACATGTGTCTTTCCAAAAATAATGGTTTCCATTAAAGTTCCTCCTTTCGGTTCTAAACTATCAGTCACTGATCTCAACAGGCTCCAGACCTTGGCCTCAGCTGTCCTTTTCAGGAATCATGATGGTCTCACATTCGCAGCCTTTAGAAAGCAGAGGACCTAGTGGTCACCAGCAGGAACTGGCTGGGAGGAGAACCACACCCGCCATTTTTAGTCTCCCTGAGACCGTGAGGAAGTAGAGGTGTTTGGGATCGTTCCTAGCACCTGTGGTTCGTGGCATGTATTCAAGCATCCTGTCACTGCCTCTCCATAACTAGCTTCGACTCTTAAGTGGCACATTAAAGCAGCTACAAAATTCACTGTTTTAATAACAGCCCTTCCTGCATGGGGCAGACAATGGTCTCATTGAAATGGCTCTCTGGGGCTGATCTGGAATGATCTGTGTGTCTGAAAAACCATACAGCCCTGCTAGGTAGGCAGCCACTACCTTGTTATGGAGGGTGCCATCCTATATTCTCGGCCTTTAGAAACAAGGAAACCCCAATGTCTGTGATCTCCTGTGTCTTTGGTGCGGGAACAATGCTGACCTCTAACACGGCTAGAGGGAACCATGGAAGAGTTTAGAGCAGAGTCTGAGGTCTCCATGAGAGGAGATGGCAAGAATATTAGAACTAAGAACAAAGACAGAAAATCCCTTACCTCCCACTGAGAGGAAGTGTGTCCCCTAATTAACTGCTTATTATCAGTGAGTTGCAGCCCCGGCTCCCCAATCATCCATCACCCCACTTCACCCCAGACCTATATGGTGCTGTTCTCAGCAGCAATGCTAAATCAGCTGCTTGGAAAGGAGTCGTCTAGCAGGACCTCTCAGTTGGCCAGTAGTGAAGGTGGGAGAGATGAAACATCTGGGCAACTAGAGGGAGGGGGCGAACGTGGGGAGAGCATCCTCCAAGCATTTATTGATAACAAAATATGAACTGACCTGAGGCCCACAGGCCTTAGGAGCACTTCCTTTGAAGTTGCTCACCCATTCACTTCTGAAGTACCCTGAGCACCACTGCTGAGACCTGGGAGGTGCTGAAGGAGGTTACAGAGCTCATATTTCAAATGTGACTGCTACTTGTAGAAGCCACTTCACATTTACTGCCGTGTGGAAAACATAAAGGCAGCCATGGCCTGTCACACTCTGTGGCAGGTTCATGGCTGAGCCAGTCACAAATTCCTCGGGGAAGAAGGTGGGGTCCCTTTCATAAACTCTTGCAGTGAGGTGTATGACCAGCCTGGCACCTGATAAATCAGTTACTGAAACAGATCCTGGCCTTCCGGTGACTGGGGATCCAGTAACACTCAAAAGGGGGGGAATATAAAAAATAAACCCATAAAATAACATTGTGCTGCAAAACTCACACAATAGAACTCTCAGTTCAGACTTGCATGGCAGGAAAATGGTAATAATTAAAGTAGCCGCCAAGTACCTGCCTACCTACTTAGATGAGGGCAGCCATTAGCTTGTGCCCACCTAGCCTACAGACAGCAGAAACCAGAACCCCTAAGGTTAAGTTAAACTTAAAATATATATATCCACTTAAAAAATATATTTCTGTAGTAGAAATAACATTATAACATTTCAAGTTTGAGTTATAACGAGGGTCAACTTTAAGAGAGAAGCCATTTTGTAATTCTAGAATCCTTAAATTACAGAAATTTAATAGCTCTGTGACCTTTGGATTTATCTTTTAGAAAACAACCATTGTCATTAAGCTTTTGTCCAACTACCCTCACATCCCTGGAAATAAATTCTCCAGCCTTGTGTGAGGGCTCTGATTTACCATCAGGAAAAGAAAAGCTAACCGTCTCTAAGGGGCCTCACGTTACTCCAGAGCAAGCTTTCTCCAGCGGGGTCCCTTGAGAGTCTCGGGTTTTGGAGTGGGAAACGCTGCTGCGGCCCCAGCGGGGGGATGATCAGACACACCCACATTTACAGAACTGCCAAACCCACTTGCCCCTGTCCCACTGGAATCTACTAGCAAAGGGCACTTGTGAATTGTTTCCTGGGACTTCCAGGAATCACCCTGCTGGGCTCCTCCCTGCTGTGGCCACACTGTTTGGGAGGCAGGTGAGACTTGCCCACTACTCTCAGAGCTCCAACCAACTGGATTTCCTGCCTGTGCCCACCTCAATGCTGTTGCCTCCTCATCCCTTCATCTCCACATGTCAACCTCCCACCAAGCCTTGAATATCACCTCTTCCATGGAAGCCTTTTCCTTTAGACCAGGGGTGTCCAAACTGCAGCCCGCAATCCATTTTTAATTGGCCCGCAGCAAATTCCAAAAATATATTTAGTTTACTTAAATAAACCAGGTGAGGCAATACGTACTTCACCTCGAGTGAGTGGCCCGGCTGTTTGTGTATTTTACCGCATATGGCCCTGGTGAAAAACGTTGAAAAAAGTTAAAAAGTTTGGACACCCTGCTTTAGACTATTTCCCCCACTGAATGGGGTGTGGTCTTTATCTGTACCCCTTCAATGGCACAGCACTTTCTACAGTACAGTAGATTTAAGAGCACGTCTTTTCTCCCTTACTAGACAGTCCACACGTTCCTTGAGATCGAAATATTCGTCTTTGTCACCGTCACATCCCCACAGGGCCGTGCACACAGCACCTGCTCCATAAGTGCCCAGGAGAGCCCCGGAGCTCTGCCCCTGCCCACAAGGAGGACAGCATATTATGTGTCCACAAACCGCCCTGGAGTGGGCATTCGGGTGGTGGTCTCCCATCTTTCCTGCTGAGGCTCTCTGGGTTTCCCACCTTTCTCCGCTGTCCCTCTGAGAGGGCAGAGCATGGTAGGACAGTCATGCTCTCAGCTCTGTCCCTGAGAAACAATCAGATGAAAGCTTTGGCCATCATGTGCAGGCCCCAGAAGCACAGGTAGCCCAGGGAGGCCACACGGGGGCTAAAGAAAGAGCCTTTCCTTAAACAGTCACATCACCTTCAGGTACATACAGCCAAGGCCTGAAGGACACATGGACATCTATGTACAATGACAACTAGGACAAAGTAGCAGGAGGATCAGAGCAAGACATAAAGCCGCTGTTACATGTGAACTGAAGGCAGAGAAGGTGACTTGGAAGAAGGTGGGGGGAGCCTTCGTTAGTTTTGAATGGCTCTTGTAATTCCAGGTCGGAATGCTGGAGGCAGGTCCACCTCCAGTGGGCAAGGCCAGTGGGAAGGGCAGGCTGCAAGCACTCTCTTCCTGGCTGTTGTGAGAGCTAAGCATGGCCCACTGACATGGAACCAGGGTGGGGGGAGGCCCGAAGGTGGCTGAGGAAAATCGCTGACCACCCACCAGTGCCAGGATGGCAATGAGGAGAGGTTTGACTTGCCAAGGGAGAGCTTCCCAGTTCTCTGAGCAGCTCCCTGGGTGGCTCTCTTCCAGGCAGAGCGCTATTCCCTTACTTCAAGCTCCCAAGCTGTGAGCTCCAAGCCCAGGCTGCTATAGATAGCAAACTCCATGAAGGCAGGGACCCTGTCTCCCTACTCAGCATCATCTCCTCGCACAGCATCCAGTGCACAGCAGGGGACCAATAACTACCTGGTGAGTAACACCTCAGAGGGTAAAACAGAGCTCAGATCTTTGGTTTAGAATCATCAGAGACAGCACATTTTAAACACAATGTACAAAGAGCAAATCCATTCCTGGATTTATACAGTAGGGGCCAGGGCTGGCATATAAAACCTCTAAATCCGAATCGAACGTTGCGTTCTTATAGGACTACCATTTTTACAGGGAAAACATTAACCAGGAAAACCCCAGTTATGAACTTAGTCAATAGGATTGAATATGCATTATTTGTTTGAATCCTCAAGTCACGGACATGGGCAGACGCAGTGAGAATCCATAGTTTTGCTGACTACAGCAGTTTTAAAGCAACTCCTTCTGGTGAGGTCAGGCCACCTTGGTTGAGGAAGTCGGGCCAGGGGCAGAAACGGGTGCCAATAAGTCCTGGGCCATTTTCTTGCATGCGCACGCACACACACAAAATAGAACACAAAAACAAAAACACAACCAACCGAAAAGACTTTCAGTCGGCTTTTAACCACATCTTAGTCTGCTTTTCAGTAACTGGGTCAGAATCTAAACTTTTCTTTCTTGTCTTTTCTAAAAGAAAACATTCCCTTACCAAAATATGGAATTCATCTGCATTATAATCCCAAGTGGAGAGCAGACTCATTTCCTCTTGATCTGTGTTTCACTTACTCCCACTCACTCTTGTTTCTCATGGACAATGAATGGAAACACTCCCCTGTTGTAGGAATTTCAACCGCCCTCTTTGAGACAGATGTTTGGTAAACCAAGCTGTCTGCCACTGTGAGGCACTCACTCTAACTGCTGTTCGGGTCCAAAAGGTGCAGAGCTTCTGCACGTCCATCTCTGATATGACCTGGAAGATCTTAGCTATCTGTTATGTCAGATAAGTGTCTGTAACTTAGCAACTTTTTCTCCATGTCCCCTTTCACCAACACATTCTTCATCAGGAGGTCACACCTGAGGCCTTATCTCAGGAAAGTCATTGTCTTCTGCTACAGCACCCAGAGTGGGATTTCTCAGGCATGTCTCTGTAAAGATCTAGTATGGTCAAATCTTTCAATGAAATTGTTACTTTCAAGAGGTGAGCTAGGCATTTGGGAAAGAAAAGAAAATGAACTTTCATACGCCACTAGGGCTGTACTCATAAATTTCTGCTAGGCAAATGGGGCCCTTGTGGCTTGAAAGAATTATTGCTCAATACTTCCTAAGCACCCACATAAGTTCATGTTTCTCCCCGAGGGCCCGACTTGCTCCATGAGAGAAATGCACTACAAGCTTTAGTCTTGTTTCAAATTGGTATGATGCATGAAGGCAGAGCATTCAAGCCACCTGGATGTGCTGTGAAATAGTTTCTCAAACAGTTCTAGCTTTTCCAAATGCACCTATAAAAACAAAACTAAATGCCCATTAAATTCACTCTTTAGGGGACCGACTTTGCTCCAGCAGAGTCCATTGACCGCAAAGAAGCTTCAGCAGAATGTGATAGCGTCGCTCTGACAATCTGGTTATTGGGAAGAAAAAGGACGCGGTTCATGCACATTTGGAAGGGCATGAAGTAGGTCAAGAGCGGACCCTCAAAAAGAGACCCTTCCTGACCTAGTGTTTGCTAAGACCACGATACAGAGGATGAGTTAGAGAAGCTAAGGTACAATCTGAGAAAAACACACAACATTTAAAAACTTAAAACCTATGCAAAGGTTATTCCCATCTGCCTTAACAATGGGCTTCAAGAGTTCTATTTTCTACTGCTCCTATAAAACTCTGGAGTGACTGTCTGTGAGCCATTAAATCCAGGCACAGACACGCTTCCAGAGCTGCACATGCCTGCTTAGTATTATTAGTACACGCTGTCGAGGTTCAACTACTGGCTCCTTTTCTCTACATTCCTTTTTCTATCAATGAGAATCATTTACATGTAACACTAAATTTCAACTTCATATGGAGCAATCTTTGAGTGGAATAATGATACAGTTGTAACTATAAGACATTTTCTCAAACTAGGTATAGTCAGGTACTGTACTTACCCAAACCATTAGGCTACACACTTAGACACACGGACACGTACACACACACACACACACACACACACACACACACACACAAATACAATTAAAAAGAGGTTAACAGACAGAGGCAATGTAGGACATTTAAAGACAAACTCTAGAGACCTATCCCCAGCTCCATCACTTTATCAGTTGTGTCACCTTGGGTAAATTGTTCAATCTGTGAGCCTCAGTTTCCCCATGTGTGAAATGGGGATAATAATAGAACCTAGGGTTCGTAGCATGGACGATGAATCTGAGGCACAGTGCCCAGCAAATGGGAAATTCTCAATAAGTGGTCACCTTTATCATCTGCTTCTCACTAATCTCAATTCTAGGACTTGCTGGTGTTTACTTAAGAACACAATCTGGCACAGTCACCTGCACATATGACCAGAAATGGCCTCTTGTTCACCTTGCCACTCAGAGGCCACATCTGCATGTTCTGTTTATATTGACTAAGAGTTTCCTGATGACATAGTAGTTACACCGAAACATCTATTTGTTTAGTTCTTTGCTTTTTGCTGCTTCTAAATGTCTGTGGATTGATCTATGTGGATCCCAGAAATGTAATCGTTAGTTGCTCGGCTAAAGAGGTTTCTCTCTCTGTTTGTTTTTACTAGAAGTCAGTCCTTTGAACCTGCGGTTTGCAAACTTTCTTTCTGAGCATGGAACACTGTTTATCAAACAGAATCTAACAAGCAACTCCAGTTCTGTACATGAAACAGATGAAAGGAGAGCTGTGCTGATTACAAAATAAGGGGCTGACAAGGGCCACCTTGCTCCCACCACCACTATCACCCCCAGGTAGTCCCCAAAAACACCCTAGGAACCGTAGCACTCTGTGGGACATGCTCAAAAAGACGCTGATCTAAATGGCCCTTCCCATTTGGAGCTCATGGCCTATAAACACCACATGGCCTGAACTGGGGTCCCATTGGTGAGCTCCTGCTGTTCATCTCCTAGCTTCATCAGGAGCAACAACATCAGAGACCCACTAAACCACGATCCCTTGCTTACTAAACGTTCCTAACGTGGCTGTGGTCTGTGCCGATACACAGACCCTTACTTTTGTTGTTTTACTGGCTGTATCCTGAGTTACAGCAACTCCCCAAGAGAAATGCCCCAGGACCACAGTGTTTACACGGCTGTGCCCACCAGTACGTATGATGCACGATATCATTATTATTGGCTTCTGGAGGCGCCATGTTCCATTTATAGTTTTTCACACCCATTAGGCAATGCCATATAAACGAAGGTCACTCTGCTCTAGCAAAGACTCAAAAGAATTTTCAAAGAATTTTCCATGAAAATGCCATTCCCATGGTGGTACATGCACTCCTCACAGTGCTGGTCAAGTACCAGCACATATGAGATATTATAGGGACAAAAAAATTAGAGAGAAGTCCAGACGAGGGGACCCGAGTACTGAAGCAGCTGGGGAAAGTCAGCTCTTCAGAAAGCCCCGAGGGTAGGAAGCAGGCCCCTGCTCCTCTGTTTAATTGCTGCTCAGCGGAAGCATGACACAGACTTAACTGTGGGAAGGCAAGAGGTAGAGGGGGCCTTGTTCAGGGTGGTCTGAGAAAGACTAGCCAGGAGGGATGGGGCTGGAGCCAACCAACAAAAGATCCCAACCAATCGTGAGGAGAGTATTTCCTCCACAGAAAGAGCCGTTTCATCCCCAAGGGAATGGCTGGAAGACTCCCAGCCTGAGTCATTCGGAAACAGATTCTTACAAAGCGCTCCAGAGTTTCCCAGGGGAGTGATGAGGGTATGACAAAGGAAGAGACTTCATGACCAAATGGGTCTTTTCCAGCCCCAATTCCCATGATTCCTGGAACATGCTGCTTCTTCCCAACACACGGTGGCCAGCATGGCCGAAGCATAACTGTCAGGACGCTCCGGTCTGAGAATTTTAAGGACGGGGTGTAGCTATGACGCAGCTCTGCCCGAGGCCTCCCAGATGGGTACAGAGCCTCCAGTCCCAACATCCATGTCCACAGCGCCACCTGGCCTTGGGGTACTGAGAAGACAACAGGTCTGGTGTCCGGGTATGTGGCACTGCCAGGACTAGACACTCAGCTATCAGGTCTCAGGGAGAGGCATGGTCCTAAGCTGGATGTTGCCACATCTCAACAGGAGCCAGCTGAAAATGTGTCCCTTTTGACATCTGCTAATCAGATTTGCTCTTAGGAACCAGTACTAATTAAACCTGCCCTATGACGGGAACACTGGCAAGGTGTCACATCCCCACAGCTGGCCAGTGAGTAGAGCAGATGGGCCGTATCCGAAGCTGTGTCTGCTTAAATCTAATTATTAAGCCGAAAGAATGAGCCCTAAGCGACACAGGTCACCTTCCGAGATAGCTGTCAGACAGCCCTTGGCAAAATGTCACTGAGCACAGGTGGGAAGGCTACAATTTCTCCATCAGTCCCTCTCACCTTCCTGAGGAAATTTTAACACGACCCACGCTGGATCACTATGCTGTGACGAGGTACCATTTTCTGGTACTATTAATCATATGCCAAACACATTATGTTCTTGTTAACTATTCACTTGACTCAGGTTTCTGGAAATTCCCTGTCCAGAAATTTAGATTCAAGCCAGAAGAGACTCATACAAAGTCTCTGATTAGATAAACCACCATATTTTTTGTCTTACTTCAAAATTTTTGTGGGGTGCTACTGCTTGTGTTAGTATATCAATTAACTATTGTCGTGTAATAAAGCTCCTCAAAATTTAGTGGCTTAAAACAATGATTCACTGTTTCTCTCCACTCTATGGGTTTTGGTTGGCTGAGAGCTCCTCTGCCGCTTTTGCCTGGGCTCAGGCACCCGCTGCTCCCAGTTGGGTCAGCTGTGCTGGAAGGCTAGCGAAGGCTTTATTCGCATGCCTGGCAGTTAATGCTGCTTACTGATGGGGGCACCGCGGCTCTCCTCCATGGGCTTCTCCTCCCCCTGCAGGCTAGACCAGCTTCCTTCACTGGAGATCTCAGGGCAGTTCCAACAGGGCAAAAGCAGAAGCTGACAGACCTCTTGAGGTCTAGGCTCTGGAACTCACAGATAGATACTTGTGCTGTATCTATCATTCTAAGCAAGTCACAAGACCAACCCAGATTTCAAGAGGTAGGAAAATAACACTCCAGTGCTGGATGGGAAGAGTTACGAGGATGTGTGACCATTTTAAGTCTATCACGTGCCAGCATCTCTCCAATGGTGTCAGAATTACGAGTTCTGGGAGATGGTCGTAGGTACTCCCGGATCAAAGGGGTTCCAGGACAAATACCTAACCCTGTATCCCACCCTTGAATAGCCACTATACACATTAGCATGTTAAAGACTCAGAGAAGTCCTGCAATAAGAACAAAGCTTGTTTAACTTTGTTTATGGTGAACAAGTTTATGGAAGACCATTTTCCTGTAACACCATTTTGGAAAGCTTGGTCATGAACGCTGGATTTTTGGAATAGTTCTAACATACTTGGTCTTGATATCTTATGAAATGTCCCAGAAATGTCCATATATTTTCAAAATATCTCTTACTACATGGAAGTAACGCACATTACTATGAGTCCTGAGTTGGGTTTATAAAACCAAATATCACCAGAGTTATCTCTCGGATAATTAGACATGAAAAAATTTCCACCCAAAATCATCTTAATTAGCCCTAGAAGACTTTCCTAAAAGTTGTATGCACAAAGGTTTGGAGTCTTTTTCTTCAGGTATAATTCTTGAGCATTGACATTGGTCTTGATTCCTACAGAATGCACATTAAGATTCACTCTGACTAAATGTCACAAGTTTAAAATTCAGTGAAAATAACAACCAATAGCAGAGCAGGCGGCCAAAGGCTATTCTTGCACAAGGGGCTGGTAAACCACTAAAGAACTCTACTTACCTTCCCATACATCTGTACCCTCCTATCCAATTTTCTGCTCAATCAGAAAGAAAAAGCTCCTCCATCCTCAAAAGTAGGTCCTCTACTGGCAGCTTTCGATAGCTATACTATGGAAAAAACTGATCTAATGCTCTGGTGGAAGCATAACGGTCCCAACTGTGTATGAGTATAGATTCCTGTGGGCTGGGCCAAGTCAAAGCAAGGTTCAGGGCTGTCACAATGAGCGCACTCACGAGACCAGCAACAGCAAGATCAGTCTCCTCAAGTTCAAGGACCAGACCCACATCACAGTCCTGCATGTGGAGAAAGTGCCAGTCACAGGGAAAACATGCTGAAGTATTGGATGCTAAATACGAAACTAAAAAAATATCCTATTTACTTTCGTTTTTTTCTCTTGTATTGGGCAGAGTGACCAACAAGGGGTAGACAGGAGGATGTATGCGTCTGGCTGCTGGAACAGTTTCTTAGACTATTCTTACATTCATTTCACTAAAGGACAGCAAGTCACCCAAAGATACACAGAAGTCATGGGCCAATTTACTAAATCAGACTCAAGATATCCTAACACTTCTCTCTTTGGCCTCAAATAGTTTTAAGTCTTTATCTTATGCTGTGAAGTCATCAGGGAAACATCTCTTGGAAGCCTGAAGGCTTCAGGCTTCAAAGATGGAATAAAAGTGAACCTAAGAGGAATGGGGAATTCCATGGGAAAAACACTCCATGAGTGATAAAAGAGGAAGCAGAAATTCCTAAGGGAGAAAGAATCTTGAGTACACTGGTCAGTCTCAGAAATAAACAAGGTGACTGCTTGGAGGCGTTCTACAGCAAAGCCATTTGGAGAGCCTTTCTGAGAGTGGATGAACTACGCACAATTTTGAATGTAAGCAGCAAGTCAGTCAGTCCCAGGTTTGGAGACGTAGTAATTGGACCAACCCCCTTGCGGTTCCTAGAGACATGTCTGGGGGCTGCTTTCCGCTCCTGCTCCTAATTCACCCTGAGAAATGGTCCTGCACCTGGACACCACACTGAGTTTTCCTTCCCTCTACCAAGGCAGCTACTCCACCAGAAACAAAAGACGAACACAAAAACTAAAGGGATTTAGCTGCTTAATTGAAAATGGTGGAAAAGCGGATGCCAACTTATTACTTTGTTCCCCTTCTCAGTGCAGGTACTGAAGGACTGTAAGAGCAGATGTGCCCCTGAAGCCTGGCCAAAAGCACCAACACACTAATGACACAAGAAGTGCAGAGAAGGGAAGGAATCAGGAAAAAGTAAGCACAGCCAATTCTAGATACCCTGTTTCCCCAAAAACAAGACCTAGCCGGACAATCAGCTCTAATGCATCTTTTGGAGCAAAAATTAATATAAGACCCTATTATATTATATTATATTATATTATATTATATTATACCCAATCTTATATTAATTTTTGCTCCAAAAGACGCATTAGAGGCTGGTTGTCCGGCTACATCTTATTTTCGGGGAAACACGCTACTACTAAATATGGCTAGGTATTTCCTGAAATGTAAAACACTTTGGGCTTGTTGGAGTGATAGAAAATACATGGCAAATAGAGGATAAGTAATATACTTTATATATGATACTGACCACCTGCCTGAAGCATGTCCAGTTCCTCTTCAGCAAGGCATCCACAGGCCATACAGGATGACTAATCAGCCACCTAGCACAAAATGTTGGTTTCACTACCCAAACGCTGCATCTATGGGATATTGAACCCCACATAGGTTTCACATAGCTCCATTTATCATCCTGTACCTCAGTTGTTTCCACAATGGCAGGATGTTTGATGGGAAGTTGGACATGAGCCAAAAGAAATGGTTTGACCACAAATGGTATCCACCTTTTGACATCAGTGTGGGAGGGATGGTAAAGGCAGAGGCAAGGCCCTCAAGACTTTCACAAGCTGCCTTTACAACCTCACTACACCTTGTATTTCAGTCACACCAAACCACTCCTGCCTCCTGACCACCCTCGGCATTTTCAGGGCCTCTTGCCTCTGCCTGGACTACGATTCTCCTCTTTCAGCCCGTAGTGAAACCTAGTACTCTTTAAGGCCCAACTCAAATGTCACAGCTCTGGGATGTCTTCCCCAGTGGCAGAATTAATTGTTCCTCATCTGTCTCCAGTATAATCAGTTTCTCAGTGGCAGTGACTTCTCTGCTAGTCTCTCATGGCTGAGTTGGAGTCTCTTTAAAGACAGGGACACTCTCCTACTCTTTGCTGCCAGCATCTCACAATAAGTCTGAATGATTAGATCTCTCACAGCTTCAAGATCTTATTCCCTCATCCCCTAAATGACACCAATAGCACAGTCAATAAGATATTAGGATACGTTTTTCCATGTTAAGATATGTCATCAAGACTGCTGTATGAGTATAACAGAAAGGAATAACAAATATATATAGCAGAGAAGGATTCTTTTTAAAGTCCACTAACAGCACTGGATTCTACCTTCTTTCCTTCCCCAGGAATTTCCCGAAGTAATGAAGGTGGCTCTGTTCAGATTTGGCTGGCCACAGATTTCCGTCAGATTTTTGTTTTCTTCTAGATCTGAGTGCATGGAAAAAATATCGTAATTTCCTTGTGGGCCTAGTTATAAATTCTATAGCCTGATTAGCACTGAGGAAACCTCAACCCTATAAGGAGCCTGACAATCCCGTTGTTCCATTTGTTACTTGAATGGCTCATCAGCATTTCTAATTGGGGCACAATATGTCATTTCAAGAACAGCATCTAGATACCTGCCAGAGATTCTCCCCACATCTTCCCTTCCCCATTTCAGGATAAGTGGTATCAAACTATCAAAGCCTTTTAAAGTCACCCTGACATCTATCGGGCACTGATATAATGTAAGTACATTCTACTCACAATCTCTGCACGTGCTTTGTATCTGACCATCTGAGGTACACTGCTCAAGTTAACTTGTCTGTAAGTGTTAAAAAAGATGAAGCACTCAGCAGGCACTGCTGCTACCCACTCGTACCCCCTCAACTCCCCATTCCCACACAGGCTTACAGTGAGCACCCAAGACTACACCAGAAGGACCTCCACTGGAAGGAGACTTCACAAGCTAACTTCAGAGCAGCCATCAGTCAACGACAGATGTAAGTTGGAGAGACACAGCCCAGCTTGCTGGTCCCTCAGAAGGGATGATTCTGAAGGCTGTTGCCTAGAATTCACCAGGGATTGAGTAACCTGCTGAAGTGCACCCCTTTGTTGGCTTTCTTCTCCTCCCTATTTCACATCTCTATTCCCTTAACAATGCTTTCCAGGATCACCTCCCAAATAACCCACTTGTGCTTGAATCCTTGTCACAGGATCTGGTTTTGGGGAACCCAACCGAAGAAAAGTACCAACACTGAAGCAACTTGATACCAATAAGGGAAAGCAGACCCATGGGGACACCTATATTCAGGTGTAGTAAATATTCATAGTAAATAAAACACGGTCATGGCATATTCATGCTGAAGAACTTTTCTGTGTCACGGTCATAATGAGCCTGACACATTCAGGAAGCGAACTGAGCTGTCTTAAATCTCTGGGAGTTAGTGTGTTATATGTGTTCTAAAAACGGATTGGATTTCACTGGCTGTTTCCAACTTCCATGGTATTAAATTTCTTTTTATTCTTCCCAGCACCATATTTCCAATAACCCCTGAAAAAACATACCCCTGGGGAAGGATATTTTGCTATCTTAATAAAGTCTTTCAATCCTTAGGAGACAACTCACCATATTTTCATTCTCAAAAATATTAATTTTACTCCCTCAAAGAATCTTATGAAAATATTTGTATTTCTTGCCTGAGTTCCCTGGGAGGTGAAGTTGAAAAGCTAGCTAATAAAAGATAATTCCAATATTACAAAAAACAATACATATTGCAATATGGAAATAATTAAGACCCAAAGAAAAAAATATCAAGCCCTCAACTCAAAAGCCTTTTAACTAGAAAGTAACATTTAGGGACTCTCATTTGACTAATACGCATTAGACATTATTCAGGTGTACTTTGCTTTAAACCAACCAAGTAGGTGAAGAATTCAAGTTTCTACAAAAGGTAAATTAATGGATAAGGATTCACGTCACACAAAGAATTCATAAATATGCCAATAAAATACAATGCCCTGCAAAAATATCGATTTCAATTTATTTTAGAGAAAATTGATTTATTTTTTTAAGACCATATCTAATTGGGAAAACATTCATTCATTCATTCATTCATTCATTCATTCATTCATTCATTCAGAAAGTGAAGCCTGGACTAATGAAGGAGGAACAGGGATGCAGATCAAGGGATATAAAGGAGGTAGAACTGACAGGACTTCATATAAATCATGGGATGTGGGCATTGAGGGAAAGAGGGATTTCAAGATGCTGCCCCATGTGTCGGGTTTGGTAGATGGAGTAGAGGTCTTTTTTTTACTAGGAGAAAATCTAGGCCACAGGGTAAGTTAGGGAAGAGGAATAGGTTGATTTGGGGGCGCATTACATTAGAAGTGCCAGTGAGACACCAGGGAAAGATCCCCCAATGGACAGCTGAGTCTGCAGCCTGGAAGTGAGGGTTGGTCTAGGGAGGTGTGGCTTGTGGGTGGCTGCTGAAGTCATAGAGTGGCCTAGATAATTTGGAGAATGCAAGGAGACGAAGGAGAGGAGGAGGGTCAAGGATCACCTGAAAACAATGATTAGGGAGCAGGAAAGAAAAGTCAGCCAAGTAGTCTGAGAAGAAACATTAGGAGAAGAAAAGCACGTAAGAATCACGTCATGGAGTCACAGCATTTTATTATGAGCGACACGTTGTGCTTATTAGTAGTATTCTGTGAACAGGAGTTATACCCTATCTGCCCTGGATGGGAAGAGGGGAAATAGAAGTACCAGAGCAGGATGCAGGGTGAGGACAGGGTTGCCCACAAGGTCTGGGTGAGGTAAGACAAGTGTGCTCACTGGGCAGAGCTCACTTTTCAGATTTTGACAGTCACAACCAAGAAGTTACATTAAAACTTCCAAGTATGTTCTCTTTGATACTTCCACACCTGATTTCCCCTTCAAATATAGGACAATTTTGCACGCAATTAACTACTACTGAGAAGACAGTATGTGCAAAAGTATGCATCCCAATAAACCTTTCTAGGAAAATGGGAAAAGATCATAAATGTCACAACTGCCATAAATGACAATTTCACCTGAAAAGATGAACATGAACAATCACAAAAGAGAAAACACAAATGGCTATTCTATTTATGAAAAACATTCAATTCCATTAGTAACAAAAACAATAAAAATTAATAAGATGTCATTCTCACTTCCCAAACTGGCAAAGATTTAAGGATCTGATGATTCTTAGGGTGTGATAAAACACTCTCTCATCCTGTCAATGGGAGCCCAACTTCCCTGAACATAGAGCATTTTAAAAACTGAATAGATTTTGTGAATCTGGGTGGTGAACACAGAATGTGATATATAGATGATGTAATACAGAATTGTACACCTGAAACCTATGTAACTTTACTAACCATCGTCACCCGAATAAACTTTAATATAAAAAAACTGAATAGATGTTTATAAAAGAATATTTAGAGTTTATATTTAACGGTTTAAAGAAATCAGAAAACAACTCTAATGTCAAAAATAGAAGTTTAAATTGATTTAAACATACGTACTTCTATACTGTATTTCCCCGAAAATAAGACCTAACCAGAAAATAAGCCATAGCATGATTTTTCAGGATGCTCGTAATAAGCATCCTGAAAAAATAAGCCCCAGTTAAGATCGTCAGCCAGACGGACGCATTTAGTATGTCCATTGCAACACACGACAGATGTACTGAATTATAAAATAATAATATTAATATATAATTAAATATAAATAAATATTATTGACATTAATACTTATACAATATAAATTATAATTAAGTATTTGTAAATACCCAAGGGGCGCCTTTGGACGAGAGATAAATGCCCATGTAAACAGATGAACTCGAGACTTATTGCCAAATAATCAACCCGAGTACAGACACAAAGCACGAATAACATGCGCACTTGGTAACAACGGACGTGGTTGTGTCTCATATGAATCTTCATAATTCAATACGTCGTGTGTTGTAACAGACATACTTAATGCACTCATGTGAAATAAAGAAACATTTTCTGAATTTTGGTGCCTGCAATTTTTCGTCGCTTTTGTGTGGACCATCATTCTTAACTGTCATCAATTTTGTTGCCACTCCTGTCTCGTAAGTCTTCAATTAACACTTGATTTAATGGTAGATATAAAGGGAATAATATTTTGACCCCCAGACAAGATGAGTGCAGAAAGAAAGGGCTATTCCATCGAGTACAAGAAAGAAATCGTGGAGGACTCCTAGGGCAAGAATCTTACAGCTTTCTGCAAAGAGAAGAAGTTGGATCTCCAAATGGTCCGAAAATGGCGAGCAGAGTACAATAACCTCAGTCAACAGATGGATGAGGGAAATGCTAAGAAGCACAAGTGTGGATCGGGTGGGCAACCATTATTTCCTGAGCTGGAAGACATCACCTGTGAATGAATTGCCGACAGGAGAGCAAAGCCGTTGGTTGTGCGCAGAGCTGATATTCAAACATTTACCCTTGCAATGGCACCACAGTTAGAAATCTCCCCAGAAGAATTCAAAGCATCACAACACTGGCCGGAAGGCTTCCTTCAGCGATATGAACTGTCTCTAAGATCGACAACACTGTTCAAGCTGGAAGATCCTGAAGTTATTGAACGTGCACTTGCATTCAAGTCCTTTGTTGATGGCATCGACTTTTCTAAATACCAACTCTCCAACATGATTGCTGTGGATGAAACTGCAGTGTTTATGGGCCAAGGATCTCAAACGACAATTGATCAGAGGGGTGCCTCATCAATCTACATTCCCTCCACTGGTTATGAAAGTGGACGTGTTACCTGTATTTTAGCATTCGTCTGGATGGAAAGAAAGCCCCACCTCTAATCATCACTAAGGGCAAGAAAGATAAGGTTGAAGGTGTTTTAGGCATTTATGTTCTTGAAGCCGAAAAAGCCTGGTGCACACAAGCGGTTATAAGGAAGGGTCGATTTAATGCTGCCACTTGTTTTGTGAGGTGGCCAAAGAGGTCTGCTAGTCTGGGATTCAGCCAGCTCTCACCGCACTAAAGACATGAAGAATTTCCTTGCAGAGAGAAGAATAGATCAAATAATGATTCCCGCAGGAATGACTGTCTATCTCCAGACTCTTGATATTGCAATAAACAAGCCATTCAAGGACCATTTGCGCACAGAAATCAATGACTACATTGAAAATAGAATGGAGAGAAATCAGCGTGGAAACTGTGAAGCCTAGCCTGCAAGAGGTCGTGACTTGGGCAAAGAATTCATGGGATAAAATCACTGACAGCTGTGTTGCCAATGCACTATGAGCAGGCTGCATTGGCAAGAAGTGCTCATTGAAGGAGAGCTCTATTGCTGGACACGAGAGATTGGGACCAATGGTTCTACAGGAAATGGAGTCACAAGAAATTCAAGCTGAATTAGGGGTTTGGAGTGTTATGACGATGTTCCAGAAGAAGATGACATGACTGTATTTGAATAAATGGAGATTTTTATACATGAATAAATGAATAAATGTACATTGTTGTACATGAAAAAATAAGATATCTCCTGAAAGTAAACCCTAATGCATCCTTTGGAGCAAAAATTAATATAAGACCCAGTCATATTTTCAGGGAAATACGGTACCATAAAAAGGAATATTCAACCACTGAAATGCTTTTTTCAACAAAGAACTTTTAATGACATGGAGAAATGTTTATGACATAATATCAAACAAAAAAGTTACTGAATATAAAGTTGTATACAGAGTAAGCACTCAATTATGTGAAGAAAAGAGATACTCTTAGGAACTTGGTCACTAGACTGGCAGTGGTGACCCCTACGGGAACTGATATTTTTTCCCTGCATGTTTATACTTGTCTGTATGAATATGGATTATACTTGATAACTGGGAGAAAATTACATATAAACATCTCAACGGTTCTAGTCCAGCCTTAATAGTAAGCACTTAAGGGCTGTTGCTTGGCTGTAAGAGGACACCATGTGTTCAAGGGCACTAGGAAAGACTGAGGTGTGACGTCTGGGCAGGTGAAAAACCATCTTTGCTTTGAGATATGCAGATATAAATATGCAAACATAAAACACAGACTAGCACAGCAGCTAAAGAAAAGTGTAACTCCTGGGGGTTTGTCCCAGTGGCTTTCTCTGCAACTACCCTCTTACCAAAATGTCTCACCGTTTCTAAGATAGACTTAAATGTACCTGATGTGGGGTGTAAATGGCCAATAAACTAGCTACCCTGACCTTCAATAATGATGAGGAGTCAATGAAAGCAGCTGACCACCACCCTAGGCTGTCTGTCTTTCCAATCCACAGCCGCTCTGTGAACACTAGGAGGGAAGGGAAGTGGATTGAACTTCAACTGAATCAGGGATGCAGTTTGAAAATGAAGCAGGAAGAGAGAAATACGGTGGTGAAGCAACAAGAGAGGAACCAGCCCTTTCAGATTAGTTCCACTAAATTGCTAAAGTGGATTTTCAGTCATATTTGCCTTCATTACATGAAAAGGAAGACCTAAGCTGTGAGTTAACGACAGGAAGTGTCCATTTCCTAACACAACTTGGCTGTGTATATAAAATAATTTGGATTAAAATCAGGTACATTTCCAAGTCCATCTGAGCTTGCCAATTAGCTTTAGGAGTTTTTCACAGGCTGTTCTGGGTTGGAGACATAAGGTACAGAGATTGGGGACCAACCCTATCTTTACAGGTTGCCTGGCACCCTAGCCCTATTATACATGGTGACGGGCAACTAGTGGTTGCCCCCACTGTGAGAGCACAACAGAGGGAAAAGATTACACAAACTTTAGTTTGGTTATGAATTAATCCAAAAGGGAAGGTAGATTAAATCAATATTTAATTCAGAAGAAGTCCGTTTTTGTTAGGAAGTCATGATGAAGTTTCAAAGAGCAGATAGGGTGTTTGTGGGGGCAGGATCTCGGAACTTCAGAGCTACACTACCGCCTTCTTTGGTGGTAAGCAGGGATTGCCACGGTTTGGCATGGGAAATGATTTAAGAAAAAAAGGATACCAAATAAAGGCGTACACAGCTACTGTTCCCCTATATTAATAAGTTTCATATAAAAGCATAAGTATACTTTACAATGACAGTAAGGGAGATACCACTATACCATCCCAGTGTATATGCATTCAGCTGAGGTCAGTTCATCTCCTTTGTTTCAAGGGGCAATTTAAAAAGTGGATTAAAATAAAAAAGCTTTCTATGTAAGGATCATGGGCATTACTTTGTGTACAAGGAATGACAAGAGAAGTACCAACTAATATTCCAAATCTCCCTGCTGGAGGATTTGCGTATAGCCTTTTTGATAGACGAGCATTTGATCAAAACACAACGGTTACTGATGTGAGATCCAGAACATCCTTGTGGGTTAATCCCACCGAACGGAGGACCAGAATTCCTTGTGGAATCATCCGTCAGACAGAGGACCGGAATTCACATTGGAAAGAGTTCCTTTCCAACTAGGGGAGCATGCATTCTTCTTAAACCCCAGCTTCACCTCCTCTCCCCAAAAGATTTTTCCTCCTTCTCAAGAGAACAAAGACCACCACATGAGAATTCTCTAAACATCTATTCCTGTACTTTAAGCTTACCTAAGGCGATCCCACCTTTCCTCTAGCCACAGAGGTACCCCAAATCATGTCCAAAGCTAACCCCATGGGCACCTGCCCCCAGGACTGTGCTTCACCAGTTGGCTGGAGCCATGCACACGCTATCCTCCCAGGCTTCCCTCTCAGCCCTCATCGCTTCTTGCCAGTGACACCTTCCTTCCTAGTCTCCTGGCCTCTGCTCAATCAGCCACCCATGGTGCCTTCTTACTATTGAACTTCACTCCTCTGCTTAAAAAAGCCTTCATGGCTTCCCAAATCATAAATGGGTCATACACACAAAACTCCTCTACAAATTGGAAGTCATACTTTAGGCCCGCATTCACTCCTCCATTTGCCTGTTTACCAGACACACACCATGTATCAGGCACTATGCTGGGCAGCCTGTAAGGTGCCTGAAGTAGAGTTCTCTTCAGAGAGTGTTACAGAACCAGCTCTACAGTCTAACCATCATTTATCCTCCATCCATTCAACCAATATCCACTGAGCACCTACTACGCATCAGATACTGTACTGAGCAACAAGGATATAATGAAAGACTCAGGCTAGCCTTCAGGAAGTTTACAGTCTACCAGGGAAAGCAACTTTTTATAGAAAGAGAACACCCCTACTGGGGAGAATCCTCGGGACTCTTCTGTCAGACAGGCACAGGTCTAGCCAGAACATCTCATCAGAAAGAAGACAAGCTGTCTACATGCAAGTAACAAAAGCAGAAAAAAAAATGCATTCATTTTAAGTCCTTAATATATTTAATGACTTTGATTTGCTTTCTTAAAATCTTAAAAATCACTCTCTTATTTCCATTTTATCAGTTTCCTATCCAGAGACTACATATTTGGTCCAAGACTGTTATAGCCTCTCTTAATTGGAGAACGGAAGCACTTAATCAGAGAGGGTGTATCAGCAGGTGTCACCTTGCCACTTTACCAGTGAGGCGCAGAGATGCCTGGCAGAGCAGTTTCTCCACCCCATGTCTGGCGCTCTTTCCAGGATCCCCTGTTTTGGGGAGCCAGGCAGTGAGTACGTGTTGTTTACCACATGCGTTGCCATCTTTGCCTCGTTCGATCTTCCAAACCACTTTGGGAGGAAGAGGTATCCACACGTAAAGAGATGGGGATTCCATCAGGTAACGAAACGTGTCTAAGGTCACTCAACCAACTCACATCATAGGATATGTCCAGCAGAGGTGGGGCCTCAGCCTAGGACCACCTGACACCGAGGCTCTCTCCAAACCGCGATGACTCTCTTTGCTCCAGAGAAACCTTGCACCAAGTTCATATAATGTGAGTGACTATATAACAGAAAGTTGGGTTGGATTTCCCCATAATTCAGATACTGTTAATTCAGAATGACCTTATGTCTGCCTGACTTGCTCAAGTTTTATTGTATTTGAATGGGATGAATTCACAATTAAAAAAAAATAAATAAAACGACACCAAGAAAGCTGTTTTTTTCGGGTTAAATCTTCAGAGAGGGGGGCTTCGTGGTGAACATGACACAGCTCCTGCACTCACTGGCAGAACAGGATTGGCTTTTCCCCAGAGCTGGATAAACAGGCCAGCCTGGCAGCGATCCAGGGTGACAACTCACCACGGAGGACTGAATCTTCATTGTCATACATCGGAAATATGGAGCCACTTAACTCAGGGGTGAACATGCAACTCCTTACATAAGGGGCAAGATGGTAATCGGCCCTGTCTCCACTCAAGCAGACAGTGCCTCTGAGCAGAAATAAACACACGCCTCACCAGCACCGACCTGTCTCTACTGAGGCTATTGTCCCTCGCAGAACTCACTGGATGAGTAAAAAGCAGGCCTCACTACCAGCACCAATGTCATCTGGCTGACAGGTACCTGAAATTCTGGATCTGAACAACGCATGGCACAGTGCTATTATTAGCTGAATTTTAAACTGGTTTATGAACACCTGGTTCAGAAAATCACATGTAATAAATCCCTATTTTTAACAAACAGGAAAAGGTATATCTTTATTCATAGTCTTTATGAATAGAGAATTAGATTCTAGAGAATTAGATTCACTCACCCTCACTAAATGTATATGGAGCAGATATTTAAAGATTATTCGTTTGATAAGGTGCCAATGATTAGCCTTCTAAGTCAGGATACTCACTGTCTCGGGTCAGCCCTGGCTTTCCCATGAGAAAGAACTTTGCTCAAATAATTTCATAACTCACAAATGTTTACAGTTCCCATGAAAAAAACAAAACAAAAACACCAAGTTTCCTAATCAAACCCAAGCAGTCGTTGTTAGAACAATCTAATAACATTTCAGACATCAATAGTTCAACTGATGATAGAAGAGCAATTTTTCCTTCTCTAGAATCTGTAAGCTAAAAAGATCACCTTTCCACAAATGAGATGATGTCTGTGAAACTACTCTGCGAATCTCCTGCACACGGCAGAGACTCCCTTGGCCTGAGCTGCATAACCTCAAGTTCATAGCAGGGACACCACAGGACCAGGGGGAACAGGCCTCGCTCTCCCTTTTGAGGAGCAGAGCTGGATCAAAGACTTTGGGGACAATTATTTAACTTTCAACTTCCTTGATTTTCTTGAATGCATACTCAACCCCTATTATTGTTACTAAGATTTTCCAAAAGTGACCTTTATAAATTAAAATCCACAGAGTTAATCATAAATCACCTATTAGTCAACTGTTTTCAACTTTTACTTAGGCAATTATTTCCTCAACTTGAGCTGTCACTGAGTAATAAAACGGTAATTTGAATTGGCTATCTCTACTTCCCCTTCCAGAGAGAAATGATAACAAACAGTGAAACGGTCCACGAGAAGCTCCAAAGGAAAGATGACAAAGTCAGCGAAGCCCATTATAAAGAGCTCTGAAACTTGTTTATATGAATGGTAACAGGACAAATCTTTTCAGAATTAAAGCATGGAAATTATAGCCTTCAATTTAATACCATTTATAAAACTTTACAGCATCTTTTACAACATTCGTGTATGCTCTTTACGTGGTATTTCAATCCCCCCCAAAAAAACCTAGTGTTTACTATTCAGGGCCCAAAAGTGTGAAATACTGCGCCTCTTTCAAGGAAGTTGCTACCCACCTGAAAAATTTTCCCAAAGAAATCACTGACAATAAGGGTATCTGATTTCATTTACTTACCTACTGTATCTGCAGGAATGCTAGGAAGTCTCAATGAACAGCTTCAGAAAAAGGTCACCTGGAGGAACAAATTGAACAAAATGTTAATTAAAAACGCATACACACACACACACAAAGACGACTCACCATGCAGTTTTACATCTCATTAAAATATGTGATATTTCAAATATTGGTTTCCAAGCAGCATACAGTTCAACCCGCATTAGAACATAGCCACCAGGAACACCAATGCACCAACACAGGGTCCAAACCACCGAAGAACCAGAAAAAACAAAGGGCAATGGGGAAGGTGCAGAACATGCCCCTTCTGATGTCCCCTTGTTTCCCGTCACTTGAACATACAACTTGTGTCATTGCGGGCACTTTATAAACAACCATAAAAGCTCGAATAATCCAGAAACAAATTAAGGAATGAAATACGAAATTGTAAATGTGGAAACTATCCTGGCAACACTTTATATCCTTTTCAGTTACTATGTGAACTTTTTTTACAGCTTAATTCACAAGGACGTCAAAGATTGGTGAAATGAAAACATGGTCATTAAAACTCTAACAGAGTAAACAGAGGAATTAAGAAGTACGACTTTGGGATGGTAGATGAGGGTAAAAGGGATCAAATATATGGTGATGGAAGGAGAACTGACTCTGGGTGGTGAACACACAATGTGATATATAGATGATGTAATACAGAATTGTACACTTGAAACCTATGTAACTTGACTAACAATTGTCACCCCAATAAACTTTAATTAAAAAAAAACATTGTGTTGCCAATTTAATTTTGAACATTATGGAAAGGCACAAAAAAATACCTATAATCCCAGAGTTTACATTTAGGATGTAAAATTCTGATGCATTAAATCAATGGATTATCGATCATGTGCTGAAAAAAGAATTTTATAAGATCAATGTATTAGATTGAATGAAAAACCAAATAAATTCCTGTTTTAAGCCTGAAAACAAACAAACAAACACAAAAAAGTAAGACTATTTGGTGTTCTCAAATTCTTCAGGAACCTTAGAAAATTATAAGCCTATTAGTACATTAACAAAACAGATAATCCCACACTGTCTGTTCAGCAGTACTTGGAAATATTTAACAGAAATGGAACAAATTTCTAATATATTACCCTTTGTTGGAAATCTATTGTGCACCCAGCACTGTGTGGCATCAGATTATAACCTTTCCAGGCAGCGTGGCCACTGATATACTCATAAGGTCCTTTGTTATAACAGCTCATGGGAGTTATGGTTTTTTTTAAAAATGGCTCTTTATTAGTCAATTACTAGTTAAATACCACACATTTCCCCAATTTTATTTTACCCCTTTAGGGAATGTCACAGGAAGTCATGATCAGTATTTTTATCTGGCAATGGTTTCTGTGAAATAAACCACTAGGATTATTATGAATAGGTCTGTTATAAATGGAGTTCTTGACCAACATTTCACTACCTCTAGAAATTAAATGGGTCACAAAAATACTTGAATTAGCACGGTTCAATATCAAAGATAACATTTTAAAAATCTCTTTTATTGCATACAACACAAGCAAAGCTCTGAATAGGTTAAGACAATCTCAAGACCCTAACAATAACAGAGAAGGCTGGATCGAATGCTGATTCCCCCATAAAGCTTTCCAAACTCACACTACTGGTTAAATGCACTTCTTAGAATACATAAATTTTGCCTAAACTCTGAAGGAAAAAGGCATTTGGGAATAAGTTTTCAGTATCATGATTAAGCTTTATTGACAACAAATTCATATCTTGTGAAACTGCCAAAGTGATGCCAAAAAGATAAAACATGCCAATTCTGTTATTGGGTTTGGTCAGTAAATAGGGTATTACAGTTATTTTTATTTTAAAAAGTGCTATTTCAAAAAAATATATAGTAGACTAAAAATATACTAAGACATAGAGGCCTCAAACGTTCACAAAAAAATTTGCATTAGGCATTGACTATCAAGCATTGTTCTGGGTACTTGATGGGGATTAACTCATTTACTTCTCACAAAAACCCTGACGTAGGTACTAACTAGTATTTCCCCCATTTTAAAGATAAAGAAGCAGGCACCGAGATGTTTAAAGAATTTTCCAAAAGTTAGATGGCTAGAAGAAGTGAAGATTTGAATTCATATACATTATCACACTTAATCTTAACAACTATATAATAAAACAGCCTGGGCAGAACACTGTAGCCCGTTTTAAATTTGAGGGAAACAAATTCTGAGGAATAAAGACTGACTTCCCCCAAAACCACACTGCTAGACAGCAACAGGGCCAAGAATAGAACCCAGGGCATCTAACTCTAAGGCTCATGCTACTTTTTCATTTGCTTGTTTTTGTTTGAAATTCTGTTCATCAATATGTAACTCACTGTAAAGAGTGTGTTCTGCCTTTAACCTCTGAGAAGACACGTCAAGGTCCTCCCGTGGGCTGTGGTGACTATAAGAACATCAAGGGCACAGAAGTCGTATCATGCTGCCCTATCACCATTTTTCCATTTCTCTATGTGTAATTAATAATCTTCCCTTACTCGTTTGTTAAACACATGGGAGCTTATAGAAATTAGAAATATTTGTCTTTATCATTTATTATTCTTTTCTCTTCACTTTTATAGATTAGTATTCTCCGTGGCCATTTAAGCCCAGTAAATGGAGGCATTGTTTATTCTCGCAAGTACCACTGTATTCTAAATAGAATGAAAATTGCTGTTATTTTTGAACTGAGTTAAACATGTTTACTTCCCATTCATCTCCATTTGGGTCTCATGCCCTTCAGATCCACTTCCGGAGATCAGGAGGAGAAACAATAGCGGCCTTTAGTGCCTAAGGACAGCGCCCACGTGATAGGCACCCACTCAAATTTACTGAATCGAATTGCCACAAACAGGAAGCACAGTGGGAAGACCCCTTTCTCAGTTACAAATTTGTTTGACTTGAAATGCACTGATTTGAATTGCTTTATGTTACTCTATAAAACGAGAACCAAGAAGTATAAATTATCATGGAAGTTATAAGGATAAATTTCACCTTAATTAAAGAAAGAATTTCATATTAAACAGAGTCACCCCCACCCTGTGGTCCAGTTTACCTCTGGGGCAGGTTAAGAGGCAGCTGCTCATGATCACAGAAGCCACAGAAGGGGAAAGTCTCCATAACTGTCCTCTAACATAGAGTCCTTCCATGAATCCTGCAGAGAGTTCACTATGTCCATCTTTGGCAAGAATGACAGTTCCCATGGCAGAGCAATGTATGACTTACATACACTTTCCAACTCATTTTCTCATTTGATCCACACTATGAGTAGAAGGGTAGCTGGCGTAGGGGTGGGGGCAGACACATCATTTATTATTCCCATTCTACAGACGAGGAATTTGAACAACTTAAGCAGGATCACACAATTAGTAAATGCTAATGCCTGGCTCCAACCTAGGACTTCTGACTCCGGAGTCCAGAGTATTTCCAGCTGGGCAATATTGCAATAGCCAAGACATGATGCTTTTCAACAATCAAACTTATCCTTCAAGGACAAGGGCAGGAGTGGGCCCCAAAGACTTGAAGCACAGAAGTGAATACCAAAGGGGATGAGCTAAAAGCAAAACACAGTAAGAGCCCGACTCCGCTCACAAAGCACCCCTTCTACCTCACTAAAAAGTACTCTACATGTTTGGTAAGCATACTCTCCAAGGCTCTGCTTACATGTGTCAACTAAAGGAGTAATTGTCCAAATCCTGCTTTACTCTGCTCTGTTGATACAATAATTGTTTGGGGAAATTGGTTCACATTTTAAGGAGAGTTGATGGCAGCATAATAAACACAAAGAACAGTGTCCTATTTCTGCATCTAAAGCACAAATTGCTCAAAGATTAGCCTGGTAGTTTTTTTAAAAAGTCAATGAAATGCATTGACTCTATTCTGCCAACATGTCCAGGATAACCCCCCACTTGAGTCTAACAACAGGAGTTTAACCGAAATGGGTGAGCCATTGAAGGACAGCTGAACCTTGCAAGATTTTTCAAGGAAAGACACGCGAGTGTCAAATTTCACAAAATTGTCTACCAAGTAGAGAGTGGCAGGCTGCCAAAAGCTGGACTGTGCTAACTCATGCGAAATGCTGGGAACCTGAACCTCTCCGATGCTTGCCTGCCCGGCCACTTAGCCACAGAGTGAATGACTGACGTTCAAGTTTCCAGAGACCCCATGGACTATGAGCCAAATGGTGTTAAACACAAAAACTTCCTTTTACTCTTAAGAAAGGAGAAACTACTGGAATTCAAAAATCACATCAACATGAAATTGTTAAAGGGTAAGTGTTTGAATATCTGGGTACAACAAAATAGCTTCGCAATGTGCCAGCAACAAGTCAGATTCAATTATACTGCATTTCATCCCACCAGGTTTGTGCATGAAAACACTGCTATTATACACACATAGCCAGGACCACATTTATTTACATAATTGTTTACCTTTCCCTGTAAATCTACTGGACCAGAAGCTCCTGGAGAACAAAACAAACTCTAGCTTACGCCTCTCTGTATCCCCTGCACTTAGCACAGTGCCTGGCCGGGAGTGGACATTTCATAAATATTTACTGAATAAACAACTGGATGATTGCATGGAGACAGTCTGAAAAAGAGGATATGAGGAAGAGAAAAATACTGGATTAACAGGATGGAGGAAATCATCAAGCAAAGATGGCAGCAAGAATTGCAGAATGAGGTGAAAGCACAAGAGACAAATGATAAATCTGCAGGCATGGAAGGAGCCCAGGGGTGATGGTTAGGCTGTCCACGCAGGGAGACTCCTCAGGGTGTGTTTTCGAAATGCCCATGTCTGGACCAACCTTCGTAAACACCTTCTGACCTGGAATAGACTTAGAACATGGGTGGTGGAGGAGGGTGCCAGGGGCAAGTGTGTATAATTAAAAAGGGCTTTAGGTAATTCTGAGGAACCCTCCTCCAGATGAGAACTGCTCTTAATTCCCTTGCTTTTTAAAAAATACCTGAAATATAGGTATATGATCATTTTGCAAGACAGAGACTTGTGAATAGGATGGGAACCTTGCAAAGCTATTTTGTTGTACCCAGATATTCAAACACCCTTTAACTTGTCAAACACCAGCAATGTGTGAGTCTCATCAAATACCCCAACCAGTTGTATGAGGACAGGTCATCTCAGATTGGCCGGCACAGGTAGTCACAGGAGGACAGGTGAGGGCAGCATACCGGGGGAGCGTGCCGAGGCAAACAGGTGGCTGTGAGTAACTTGGACTGGAAGAGCTGACAAGCCGTCTCTCTGTTAGATATTTCTTAGCAGTCTGCATCCAAAATCTGGGCATAAACTTTAAGTAGGAACAGACCAATGTTTCTGAAAAAAGATGCCTAAATTAAAAGTAGAAAGAAAGAAAATCTACACATTAGGAAGATTTCCAAACAGGGTAATATGGACACATGCAGGCTAACACGTATATACAAACAAACAGGTAGAGGCCCCAGGATAAACCCCTTGAAGTCCAAGAATGAGCCTGTTTGACCTGCAGGACGCTTCTCAAAGACTCTTGTATACGGTCCCCTTCACACAGGTGAGGCCTGAAGGGGCAGAGCTGTTACACCATCAAGACAGGCCTACTCACAATTTTGTAACTGCCTTTTTTTAAAAAAGATTTGCCTGAAAATGAAGGAAAGAAACCAGAGAAAGGGAATCTCTGCATCTAAGCAAAGCCGGCTCTGGTGGTAAAATGGAGAGTTTGCTTTTGGGGGCCTGGCTCTGCTGTCTAACACAGTTACGGTTTCCATTATCATACATATGCAACAAAACCACTGATCTGTCCATTACTTTTTCTACCCCAGTCACAAACTATCCACTGGGCACCTCGTCCCTGCCAGGCACCAGGGAGACCCAAACACACAAGGTATTGTTTGCTACCTCCAAGGAGAGTGCTCTCTCTGGGGCGATGCCTGGAAATTCCTGCCTCATGGCCCTGTCGCCTTGGGACCTCCACTGCAGGACAGCCGGAAGCCATCGTTTATGCCACAACACAGCAGGGTCCCTGCTACTGTGTTTCCCTGAAAATAAGACCAAGTCTTATACCCTATTTTCCCCAAAATAAGACTGAGTCTTACATTAATTTTTGCTCCAAAAGATGCATTAGAGTGTATTTTCAGAGGATGTCTTATTTTTTCATGTGCAACAATCTACGTTTATTCAAATACAGTCAAGTCATCTTCTGGAACATCGCCATAATGTACTAAGTGCATCCGTCTGGCTGACGATCTTAACTGGGTCTTATTTTGGGGGAAACACGGTATCTCTGCCGGGTGATTTGTATCTTAATTTTCAGTCTACATAATCAAAGGCTTTGTGCTTCCATAAAACTTTGACATTAGTGAGTAGATAGCAGGATTTTGGTGAAGCAGAGCCGAAAAGGGGATCTGCAATTATATCAGGCAGAGCCCAGAAGGTCTGTGTCATCTAAGCTTACTGAGGACAGCTCTTCAATGAATTTTGGAGGAATAAAATCACTGCAACACTAACTGTATGAAAACAGTATGATTAAGCATTTACTACTTCAGGGAAAAACATTTCAAGAAATTAAAAAGTATATCTATTATTACAGAACAAAGGGCACATGAACCTTTAATAACATATTTGCATAAAGCTTATGATAGTGCTAACTCTTGCTCAATAATGTACAATGTAATTTATCAAAAATAAATCTTCAAAACACCTTGGTGGTAGAGCCCTGTGGTGATGCCTACCTAGCACAACCACTATCCCAGAAGGAAAAGGAAAGCACAGCCATTACCCTCTAAGGCGGGAGATAACAAGGTGGGTCCTTACTCCTAGAGTAATTCTGCTTACCTAAGCAGAGGAATATACACACCGCAAATAAATAGAATGAGTTAGTATTAAAGAATAAAGACTAGTATACATAACAACTCTTATCAATGCATCATTGTATTTATAAAGTCTTCCAAATAAAACTTAAAGTAAAAGTGGGTGGAAACCTGCCCTGACAAATTAGAGAAAATGAAGGCAAATACACTAAAACCAAAATAATGCCAAAGCTGCATATGGAAGAAGCCAGAACTTTCCTGGGTTTCGAGTCCAGGGCCGCACGTGCGTCCCAATCCTAATGAGAGCCCAGACCAGCACTGACCCCCAGGGCCCACACTCCTCCATTTAGGGGAGCCCCAGCATGTCCTTCCTGCCCCTCTCTCAGGGCACCCCCATCCTCACCCTGGGTCAGAAGCAAAGGATGAGACCCGCCTCCCCTCCCTCAAGCTTTCAGGCATCATAGCCAGGTTTCTTCTTGGTGGTACAATACGGCAAACTTCTTTCTCAAAACATAAAATAACTGATCTTTGAGCCAAGATGGCAAAGGCTTCGGTAACATCTCTCAGAACCAGAACCTTGCTGTGGTTATCTTTATAATCCGAAAAGAAGGACAAGAAGGATCTGGGGAAGGAATGCTGCCAGGGAGGCACCTGGGAAGGAGAGAAAGGGGGAAAGCCTAAGGTTCTTTGTCCCGTCTTTCCTTCCCCAAGGACAGCAAAGTCAGATTAATAGAAGCAGTACTCTTACAACACACCTGGCCCCAGCGCACCCATCCTCTCCCCATCACAAGTCATGGTGCTGTGCTCTCCCCTTTTGTGGCCTGTTTTGATCCCCAGTCTAACGCCATGTCCTCCAAAGCTCAGTGTTGAGGTCCAGGGCCTCTGCCTGTAACTGTTTGTGTCTATATCCTCCCAACTCCATATGTGAAACTCTGCTCCAGACCCAACTCACATGCCATCTTCTGTGAAGCTTTCTCTAAGGTTACTCTTGCTTTTGCCCTCTTCCCCTGGCAGAGGGAGCTGATTCTCTAAGCTCATGTAAAGCTCTGGGCATGGCTCTATGTCACACCCAGGCCAGTGCGTAATGATGACTCCCAGTTCCAAGTACACCCATCCATCTGCTGACTAATATGTACGAAGTGTGGCTTGAGCAACATTACAAAAATATCCACGACTCAGTTCTTGACTAAGAAGGACTAACACAAAGGTGAGGCAGCTCTTCTTCAAATCACAGATATTTATATGGCTTGTTCCCTCACTTCATTCAAGTCTCTGTTCAAATGTCATCCCCTTCCCTGAATTTGGAATTGTGGAAAAATTTTCCTTAGCTGGAAAAAGGGCACAAGGCACATCTTCTCAAGTCTCTAGCACCATCTGCTATACTTACCCAGCTTTATTTTTCTCCACAGCTCTCACTGTTGCCTGATAGCATCCGTATAGACAGACGGATAGACAGATATAGACATATCTAGAAACAGATTAAGTTAGTTGTTTGCCCACTAGAATACAAGCTCCATTCAGGTAAAGCCTTTAATATATTTCAGTCTGTCCTGAATACTCCCCTAATGTCTGGAATGGGCCTGAGATACAGTGAGTTCTCAGTATACACCAGTTGATGAATACATGTATGGGCAGATGATTATATCTTGACCAAGACAGGAAACCCAAGGGAAAAAGGAGATCAGGTGAGGGTAGGGAGAAACTTTTTCTCTTTGAGACTTTTAAAGTTTGCAGTACCTGGTTGGGCAAGCAGGTAAGGGGGATTCCAGCAGGCAACTGGTCAGGAACCTAGGGAACAAGTTAAGAGCAGGCAATATAGTTTGGGAAGTAACCAGCACATAGAAGGTGATTGAAGCCACAGGTAAGGGTGAGACTGCCCCAGAAAAGCATGTCAAGTGAGTAAGGCAAGAGCTGGCTATAGTATAATAAAGAAATACTATCCACCTCGCAGGGATGTGGCTAGGTCTAAGGGAGTTAGGGCACTGAAATATCTCATCTCTCTATCTGCTCAAGGCTTAGCCAAATTACTCTAGATAACAGGAGCTTAATAAATGCACATTGTATACACAAATACCTTTTAAGACTGAGAAAGACCATTTTTAGTGCCATCTTATCCTCACAGCATTTGGGCACAGCATGGATTCAAGAACTATACAATTTATACAAGGCTGCATTTTTCTTTTGTAGGACTGCGTTACTCCAGTCTGATTAAAGATTAAGAGATAGTCCAACATTACCTACAGTGCAAAATAATGCTGTATTACCTTTTATTATCTAGTGGGGGAAAGAAAATAGGCAGGAACACAGTTACTCAGAATGGGGTATAAAAGGAAAAAATTCATTCCTACAAGGTCCATGAACGGGAATGTCTACCAGGGCACAAGTTCTGTAGTTACAGATTTAAACCTAAATCCAGAAGGAGAAAAACTTCCTGGCACAGACTGAAAAGTAGTGACAAATGGGTCATTTGAGCTAAACTCAAAGGATGAGTTCAATGTAAAGGTCCAATTTCAAGACAGAAAAAAAAAAATCACTGGTTGGCTTAGGTGGTTTGCTTTTAAGTTTGTAACTAACTGTAGCTTAACTAAAAATAACCACCTGAAGTGAATGATGGCAAAACCAAGGTCACTCTTCGTGTCCCATTTAGGAGAGTTAGTCAAAGAGGTGAAGGCCCAACACCAACACTAGCCAACCACTGAAGCACCGGGGTTAGAGGGCTGTTATAAGCGCTGCCGCATCAGGTGCAATTCCCGGGGTTTCCTGGCTGGGGCCGGGGAGGAAGTGAGCAGAGTTCATCCTCAGCTACAACGAGAGTGTCCCTGCTTTTATCTTTTATTTTTCTGTATTAGAATGCCACTCAAAATTTTGTTTGAAGAAAGCACTCGCTGTTAAAACAAACACTCTGGAAGCCACCGGCCTAGAGCATATTAATTTTGGGGTTAAAAATCAACAAAAGTTTTAAACTTCTAATTTTTTTATACCCATTTTCACAATTGGATCAAGAGTCTCTTGATGGTGATTACCGTGGGCGTGGGTGGGTGCAGAGATTAAGAGATGCGTAGATTTTATAATTCTGTAATGTTTGAATTTTGCATGATAAAAACGAATCCTTTTCTCATCAAAAAAGTGTTAGAGATACTTTACTTCAGATTACTTGTTCTTTCCTATTTTTCATAGAAAACAAATTATAACTACATCTAACTGCTTACCCTGGGCAATGATGAAATCCTCCTGAGGCCTCAGACATTATTGCGCTTATGCTCAGAAAAAAGAGGAAATGGTCCATGTTTGGTTAATAGTAAAAATTTACTCATGTAGAACCATTCTCTAGGAGAAGTGTGTACCTTGGAATCATGTATTTTCCCAAACATTCAGAAGACTCTTGTATGCTGTTCTGTTACAGATGAAAATCAAGTGTTTCAAATTTTAATTACAAAATGGTGTTTCAATGAAAAGAGAACAACTACAGAGAACAACGGACTTTAAGGAGTTAAAATAGAAGCCGATTTCTAATCCCAGCTCTTCTCCCAATTTCCAAAAAGGAGGAGAGTACATTCACAGCCAGAACTATGGATTATTATTTCAATCATTTCTATTCTAACTCAGCATTGGAAGTTTTGTCTTCAGACCAGGGAGACCCACAAACAGGCCTCTGGGAGACGCTGGCTCACAAGGAGTATTTCAGATTTTCCTTGTAGTTGCTAAAGATGGAGGCAGGGTACCCTCCATCTACCAATATGAGTTGCCAAGCCTTCCGTCACCAGGACGAAGTTCATGGTAGGTCCCAGGGGGAAAAGCCAAGTTCAGACATCCTTCCACACTCTCTAAACTTCCCTGTGACCCAGGGCACACATGTGAGAGGCCGGGTTGGGGTTACCAGTCTGGCAACAGAGCCCCACCCAGTTAACTGACCCACAGAGCAACTGAACGCTGACCTTGGCCTTACCATCCCCATTCTCTAACCAAAAGTGTTAACTGGCTGCAGATTCTTGAACTATGCCTCAGACACATTTCCAAATTAGCACGCACATGGAAAAAGTGATAGGATGTAATTTTCTCTAGTGAGGGAGAATTGTGTTATTTATTAATAGCTAACCACTTACCAACGAATTTGACTACAATCAATGGCAAACAACAACCTACAACTGGTTTAATTCCCTTTCTCCACAAGATCCTTCTGTATTAGAGGGTTACAGATGCCTCACCGAAATCTCCGGAAAATATTTTTCTCAGAGAAAATTCTGCTGATGCATCAGTTTTGGTTCCTGAGTTTTCCTTTGTATGAACTGAAGACCATTCCCGCTAGAATGGGACTGTGCTTTTGCTTGCCAGGCCTCCTGCTCTCCCTGTGGATATTCCTCAGCCACCAAACATTTTACTCCTCAATGCTCTCTGTGTATAACTCAGAACTGCTGACTGTACGGCAGGAAGAACCTCAGAGCCCATCTGGTGCAAAGCCATCATTTCATCTAAGAGGGAACTTGAGTGCAGAGAAGTGAAGTGACAAAAAAGTCTTGGTGCTGAAGCTAGGGACAGTGAACCAGGCACTGCCGCCTATCCTGTGTTGATGCCAGAGGATTACAAACCAGGTTCCTCCAGGCCCCACCCCCACCCCGGGTGCTCAGATTGCCTCAGGAAACCTGGGACAGGAGGAGGCTGAGGGGCGACCCCCCAGAACAGCTGCAGTTTATCTGTTTCATATATTAGGGTTAAAGACAAGATTTCATTTGAAAGAAAGGGTTACACTGTAAATAAACATCTTGAAAACCACCACATGGCAGAACTAACTTCAAATAAAAGTAAAGTTAAAAGAGAGAAAGCACTGAAAACATAGGGTCTTATTTTAATGAATGTGTCCTTTTTTAAGTAGAACAAAGAAAGAAAACAGCACTAAAACCAAATGTTATAGCTTAGAGGTCTCTCCTTTATTTTTGCCTGCCCAAGAAAATAACACAAACAAAACAACACAAAGAGAAGAAAAACCAAAGGCAAGATAATATATTTTAGTTTCTAGGTCCCTGGGAAAGTCTTAAATCCATATTGCATTGAACAATTTCAAAATACAAGAGTCATAGAGGACATTAACCTCCTAATTTAAATTTCTAAGATAAATCTACTAAAAAAAGAATGAAAAAGAGTTTTCAAAAATTACCTGTACAGAAAAAAAAGCAAGGGTCCCAATTTTATCTTTTGTTTTCCTGTCTGCTGAGCACCTTTAAGGACTTTCAATTTCTCCCATTCCTTAAAAAAAAAAAAAGTCCTTCTTACAGGTGCTCACAAACCCCTGAACTGCGTTTCTTTAAGGTCAGTAAGAGGGAGGGGAACTGGTTTGTCAATGTGTGGTAGGTCAGAGCTGGAGGCAATTTGCAGAATTAGACAGCCCCGGGGACACAGGGAATTGAACGAGTCACCAAGAACTATCTTCATTTTGGTTTGACATTCCACAAAGAACTTTTTCTTTGACTTTTTAATTTTTGTCATTCTAGACTTATACTGGAGCCAGATGACTTTAAAATCTTGTTTCAGACAATCTTCTTAACTTTTTAAAGTTAATAGCTTCCAATGACATTGAACCAAACAACCTCTTTGCATTTCACAGACTATTTAAATCCAGCAAACTTGATCATTCAGTAATGCAATCATTCTTTGCAGGAAGTGCCCTCATGCTAAGTACAGTTTTTCGGGGGAGTTTGTTAATATGATCAGTCAAGTCAGCTCTGTCTAAGCCAAGTGTCCACTCAGTGCCATCCTCTGAAAAGATTGAATGTCATCTTATAAACCGACAACCTCTCTTACTTCCTTTCCCTCCCACTCACTCTTAAATTTCCACGGCAACATTAGCATACAAAGCAGTGAGAGAGGCAGCCATTTCTAGGCTTGCAGAACTCAACGTGTTTTTAAGTCGTCAAAAGAGAATGTAACCAAGTACTGATTTTCCTTGGGCTCGAAGGATATATGAATATTAATAAGAGTTGTTTTATAAACTTGGAAAGCTACGAGAGGCCATCCATCTTGGTTAGCCTCCAAGCTGACTTACTTAAGTGACCTAATTTTCATGTCCTACTTTTGAAGATCTCCAGGACAGAAATTCCACAGTTGCCATTGGTAGTCTGACTTGTGGTTTAATTTCCTTCAGAATCAAAGGGGACTGTTTCTCTCAATTTTTTTTTTAAAAAGTTAAACAAGAGCTTAACTCTTTTTAAAGATGTCATTTGAACCCTGAAACTGGTTACCTGGAACAACACAAAAGTGAACAACTAAAAACAAGGCTATAGGCTAAACCCAGTCACCAGCAATCTGCCTGGCTTACTAAGCAGGCTCATGCTGCTCTCCCCACTCAGAGGAGTCTGCATACGCCACGGGGTGTCTGCATTAACCACTCAAGTTCACAAGTTTAAGAAATGACTACAGCTCCTGAAAGAAAAACAGCTGATGTGCAATCAAGTATTTCCTAGTCACTAGGGAAAAGCTTTCCCAGGCCTTCCACACTTTCCAAATGGGAAGAAATTTTGTTTTTGGTGTCCTTTTCCTTTTCTGTTTTTCTAAGAGTCCCCTAAACAATATCATACTCAGGTTTCCTACATTTTTTTAAAGATGAACTTTCCACGGAGCTATACTCCTTGAAACAGTCTTCGGGAGATTTTGCCCTTGGCCTCCTGGAATTTTTCAATGAAACTCAAAAGAGATGTTTACCTGACCCCAAGTATTATCCTAATGAAAACTCTGTTTTTAATTCCTTGAACTCTTTCTCTTTTCTTGTCATGCCCTCTGGGAAAGAAAGACAAGTACAGATGTTGGCTTGATCTCAACTGGCAAACACCAAGCTAATCGAGTTCTAATACTTTCTCAAGAACTTGGACAGCATGACACAGATATTAATTACTCTCCCTTCTCAGGCATGGTCCGCTGCACTTCACCTTTTTACAGGACCAAGGTAAAGACAGGAAATGCCAGCACATTATTTTCGTGACAAAAACATCAATCACAGGAAGAATAAAGAAATTTTATGGGTTTTTCAAAGGCAATGATAGAGCAGGAAACAAACAAACAAACAAACAAACAAAACTATGATCTAAGGAACAGAGCGAAGGAGTGAGACCTTTTGCCAATGAAAGAGTCCAGATGAGGCTGAGTCCAAGCTCTCCCTGGCAGGGAGCATTTGGGGAGCTTTGGAATTAGGCACCTACAATCAGGTGTTAGTCGACAATTTCTTTTTCTTGTAAGGAGAAGGTTCCTGGTATGGAGGTTTTGGAAAATCTATTTCAAATAGTCACATTTACCACTGCTTGGAAATGGCTTGCACTGTTACCTGTACACACACAGCTGGGTCATATGTATTTCAGGGGCTTCTCCCGCCACCTGGGGACAGGTACTTTCTCCTACCAAGAGATCAAGGGCTGAGATGAATGGCTTCACTCTATTGCTCATTTTCTCTGGGAACAACAGGACTGATGTAGGTACAAGGCTTCTGACACCATTCCACTCCACTTCATCTCCAACTCTAGGCTCCCAGTAGCATGCTCGCTCCCGACTGCCATAAGATCCATTAGCAACACACGCAAGCACTGTAGGGCCACAGAGACTCCACGTCCAGTGCTCTGCTGCCTAGAAGCTACCATCCAGTGGAGAGAGCGCCCAGTCACAAACAGCTGTGTGTCGAGCAGACCCTTGAAAGAAGGCATACTCAGTATACTAGTGAGGATTAACTCAAACCTCAGTACAAAAGTGTAGTTCATTTCCTCTACCTTTTTTAATCTGACTCTGCAAAAGAACGAGATGAAAACTGCCTTCAAGCAAAGCAAAAAGCCTCTCGCAATGGCCTCTGAAGTGCCCCCAGTACAACAACTTTGCTCTTGGTTACAGTCTGGTCATTTCCCCGCACCACCGGTCTGCCCAGCGAAACCAACTGGAGCCATGGCAGGAATATTCTCAGATTTCAGGACTGACTCAAGTAGAAAGATGCATCTATCGAAATGTCCAGCCTAGTGTCTAATTTTCACTTGTCGACTGAGTGGATTGACTTGTAGGGCTCTTGAAAAATTGCCCTTTGGAATCTCATTTAACAAGAATACTTTTCATTTATATTCCAGCTTGCTCTATCTAATCAAGGACTTTAACAGGGATCTTTAGGTGATGGAAAAGACCAAGCACGTCACTAGAGCTTCCTCAGCTACAGGAATTCAGAAGGAAGATATTTGAGGATGATGATGGTTGAGGAATGCAAACATTAGCACTAACAGGAAATAAGCAAACAAATAACTAAATAAAGGTTTTCAACCTTTTTATGTATCTTTATCCAGCTCAACTCAGACTGGCTATTTTTTTAACCCTGGCTCACTTTGCATAACAGGAACCCTAGAATTGAAAATAAAGGAATTTATTCTGTTCCCATTCCATGCAAATTCTTATTAAGTAAGTTTAATTTCAATGGCTTAGCTGGGTTTTTGTTTTGTTTTGAAAGGAGTGATAGCTTTTAAAAATATATATTTTTTTGGTTTTCCTTCTAGATGCCAAATAAGGGATCTTTAGTCTGAGTTTACAATGAAACTTCTGGCCTAAATGATGATTCTGAGTTCTCCACAAACAGCTGATTAGGACATTATAAATGGAGATGGCATTCTAAGCCAAAGAAGATTGCAGTTGGGGAGGGACCGGAGAACTGACCAATTTAGGGTTTTCATAAAATTTAGATTAACACTCAAAAAGTTAGAACAGAAGCCTCCCATATTCTTTCAGTTTCCCGTAAGTACCGTGTTTCCCCCAAAATAAGATTTAACTGAAAATAAGTCCTAGCATGATTTTTCAGGATGACATTCCCTGAACATAAGCCCTAATGTGTCTTTTGGAGCAAAAATTAATATAAGACCCGATCTTATTTTCGGGGAAACACGGTCCATGAGGAAGAAAAGACAACCAGGATGAAAAACTCCTCAAGAAAGGTTAAGGATAAGAACTATAGCATCTTGCTGGAAAACACCCCTCACTGACAATGAAGATGAGTGAAGCAGTGTGATCCCTAGCTTTTGGCTGCTCTTGTGGGCCTGTCTCTACCTGTTTCTAGGAAATGAGATAAGATGGTACCCACTTTCAGTTAAGTGGTACAGAGGGACATACAGCATTTGGTTCTGCTTGGGACAAAAATGCCCCATAAGTCTTTAAAGGATGAATTAAAAGATGAGCTTTGCACAGAGACTATGAATGTCATTGGCCTTACGAAGGCGTGGGGGTCAGCATGAGACCTAGGCCCAGCCATTGCCATTGTTTGATGAGGTAAAAGAATCTTGAAAGTTTGAACTCTGGTACATTGAATGAATAGGAAACAGATGATGAGAGAGGTTCAAAAGCTGTTAATTCTGGAAACCAGCTCCCGGGGAAGCTATTGTGGGTGTGTGCGCATGGAAGGGTCAAGAGTTGGTGTTCAACCAGGAAACATCCCAGCCACGCAGGGGTCCAGGAAGATAGAACCTTCCGAAACGAAACCCTCAGTTAACAATGATCGTCATCATCCTCATCGTCCTGAATTCACTGAGCCCGTTGCGAGCTGCCAGGCAACCTGCTAAGCATTTACTAACATGAATGTCCACGACATTAGCTCAGAACAATTATATGAGACAGGCTATTGACTCCTTGTCATAGATGGGGACCCTGGGAGTTGGGGTGGGATGGAGCAAGTACCTTGCCCGAGGTCATACCACTAACAAGTAGCACAGACCTTTCTCATACCCCCTCCCAGTGGTCTAACGGGCCACGGCATCTCAGAGCCTACCCTGGAGGAAATGACAAGGCCATTTTTCTACAGTGCTTTCACCTCTCTAAAGGACTTGAGAAGGAGGAACAGCCCGAACTTTGGAGTTCAAATTCTTGGATTTAAGCACCAGCTTCACCATTTGTGGTTTGTGGATGTAAGGACCCAAGGATGGTCAACAGCTGTCCATTTCATTCTTTCTCTGAGGCAAGTTACTTGACCCTCTAAGAGCTTTTATCCTCGTCTCTAACTCGGGATCATCTTCACGCTACCTCACTGGCAGCTGTGAGGTTAAAGTGGGACGATTTTATAATGATACAGCAGGGACACAAATACTGATTGTTGTTAGCGTGTATTATCCCATTTGATTTCCATGTCGTGTCATTTGCCTCAGAGTGCCGCCCATCTGGTTTTCCAGAAGCACTGTGTGGAACTCAGAACAGTAGTGTCCTCATTTCACAGATGCAGTAACTGAAGCCCAGCACGTGAAGCCATCACACAGCTGGTATGCCACATGGCCCTCATCCTCTGCTCCCTCCTCTACCCTCTGTCCCTGTCACCACGAAACCACAACACGCTCCGACAATGGAGTCTGTGAAGAGGACTCAGCATGGTTAAGTGTCCCATCGGTGACCCTATGCAAGGTGGGCACTGGCTCCAACCCCCGTCCCCCACATAGGCAGATGGACATTAAACAACAGAGAAAGCTTATAGATTTTATAGGGAAAAAACGTTTATCCTTAAATTCTGTCCCACGACTCAGTTTAGGGTCCTCTGCTTATTAATACAGCATTAGCTGTGTTTTCTAGCAATTATTATTTGAAAAGCTCTAGAACAGGGCATTTTAATATAACAAGAACTAGAATATTTTTTTTATGCACACCAAGACACGGCATGTTCTTTTTCATTCTTTTTGTTGCCTAATGAATGCTTACTGGATTTTGAAACTCAGTAAGCTTATTTCTTTACTGGATGTTGGGAGAAAAAACCTAGTAGCTGTTGCTTCAAAAGGAACAACTGTGAGATTATTATAATTACTACGATCCTTTCAATCTTGTCCTTCATTGTTAGCAATAAAATAAAGGTATTGCTTACAGTCATTAAAGTCCTTGCCATATGAATTGTGAAAAACAGACATTAAACAAGGCAAGCCTGAATATCTTGAACTTTGCTAACCATATTAAAATGTCTGTTGCATAGCCAATTAAAGTTGGTCATAGAGACTCACATTTTCCAGTCTCTGCTGGCATGGTTGATGCTTATTGGCAAAGAAGCCAGTTAGAGCCTTCTTACTAAATAGGACAAACGATGACAATATTAGACACGGCAAGCGAACTATGATGGAAGAATTTCACCACTTTTAAGGACTTCTGGGCCAAGAATCAGTGATACAATAGGAAAAGACCACCAGAAAACGCTGACACCTTCAATCAATGCTTTTGTCTCTGCGTCCCACACCTCCTGGATTCAGGGACTCGGGCCTGAAGCCTAAATACTCTATGTCCACATGTAAGCCATTATGAGTAACTGTGCTTGAAATTTAATTTCACATCTGCTCTTCTGCAGCCTTTGAACATCTTATGAATTTCTCTGACAACTGTTTGCAAAGGCCATAATCACAGGCATCTGTAACTGGATCCCCAGCTACAGGGCAGAACACCACATAATTCCAAGAGGTTTTGGGTCCAATCTTATTTGGTTTCTTGTCTCTCTCCCTTTCTTTAAAATTGCCCTGAGCCTTCAATTTGCAGACAAAGCAGATTAGCATTGCAAGAAGGCGGCCCCGGTCCTGTCCTCTGTATCGTTCCCAGCACACAGGCCCAGGCACATCCTTATCCTCTCCCTTTGGTTGTGGCCTCCCTGGCACCTTCAGAAAGAGGTCTCGTGACTGTGGCAGGAGGCAATTTGGGCTTGTGGCAAGTAGGGTCCCTGTGCCAGTTTCGTCCCTCTCCCCCACCCCCGTGGTTTCAGCATCCCCCACGGAGGCATGAGGATGCACCTTGGCTCTAAGTGGACCAGACAGCAGATGTGTCAGTACTTCTCCAACTCTTTTGCTTGGGTTGCTCCGAAGCTGTGTGGCTCTGGGGCTGGAGCGGCCCTTTCTACTTATGGTTGGCCACTGGCACGACATGTGACCTTGAACAACACAACTAACTTCCCTGTGTCTGTTCTGCATTTTTAAAATTTGACAGCATCCACTTCTTAAAAGGATTCCTATACTGTTTTCTCATTTTGTAAATATTTGCAAGAATCAAGGGGAAAAGGTCTTGCACCCATTCGGCCACATACTGATTCAGGGACCCTGGCAAGTAACCTCCCTTCTGGGAACCTCAGTTTTCTTATCCAATTTCTAGCCATCTTCTATTTTTTCCTTATGAGGAACAAATGTAATAAGGAACACAGAAGTCTTCCTCAAAAGATGAAGCTCTGTAAAAATCTAGGTATTATTATTACTGTCGTCCTCATTATCCTCTTCAAAAGCTCCATTCTGAGAGAGTTCTGGAGCCAAATTGGCAGGGTTAACTCCGTTATTTAACTGGTCTAGCCTCAATTTTCTCATCTGTAAAGTGGGGATGAAATAATAGCACCTAATTACAATTACTGTGAGAAAGCACTTAGAATGGTGCTGGGAACAACAAATGGTGCCTAATATTAGTCACTCTAATTATCCTGTAATTTGATCCTGTAAACCTCACTTTGTTTCTTGTTTCATCAGGCACCTTTAAAAATAAATTACCTTTTTCGAGGCATTCAACTTTAGTGTGCTAAGGAAAGAGGAGGGACTAATAATTTTTCTTATATATCCTATCTCATTTAATGCTGCCAACCAACATGTGCAGTATATTTTATTATCCCCTTTTTATGTGAAGTTCAGAAAGGTCAAGTGGCTATTAGGTAGCAGCCAGGATTCAAAGTCAGGCCTGAATGACTCAGACTATGCTTTCTATCACATTGTTTCCATATAGATACGAAATGGGAGAAAAAGAAAGGTTTCCCTAAGAAAAAATTAGAAAGTTATCTAATTTATATAGGCAGTGTGGTTCAAAGCCTATTTTTAAAAACAGCTTTAGATTTGGACTTAATCAGTCAAGACTCAGTTCGAATGGCAACTACTCTTGAAGTTTCTTCCCCACCCCTCCTTAATCTGCACCCCCATGAGCAGGTTAAGGAGACGCAGAATTAAGCCTGTCCCAGTAGGGTATCACTGTAGAACATGATCTGTGTAGTATGTAAGAGTGTACCTTACTAACAATGTTTTATAAGTCCATGTAATTAGAAAGACATCTAACCAAATAAAACATTTATAGCCTGGGCCGGCCCGGTGGCTCAGGCGGTTAGAGCTCCATGCTCCTAACTCCGAAGGCTGCTGGTTCGATTCCCACATGGGCCAGTGGGCTCTCAACCACAAGGTTGCCAGTTCAATTCCTCGACTCCCGCAAGGGATGGTGGGCAGCATCCCCTGCAACTAAGATTGAACACGGCACCTTGAGCTGAGCTGCCGCTGAGCTCCCGGATGGCTCAGTTGGTTGGAGTGCGTCCTCTCAACCACAAGGTTGCTGGTTCGACTCCTGCAAGGGATGGTGGGCTGTGCCCCCTGCAACTAGCAACGGCAACTGGACCTGGAGCTGAGCTGCGCCCTCCACAACTAAGACTGAAAGGACAACAACTTGAAGCTGAACGGCACCCTCCACAACTAAGATTGAAAGGACAACAACTTGACTTGGAAAAAAGGCCTGGAAGTACACACTGTTCCCCCAATAAAGTCCTGTTCCCCTTCCCCAATAAAATCTTTAAAAACAACCAAAAAACATTTATATCCTTATGAAACTTGACTTGTCATGTCTGCTATGAAATACTCTTACATCATTATATAAATGCACACACTTTCACACACAGGGATGTACTATAGCTAGTGCCTCATTATAGTTCATTTGGGGAGGGGAGGGGACACAGTCTAGGAAGACCTACTCAGTAAGAACAAACAACAAAAACAACAAAAAAATGGGCAATCATTTTAAAGGTATGTTGTACTGTAAGGTTTACCTTTGCATCACTATACTTCCTTTTGATAAGTACCTGGCAAGACAGCAGGTACTAAGATAAAGCCATTAACTCATTCATTATATAAGTAATACAAAATCCGAGTTCTTCATAATGTACCTAGCGCCTCAAAGTCAATTTACCATTCCTCTTGATTTTTCATTTTTACTATTTTTCATTCATTTTTTTTCTTCTCACTTTATACATATCTACAGCTAATGAATCCTGCAAGTAAAGTTTCTATCAAAAAAAGTTTACAGAGTGTTATTCAATTGTTTTTCCCCATTTTTCAATTGGGTTTTCCTTTTGGAAAGGTTGGCAATCACTAAGACATACAACTACCTCCTGAAATTTAAGTGAAAAATTCCTGGACACCTCTTTTAAAAACATCTATGAGGTTTACTCTTGGACTTAATAAAGATCAATATACTTTTGTTACGAAGAGTATTTTACATGGAATAAGTGTTTACTTCATTAAACACTCATACGAAACCTAGAAATAGTTACATCCATGAGGCAACGGTAAGTCGTACCAAAATGATGTAGAAGGTAAGGTCATAATACCCCCGGAAGGATTTTATACAAATGGATAATGTAGGTTGTGCCCTATGTAACCACAGTCTTAGAGCTAAACAGGTTTCCAATTCTCTCAAGCCTTTGATTCTATTTAGGGATCTTCGACCCTTTCTATCTGGGGGTTCTGACATTTCTGTTTACTAGCAAACATTAACTGAGTATTTCCGGATGCTCACCTAGGGACACATTTCATGCACGAGCTTGTGGTGAAAGAGGGAAATCGCATTTACTGTTTTTCATAAATCACCTCATGCTTAGTCCCTGGCCATACTGACAGTTAAGCCCCTGTGACCTGGTACGCATGTGCACGTTTACAGAAGAGAATGAAGATGAGGACATAACCCCCAAGTGCCCAGTGTCTGTTCCCAGGACCGAGCAACAAATGAAATGCAAAGAACAAGGGAAAGCCGTTGACCTCCCACGGCCCTCAACATTTTTCCTTCTGCAGCTTTTGAAACAGTTTATAGTTCCTTTATCTTTATTAGGACATTTTCCTCATCAAATTAATGAGTCATTCAACAAAAGGCTTACTAAAATGTTTACATTTGGGAATAAACTATCTGCGAAGGCCCTCGCACAAGAGACAAGCCATAATGTGCCATTGTTTTTCAGTGAAATCATCTGGGAAAAGCAAGGCGGAAGAGCTGGGATAGACATACAGGATGACAACGTAAAATGCAAAGTAAATCCTGAGATCAATGCAAAGCACACGTCTGCAATCCTTTCGTCCCTGTAACCTGTCATCCTTACCAGGATCATCTCTACCCTCCTACCTTTAGGGAGCTCTTTCTTTTGGACGGCTATCAAACAAGGCAGTGTTTGTTTGTTGTTGTTTTTTGAAAAGTTAGCATTGGTAAAACCAAGTATTGTCTAAAGGTAAATGATGGGAGTACAAGTCAGTAGAAAACTTGTGTTGTGATGACGTAAAGGAACAAAAAGGAATCTTGTTAGTTGAGGCAACAAAAAGCAAATGGGGCAGGTTTAGAACATGCACAGAAAAAAATTAAAGGGCACCATGTACATTCATCAGATTTTCTCATGGTTCCATCTGGGCACACGTAACTGGCATGAACATGTGGGTGACGGGTGTGAGAGAGTGATTCCTAACTGAATTCCAGACTGAGAGCCAGCACAGGAGAGCTGTGAAGCATGTGCTGTGTGCTACATCTGGAAAGTTTCTGAAAAGAAATGGTTCCCTTCACATCGTTCCCACTTGGTGGTCTTTTCACAGTGGTCACAAGCACATATTATTGCATTAGCAAATAGTGCAATATTCTTTTTAACAAGCAGTACAGACCTACAGTTAGAGGTCATAGAGAAGTTACACGTGTGTCAGTATAATTCTAGCCAGGGAACTCTCAAGAGATCAGAAGTACCGAGAGATGGAAAGGCATTCTGTCCCAACAGTTCAGGAAGGACAGCCTGTACCTGCCCACTTCCACCTCTGCCCAAGGGACTGGGAGAACAAAGCCTCTGCAAATCCGTAGCAAATTCTGTTGGGGGAGGGAATTCCTATCTCTAAAAGGCATCTGGTACCTCTACAAAGTAACAGCTCACCTGGATTTGTCTCCTGCGTGGCTTCTATTTCTCAAGGTAAACTGCATAAATTCTTCCCTCTGTGAGAGAGTGGAGTTCTTTTTTTCCCTTTCTCTCTACCAAAGCGTCACAATTATATGCCTAACTGACCCTTTTTTGAACATCTTTTGCTTTCTTTATTTCCAATTTGACCTACATTAAGTTCTGCCTGATCCCTCCTCAACTTGGTGAAAAATCCAGGTACATGTAAACACACACATGGCTGAATTGCTACTGGTGATCCATGCGGTTGTTCTTCCCGATTTTCAAAAATGAGTTTCCTTTACACAACCAGTCAGAACAGAATCTACTCCTGGATCCCTAATGTCCCATCAGAACAAACACCAATGGACAGTACACCCGTGTTCACAGCAGCATTAATCACAATAGGCAAAAGGTAGAAGTGAGAGAGGAGCGGATAAACAACGTGTGGCATATACATACAATGGAATACTGTTCAGCCTTAAAAAGGAAATTCTGACTTGTGCTACAATATGGATGAACCTTGAAGATATTATGCTAAGTGAAATAAGCCAGTCACAAAAAGAAATACTGTATGATTTCACTTATATGAGGTACCTACAATAATCAAATGCAAAGACCCAGAAAGCAGAGCGGTGGTTGCCAGGGGATGGAGAAAGGGAGGAATGGGGAGTTACTGTTTAATGGTATAGAATTTCAGTTTTGCAAGAAGAAAGAGGACTGGAGATCGATGGTGGCGATGCCTGCACAAAAATGCAAATGTACTTAATGACACTGAAATGTACACTTTAAAATGTTAAAATGGTTCATTTTATGTTACATGTGTTTTACCACAATTGAAAACAAAACAAAAACCAACAGGCAGTTTCCACACATGGTTTTGGCAATTTTGTGCATAATCTCTGTCACTGGTTGGGAACAGTTATTTCCCAGCAGGGCTGGGTCACTACCAGCTTCTGACATTTGCATGGCGGTAAAGAAGATGCCCATGAACTGGACCATGGCTCCGCACAGGGAACCCTTCCCCAGGGGCACAGCATCTGCATGGAGAATGCCTGACTCACTTCCCTTTGTCATGGGAACCAGAGAAATGGTGCACTGCCCTTAAGTGGATGGGTAATAAGATCCCCAGGTTCCCTGAATTAAGGAAGGGGGACGAGCTGAAGTCAAGAGCCCAAGGCGTGAGATCCCTGGGGACTCATTTCCACCTTGTAGTTTTGTGGTTCAGGAAGATAGGGCCTGGGATCCTAAAGGCACCAGCTGCCTCTCCCAGGAACCTCGTGCTCCAGGCTCATGCTCCCAGAACAATATCATTTTCCTTCCTTTTCTCTCTCAGTCTCTCTCTCTCTCTCTTTTTTTTTTTTAAAGAGGGCACAGCTCACAATGACCCATGCGGGGATCGAACAGGCAACCTTGGTATTAGTAGCAATGCGTTCGAATCAACTGAGCTAACCGGCCGCCCAATATCATTTTCATGATAAAAATATTTTTTAAAAAACCTGCTGTACAGGGTCCTCAGAGACTTGGCCCAGGCTTCCAGGAGGTCATAATTTATGATATACTATTGTGCCCGCACTAGTTGAAACTTACGGACAACAGGCTGGGATATAAATCAATGTTTGAATGGGCCATGACATGTTTATAGCACATGTGGGGAGAACAGGCGATCAGACCAGAGACTGAATAGATCAAGTATGTGCAGAAGAAGCTGGGAGACAAACACCGTCTAGATGGTAATGATGGGACTGGGTGTCTGAGGCCTCGCTCACAAACCAGCAGTTCACGACCTTCCAGACTGAAGCATTCCCACAGGCTGACTCAGGGCATCGTAATGAGGCAAGAAAGAGAGGAGATGGAGAGACATCTCATTCCTTCAAGAGAATATACAATAATTCAAACACTGGCATAATGCTTATTATGAGCCATTCGCCTAAAACCTTAGAGATATTAACTTATTGAAGCCTCAACACCACATGCGCCGTCTAATCCACTGATGGAGAAAGACACAAAGAAGCTAAGGAATTTGTCCAAGGTTTCAGAGCTAGTAAGTGTGGGAGCCAGGCAGTCATCCCAATTCTTAAACATTATGCTATCCTGCTTCTCTGAAAGAACAGTTATACATCACTAGATGTGCCTTCCCTTGTTTTTAGGGGAAGAGCAGTCGAGCTTTGTGTAGAGACATAGTCCAAGTCAGGCAAAGGGGAATAAGATGTCAGCTGTCACAGCTCCTACTTACTAGCTGTGTGGCCTTGGGCATGTTAATTAACCTCTCTGAGTATTACCGTGTTTCCCTGAAAATAAGACCTAGCCAGACCATCACCTCTAATGCGTCTTTTGGAGCAAAAATTAATATGAGACCTGGTCTTATTTTAATATAATATAAGACTGGGTATAATATAATATACCAGGTCTTATATTGATTTTTGCTCCAAAAGAGGCATTAGAGCTGATGGTCTGGCTACATCTTATTTTTGGGGAAACACAGTAGCTATTCACTACATCTGTAATATATGCTGCCTAATACATCAGCGAGGATTAAATAGAGTTCCTGGCATATACTCAATAGATAGAAGTTATTATTCGCCCAGCTGAAAGCTTTCAAAACAAGCATCTGACACACAGCCACTACCTAACAAATAAATCCAAATTCTATAATAAAGTCTAAACTGGCACGCAACAGTTGATTCACAGACACAACGTTGCAAATCTTGAACAGTTCCTTTACCACACTGTTTGAAAAGGGATTTCGATAATTTATCTTAAATGTTCCCCTGGTATAGTTAAGAACCGAGACACAAGAAAACAGAAAAAAGACAAACCAAAGGACAGTACATCCATGTGTTAACAAGTCAGCAGAACGTTTTACTTAAAAATGTAAAGCACAAGTTAATTCAAAAATGACATTTTACAAGTTTTTGTTTGATTCTAGAACGCCAAACACTCCATAATTACTAACTCACATATAGAAAAGGGACAGCCTCCAATGACCGAAGACAGAACATCAAGTACACACCGCATCTCAGACTTCAGAGAGAAGCCATGTGCTGAGCTAACCTTCTGAACCAGCACATGCACTGTTCTTTCCTCCCCCTCAGAATGGGGTCTGGTGACCGGCCCCTGGCTGGCCTATCCTCACGGTGGACAGCTATCTCTCACTGACCAGAAAACAAACTCCGTACGCATTTTGTTCTGAACTCACATTGAAGAATGTACAAATAATTGGCAATGCCATGTACACATGCACTGATGGACATTTTCCAGGGCTGCTTCAAACCAGGATCTAAGGTAAAACAACAGTTGGGTAGCCATCTGCAGACATCCTACCTCCGGTCAGGACGCAGGGATTCTCCTTCCTAGAGACAGACTATATTTTTACAACAGGCTGTTCTATTTTCCTTACAGATTGCTTCAACTATAACAGCACAAACCAAACATCTGAAATAATGAGTCACCTATTGGCTTGAATCCGAAGCACCAGGTCAAATGCAGTTTAAGCCACGTCAGTGCTTAAGGCAACGCTAGTACAGTCAGTGGACAGATTTCTGCCACATGCAATCTGCACGCCCTTTCTACCACGGTGGACGACGGCTCAGGAATGAGAGGCATGAGGAGCAATCCTGGCTGTCCGGGATGGCATCAGGAGACTATATGGCACTCCTTCTCTCTGAAATTGCCCCTCTTTAGAAAGGATTCCAGACAAGGAAAATCCAGAAAAGAAACTCCAATTTACAGCATTGTTTTCTCATAAGTACTCCTGGCAAAGGGTAGTCTGAGAGAAAGGGTTGTTTAAATGAATAATGGTATTAAGTAATATTACTCTTATTTGTGGATTTGAGTGAAATTTTTTCTTGACTATATTAGCCAATAAAATTGAAACACTTGTCAGTTTGGAAAACAAAAAAGTGGCACTCTGAATTCTCCAGCTAGGAACTGAAGAAATGGATTACAAGAGTTGTAATAAATTCTAAGCAACTTCATATGACATCCAAATTATCCATTGATGTTCCTCCTTCATAATATTATAATGTCTACAATTAAAGCCAGACAAATATCATTTGAAATTGAATTAAGAAGATGCACAGCTACAAGATTACTTCTCAAGAAAGATGGAATGAGAACGGGTTCTCATTCCAAAAGGTTGGACTTCCAGGATATACAAGCCTGTCTGAGATAAGCCAGCTGGGCATTATCTCATGGGAGATAAGAAGCTGCCGAGAGGAAGACTTCTCACAGATATTTTAACGCTGTTGAATCAATGAGTGAAGCACACAGACATGAATGAATGATTGAACATTTGAATGAAGTAGCTCTGGGATGGAAAAGTTCAAGAGTATTTTTCATGAGTCTCATCGTGCCAGTTTTCCTTTAATGTAAATTGCTCTTACCTCTTCTCAAATATACCAGAAAAGTGTGTGTGTGTGTGTGTGTGTGTGTGTGTGTGTGTGTGTGTGTGAGGGGGGAGGGGGAGGAGAGAGAGAGAGAGAGAAAGAGAGAGAGAGAGAGAGAGAGAGAGAAAGCACAGTAGAAATGACTGCTTTGTGATTCTTATCTCTTCACTCCAATTCTGGGTGAAAGTGTCACACACCCTCTGCAAATGTCCTACAGCTATGTCCCAAGTGTCCAAAAGTCAGACTCCCCAGAGCCCAACCACTCAGAACCCAGCTAGGAACCCAGAAGGAGGAAGAGGCTGTGAGCAGGGAAATGCTGTCCAAGACCAGCAAACCAAGTTCTGAAGCTGGTAGAACATAGTTTATAAATAAACACCCCAAAGAGACAAATTTCTCCTTTTAGGATAATGTTGATAGCCTCTTCTTCTCTCAAGTTTTTGCTTTCTTCCCATTAAAACACAAAAATGAAGTGACTCTAAATTTTCCATGTTCTACATTCTGTAAATTTATACGAAACAAAACTCAAACATTTAAAAGAAAATTCAGTTTGTAAGTATTGGCTAAATAACTCACAAAGTAATATTTAACATCCCAAACACAACTTTGTAAGCAAAGCAAACTGCCAAGCCCAGTTCTCAGCTCTTGTTCCATAACAGAATCACCTGTGGGACATGAAAAACTCAGACGACCCAGTACCACTCCCCAGAAATCAGGTGGGCCTGGGGTGGAGTGGAAACAGCCCTGGGCATGGAGTCACGAGGTAAACTTTCTAAGCTTGGCTTTCACTTCCTGGTGACCTCAAGTACACTGTATCTCTTCTCTGTCAGTCATTTCTTCAATTCTAAAATGAGAGCACTGTATCAAACAATAATCTAAGTCTCTTCCAACCTAACACATGTAAATTTTTCCAATTTTCTCCCAATCCCACAATTTTTCCCCCTTAGGAAACTTACATCTTAGTATGGGATGGAAGCAAGGCAAAGCGGAGAAAAAAGTACCAAGTGCGTCTCCGGGGATATGAGCTGACTGACTTAACTGGATGAAAGGATTTGTATGGGAGAGTGAGGAATTGGCAGGGTAGATTAGGGAAGACTGGACCATAGGCTTGGAAAGCCACAAAATTCTAAGACCAAATCTTTCCTTTCCTTTCCTCCCCCACCCCCTTTAATGGACAGATCAAAAGTTGAGAAGGAGAGAGAAGTGAAGTAAGAGACAATAGGTAAGTTCAATGTATCCAATGAACATATGTTAAATGTACATTAAGCTATTTTGTAGTAATAAGCAGGGGTTTCAGTGAAGAGCAACATGGTCCCTAACCTGATGGGATTTGTGATGGAATTCAGTGGTTCTCAAACTTTATAAGCATTGGTATTGCCAGGCAAGCTTAAAAAATACAGATGCCAGGGCTCCACCCACTTATCCCAAACAGAATGACTCAGAATTTCTAGGAGGCAGAGTCTAGAAATATTTCTGTTGCTTACCCAAATATGATGACAACAAACTAAATGACAATGGAAGCCAACTTTGGGATAATGCTGTTAAATACACAGGACCTTTAAGGTAACTCGGATTTAGTTATAGGAGAACAAATATAGGTTAAGACCAGAATTCCCAACACTACATGCCCAAGTGCCCTGCAGAGCCGCAGTGAACTCACAGGAGGGGGGAGAGATATTTCAATTTTTCAAAGACAACATAGGGAAGTGTTGAACAGTGTACAAACTACTACTTTAAGTTGATTCACAGATTGCATTACATTCCTTTTGATGACATTAGATCTTTGTGAAATTTCTCTTTTGCAATTGCTGTGGTAAAAAGCCAAGTATCAATGAAAATCAATGCGGAGTAAGAAACAAAGGCGGAAGTGACCAATCTAATTCCAAGGTTTGCCCAATGGGTGGACACATCTCACTAGTAAATAGCAGTGGTTACTTAAGAAATAAATTAGTTCTTATAAAGTGAAGAACACTTGCTCAATTATATGTATTGCTTTTCAAATGGCAACTACGTTATTAGGACAAATACTTATTAAGTTATTTGTACTCAACTACTTAATAAACAAAACTGCTCCGTATTTCTTTGGAAAAAATTACCAAGACACTTGGCGCACAAGGAACACAGACAATTTGGGAACTTCTGGGTCAAGGCAACCTTACAGTGAGCTCCTTTTCACAGACAACAACTTCATTCACTTGGTCAAAACAAATCTGCCTACTATTGCATCCTGGTAGAGAAAGCATTCTAGGGGAGCTCCAGATTAGTACCATTCCAAGGATTCTCAAATAAGAACAATGGATAATCATGAATGTCTATCTACTGATTAGCCAATAACCCATGAGTTATTTTCTTCCATTTTATATTTCAAATAACATTCCAAAGTAAAAAAAAAAAAAAAAAGTATCTTTTTTTCATGGTAAGAATATTTACATTTGTGCAAAGCCTTCAAACACGAGACAGTCTCGTTTATTTCACAAAATTTGAACATACAGTAATTTCAGTAACATACTTCATAGAAAATCTAAGTCCAGTTATCCCTAGTTTTTCAAGAAACAAGTCATAGGAAATGTGGAGCTCGCTAACTTTCGGCATGCCTAACACCTGCCCGTTGTACTGAGCTCCAGCCCTTTTGGAGCACAGAAGCACTTTTTTTTTGGTTATACTACACCATTCCTTGGCCCTCCCAGGTGTTATGGATTTTATGAGTTTTATTTTCTCAGTTAATGTGAATTAGATTTTATTTGAGACTTCCGTGATTCTTAGAGATAAAAACTTACCAAGATTAAAAAGCCAAGGGTAAACCTCTTAGCAGATAGAACTTTATTATGAGACAATATGTCTAAATACAGGCTCTGTCAGTTCAATGATTAAGTGAATACCAAACATCAAGGCTTACTACCTAGCCCTGGGATCTTGTCTACTTGTGACTTGGCACAGATAATGGCACAATAGGAATGTCCCTCGGCATGTATAACTGCCTCAGCCATTCTGAACATTCTTTATTTCTTAAATCTGGGATTTTTCAAATTGTCCTCCGAAGTATTGGCAATTTGAAATACCTTAAAAAATGGAATTCTTGAAGTTGACTGTTCAGAGTCAAGTCTCTAAGAAAATTTTAAGTCAACAAGCAAATTTTAATCGTGACTTTCAGCAATCAGTCTCTTAGGTTAATGAGCAATATGCTCTTCAGAAAGAGCTGCTTCCTAGAGAAACAAAGGAGATCAAATGAAAAGAGTTTTTTCACATGAAAAAATTATTTTGAGAGACTAAAGGTGAGAGCATTGCACCTCCTAAATTGTTAATTAGTTTTGAAAATTTCAAGAAGAGGTTTTTCACTTTAAGATGAGCCTTTCAAATAAACAAATTTAAAAATCACAGATGTATTCTTGTCAAGTGAGAAAACAGATACCAATTCTAACACAAGCCCTGTTATATGGCCCAATATAGGGCCATACCGAAGTTTCAGAGTGAGAGTTAATCAGTAAACATGTCAGTTTGAGGTTGGGAATGAGGAAAAGAGAAGCTAAAATTACAACCTGAATCAAGAGATAATTTCTCTACTTTGAGTTTCAAAATTCAATCATAAAGCTTTCAGAGAAAAAATGATTAATGAATGCAAGAAGACAATATACTTATCCCTCAGAGAAATACTACTACCAAAATATTATGAAGCAGGTAACTGAAGTAAATGTTCTGCCTGAGAAAATACTTTCCACAAGGGAACATAAATAGCAGACGAGCAGGACAATACTCTATTTTGGCCTGTGTCTGAACTCAAATTAGCTGCTTAAAAAAAAAAATACCTTCAACTCCCAAAACACTAAAGAGTAAAAGGAAATCGCATTTAAATCAACCCAACACTTGACCAGCGTGTTAGCTATTTGCTGGACCTTGCAGGCCAGGAGGGCACTAGAGTCTGAAAGATCAAGTAACCACAGGCAGGGGAGTCTCAGAGGAAAAACTGTGAAAATACAATTAAGTAGAACAACTCCTACCATTTGGTCTGGTGATGAAAGGAAAAATGAGATGTCACTGAGGATGATAAATATTTGGACCCTTGACTTCTTTGTGAGGGTAAGGTAACAGAACAAATGCCTTTTCTTGAAGGGGTGATTTGCTTTGCCTTGAGATTTAAGCTGAGGTGATTCTACCATGTTCACAACACCACCACTGAGAATGCAGGTCCCGGAGCAGAAAGTCCCAAGAGTGCAGAGTCATGGATCATTCCCGGAATTCCTCTGCCCAGGACAAATGTCCACTAATAGCGCAAATTATTCTCAGGTTTGTATATGAATTAAGATTCATACTGAAGGGCTTATGAGTTAAGAAGACTCTCCAACAGGGAGATGATTGTTCTTTAAGAACAAATCCATAAGGATTAAAGCTAATTAGAGTATCAATATCTCCATGTAGCGAACTTATACCACCAATGAGTACAACATCATTAGAAGGAAAAAAACAAGACAACCCAAACCTTCCAACCTCTCACGTGCATTCCTCAGGGCTACGCTGGAGAAAGGAGAGAAGCCAGAGGACCTAGGAGGGGGCAGGGGGCTAATCGCCAACCTTTCAGTCTTCATGGGAAAGTCATTTTCCTCAGAGCCTCAGTTTACCCAGCAGTGGAAACACAGGTGTAGACAGTCACCACATCCCTAGCTAAATATTGCAGAAAATTGTAAATGTTGTGGCTGGACGTCCACATTTACATTCAAAGTGAGGAGTAAACAGGTAGGGAAGTTGAACTCCTTAAAACTGAAAAATTAAAAACTGTTAAAAAAATACTTATGTGGAACACACACACACACACACACACACACACACACACACTTAGACTCTCCCTAAAAATACTAATGAACTAATAAAGAACTAATAAAATATGGTACCACGTTTAAAAGAGGTTTCACTGAAATTTCCAGAAAAGGAGGCATATCTGCTACATACTACGGAGAATGATAAATATACATGGTTAAAGGAGATGACAGCAGCAATGAAGAAGGGAAATAGAAAAAAAAATTAGGCCCAAATGACACTAACTCTACTTTGAGCTTTTAAAATTAGATGGTCGAAAGGTGGAAAGATTCCTGTTGATGTCACAGGAAAGTCAAAGGTGGAACATTTTCTTACAAAACCAAACAGCAGTAAAATTCTTATCTGCCAGCTTCTCTAAAGGCAATTTATCCAAGTTAAGGAAATAAAGAATTGAAAGGATTACATCTTTCTCGAATTCTCCCTTTTTTTACCCAAACAAAAAAGAATGGTACCAAAAAAAAAAAAAAAAAAAAAAAAGTTTAAATAAATAAACAAATAAAAGTATGGTACCAGAAAAGAAAGGCATAAGTTTGCTACATAGAGATGGTTGATTTGCTTATCAGAGTTAGTCCTTCTTTCTTTGTTCTTAAAGAATATACATTTGCCTGTTAGGGGAGTCTTCAGTCACTGGGATCCTTCCTCACCAATAGTCATTCGTATACCAGCCTGAGGATAAGCCAAATTGTGAGAACTTACCTCAGGCAGAAGAACATTGACCGGGAGTTCAGTGAACGCACCCAGAAGACTCCTAGACCCCAGGGATGTTGGGGAACAGCCTGGAAGGCTGCAGAAACCCCAACCCAGAGGCCCCTCCATCAGAGCAAATCCCAGCAGCTCTCTCACTGAGCACTGAATAGGAAGCAGACCTGGGCCAATTAATCACTTTATAGCACGTTATTTCACTTAAACCTCACCACCACCCACAATGAGGCAGGTGCATTTTATGAAGGTGGAAACTGAGGGTTAGAGGCGTGAGGTAACGAATGGGAAGCCATGTCTGGCTAAGTCCACAGCCTGTGCTCTTCACCACTGCACTGAGCTAATTTACTGATTAGCTGACAGCAAGCAAAGTCTCGATTTAGATGTCTGAAAACTATTGTTCTCTTATTAGTAAAAACGTTTCAAACCTCAGAGGCAATTCCTTTTCTTTCCAGTCTTTATTTCTTTCTTCCTCATTGCATCTCCTCAGGGGCCCTTGAAGCCAACAGGAAGTATAATAGCAATATGGAACAGGAGCTACAAGAGTCTGTACCCTTCACCAGGCACTTCTCTTTGGGGAAATACACCCCAAGAAGGGACCCCAACAGGGGGGAAAGCAATTTGCTTAAAGGTGTTTGCCACAGGATTATTTATGCCAGCCTCAAACTGGGGAGAGTTCAAATGCCCTAATATGGGACTAGCTGAGCACACTATGACATACAAAATGATGAAATACTAAATGGGCTATTCAAAATGAGCAGAATGTGGTTAAATCAGCTATATGGAATGCAAAATTACAATAGGGCTAAATATTTTAAATGCAACAGTATGTACCCACCACATACAACCATATAACAGTCCCAAAGGATATAATTCAGAACCAAAATCAGAGAGATATGAGAATTCAATCTGCTATAGTTTGTTGTTATGGTGGTTGTAAAACTGCTGAAAAAAAATACACACTGTAAGAAATCAAAACGGGGTCAATAATAGATTGTTCTGTGATCAAAGAAACATGGATTCATGCTAACATCATATGCACACTCTGATCACTGAAATCAATTTCTTAATTTGTGTTATTAATATTAAAATATCTGTTTGCTCTGTAGCTTCTTGAAGGCTGGCTTTAAAATAAAATCAATATCCCTGGGGAGAATAATGAAGTGTGAGGTTCTACGTCAGTGCTACTCAGGAAACATTCCTTTAATCCTTTTTGTTTGTTCTATTCACTGCATTTATGAACTCTCTAAATCCCTCCTACTTAAACCATAGCATTAAACCACTAGGATGAAAGACATGGTGAATTTTCTAACAAAATGTATATAACTTTATATCTAAGCAATGTGTTCACATAGTTTTGTATGTTAGTAATTTGCTGAACAAGCTTGTACAAAATAATGTATCTGAAAACTCTTCTTTAAAAATGTGTTTTATCAGAAAATGTGACAGGAGTTTTCCATTATTTCCAGTAAGAAAAGGTTATCCAGCCCCACTGCAGACTTTGCATCTATTAATGGGCTTCTGAAGCCAGGTGACAGAGGCCATGGCTTGCCTAGGATTTAAATTATGTTTTAAACATTATTAGGAAGAGGAGTTTAATGAAAAGTGTTTCAATTAACTGTTGATTAGCTGACAAAATCAGACATTCTACAGGACATCCAGGCAATCAGTGCAACTTTAAAAGCTGGCAGGGATTAGCAAGATAAGCATTGATGCATCACCCAGCCTCTGAACAGGATGACATATGTCAGGGAAATAGATGGTACTGATAGGGGCATCAGCCATTCCAGGAACCCGTTTCACGGACCACATCTTTGTGCCATAGGCTGTCAATCATTCCTTCCACCATCCTTCAACACACCAGAATTTTTAGGATCTTTTATGTCATCATTACTACCACCATGACCACGACATCACCTAAACTGAATAGAATTCAGACAGGTAACCTTATGACCTGGCTTCTACAGCGGGCAAAAATCACAGAAAATGCAGTCCCTTTATGCTTCTACTGAAAGTGTCAATTTTAACTAAATCATTTTTACTGACCCACTTTCTCCTTTGATCTGTCACAAATGTAACTCAGGAATCAAGACACAACCTGTAGTTTAGCTTTCTTTGGATTAATGAGCTGTACATCTTAGAATTCCCAAAATTTAATAAAATCCAAAGATTAATCATTGCTGCGTAGAATCGTCAGCAGACAATGTTAATGGCCTTCCAGTTACAGTCCTTCCAAAGCTTTCACATTTGCTGTGTAACCCTCACAATCCCCATATAAAGTGAAAGTTCTTTAATCAGTGCCAGTCAATATTTTACAAAATTAACATCTCGATATGAGCTCTGATGCACAATAATAAAATTAAACAGATGTCACCAGCAAAAATTCTGTCCTAACATGCATAACTTGATATTGAACTCAACTGATATTTACCAAGTGCCCACTAGGCCCTAGGCAATGTGCTCAAGTTGGCTTCCTTAGGGGAACAAAAATTGATAAAATCAGAAATTTAATAACCGTATATATGTCCCTAAACAATCAAAAGAAAAAAACTGGCCCATGAGATCCAAACGTCTGGGGAATCACTGATTTGAAAGATTTTATTGCACCTTTACTTTCCCTGCGCCTAAGTGACCGTCTGGTGTCACATGAGCATCTCTAGACGCAGCATTCACTTTTTTATACCACCACAGACTAGGCCATGAATTACTGCTCAGGGCTATTTAATGTACAAGACAGAAATTTATTAAATAGCAATGATGTAGTAATTACTAAATGGTTCCCCAGTGGCTCAGAGTCAGTAATTAACTATCACTTACTGCACTAAGATTGTGAGTTATTAAATAGCACTAAAGGAACAGTTCATTAAATGGTACCTTAGTGTCCTGAAAGAGTCGTTTCCATGCACCTCACCATCAGCATTCTTAGATACTGGGGAGACTCCAGCTATTTACTGGAAAACAACCTGAGTTGTCATACAGTAGCCAGTTCCAGCCTGTAACCTTGGCATTGGGCTGAATGGCTGACCAAGCACTTTATTCAATTTCCCGCCTTGGAAGTCCCCTGCATTCTGAATTACCCTACAACCCGAGAATTGGATGTGATAAGACAGCAGCCCCAGTGAGCCTGTCACAGTCCTGTCTCATTCACCAATCCACACCCAGGGCTGTGGTGTATCTTCTCCCATAGGTTTGTATTTTGCCATTCTGGGGTGAACAAAGGCCATGAAAAAATAAGTTACGATCTAATCACAAATAAAATTTACAATATTTATTCCAACCACCTCCAAAATGTCTTTTTTGTGTATCCCAGTTACTCCTTTCCAAGTTCCCACCTCTCATTCCTATTTTATTCTACACTAGCCATCCCCTTCCCTCCCGTTAGTAACCCAATCTTTTAAATCAAAATCCAACATGAAAAGTCATCTACTTTAGAAGGCTTTACCGGATGAGGAGACAAGACATTGAAAACCTCTCTAAAACTACTTTAAAAGTCATCTCTTCAAATTCCAAATCAGTTACAAACAAATAAAAAACTAAGTTTGTGTTGCCTTTTCTCCTAAGCGAAAAGTGCCTACACCTTGTGATTGCAATAATCTTAACAGGCAAAGCTTGTTTCTTAGAACTGTGTAATGCCCCAAAGGAGCATTATGAACTTGAAATATTAAATCACACTGGAAAGTAAAAGAACACACACTGAAAAAGCTTTTTAAGAAGATACATGATATCCTTATCATTAGATGGACTCAAGAAAGTGTAAAAGAGAGATAAGCAATTAACCAATGAACTGGTAAAAAGTTTCAGGTTACACCAGGGGATGGACAAATAAGATCAAGGAGATAAAGTTCAAAGAGGTGGAACAACAGGTCATTAATCACATGGATCTAAGAAAACTCTCACAGACTGAAATGAAATGAACGGAGAAAACATTCTAGAAGAAACCAGAGATGGTCATGAAAAAAGTGCTTCTTTAGTAGAAATGCTAGGATACTCACCTGAAGATTACACCTCCAAATAAGAACTCAACAGTTATTTTTTAGAATCCCTATCAAATTACCAAATAGTATTTGCTACTTCTACTGTCAAAAAGCTCTCTCTAGCAAGGTTTTAGGAGTAATATGAAAATACGAAGCACGACAGATTGTCCAAAATAAAGACTGAAAAGGGGCACTATTTTAATTGTGCAACCTACAATGTGATGGTTACAAAAGTAAAAAAAAAAAAAAAACAAGACAAAAAAACAAAACATAACTGTATACTAGAATAATATTAAGGGAAAATCCATACTAGATATACGTTGTTGGTTTTTTAAATCACTGAAGGTACAAAATTAATCATTAAACCTGTCCTTAATTAGTTATCCAAAGTCTATTTGCTAAAAAAAAAAAAAAAAAAAAAAAAAGTAGCTAGTGAGTTGGGGAAATTTAATCATTTAAAATATAATACATTAGAGAACAACAGCAAGAAAATCAACAAGAGGTTTTTCTTCATAGTGGGATAATAAAAAATGGTTTGACCTTTCTGTGGGTAGTTTGTCAATCTGTATGAAAATCTGAAATAGTTGTATTCTGACTCAGTGGTTTTAATCCATTTACCCTCTGAGATAATTAGACAAGTGTAGTACAAGAATGTTTAATGGAGCATTATTCATAACAGAGAAAATATTTCATCCATAAGCGATTAGTTAAATCACAGCACATACAATGGAATATTCTTCCGATATTAAAAAGAAGTGTCTATATTTACTGATACAGAAAGACTACCATAATCTATTAAGAAAAAATAAAACAATGTGTTATAATACGATTTCATGTATCTAAGGTTGTGAGCATGTGTGTGTGCATGATGGTCATCAAAAATATGGGCAATAATAATCTTTAGTGCAGCTCAGAATCAGTTAAGGTTTCATCGCTTAGTTATTGAAAAAAAAAAAAAAAGTTTATGAATTGTCATGAGCCATCAAATAAATGAGAGGAGGTATACATTCTTCCAAGGCACCAGTTCTTGAAGCCAAACGAAACATGCCAGCGTCCGTCCAGCAGGGGATAGGTAACAGTCCCTGCCTTACCAGCAGAGAGCTGACAGTTGATTGGGCCCGAAAATAGATAGCTCTAAACTGTGTGTTGTGGCTCTAAGAGCAGTACAGAGCAGGGCAAGGTCAAGGTGGGCTGAGGCACTGAAGAAAGACTTTCAAAGTGGAAGTCAGCCTGGGCCTTGAACTCTATCCTTTGTCAGTCTCTATACCCTGATGGGCTAAGAATCACCATCTGACCCTGGCCTAGGAGGCTTCTGGGCTCTCTTCTCAGCAACTGACATACCAGGGTCTGAGGAGGTGGTGCTGAGCTGAGCCCCCCGCCCCAGGAAGCATGCCAGAGACTGGGGTCAAGGACATTTCAGGGGAAACAGACCCAAGTGAAGGCCCTGAGCAGGGCTGAGGACCAGAATGAAGGTCTCAGGGCTACAGCAGGAGCAGGGGCTGGGGGAGCTGTAGGACCAAATCACACCGGTCCTCCTGTGTCTGGACAAGGAATTTGGATTTTATCTTATGCACAACAGAAAAGGATTGGAAGATTTAAAGCAGGGAGCGAATATAGTCTAACTTGTAGTCTAATTTACATTTTCAGTAGTCCTGACAGCTGCTGTGTGTATCATGGATTGTGTGGGAGCTCAAATTTTAAGTTTACTGAAAAATCTACTGTTAAAACTCAGAATATACTGAGGCCACAAAGCAATCTTTTCCTAATTCCATTTTCCCCACACGTGGTACAGATAAGCTCTTAGAATACACACACACACACACACACACACACACACACACACACACCCCACACACACAGTAGGTGCTTCACTCTTTAGAACACCACAGTACATTGCAAGATGCTTCTTCCTAGGGAGTGTATTTCTCTCTGAAACAACAACAATTTTTATTTTTTGAGTTTCTCCTCCAAAAGGCAAAACAAAAGAAAATAGCAAGAAAAAATATATTCTTTTATAGTAAAGGACTGTGCTTTTACCAGACATTTTGTTACAAATTAATGCAACGTTGGCTGTTCATTGGCAATGGAGCACTGCCTACTATCTACTTATTATTCAAACTCTGATACTGTGAAAACATTGCCTCTCAGATTAAAGAGATTTTTTTAAACTAGTTGAGTAATGTTATGGAAATATAAAAACCACTCCAGTCTTTTGCATAGATTTCTCTTTAGAAAGTAAAAATAGGAAAGTCGCCAATAAAGCGAATAGTAGTCGCATATGATTTGCATCTTTTAGAACTGGAATGCACTGTATAATCATGCCTCCAAAACTCTCAAAATATGACTCCTATTTATCTAGTACCTTCTGTTAAGCGGTTAAAGAGCTTTACAAATATCATCCTCATAATAACCCCATAAAGAGAGGAGAATTTGCTATAAAATTTCATTGGGCGTGAAAACTTGGCTTAGTTATTCAACAGCTTGATCCAACAGCTATTATTAAAATTAATTTTTAACAGCAACAAAAATAATTTAGCTGAAAGAGTAAACTAATAAGCAGTCAACTATCTACCCACGGCACATTTCCTCTACACAAAAGCTACCATTCTTTGCCCCAATACCCAGAATTACTTCTATGAAACCAGCTCCAATAAAATCACGATGGCCCAGAGACCTGGTGCCAGAGGCTGAATAAAGCACTGGACTCCATTTTATAGCAGCACTTGGTCCTACATTTAAAGTGCCCTTAAGGCTGGCACCAAATGAGCTAGGGAGATACCGTGTTTCCCGGAAAATAAGACCTAGCCAGACCATCAGCTCTAATGCGTCTTTTGGAGCAATAATTAATATAAGACCTGGTATTATATTATATATTGTATTGTATCATATCATATCATATCATATCATATCATATCATATTAAAGACCCGGTCTTATATTATATTAAAATAAGACCAGGTCTTACATTAATTTTTGGTCCAAGAGATGCATTAGAGCTGATGGTCTGGCTAGGTCTTATTTTTGGGGAAACACAGTAGTGATTTCCTAATGAATTAGGGCTGACCAAACAGCCATACTTCATGATGCACATGGAATGGTCCACTAATTGCTTTAAGACAGACACACTCATCCCAAGCTCTCCTCCCTAATGAGATCCACCCCATGCACACCTAGCAATCCTGAGGTCCTCATGGCAGATAAAGCAGTGAAAGGATGGGGTGGTTCCTTTGTGGGAGCAGACTGTGGTGCACAAAAGCTGAGGCATTTGCTGTTGCAAAGAAGCCCTTTTCCAGGTTCTGAGCAGCAGAGGCCATAAGACGGAGGGCAAGTCCATGGAATCCACCACTTGGAAGTCATGCCTCCTTTCCCAGGTCTCACTAGCTATTTCTCTCTTTACCCATAGGTAAGTTTTCTGGATGAGAAGTGAAAGCAGCATAAAGGCAGTTGAGAGACAATAAGAGACTTGAAACATGCACTTGGTTTTCCTGGTTCTTAAACCCAGGATTTCCCCATGTACACTAGAGGTGACTGAAAGTCACCTTCCCACACCTTCCCACCCTTTTCACAGCATGGTATAGTGAGAAAAGGAGTCACATCCCTGCTTTGCAACCTACTAGTTGGGTTATTTACACAAATACTTTACTCACGGAGCCTCTATTGTCACATCTGTAAAATGGATCTAAGACCCATAAGGACCTTATGAAGAATTAAGTATGCAAATGAATGTTCAGTGCTTGGCAAAAAAAGTAGACGCTACTTATTATTCTCTCCTGTTTGCATGATGTCAACCTTCTCCTATTATCAGTGATTTCCATCCTTTTGTGCTTGTTACTCTTAGGTTCAGGTTTTTAAATCCATTCAAAATGGACCACCCATGTCTAGTTCATAACAAGAGCAATGCCAGGGTAGTAATGTAAAACAGGCTTTGAATCAAGCAGAGCTGTGGTCCAAAATCCAGTTCTGCTACTTATTGGTTGTAAGATCTTGGGGAAGGTGTCAAACCTGTGACAGTTTCATTAGGTACAAAACGGGGATGTTGCCATCACCATGAAAGAATTACTGGGAGGGGGTTTGGAAGGTGTAAATAGCTGTCTTTATAAGACAGCCCTGGTCAGTAACCCGCCTGGGGCGTCGGACACCCTAAGCAAAGGCCACTTAATAACAACACTTTTTTTCCTTGGTCAACAGAGAGTACCCTACAAGAGTTGAATAACAGACCTTAGAAACAATGCCTGCTGACTGATGTTGATTTGGGCACTGGTGCTATGTTAGAAATAGTAGTGGATAATGGGGTTTCGTTCTAAGTTTTAAAAGCCTTTGTGGTCAAAATATGCCTGGACAGTCCTGGCGCCGAAGCTGGTCTGGTCTCCCTCAACCAGACTGGCCTGGTTTGCTTGGACACTTGCCAAAGAATCAGGACCATTTCTAGCTGGCCCCCTAGGAAGCAGGGTCCAACAGACAAATGCTACTCAAACAGCTCTCCCCACCTTCTACTAGCTAGGGAGTCTCCTCTCATCTCCACTGGGTCTCAGGAGGTAGAGAAGTCAAGAAAGCTCATTCGTACCCATGCCCTGAGCATCTGAGCCTCTGGGTAAAGCCCGCTCATTTTAAGGAGAAAAAAATCTACTTTCTATCTCCAGCTCTAGAATTAGAAACAGCCCTAAATCAGACTATTACAAGTGCTTTTCACAGTATCTAGCACATAAACATAGTGTCTAGTCCAAGACTCTGCCCATTTCATTATAAGTCTCTAAGAAATACTCTAAAAGTGCTTCATTATATTTAACGTAAAATTGTGGTAAAACCCATATTGGCTCTGTAAATATTAAACAAAAATGTAAGCATCAATATAGCTCATGTTTAGGTGGAAAAAAACAACAACACAACACACACTAAAAGATTTAGGACTAGGGAGAGGGCCCTGGGATCCCTTAGGAGATTTTATAAGAAGTACATATTGAATACTTAAAATATGCCAAGTGTTGCTCTAACCCATGTGATCATCACAAGAACCTATGAGGTATTATTAACCCCAACTGAGAGATGAGGGGACTGAAGCAGAGACGTTAACTTCCCAAAGATCACCCAGAAGGTAAATGTTAGCGTTGGTTTCAAACTCAGGTAATCTGGCTCCAAAACCTGGTCTTTCAACTACCCGACTAACTCTACCAGCTGGTTTTCTCTTAGCTAGTCACAGTTAATATCAAGGTTCGAGACCTTTTCCACCATAAATTGCATAAGGGCTTTGACTTCTATCTACAGTGTGGGTAGTATTAACATTTCAGGAATGAGTCCTGTGCAGGAATTTAGGATCCCTGGTCCCTATCCCCTAAAAGCCTTTGAGCAGACGATCCACCTCCCAGATCCAAACACCCCTGGTATGTGGAGGAGGCAGGGGGAGAGGAGAGAGGTCAGCCCTGCCCCAGTTGAGAAGCAGTGGAGTAAACAGAAAAAGAAATCAAAGGGACATCAAGAACACTTAACCAAGAAATACCTGTTAGAAAGCAAAGGCAGATTAAAAAATAAAAGAGAGAGAGAGAGACAAAGGGAAAAAACATCCCAGATTTCCTCCCCTTTCCTGCTCCAAACCCTGCATTGTTACTCTGGTAATTCAACTAAAAACAATCCAAATTTTTGAAAAGTCATCCGGACTCAGCAGCTAATAGAAAACTGTTTTCTAAAAACAAATCCATATATGGTAGGCATTCTTAATCTGCTCTTTCATAAACTCTAAACCCCCGATTTCAAATTAACTTAGGACCTACCAGACAATATTCAATTTACATCATCCTCTTGATGGGAGCACTGTGAGAAGCCCTTCCTTTATTCAGCCTAATCTAAAAGAACTCAGACTGTCCCAAAATAAGAAAAAAGAAATTTTTTAAAATCAAATTAGGATTCAAAACTTGGTGCTACAAATAATAAGAACCAATATTCTAACACAAGGGGACTACTCATTTGGCTCCAAAAATATAAAGAACCATGAAGGTCAAGCTGATGGGTATGCAACAAATACAACACCCACACTCCTTCCTCTCAGCCTGCCCTCTCTTCTCCACTGGTCCCTGACTAGAAAGACCATCCAAAGGTAACTCCCCTCGATGACTATACAGAGACAGCTTACCTTAGCAAAGCTGCTGCTAGGATACAGGATTTGGAGAGCTCATGTTAAGACCAGGAACCCTTACAAAATAGTCACACTATCTCCTCCACCACCTACTCCTTCCTTCTGCCCTCTAGTCCTCTCTTTCCAGTCTCCTATTCTCTTGGCAAATCCAAACCTCTTTTACCAGGTTTCCTTTATAACCACCTTGACTATGGATTGATTCTGAGGACATTTTACACAAAAATCACCAAGCCAGAAAATGATTTGGGCAAGAATTCTGAGGCAGTCACATCCAGATTGCAGCACTATGACAACAGATGCTCAGCTTCCTTTATCCCTGGTCTGTATCCAGACATGTCCCAGAGAGAACGGAAAGGATGTTGAAGGGACACAGACTGTGGGTGACCCTCGCAGCTCACCCAAGAGGAGTCTGATTTTCCCTGGCAGGCCTTCACAGCCTCTCCTTGCAACACACAGTAAACACTTCCTGATACTATTCGTCTGCCTCTTCTCACTGACGGTAGCATTAATGGCGACGTTCTGGATGTCCAGATCCCCGACAACCTGGACTTGTTTGTATGTTGGCACCGATCTGCAAAAAGTCAGCCTTCCCAGCCCACCTGCTCTAACTAAGGAGAAACGACCCCTGCCTGTGGGTTGTTTGTTCTGACTTCCCTGAAGCAAACCCTGGCTTCTGGGAGAACTCATTATGCAGACCTCAGAATCTGACATGTCACAAGACTCTTTCAATGAGGGTCATGATCTTACCACCCGGCTTTCTTAAAAGAGCCAGTAACTTCACATTTACAAGGATGCTATTAGTTCTCTTGTAAGAAAGAGATAAGTTCGAATAATTGTATATTTTTCCTCCCTAATCAGCTCAGCTTAAGGGACAGTCATTCTGACTGCTCACATGCATCTGTATACCCAAAGATTCAATTTGTACAACCTATACTTTAATGCTGTTCACCTCCTGGAGACACACCTTGTAGAGTGCCTACAACCCCAGCACTGGATTTAGGACAAACTGATTTAATCCTTTAAGAAAAACTGAAAGCCTCTTTCAAATTGTACGCTTCAGAGAGGGTTCAAAGAGTTGCCTGGGGACATGAGAGCAAAATCTGGGATAAGGCACCAGATGAAGGCAAGAGCTCTGACACTTACATCCACATTAAACCAGAGCAACTCCACTTTTGTTTAATAGTTGTTATTAAGCAATGTTTATTAAAATTAAAATTTATTATTTATGGAAATATATGTTCATAGTTTAACAGACTATGCCAGAGACGCATTATAGTCAACAGGATGAGGCAAAATATGTGCAGTCATTATTTCCCTTAAAAAGTTCTTTAGGAAGACCAACAGACCATTTCTCAAGAAGCTTCTAGAACTAATTTTATGGTAGAGCACTAGAGAGAGTGGTTGATTTATTTTTTAGGGGTCATTTAAAACAACAACTTTTTGTAATGTTTCACATTTTGGGGGTCAGGAATTTGGGCAAGGAGCAACTTGGTGATGCTTCTGTTCCATGTGGCAATGGCAGAGGTCATCAGGTGGCCTTCAGTAGGTGAATGGGCTAGTCTGGAGGGTCCAAGATGGCTTCATTCATATGTCAGTAGGGATGGCTGGAAAGTTGGGTTCAGCTGAGACTGTCCACTGGATCACCGGGCACAATGGCCAGAGGGTAGACTTCTTAAATGGTGGCTCAGGGCTTAAAGAGCAGTGTTCCCATGAACAAGGTGGAAACTGCCTGGTCTTTTAGCACCTGACCTCGAAAGTCACATGATGACATTTATTTTTTTTTATTTTTATTTTTTTAAAGATTTTATTGGGGGAAGGGGAACAGGCCTTTATTGGGGAACAGTGTGTACTTCCAGGGCTTTTCTTCCAAGTCAAGTTGTTGTCCTTTCAATCTTAGTTGTGGAGGGCGCAGCTCAGCTCCAGGTCCAGTTGTCGTTTTCTAGTTGCAGGGGCACAGCCCACCATCCCTTGTGGGAGTTGAACCGGCAACCTTGTGGTTGAGAGGACACGCTCCAACCAACTGAGCCATTCAGGAGCTCAGCAACCACTCAGCTAAAGGTGCCGTGTTCAATCTTAGTTGCAGGGGGCGCTGCCCACCATCCCTTGTGGGAGTTGAACCGGCAACCTTGTGGTTGAGAGGACACGCTCCAACCAACTGAGCCATTCAGGAGCTCAGCAGCCACTCAGCTAAAGGTGCCGTGTTCAATCTTAGTTGCAGGGGGCGCTGCCCACCATCCCTTGCGGGACTGGAGGAGTTGAACCGGCAACCTTGAGGTTGAGATCCCACTGGCCCATGTGGGAATCGAACCAGCAGCCTTCGGAGTTAGGAGCACGGAGCTCTAACTGCCTGAGCCACCGGGCCGGCACGATGACATTTATTTTTAATCATAATTTACTGGTCAGAGTGGTGACAAGCCCACCCAGATTCAAGCAGAGGGACCTTATTTTAAAATCCAGAACCTCCCCAGCCATATTGAATAAAAAATAATTCAAACACGGTGAAAAAGGTAATTTGCACTAAGCCTTGAACATATACACTCAAAATTGCCCGTTTCAGGACACTGAGCCTGAGAAAAAGGAACTCGAGTAACTGCTTTTCAGAAAATTGGTCAAAAACAGCAGGGAAACAGCCGCATAGTATTATCCAGACTCAGAAAACAAATTTGGGGTTTGGAAATTGGCCATGAGCCCCACTATTACCAAGAAGTTCTGAACTGACAAGACAAGGATTTGTGTAAAGGGACCAAACACCTTTCTTTAGATGGCTTTGGCCTTTAGAAACTTCTAGGAGAGATTTTACTGGGGCTGTTGTCTCTCGGGGAGTAAATCTCTAATACTTTAAACTCACTGTCTCTGAGTTGTCCTTTGCATTTTATACTCACTATGCGTCAAAGTTTCTATTCTCTTTTATTTACTCAAGCATACTCAGTAAGGCAAGATGAGATCACCTGAGGGAAAAAGAGATTGAAAAGCACCTCATCTCACTCCAAGGCAGTGGTTCTCAGCCAAGATGATTTTGCCCTTCTTCTCTCAGTCCCCTCCGCCCCCAGACTACATGTGGCCATGAGGGAGCCAATCTGGATCATCACAACTGGGGGGAGGGGAGTTCAATTGGCATCTAGTCGGTGGAGACCAGGGGTACATGTCCTTCGATGCACAGGGCAGCCCCCAACAAAGAATTATTCAGCGCAAAATGTCGATAGTGCCAAGGTTGAGAAATCCTGTTCTAAGGCACACACTCTAATTGTAAACTGTGAAGCAGCTCCATGTTATTTTCACTTCCCTCTCCCTATTTTTGAACCATGCCTGTACACTTGAATTTGTATGAATTAAAGGCTCATATGCTATGGCTCCATTGGAATACCTCATTTTAAAAAAGAGTTCTCCTAAAAGTCTGAAAATTACGATTCTCATCATTCTTTAATTTTTAAGAGTTACTTTTTATTTAGATAACCCAGTACAACAGTAATACTAAAGACAAACAAACAAAAACCAATTTTAAAGGATTCAGTACTCAATGGCTCCCATATGCTCTGATCTTTAGTTGCTTAAAATAATGAGCTGAAATGTTTATACATCAGGTGCCAGCAAACCCAGAGTTACGGATCTGCTCATCCAGTACAGGCTCTTCCATCTGTCATCTGCCAGCAGAGAACAATAGCAGCAATGACACAGACATGGCCTAATCTGACCAAACGCACCCTGGTTCTCTGCCACCTGTCCCTAAGGCAGCACAGATGCCCGCCTGTAAGGCCCATAGAGTTATTTTCTTCCCTGCAGACACTCTCACATGCCCTTCTCTTTTGTTTGTTGCAGCCATTCCTTGGCTTGTACTTACAACCCAAAAGCTGTCAACTTACCAGACAGAAAACCATTTATAAACTCTTACATTCACCTTTGGGGAACTCCTGATAGTCGTTTTTATTGGGTCTCTTCCACCACAAATTTGTAAAGCTATTTCCTATTTCTAACATTAATTGCAATTTTCCACTTAAAACAAGGTTTCAATGACACCAATACATGGCACATAAAACCACAATTCCCTCAGTGAAATAAATTATATTGCTGGGTTGGTGCAAAGGACTGTTAGCCAGCCAGGCCCATTAATGGCGTGTGATGTGTTGCCATTCTCCCAGGACAAACATAAACACTTTACATACAATTTTTTTGGCTTTGCATCCCCTTTTGCCATTAAGATTTTACCCCAGGAAGTAGAATCTTACCTATCGCCACCGAGGATGGCCTTCCCTTGGTAGGCATTCCTCCCAAGAAACATACTCTCTAATAAATCTGGTCACAGTGCTAAATTAATTTTTAAGAGACTATGAATTTTACCTCATGTCAAAATACACACTTTAGAACTCCTTTGATCCTAAAGGCAAAGGAAGCCCTGGGAAAAGCCCGTTTACAGAACCTGCTGCTACAGAGAAGGGTAAACACAGGAAACTCAGTGAGCAGCAAGCTTTGATATGGAAAGAGGTGCCTGAAAAAAAACATCAACTACAAAAATGTTTTGAGCAACAACTCAGGAGAAAGTTTCACAAGTTACTGGATTACTTCAAGCCAACTTGCTCTTATTTGAATAGTGGTGACAACTACCACTTACTGTCTTCCAGGCATACCTAACATAGGTTCTCTCACTCAGAATCATAACAATTCTCCAAAGTGGGGATAATCACCCCCACTTTACATATGAGGAAACTAAGCCATGGAGATCAGTAACCTGCTCAAGGTCATAGATCCTGAGAGTGGGGAGCAGGGCTGGAACCCAGGCCGGCCTGATTCCAGGCTGGGTCTTCTCCAATCACAGATTCTGCCCAAACACAGATAGAGTCCATTCTCTGTGGCAAAATGGGGCTGAGAAGGGCTCCTTCCCAAACACTCTCTTCTCCAAAGAGCCTGATATATAGCTCTCTAATGTTTGGTAATTGGTTAAAATACTTAAACAGGCTGCATAGTCTCCAAACATAATCTTGTGTATTTAATCATTAACACTTTCAGGCCACAGAAAATGCATGCTCTTTAGATTTGGAGCTGGGCTGCCACATGGGCTCCAGAAAGGACCAGAAGACACTGAGATATCCTTGGAGCCTGGCCCGAATGGAAGAACTCTGTCCTCTCATGGAGACCCCATGATTCAGGCCTTGCAAACAGGGTGTGATTAAACTGGGGAGATGATCAGGGGTTTCATCCAGCTTCTGGGGAAAGCACAGCAGGGAGGAAATCATCCAAGAATGCAGAAGGTATAAGTGGAAGAAAGACAGGCAGGCCCATCAAAGACTTCTGTGGTTTGTTGTAAAGACAGAAGCAAGATGCTTGCAAAATAACCACAAACTTTGATTTATACACTCCTACTCCCTATAAAAATATACTTACATGATGTATATCTTATTTGGGAAATGCATGCATAGTACTATTTCACTTGGCAATAAGAAAATCACAAATATGAACCAATCTTCTAACATATTAAATTTTTATAGCAAGTCAGAACCCTCTGAATACAGAATTATTCCGCCACATTTCAGCTTTTAATTTTGTAAATATGAACACTATTATGTAAATCTCCATTAACAATTTTTTCTGCCACTGTAGTTACAGTCCCCCATAGATTGCTTTTAAAAACACACCCAAACTTCTGAATTGAAACTGTCACATGCAATAAAATAAATAAACAAAAAGTGTCCCTTCGTCAAATAACAATGTGAAATATTTTTCCACTGAAAGCTTTGCTTTCTAAATTACCCTTCATAAAAGCTCAAGGCTCATAGCGGGGCAATCAGACACTCCCACCTCATTTTGTTTGGACTTTCAAGAATCCTGAAAAGAATACTCAGGTTCTCCCCACATGTAAATTAATTCAAGAAACAAAATTTCCCAAATATGTTGTTTTTATCAACATATATGTATTCTTAAAAATTGAATTTGTTTCTCATCTGCATGGTTTTGCACACAGAATACATTGAGGTTCAAGTAAAATATTTCCTATTCACTTCCAAAGTGCTATGCTAGCAAGGTACAACAGGACAGGCTCACAAGACATGACATCAGTGCCAAAGAACAGCCCCCAGGAGAAGTTCAAACACCAGATCATAAGGGCACTGGCCCCAAATCACTCCCCAAACCCTGATTTTCACCGAAAACAAAGGACTGATCAATGCCACTGTGCAAAATTAAGTTTGCTCTTTTTATTTAAGCTCTAATAATTTAGCTAATGATAATCATTCTTCTTGCTGCTCTGGAGACCTGGCCAGACACACCTCTGGCCTGCAGAATGCCCGCCAGCCTTAGATCAATAAGTCTGTGATCTTTAATACAGAGCAGAGCCAATAACCCAGCCGATTCTTTCTGTAGTCATCAATCAGGGTTAGACTACAGCTTGTCTTATGCCCCCGCCAGGAGATGGAATGTCTGCTGCATATTTCCTGAAGAGAAGCAAGGAGATGTTGTATAAAGTCAGCATCAGCAGAAGCCAGGTGAAAGTGAAAGGGAATGTCAGGGAAGAATGGATTTCCAGAAGGAACTGGGTTCTCTCCCCCTGAGATGGCACAGAAATTCCACATGAAAGTCCTCAGTTGCCAAAGGTTCCAGAGGAAGCATACTCATCTCGGGACTCCCAGGTCATGTGGTGAAGCCTCAAGGTCAGTTTAAAGAGACATACACCTCCCTCCCCTCTGAGCCAGGCTGGGAGGATGGGCAGATGACCATGGAGAGTGGATGAAACCAACTCAACAGTAAACAATGACATCTCTTTCACTCTGTGTTTGTGAATATAAACAAAATTTCTTGACCTTACAAATAACTATTCTAAATTTTTAAACCTCTTTCTAATGGTAAATCTTTTTCTGTGAATTAACTGGGAAGTTACATAGGGAGATAAATGAACAGCAATGCTTTCTTTACCTTACCAGCCTGAAGGCAGCAACGTGGTGACCAGTGTGGTTTCCAAGCACAGTGCACGGCACGACCTGGTTTACTTGGTTGAGACCACAGACAGCAGGGCTGCAATTTTCCCAATGAAGCCGGGCAGAGGTGGAGACCTTGATTTACTGGCTATTGGTATCTTCCCAGTATGGAGAACTGAGTCCTGTTCTCGCTACAGTGCTCACAGATATCCTGACCTTCCAATCAAATTCACTTCCACACACACCGAACGTTTCATGAGCTTCAAGTAGCATGTCGCTCTGAAAAGGAGACAGTGGGCCACAGAAGGAGGGTGGGCTCCCAGCCACTGGGAGAGGGGCAGCTGTAAGGGCCTGTTTGTTCCACCATTGTCTTGGTTCTTCCAGGGAGGCGGAGCGGCTGGGGCCATCACCTGTCCACAGCCCATGCTCTGCCCGACTCCAGGGGCACCCTGACCGACTACAACAGGCAGTGCTGCCTCCCACCCACACCGCAGCCGTGAGAAAGCCTGTCTTCCCCACCAACTTTAAGGAATCAGTTTAATCTTGCTGTGTCTCAATTTTAATTTTCTAATCTACGTGTAATCCCAAGAAAGCCTCCATTATGTAAAAGCCACTTGGCACCACCTCTTACAGATGTTTCAGCCCTTAAAACTATCTCAAAGAGCACTGGACTCGGAGCCAGAAGTCCCATCTTCATTTATAGCATTCATTCACCGAACAAGTACATATTAAGCACCTAATACATGCTGGAGGCCAAAGGCATGAAGGTGCATAAACAAGACAGACAAGGCCCCCTGCCCTCATGGGGATGTAGTCAAGATATTTGGTGTCTTTAACTGAAATTAAAAGGCTTAAACAAGAAGCTCTTTCAAGTCCCTCCCAGCTCTCCTATTCTCCACTCTGCTTTGGCGCCAAGAGAGGACTGAAGCATTCTGGAATGTTCTGCTTCCCTGAACAGATGCTATTTTTACTCCACGTACATATAGCTTAGGCTGCAGACGTGTGACTTATCTTCGTTCTGCCAAGCATGAACCACTCATTTTCATCCCAGCGTTTATGAGACGAAGTGGAGCCCTAATCTAGAAGGCCCACTGGCATGCACATCCCTGGCTCCTTGGCACAGGGACCCCTCACAGCTTCATTCCTTCCACATGGAGGAAATCTGCTTCCCTCAGATCAAAACTACAGAAAAACAGAAGCAGGGCTGCCAAGGCTTCCTCACATGTTGCCTGGGTTTGTTTATTTCTTCTTCATCAACTCACATCACTTCTGACACTGCATTTCAACTTCCTGGACAAAGCCAGAGAGAAAAGCTTTTAAGAGGCACTGAAGTATAGCCAATGTCTGATTAGCCACAGTAATGAAGGAAAGAAACAGCACATGCCAAGGCAAGAGGACTTTTCGCCTCTGAGGACTTCAGGGCAAAGATTCCTGTACAGGATATGGAGAGCATTAGTGAAACAAGTGAAAATCTGCCCCTCCCAACCCCACCCCCACCCCCAAATTCCCCTCAGATAACATTTCAGGAAAACATTTGGCTGGAGTTTTACCTTCTGGGAGTTCCCAAAGGCACCATATCCACCAGAAAGTGAGACATCTACAGTCGCCATTGTCCACTTGTAGGGGGAAGTATCAGCTCCAGAATCAATGGGGGAATAGCTTTTTATAAGAACTATACAAACCGCGCTATGATTAAATGCACTTAACGATGGTTAAGGTTTTTAGTAGCACATCTTAACAGAAGTTTCCTTTTCTTTTTTTCAGAGCTAAGTTCACAAATATTAAGCAGAAATGTATACACTAGAGCGAGAGAAGGCGGAGACTAGAAAGCAATCAGACAATGACATAGAAGAGTGTGAACGAAGATGGACATGGAAAAGGCTGGGCCCAGAAATAAACCAGCAAGAGAGAGTTGATGCCTCTGAACTTTCTGACCACAGGCACAGGCATTCCAGAAGTTACTCAACACTTCGCTGAGACTGTTGCAGACACACAAAGGGCCCTTCCCACCCACCACTCTCCAGTCTCCCCCAACCCTCACCTCCCTTGCCCTGTCCACCCTCATCACTTTACTCCCTTCAGAAAGAAACCAGGCTGCCTTGGGGAATGGTGCCAGCTGCTGGCTGGTACAGAGAACTATCTACTCAACACTCTTTTCTCTCCCTTCTCTTGGAAGACTTGGTTATTCACTTCCTCTTCCAATACGCTCTGTTTCTTCGAATTATGATCACAGAGGGCTCAAGTTGAAAGTTAGCAGTTCTATCCAGAGATAGAATACCAGAGCCCCTCCTTCCCCACAGGGAGACCTAGGGCAAGTCACATGACCCCTCTCTCCCTCACTCCTTCTCTGTAAAGGTGGACAGAAATGCCTGCCTCCCCAGCAGGGCTTTCACAAGGCAGCAGACATGAACTTACTCTGTGACCAGAACAGTGCCAATCAAATAGAAAGTATAACTCTGACTATTCTCAACCCCCCATGGTTTAACACTTTGAACACTGCTCCACTCAAAGATATTTGACGACCGTCATGATCCAAAAAAAATCACATCAGCAATAGATGATCGGTAACTCAGAAATAAAAGATCCTATCCCAACTCTAAATGAGCTCTCCCGTGTGGCAGATTTACTTTCAGTGTGAATGCCGTGTTCCCGAGGAACGGGCAGAGTGGTAGGTCAGGATCTGTATCAACCGTTTTAAGCCACTCACTCTCACTTAGGGCAGGAGAAACTCCATGTTTCTGATTATAGTGCCCTAAACGATCACTGCGCCTCCCCAAGCCCTGCCTGGCGCTACAGAAGTCTCGCTCTAGGTTTACAGAGAGGGACATGGCCAGCCCCTCTGAGGCTCGGCAGGCAGCATCCCCAAATGCCATCTCACTGTGATAAAGATCTCAAAGGAGCTAATGAAATTATCTCCTCTGCCTTTTATTCCTCCGTAACAACCACTAAATTAGATGAAATGGCCCCCTGCTCCTCTAATTTAAGGCCTATTTTATTACCTTCAACCCCAACTCTCTCTTTTAAACGGATATGAGACCCTGAAGACCCACAGGCCAGTGAGGTTAGTAATTGCCGGCTTCTTCCTTCTGGCTGGTTCCCCAGAGGGGGCTTCTCCTTCCCCCAGGGTGGGGGTCACAATCAGTTCAATCTTCATGCTTCAGAGACATCCCCTTTGAACACGATCAAATGTTTCCCCACCCCTGCCTGGTGCTCTGTTCAAAGGAGCAGCAGCCCCTTCTCACTCAGAGCATTAATGTCAACTCAGCCAGAAAGGCGAAAGCAAAAGGAGGAGGTCACTGGTTAATTGTCCACCAGGCTCAAACCAGACCCACTCCCACCAGCACCTTGGGAGGGCAGGTCACCCCTATAAAATGTTAAGTGCACTTTGAACCCAGGAACAAGGAGAATGAGAACTATTTTCCCCAGCCTGCTGGGCTGCAATGGGAGCTTCGGCTGTTTGTTTTCTTTTTCAGAGTGTAGCCATAAAGGGTAGAAGGACTTCTCTGCAGCAACTCCAGGCAGGCAGATAAAATGCAAGGCGAGGTGAGCATCCTGGCCTGCCCAGAGGGAAATAAAGAGGAGGAAAGATAAGCATCAGTGGGGTCTGACTAAAGGGAGCCAACCAAGGCTTCCACTAGCTTTGAAGAAAGAACCTGAGAGAACAGAATTCTGGAAGCCTCAGAAACTGCTCCATAGAAGAAACGCTCTGGAGAGAAAAGGAATCATTTAAAATGCAAGGTATTTACTCTTTATCGTTAAAAGAGACAGAAGAGGAAATTTTTTCACTCTCTTGCCTATTTGGAAAAGTTACTTGTATTAACTAGTCATCCAAAGGATTCCTTCCAACTCAGGTCCATAATCATAAAAAAAAAAAGAAGCTAAGAAACAGGAAACGGTCATTTCTTAACTGAAAGAGGATACGATAGTAATCAAAACAACACCTCCAGTCCTTTTCTAAATTAAAAGCCTAAGATATTCCACTTAAAACCAACTTTTCCTGGAAACAAGAACTTAATAGTTTTCTTTCAAATCAACAACAAAACCCCTGCAGTGAATGGATAAGACAAACCAGCCAGCAAATCACAGCTGACAAGTGACCTGATCAAAGTTAAAAATGGTTCCTAAATGATGCATTGATTGTGCCCTGGAAATGGAAAAACGCACACTCTTCCCACAAATGTCAATACCTGCGTGCGGCTTTACAATGAAACTTGAAAGCCTATTTTGGAGACTTTGCTTCTTCTTTAAGAAAAAAAGATAAAGGTTTCATGCGAAAGAAATCAAAGACATCGAGGGGGGATGTGCCATTTGTATTTGTGTGTGTGTGTGTGTGTGTGTGTATGTGTGTCACCAGCTGCAGTTTGAGTTTTTAGGCATTTCAGCAATAAAGAAAATCACCAGTCAGAAACCAACCTGTTAATGATACTAGAGTCTGAGACCAGCAGGCTGGTTGCTATGCCCGCTAGCTCTGATTGCCCCCAAAAGTCTACCTGGACACACGGTACCCATGCTGGACAGTGTCTCTGGATCAAAGTCAATGCTCCAAAACAGCTGTGTTACACACACACACACAGACACACACACACACCACACATCCTGATACAAATTCTACTGCTTAGGCACTGGCAGTCCCATCTTCAGAAATAGTAAACATTTCATTGAATGAAAGAACAGCACCATATCAGAAGCCCAAGACACAAAGTTCAGAAGCTGCAAGGAAATTCAGGCCCTGTGTCACTTGAAGTCTCTAATTAGGATGACATGGGGAGTCGAGACTCAGGCAGCGAGCTCTGTGACATGTGCCTGAGTGCACCCCTGTATGTGAGAGCCTGCGTGGAGGGGACCAGCTCAGCAACTTGGTGACGTGACCTACCTCATTTTTTTCTAACCTGGTTAGGACTATAAACGGGAAGCACTATGAGAATCAGATCTTTCCTAGAAGCTCAACGAGTTGCTCATTCTTACTAACTGGTAAGCACTCCCCTTGTGTTCAGTACCATGAAGTCCGGAGAGACAACCACCACCGTGCATTCAGCTTCTGCACGGACGGCGCAACACAAGATAGTAGGTAATACCACAAATTCCAAAACCTACTAAAAAAGCGCAAACCCAGTCATATTTTAACATCTGGGCTTTTAAACTTCCATTTATGTTCTTTTTCTAAGTATGACAGACAAACTGGATTCCGTGGAGACTGGAAATTCCTGGGCACAGCTGAAGTCCTCACTCTACCCAGACCTAAGAAACTTAAAGAACAGGCGTAGGGTCAGCTAAGAGTCAAATTTCTTGTACTGCCTTGTCTTTCACTAAATTCTCCTTCAGGCAGCTGCACTGCTGGGCTCAGCTCCAGGTAGAAGAACCCATGGCTTCATGACTGCTTGCACGCGGGACCTCGGCTAGGTTGTAGAAAGCACGTGCAGAAACCAGAAGACAACTTCTTCCTCTCTGCGTTAGTGCTGCGTACACCCAAACAAAGCAATGGACAAGGCTGAAGAATGAGCAGTGGTAATGTCAAAGCAGGATGAGAAAGCAGGAGCAAGCACTTATTCCCCGATGTGAAAGTGGTCTTTGGTTAGCTTTAAGTAAACCCACCCCCCGCCCCCCGCCCCAACCTGGCTTCCATGGACTCAGCCACCCAGCAGTTCCTAAAAGGACCCAGGTCCCATTTGGGCTCCAACAACTCAGGTGAAATACCACCTTGGGCGTTGCTACTCCCAACCCACAGGATGAAGCAAAATGGCGTCAAGCCCATCAGGCTGTCTCTCACAGATCCCAGGATACTAAGAAGTACGGGGAAACTGAAAAGCACTGATTTAAAAGCTTCTTCTTAAAATGATTTAAACCTAACCTGTTTTAAAACGTGCTCAAGCCACTTAGAAATATTTTCATTACCTCTGAGTTGTTAATTGGGAAAGTCTATTGCTCGCTCCCTCACTGCCTATATATTTAGATACGTGTTCGGTCCTAGCGCTGCCCAGGGCTCCCAGGGTGTGGCTGAGGAGTCTCTCTGCCAGGACAGCTAAGAGGGCTGGCTGCTCATGGCTGCGGGCTGTCGTTTAATACATCACTGCTCCATGACCTAGCATCACTTACTACTCAAGAGGAAGACAATGACAGACTCCTAACTTATCCTTTTCAATAGGGGTAAGAATCTACACTCCCATTGACTTAATACATTATGATAAATTCTCAATTATGTGTTGTAATATGAGCAAATAGCCATGTAGTTAATCCAAAAAGGAACTCTACAAATCATTTCATTGGTTTAGGAATACATTATGCTTTTTTTCAGTGTGCCATGGTTTAGTTTACTGGGATATTTCTTTTTCTCAGACAAACATTCATTCATTTATGGAAAGTCTGTTCCATGCCAGCAACCATGCTAGGTGGGAGATGGCAGCAAAAAGAACTCACAGACTAGAGGGGCAAACGTGCACAAACAAGTGAAGCTCACCGTGGCAAGTGCAGTGTGTTGTGTGAGCAGAGAAGCAGTGATTCACTGGAAAACAGGAGAAAAGGCCCTGCTCTGAATAGCCTCTCATTCAGATAGTCTGATAAATAAGTGAAAGTGTGGCTGGGTCTTCAATGAGGAAAAGGAATTCTAAATCAGCAACTCAAATAGAGGAGAGACGGGTGTCCAGCGCAAAGGAAGAGTGTTAGGTGATGAAAAGGCCAGCAGTGCCCAGGAGACAGCCAACCTAGGTAAACATCTTTACTGGATAACTCTCCACAGCGGAAGGGGACCATTTTACATCTTTCTTAGAGGAGATGTTGTCCTACATTTAAGGGTGTTCTTTTTTAATGAATGAGAACTTTGGTTGTTAACAGAGTGCATCGTCATGGCTAGAGTTTTCCCACAACCAACCTGAGCATGAGCAGTCCAGGAAACAACCCCTTACCTGAAATGAGGAAGAGCTTCTTAACCAGATGCAAAGTCACAGGCCGGCTGTGAACTCAAGAGTCTGCTTCCCAGTTTACCTGAAAAACAATAGGAAAGGGCCATTGTGTTAACTTGGAATAGCCAAGCTTTTTAACAGTCCCAGTAGAGACCTGCAGATGATGTCTCTGGCTCCTCGGTCTCAGAGCAGAAAATCTGACCGGCATCACGTGGCCAACGAGTTGGATCAAAGAGACCTGGGTGAGACGGCTGGTGCTATAACTCAGCAGCAGGATAACTGTAAGCCAGGTCCTTAACCTAGTTGTGCCTCAGTTTCCTCACCTGCAATAGCTACCTTACAGAATGATTAAGAAGGCCTTTTACATTCCAGAAACCATGCCATGCCTGCAGACACATGAATGCGGTAAGTTCCCTGTTCTCAGGGCACTGACAGTCCACAAAGACAAGGGAAGTAAACAGGTGGTAATCATGACCTTGATACAGCTGACAGGAACTAAAGTGAGGAAAATACAAGGTGACAGACAGGGAGCTTTTCCAGAGGCACCGGCTGACCCCAGAGAGGTTAAAGGAAGCTCCCCAGAGCACGCGATGGCTAAACTGAGGTCTGACAAGTAGGAGTTGGCCAGACTAAGAGGGCAAGCAAAGAGCATGCCAGACGGAGGGAACAGCAAAATGAAATGAGATACCTCCGAAGCAAGAATAACAGTGAGTGCACAAGTGAAATGAGAACTTCAGAGGCCAAGCAGGAGACAGGCAATAACAGAGCCATAGGTGTAGGTGATCACAAAAGGCCTTGCAGTCATTTTAGGAGGGTTTAGAGTTTATCTTAAGCCCCATGGCAAGCCCATGACGGGTCTTATATAGGAGAGCGTTCTGGTTCAGAAAGCCTTCTGCAACGGCAGAGAGAAGAAAGGATTAGGAGGAGGCGAGGAAAGCCCATCTCGGCTACCCGAAATGCCACGTCTCTGGCCTGCTGTGGAGAGGACCAAGTGAGAAGGTCCTAGGGGAAGAAGACAGTTAGGGTTCCCTCCGGCACTCAGGTGAGCCACTGCTTCTGAACTACAGGCTCCTCCAGGGTTAGGCGATTCCCCCCAGGCAGACACCCCATCAGGAGCAGCCTCCCTGTCCCAACACACCCTCTAAAAGGTGGACGAGTGCCTGGGTATCACAGCAGTCCTCAAAGTGTGGTCCCAGGCAAGCAGCATGAACACCACTTGGGAATGTGTTGGAAATGCAAATGCTTGGCCCATCCCAAACCTAGCTATTCAGAAGCTCTGGGGGGTGGGGAGTGTCCAGCAATGTGTGTTTTTACAAGCCCTCCAGGTGATTCAGACTAAACGGGAGCAGTGCCAGTACTGGGAGGCAGGAGCAGAGTGCTGAGTGCAGAGCTGGCCGGGCTTGATAACCCAACAATGCCTTTGTGCTCAGGCCTCACACGCTATAGGGTCTGTGACGTCCACTTCTGTTTAAAAGCAAATAAACAACGCAGACTTTATCACTGTTCCTGGCCTTGCAAACCCCGGGGTAGAGCGCACGGGCCCACCTTCGTGTGGGGATGTGGTGCTGCAGGAGGATTTCATTTCCCTGAGGCACACCTTATCCTCCTCTGTGACCCTCATTTGTTTCCAGAAGGCAAAGGAAACTCCAGCTTCAGGAAAGAGGACGCACACTTCTCCTTTTAGACAACATCACTCCTCCCACCTAGATACAGAATCTGACCGCCCCAGAAAAGAAACAGAGAGGCCATCCGGAAAGCTCTGTGTGGTTTTATCAGAGGGTCAAGTTTCCTTCTGGAGTGTGGAACAAACTGTGGTTACACAGATACGGACACACAGGAGCCATGAAGTGATTCAGGGTTGAGAAGAGCTCAGTACAGCTGCCTCTCAGAATATCTATCTTCTGTCTATACACAAGATAAAATTACCCCGCCCTGCAAACAAGCATATTTCTGTAAAGAGCAGGCAAATCGTCACATTCTTGCTTATGTTTCTGTAGCTCTTGCTTTTCTTTGTGAAAGGGGGAAAATGGGGTTCAAAACATAATAAAAAGTGTTCAGATCAACACCAATCATGGTGATGCCCTACGTGTCACAACCACACTCATCTGTCAAGGTGTGCCTCTCGTGCCAACACTGCAGCTCAGCTGCAGAACCTCTAACAGGTCAAGAAACTGTGTGGTCCAGGGGCGGTGAGGTCCCTGTACTCCCAGCACACAAATCATGCTTCAGAAATCCCTACTGCCTTCCCTGTGCAGCACCCTATGTCTGCACACCCGTTCTCCAGCCTCCTTACCTGCCCCTATGTGTATGGTGCCCACACCTGAGGGCCTTCACATGTCCCACGTGGCCTATTTGTCCTGCACTCCACACCTTGCTGAGCACACTGAAGACAACGGCTGTTCTGCCACCCCCCCGACCCCCCAGACTGTGAGATCCCTGAGGTGCTTAATAAGCATGCGTTGAATAAACGACTGAATGTACGGACTCATCTAGAATACGTATTTCAGGCCTGGATGCCATCCCCTCACGTTTTCTAGCCCAAATAGGTGCAATGACTCGCCCAAAGCCACAGAGACAACAGTCACACCAGGGGAGGCAGTAGAGATGGTTCTCAATGCTTTTTTGACATTCTGGGGCTGTAGCCCCACCTTTCTTGGGTATCTGTAAACCATTACCACTTGAAGACAAAAGCACTTTATTTGTGATAATAACGGATTCATTTTGTGTGTGTTTTATTTTGCGACCCTGTCCAATAGCAGGCAGGAACATCTTGTGAATCTTAAAATTTAGGACACTAAGCCCAACCTAAGGGCAGAGTGGGGACTCTAGGGGGAGCAGGGGCAGGAAATGGCTGTGGGTGGAGGAGTGGGTCCGTCTTGGTAAAAGTTCCCAGGGACGTCGTTATGTATAACTTCTCTGTCGGTGTGGCCGTACTCAGGTAGCACAGGCAAAGAGAATCTCCCTGTCCATCTCCATGCTGTTCTGCAAAAACACTGTATTGCTCAAACAACCTTTGGCATTGACAGCAGAATATCCAAGTTTAGAGTTTCGTGTTGCCAGCCAGGAGCTGAGAACGCTTGGAAAATGTAAATACTTCTTAGAGATATGAGAGAGAAAGTACGCACTAAATAAAGCACACTTTCTAGGTGGCACGGGTCACAGATGAGTCAAACCCTTCTCCTCAAAACTGACCAGGAAAAGCCCCTCGGTGGAGGAGAGAAGGTTTCAGCTGCTGGCCAAGTTCACCTGTGAAGCAGGAACAGATGCTGGATCATTTCCCAAGCTTCTTTCTCAAAATAAAATAGACTAAAAAAAGAGCAAAATGATCCCGAGTAAAATGATGTTGTTTAATCTTAATTTTCACATATAGATCACCTGGCTTTTCATCACAACTGGTCAAGTATATGCATCATCAAGGATATTACACACACACACACACACACACACACACACACACTATGTGAACAAGAATCCGTTGTGCCCCGTGCCTTCCCAGGTATCCTGGGCTCCTCATGAGCTGCCCCAGACACTTGGTGCCACCAGTGGCCCTCTGTGGCCCTGTCCCCAGCCCCCTCCTTGCACAGTGCCCCATCACCCCATCAAATTCACACCCTTAGCTAGCTGATCTGGAGAAGTATTTTATGAAATTATTCCTGTTAAGGTTAAATAACTAATGTATTGCCTGTCTTATGTGTGTTTACATGTTGAATAAGAGGTTTAAAGAGAAACGTTTCATCTAAATTCCTCTGACGGTAAAATTTTAGGCACAACAGTCAGTGAATTCCACGTTTTGTGTAAGGAGCCCTTTGCACAGCCCTCATCCCATCACACTAACCATTTCCTACTTCATTTGTTTCATAAACTGACTCTGCCCCTACAGGGGGGCTGAGGGGGATCCTGCATTTGTAGAAATGGAGGTTCACGTTGATAACATGATGTGCAAAGTCCAACTCCTCAATCTGTCAATTTGCCTGGATCAGAACCAAATTGTCTGTGGAGAGTGAGGGGCCCTTTATCCATTTCTGGTCAGCATTTACTTAGGAAGGGGGTGTGCATTATCCTTAGTGTCTGAACCAAAGCAGGGGAGGGGATGGGAAAAATTGGCCTCAAGACATTCCGAAGACCTCTGCAGAGGCCCAAAGCTTATAGACTAGTATTTTCAAGAATGCCCAAAAGCACTTAATAATCAGTGTCTGTAAAACCTTCCTAAAAATAACGGCTTCAGAACTGACTTCTTTCACTGTTGACAAAGGACTCTCTGATTTGGTCCCATCCAAGATAAGAGCCTCTCTGTAAGAATAAAAGCATGTGTCAAGATAAAAATGGAAGTGGAGCCAGTGGGACAGAAGCCAGCCTTTACAACCAAGTATCCGAGCGGCCAAGAAAAGAACAGGAAAAGGCACCCCTCACACGCTGCCAGTACCACAGGCTCAAATACAGGGGTTCCTAAACTGGTGTTTCTAAAATCTACCTGATAAGAACCATCTAGATACTTAGTTTAAAACACACGGATTCCCAGGACCCACTCCATGCCTCTAAAGTTAAAACTCCAGGGGTGGGGTCTGAGAATGTATATGTCTAGCCAGCACCCCAGGGGAATGTCAGGCAAGTTTCAGAAATAATGCTCCGAATGAAACAATTGGCAACTTTTTGAAACTCTGTAATCAGATAACTTCCAAGTGATAGGGTATATGAGAAAATGCAGCCTTAACCGGAGGAAGTTAGAGCCTTCTTTATCTAGTGAAAACTATGGACTATAACCAACATGCAATGCAGAAATCAATGTAACTAAATCTTAGCAAAACAAATCCTCTCCTTTTAGCTTAACTGTATACGGCCTGGAAGCTCCTTCCGAACCTCCGTCCTGCCCTAAGGACTGAAGGTAATCCCTGCACAGCTGCTCCTGATGCCGATACAGGCCCGACCTGAAGGAACAGGGCTCAGAGCCCTCAGTCTCACCCCAACAGAGACCAGCCCTAAATGACAGGCAACCGATGCTAAGTCATACCCAACAGATGTCCTCCTGGTGTCAGCCTTTACAAGTTTTAGCCTTCAGCTGACTATTCCATAGTCTTATTCACAGCCCAGCTTTACGTGAGGGCTTGCAACTCCAAAGTGTGGTCCACAGACCCAGCAGCACCAATGCCAGGGGCAGCTTGTTAGAAACCCAGAATCCCAGGCCCCACCCAGGCCTGCTGAATCGGAATCGGCACTGTAACACGAGTCGGGGCAATTCTCGTGTACATTCAAGTTTGAGAAGCCCTGCTTTAAAGCATGGGAAATGCCAATGTGAAACTTTACCCCCACCCATGGAACAACCAGGTCATGAGCCCACCCATTGACACTCCAGACTCCAAGAGGCCTTCTTCCCTCACACTCTTTACTCACATCTTGTCAGTGTTGGTTTGTCTTGGAGCCAAATCACCATCAGCACAACTGAGCCCAATGCGTAGGGAGTTAAAAGGAGGCAGTAAGTACTGATTGTCTCTTACATTCTCATCTGGCTCTTGTACCGGCCTCCCTGAGAAGGCAGGAGTGTGCACCCGTGACCAGAAAGGAGTAGAGACAATCCAAAGTCAAACAATACCATGGAATGCTGGCTCTCCTGGTTCCAGCACAATGTTAATGAGGTCAAGGTCACGGGTATGATTAGCTTCCTCTATATCTTGGCACAGACTCCAACCCTCTGCCCTCTGGCTGCCTATAAAGGCTGACGCATCCTTGGTTACTAAGAGGACTCGGAAAATGACAGGGGAAGACTGAACAGAGAATCACCAGTAAACAACTCAAAAACCTGACGGACTGATGAGCAGAACGCACTGGACAACAGCACTCAGCCCAGAGGGACGGCTGACCGATGACAGATGACCGGGTCAGAACTCAACATTATCTGGATGGCTGAGCAACAACATGCCAGAAGGAGAAAGCTGAAATTTCACACGAAGAAATGGGAAGGCTCATGGTCAAGATTTTAAATATAAAACACACACATATAAGCTAGAGAAAATCTAACTTAATGGCAATTCTTGTTTCAAAACGTTTAAATTTCTTTTTTAAACATGCAAGTTATGTTGACTATGCAGTTGCTAAGAAAGCTAACATATTCTTAGGGTTCCTGAGTCTAGTTTCCAGACCCAGGGAACAGTGGTCGCTAGTTGCATAGCTGATCAGACGATCCTAAATAGTCCCCTGGCCACCTGTCCACACAGGTGGATACACAACCTGTCACATCTTTTCATCATCACCACCACTTGGGTTCTTATTATTCAGTGTGGCCTCTTCACCTGGCTCCAGCTCTTTTTGGCTTTGATTATAGTTTAAACGCTCCACACACCAGCGTCGCTCCCTTTGATACGGCTCTTTCTTTACTAACCAAGAAAAGAACTATATACCTAAACACAAAGTAGGAAAAACATGTAAATAGACAAGATGACCTAAGCATACTCATTTACCAAAAGGCTTCAGCTCAAACTGACCTGCAGTCACCTGTTTAAGCCAGCACACTATGCTACATATTACAGCATGAATCCACGCAGAATCAGTAATTAGGGCCGCAAATTATAAGCTTCTACTACAGAAGAACCCTGAAAGCACTACTGTAAGAACAAGCAAATGACAGAGTATATATATCTGTTTAGACATACTTCTCTATGTAGAAATCATCTTCTAGGAATGGACAGTTAGCCATTAAAAAAAAATGGATGTGATTTTAGATTATTTTTAAAGTCATGAGCCATGTTTTTCTTAAGTATATAGTTCATATACAAATGGTAGGCACTTATTTAAAAAAAAGAAAAGAAAAGAAAAAGACTGCTTACTGCTTTGTAGTTCCAGACTATCCAGTCTGTTGCTTTTATTTTCAGAAATTGTGATCCCTACGGGCAAGAGAAAAAAGGTTTTAAAATGTTAAGAGGTTCTTTGTCCTGCACAAGTGTGTACCATGCACCACTTATCTGAAGATTACATGAGGCTACTGTCTATGCATTTACAGCCGTCCTTAAACAACTGGCTAACTGCCTCAAAACTAGAAAACAATATGTGAAATTCAGCCCAATTGCAGCCTGCCCCAAGAGAAAGGAAGCATGAACTCCAGGTGCCTTTGACAACACAGCTCAGTGTGGAAAGAAAGAAAATGCTGAACAATAGAATCAGTAGAGGAAAAAGAGCCCCCTCTAATTTTCCGGGCATGTAGGGAAGTTGCTGCTAAAGGGATGTTTAAGATTTCGCTGTTGGTTCGCGTTCTACTGAACCCTGAAACAACTTTAAAAAAGAGAAAAAAAATCTAACATGACAGGATAGTACATATTTATTTCAGTACTTCTGATCAATCAGATTTAATTCAGTACTTATCCATCAGACAGATGCTTACACATTTAGATCCAGAACTGAAACACCTCTCAGCTCACACAAGGTTTATGAAAACATAGAAAGGCTCCCACAGTAACGAGCCTGTGCTTCCTCACTGTTTGGAGGAAGCTGCCCCACGCTGGCTTTGGGTCACAGCACCCAGTCCTGGTTCCATCCCCCGAGCCTTCCAGTGTTAGTAACTATATTTATAACAAATACAAATTTCAATTTCTTTTTGAAGACAGGGATCTGTTCATAATGGATGTACCACAGATGTTAGAAGATGTACAGTGTTGTGGCCAGAACTGCTGATACAGTTTTGTACAAAAAAACACAAACCACCAACAACTGCTATGTTTGTTCTGGTTTTAAAACACGAGTAACATGTTACTTACAGAAAATCTGGAAAAAAAAAGAAAAGAAAAAGAAAGAAAACAGCAACCTGTAACCACTAGCCCAAGATAACCAGTTAAAAGTTTAGTCTCCATCCTGCCAGTCTGTCTGTGGCTACGAGTTTTTTTTTCTATGGCATCCCAGTAAAGCTGGCGTGGGTGAGGAGAGGTATTATTGCTGATTACACAGACTGACAATGATTGATAATCCCCACTGCCCTTACCCTAAACCCACAGCAATAAGAGGTATAATGGTTATGCACAAATCTAATAGCATGCCTACAATTCAACAACCATGCATTGGGGTCTCCTATGCACCCTTTTATTTATTCTGCAAGTGAATGAAATTCAAATTAACAGCAATAGTCACTGAGGGCCTTCAAAAGAGAAGGCGGGTAAGCCTTGTTCCTTGTGGACATAAAAACTAAAGGTAGTTTTCCTAGTACAAATTCTCCAGGTGCCTGGTGACAGTCCTCTCCCTGGCTTGCACATGGCTGCCTTCTCGCTGTGTCTTCACAGACAGACCAGGAGAACCCTGACCATCCTCTCAAAGGTGGAAAAAAATGACACTGTGGAGAAAGGGTTGTCAAGCAATTGTCTATAATGACCTGGGAACCACAGATACCCACCAGCATCCAGGGGGCCCTGCTAGTCTGTGCACTTTTAGGAGCAGAGAGATTCAATACAACAGAAGTTCTCAGTTCCACAAACAGGGAGTGCTTTAAAAGGCCACACACTTACTGTAACGACACCTTAGCTTCATACAGCAGCCGGGGCTGCAAATCCTTGCTGTATTACCCTTATGCAGCCAAAAGCCAGGCAACCTGGTTATACCTTGTGAACTATTCTCTGTACATAAGGAAGGCACAAGAAAAGAACTGCTTTTACTGCTGATGTCACCTCAGGAAGTGTTAAACATTGTTTGTTATGAAGCCGTCGAAACCCTCAATGCTCTTCATTCAAGTACTATGACTGGGTACACAGTTCAGTACCTATTATGTTAGAAACCAGGTGAAAATTGTGAAAAGTTAATTTGGTTGCACTGTCCTAAATGGAACCTCAAAACTTCATCTGATATAAACACCTCAGAAGTCTCATTTAATTTTGACTCAAATACTTTTTAAATAGAGTCTATAAAACCACTTCATCAACACACGTGGTATTAAATGAAATTCAGAACAAGGAGGAAAAGTCAAAATACACTGAGGTTCTCCTTTCTTATCTGCCAAGTCTCAAAGGCAAAGTTAGGTGTTTCTCTTGACCTAGCTGATGGTATTACATTTAAACTAAGAAAATATGCAGATAACACATCTCTTTAGCTATGCTCAGTATTTTGTTGATGCACACAAAACTAGTTTACATTCTTAGCAAGTGAAGGTCACCTTACATTCTCTTAAATAAAACATACACCTGTATATAAGCTTGGGCCGCTACAAGACAATACCAGTGGGTGACTTAAAAAACAGACATTTATTTTTCATTCTTCTGGAGGATGGAAGTCCCAGAGCAAGGTCCTCACCAGATTCAATTCCTGGTGAGGACCCTCTTCCTGGCTTGCAGATGGCCACCTTCTCCCTCTGGCAGATAGAGAATGCTGTGGTCTCTCGTCCTCTTATTAAAAGGATAGGAATCCCATCGTAGGGGCTTCACCCTTGTGACCTCATTTAAACCTAATTACCTCCCAAGGCCCCAACTCCAAATACCATCACATGGGGCATTAAGCCTTCAACACGTGAATTTTGAAAGAACACTTTCTGTTCTTAGCACATGTGTGTGTGTGTGTGTGTGTGTGTGTGTGTGTGTGTGGTGGTGGGGTATCAATTTTATCAATTATACATCTTAGCTATTATTATTAGGTTGGTGCAAAGCTAATTGCAGTTTTTGCAGTTATTAACCTTTTAAACTGCAATTACTTTCGCACCAACCTACTAAATATGTTTAGAATCATTCTTCTTAACTATCTCAGTTCAAAACAAAATAAACTGATCTCACCAAGGCTGCAAAATAGCACCAGTAAGTGTCTGGTCATTCAAGGCCAAGATCAGGGGCTTGATTACCCGCAGTTAGGCCTCTTAAAAGGTGAAAGAGAACAATTCAGTCACAAGGACACAGGGTATGCTCACCCTGAGCACGATTTAGTAAACCTCCACAGACCAGGCAACCACCTGCCACTACTATGAAAACCATGCTTTCATCTCTAGCTCCAGACCTCTCTTCCTGCCTGTGTATCCAATTCTGCTGGGTGTCTCCCTTTCTAGAAGCCTCACAATTCAGTTTTGGATTCAGCTGAACTGATTACTCCTCTCCATCTCCCCGAACTGAGGCTCCCCACAGCTGCTCACCTCAGTGAATGGTGTCACCCTGGACTCCCTCAGGCTAAGTGCCCACCTGTGAGATGACGAAGGAAGTGTGGTTAGTCTCTCCAGGACTCTCCCCCACTCCCTCACCAAGTGCCAAGTGACCTTAGGATTCCTGCACTAGCCTCCCAACTCACCTTCTACCCTGTCCCTGGCCTCCTTGTCACCTAGCCCATCTAGTGGCCACCAGTTCTTTCTAAAGCACAATATGATCACGTCATTCACCTGCTGCAAATTCTCCATTTTCCACACAGCTTTCAAGATGAAGGTCAGACTCTCCCGCTCAGCACCCAAGACCTACGCTCTCAGGTACTTCCATGCACAACTCTGCCTCCAGTCCAGGTAACTACTTACTGTCAGTGCCCTTTTCAAGCCTCTAGACTCCAAACATATGTACTATTATTATATCATGCATTACTGTAATTTTAAAAGTAATGAAAAAGAAAAAATAAAACCATGAAGGTGCACGAGGAACCAAGTATCCATTCTTTTCTTTACTCTTTTAGTCACACCTTCTACAGCAAGAGAGTCAAGTGTGTCAAGTGCTAGACCAGACTCTTCCCTGAGCACAGGCTGGGTTTTATAAGTTGATGATCAGATCTGACCTTTGATTCTTTCTTTGCCTTTCTAAGGCTGAGGAGTCTCACCTCTGAGAAAAACTGCTGTTTGTTTTCATGGCACATTAGCTGGTAGTTCTACTCAGCCACAGCTCAGACCGGACACATATTTTTATAAAACACAGAAAGAAACAGGCCCCCCATCCCCCATTCTTTTTCCCTTATCCCTGTGGAAGAACCATAGGACTGACCGCCCCCTGCCACCATCCTCAGCCAGGTCACTTCCCTCTAATCAGGCTGGCTTGTGAAAGAGAAGCTTTTCCAGTACAGGCTCTTCTGAATCAAAAAGGCAGCTTCCAGGGTTTGTGCAGGTCCTTCCTATAGAGGGTTTGCTTTTCCTACTAGAATGTGTGCTCTGTGAGAGGTGCTCTTGGTTCTTGCTGTGTTACCAGAGACCAGAAGAGAGCCTGGCACATGGGAGAATCACCATAGGTATTTGCTGAGTGACGTGATAAAAGAATGGATGATTGGGCAAATACGCATTCCTCCCAAATTAGAAAGGCAATATACAGCACACTGGTAGTTCCCAAGCTCAAAAAACACTGTTTTGCTAAGAATGTCTTTTGTTCACTCTGCTCTTACTATGTTTCCCCAAAAATAAGACCTGGCCGGACCACCAGCTCTGATGCATCTTTTGGAGCAAAAATTAATATAAGTCCAGTCTTATTTTAATATAATATATAATAAAATAATTTTAATATAAGACCGGGTATAATATAATATAATATAATACCAGGTCTTATATTAATTTTTGCTCCAAAAGCCGCATTAGAGCTGATGGTGTGGCTAGGTCTTATTTTTGGGGAAACATGGTAGGTACAATCTTAGTAAAACACGGGACAATGTATCATTAACATCAAGAGATACTTTAAAGTTGCTCTTTTGGAATAAATTCTAGAGATTAGATATTTACTTACTATTTGTATCTTTCTTCAGAGCAGTAGTATTGAGTAAAACATTGCTTTTAGGATTCCCAAGAGAGGCACTCACCATATCCACCACTAAAGTCTTCTTTTGTTTTCCTTAAATACAATTTAGATATTTACTTTAGTGGGACCTGGAACCTGAGAACCTGCCATTGCAAGGGGGCAGTGAGGCCTGGGCTTACAAGCCACTCCTGTGCTCCAGCCTTCAGAGCCACACAGAGCCTACACTACACATTCCCTGGAATGGGAGTCCCAGAAAACGCTGGCAAGGATGGGCCAAAAGGATGCAGCCTGCAAATTCTAGAAAGACCAATTGTTTCTGGGTGTGGACTGCCGGGGCATGGGTATAGCCTCCGGTCAGGGTCTGCCGTAAGCAGCAGTTGCTCACTCTAAAATCAGGTATTCGTGCATTCTGCCTCTTAGAATAGCACTGCTTTTTCCTGGGCATTCGAAATAGTCGACAATCATCATTAACATTTTCTGAGCACTTAGCCAGAGACACCACCCTAAGACCTAAACAAAAGTAATCACAGTTAATCTTCAAGGTGATTCTTTGACTTGAACTCTTATCACCACCATTTTACACACACAGCAACCAAAGCTGCGCAAAATGAAATAACTCGTTCAAGGTTGAGATAGTGGCAGCTCTGGGAACGCCTCAGTCCCAGTTTGGGTCTCCTATTTCTGGTCTCCTACTTTGTCAGTTCTTTGCAATAAAGAAGTTGAGAAGCTGTATACACTGTTCATTAAAAAGAAATCCATACTTTTCCATATAGTTTCTTCTCCTACTATGGACTTTTCCTTCCTGCCCTGCCCAAGCATTATATGCAGTAAAAAACCTCTTTAATTCATCAGTCTACACATTTCTGCAGGCAGGTGCCATCGATTCTGAGCCCATCCACGTGGATGAATAAATAGCATAGATTATTTTCTCCAGAGGCATCACTTTGCTCTCATCTACAAAGATCCTTTTTCCTTCCTATAGACAAATTACTGGTTCATGTATCATGACTGAAATTATATTCAAGAATGTTCATTTGCAGTGTAATTGTTCTTCCTAATTGGCCCTCTCTGAAGACAAATGATTCCCTCTCCCCACTGCCATCATCTCCAGCAACACACCATGTCTTCTTTCTGGCATAAAATGTTTGCTTCACCCTCTGCAAACCACAACCAGCCACACGACCTGCTCTCCATATGACCACTTAGGAAAAATATTATTTTAACATGGGGCTTTATCTGGTATTACTTCAAACTCCTCAAATATTATTTCATCAGAACCAGATTTCTGACAGATTAATAACAAGTCTCTCACAGTATGACAGCAAAAAGAAATGAGAATCTTGGATTTTATTTCGTTTCCCCATCTTTAAAACAGTTACTCTTCCCATTTCTTTTCCCTATCTTTGAAACATTTCATCTCCCCACGAGCATTTGTTCCCTATGAAACTTGAAAAGGAGAAGTTGTTTTAAATGGACCAGTAGGGAAAGAATCAGGAAAAGACAGGAAAAGGCAACACCAAAGAAATGAACAGCGGATCATCGCTTAAACGTGGTAGAAGTGGAGTTCTCGGGCGAGTGGGTGAAGCAAAAGCAACATGCGGCCAATAAATGTCCCTTCAAACTCGGTTACTCAGATTTAACTCCCAGGACGAGGCTCTAACAGCTACAGCTCGCCCTCCTCCTCCCGCCCACACCTCTCCTCCCTTTGGCTCCAACACACACTTGTGCATAGGGGCCGCTTTGCGATTTCAAACAGTTCTACTCTTACATGTGGGTCACTGATAGCAACCTACATGCATGCACACAATTGCAGCAGAGAAAACGGGAAATACAGGAAATGCCCCGGGTGGGAGCGAGGATGGGGGTGGGGGATAAGACTTCGTCTCTACTCCCATTTACTTCCATTGGAACAGCTCACTGATGCTCATGAAACTCATGACCCTCCTGAAATAAGAGAAAAAAATTGAACGGGATTGAAGAAAACCCTTTTGCTTTTCTGAGTTCAAAGAACAGTAGACCTCTGAATGGAAGGGAAAAGAAGGGGGAAAAAACACAAAAAACCTTTGTGCCTAAAAACATTCAGAAACATAGTCTCCACCAGCCCTTCACCCCATCCCATGGGCTCAATCCACCCATCCCAGATGTGGTCTTCCCCACTCCACGCCCACCTCCTCCAGCCCGCACCCCAAATCACTGCGCTGCCCACAAAAATGCAGCCCAAATCTGAGAAGCAGCTGACGTCTGTGGCCGGCGTGACCCACACGCCACAGACCAGGCCCCGCAGGGGCGACCACGGGCGGCCCCTCGGGCGCGGTACCAGGCGCGCGGAGCTGCGCCCAGGACCCGAGAGCCGCGGTGGCTGCGGTCACTCCCGGTCGAAGTTCGCCAGCCGCGGCTGGAGAGCAAGACTCGCGCCGGCTTCCCGGCAAATCGCTGTTCCAGACACAACTTTTTTCCACTTCTGCTGCCGGCGGCCGCGGTAGTGAGAACAGAAGCAGCCTTTCCCTCGCGTTCCCAGCGTCCAACACCCGTCCCGCTGCAGCTCCCCGGCCCAGTCCTCGTCCCTCCCCGCGGGCTCCGTGGGCGCCGGAGCGGAGTTCCCGCGCACGGAGCCAGGTCTCCGCCGGCCGCGACGGTTCCGCCAGCACCCGCGCGGGTGTCCCCCGCCAGCCCCACCTGGCCCTGGGTGCAGCCTCTCCCTCCCGCAGCGCGCACGGGGTCCAGCGGCTCCGACTCACCCGGCCCCGGCTCGGCGTCTCGGAGCCCGCAGCCTTCCCCAAGCCGGGGCTTTCCGTTACGCCTCCTCGCAGCCACCTCTCTGGTCCCGCGGGCAGCTCCGGGAAGGCGGAGGGAGGAGAGAGGGGAGGAGGCGACGAGAGGAGGGGGTGAGGGAGGGGAGGGGAGAGGGTCCACGGGTGGGGGAGGAGGAGCAGGCGAGGCGAGAGCGCCGACCTGGGCCGCCGCCGGGCTAGCACGGAGGGAGGAGAAAGAGGGGCGGGAGCAGAGAAAGAAAGAGGCCGCCAAGCCTCCCCGCCCAGGACCCGGCCCCGCGCCGCTGCCCAGTCACCGTCGCCGCCTCCGTCCGGCTCTCGGGCCGAGCGTGCGGGGGGAGGGGTCGGGGCCCGGGGCTCTCCCGGCGCGGGGCGGGGAGCGGGCGGCGGGCGGACGAGGCTCGGCCTCCGGAGGGGAGTGTGCTGCGGGAACCCGGAGGGTGTGAGCGAAAGGGGATCCCCGGGGGCCTGGGAGCTGGTCACTGCGTCCGTCCGGCGGCGCCTCCCGGAATTCTGCGAGGGTCCCCAGAGTCTCGCCGGGGAACATCGGGGACAGTTTCGAGAAACCGTCTCAAGAGCGCCGAGAGCACAAACGGTGCGGCCGGGGAGGCCCGGAGCGGCGAAGTCGGAGTAGGGGTGAGAGGCCGGACTCCTTTGGCAGAAAGCGGGCCCTGAAGCGACCTGGGCAGTTCCCCAGGCCGGGCCCCAGGGGAAGGACGTCCATCCGGTGGTCCCGGGGAATCCAACAGGGAAGGGTGGGCTGGGGGGCCTGGACCCCCATCTTCGCCTTCCTCTCCCAGAGAGGAGCCTCCGGGCAGAAGTTTCCTTGCCCTGGGAGTCTCTAGGTGAGGAAACTCAGTGCAAACAGTCACAAAGAATATTCGTAAATAGATTGTTTGGGGTCCTGAAACATTCTCCCCTGCATTCAAAATACTGCCGGGATGAATTTCGAAGAAGCTTTAGGGGACAGTCTGAAAAAGTATCCTTGTCCTGAGAGTGGACTCACTAACTCCCCACCACCTACCCCGGGGTGGGAGCAAAGAGCACAGAGTTAAATGGCCACGAATTAAGGTGACAATATTCCTTATGATGTCAACGGCGGTCCAGCATTTAGCCAAGCAAACTCCCTTGTCTGTTTTTCCTGTCAAACTTGCTCCTGTCCCCAGCTTCTCAGCCTGTTGCCTGGGACACCTGTACCCAGTCGCCTGAACTCAGACCCTCGCAGTCAATTTGGCTTCTCTCCTCCATTGCCAGTAACAGCTCCCATTAATGCTTCACGTTTAAGGTCTTTCCAGTTGCCGGGTCCTTTTCAAGACCGATGCCACCTTCCTGGTTCTTGGTAGAGACTTCATGGCTTCAGCAGCCTCCTCCTTGGTTTCCTGCTGTGGCACCATCTGCACAAGCCTACTGGTCAGTGGTTTTAGAACACCGCTCAGGCAAGCCACTTCCTGTTCTAGAAGCTCTCAGGGGCACTTTGACACAGAACATTCAGAATTACTTAAAAACGTTTCTATTCAAAACCCTCCACCTACCCATCCCTTGGAGCCTGGAGCTCTTGCTGAGTATCCTCCCCTCCTGCCAGAAGGTCCCATACTATCCATGTGGAAGTTGCTGATGCTCTTGCCAGAAGTGGAATGCTCTCTTCCATTTGCTCCCACAGCCAAATCCCGCGTATCTTTATTGAAAATGAAGTTTGTAGTCCAACATTTCTTCTATTAAAGAATGTGTGAGTTCTTCCCATTTTTGAAATCATATACTAGAAATAACAAGGCTTATGGGGAAAATAGGGTTAGGAACAAATGACTCAAAAATCTAGGTAACATTGCAACCAGAGCACTAACAAAAACAGCAACCATTCCAAAAAACATACCAGCAGAGTTTATGAGCCATGTTAAATTCCTAATAAATATTACAGCAAATATAAATATAGGACTTTACCTTTATAGAAAGATGGAGGTAATTGATGAAGAGATTGGAAAGAAAGTTGTTTGAGGCTGCACATTTAGGAAGATAAGCACACAATGTGCAAATAAAAGGTGAATCCCCCCACCTCCAATTAGCCTTTCTAAATTAGCGCTCATGGCCAAACCTATATAAGAGAATGAACATGGGGTGCCTGGGCATCAGGCATAGCATTGTGTGTTCTCTACACCTTACATTCTGCTGTGTTTTGCTTGCAGGTGCTGTTACTTGGTGGTGCAAAATATGAGGTGCTGAGAACAACTGTATGTGAACCAACACAACCACCCAATTTTACTAACATCCTTTCCCTACATATAAATCATGAATGAGTTAATCTGTGTTACATATGCTCTTATTACAGAAACATGCTGGTAACAGAGCAGATTCACTTAATTCTGTGCTTAGAAAGTAGACTATACTTCGTTCTACAGATCTGTTGAGCACTTTACTGTATGCCAGGAACTGGTTCAGGCACTGGGGATGCATCAGTGAACAAAGAGAAACACAAAAATTCCTGCCTTCATCAACTATGGGTGCTTGAACAGGGCATGATGGATGGTCTGTATAATTTGGTGGTATTACACATTTCATATGTACGTAACTTGAATTGATACCTCATGTACATTTTAATCTCTTTGAGGGCTAGAGTTGAGCCTTATGTCGTATCTTTCACAGTGTCTGACAGTAAATACTTACTGGAAAATGTAAATTAAGGACTTTACGCCCATTTATATCTTGCACCATTGAATTCACAGGAAACCACCTGAGAAATGTGAAGTGTTCTCAGAACCCTATTTGTTGCAAGTTGGGCTAAAATCAAAGCAAGGATCCCCAGATGGATCATTTGAATTTGAACAATAGATAAATTACACTTTATAGGAAGCAAGACATTAAGCATGGGAAGGGGAGGGAGAATAGAGAAGGAGATGGTAAGCGGTGTAGTTCAAGAAGTACCTGCTAAGTTCTCGGGAAAGGCAGGCCAGGGAAAGAAGGACAGTAACAGGAACTTCGAGATACTGTGAATGCTGCTTCTATCATGAGCTTCAGCCACATTTTCAAGAAACACTTACTATGAGGCATAAGTGAGGAGGCAATTATAAGAAATTAAAGGGAACCTGCCACGTTTGGTCAAATGACAAGGAGATCTTGGAAGAAAATAATTATGAGCCACCAGATAGATCATAAGGCAAAATTACTATGGTGCCTGGCTAAAATGCTGTGCTTCTGAACTTACTCAGTCCTTGGAACCGCGTAGCCCACCTGGTGTAACTGGCAGCAGAAGGCTACCTATTTTTCCTGTAAAGACTTTGTGTCCTATTCTGAGTATGAATCTGCTTGGGATTTAAATAAAGTCTGCATTTATAACAGACACGTTTGATATATTTTCATGATTGGCAGCACACTGAATATAGATTAAATTTGCTCATTCATCTTCATAAAAACCTACCTCTCAAATCCACTACCCCCAACCCCCGCCAGTTTGAAAGATTGGTATTTCCTTAAACTGTGATCATGAATGTTAGTACTAAAAACAAACTTGGAAATCAATGTCTTTTGAAAAATCACAAAAAATTTAAGTTCTTAAACTGAGCATCTCTTCAAGGAAAGTAAAAATTGCAGTTCACCAACTTGGGGTCCTGTGAAAAATTGGTTTCTTAAAATTATTATTCTGCCTTTTTATTCCATGGATCTAACTGTACAAAGAACTCGGCTAAAATTATAAGAATTCATTTTCCTTAACAAATACACGTTGAGAAGCCATCATTTGGGCCCCAGAAATGGCCTGGCTAAAGTCTCCAATAGACTTAGTAATGTTGGATTTCAATTTCTGCTTCCAAGGGTGAAAATGAAACCTGTAAATACAAAAGAAATGTCCCTGTTTTTACTGAAATTCTGAGGATTGCTAAATATCTCCAACTGAGAATAAATATTCCAAGTGCCAATATGCACCTAGGGTTTTCCAGTAACCACACAACGGAAGGGCATTAGGACCAAGTCAGATATGAAGAGCCATGAGCTTCTGATAAAGAAAATCTCAATGATCTATAGAAAAGACTTCCTTTTTCCTCACACATCTATTTAACACACTGTCCACACCAGAGCCAAGGAGAAACATGGCCCTCAAAATACACCGTGGCTAAGTCATGAAAGAAATAAGTACACACAACTTCAGGCATTTGCTCTCTCCTGATAAAAACTGAAAGCTGCGGGTCACTTTTTATCTTCTGGCCACCGTCTTTGTCTCTTGGCTTTTCTTTCTTCTATAAATGAAGCAATAGTTTTAATTTGCCACTGACTTCTAAAGAAGTATCCTGCTTTCCTGCCTCTAGTTCCAAAACTAGACTCCATGTGACTGGTTAAACTCAACCCAAGAAGGTGCTCTGTTCATTTCCTCCTATTATGTCACCACTACCATAAACAAATCCATCTGGCCCTCATCCAATTGAACTTACCCCTGAAGTGAGGTGGAAATTTCCATACAGTGAGAATGTTTTACTGCAATATTACTTTATATGTCGCATGCAAATTCTGCAACATTCTTAGCTGCTCAATAACATGTAACTGGCAAATTCAATTCACTGAAGCTTTAGTCACTCCTAATTTTCACTTGCAGACATTTTCCTGGATTACAAAACTTTCTCGGAAGAGGTACAGAATACAAAGAAGTTTAGGGGATTAGCTGTCGTAACAGTATTCTTGACAGGCATAAAACTACCCAAAGAAAGTGTGCCTTAGCCCTTTATAACAAAGATGTTCATCTGGTTCCTGGTGTGTGTTTTCAGGAGCTTTATCTTTTCTGTTATGAATTATGTGTTGCTCTCAAAACCTCTAAGAGGTAAGGTTTTACTATTACCCTCACTGGTACCTACTATGAAATTTGGAAAATACTCAGCATAATTTGATAGCAATGCTAAGATGAGAATTTGAAGAAACTAGTGCTGTTTTTGTGTTCTGAAGATGGTGCTTGTCCCTAATCTGGCCCAGACTGAAAAACCTAATCTCCAGTCTGAAAGCCTTGCCTGTGAGGAACTTTTCTTCTTTTACTGTTTTCTAATCCTCTTCCTGGAAACAAGAAGCACAAACATGTATATGTATAAGACTTGCAATTCTTGGGCACCCTATTTTCACATAGTGCTAGAATTAGAAAATGTATTATTTTCTATTGATAATAAAAAATGTTGAGTGTTATTAACTATAACATGTATACTACCTCCTTCCAAATGGCCCTGGGTGACTTTTTTATTTAAAATAACAGAAGAAGGTAAGAGCCTCTTTCCAGGGTCCTGGTTTACCATAGCTGAGCATTAAATTTAGCTCTGGGCTTCCCAGAGCCAAGGCAAGAATGACATACAATAAATAATATAGTTCTCATGATCTGGTAAAAGAATCATAGTTGTTCTTCAAGTTAGGCAAACTTTTTCCTGGCACTGACTTCTAAGAGGAATTGAATCATGGAAATCCTTACATAAGAAACACTGGACAATCTAAACTTCTAGGTGCAACATCTTCACTAAGAGAAAGCAATAAACTAACTCTTGCCCTTCAGAGTAGAGAGGGTAAAAAGTTAACAAGAGATGACAGAATTGTCTAGACTGTGTTTTTCTGGCATGGTTGAAATTACATTATCTAAACTTAACCTCTACCCAGACTCTGGAACACAGAAGATACTCTCTGTGCCCTCAATTAAGAAAAGGAAAATAAAGGAGCCTTGTCATAAGCAAATTGTGCAAAAAAAGACAATAATGCCATTTCTTCATTGACTCCACAAATGTTTCTCAATTCTAAATCTCCTATTATTTTACACAGAACTCGTTTGACAGCTATGACCTGTGTTCATTTCAGAATAACCTTGGGAAGGTTTTCAATGAAAACAAGAATTAAGCACAAAGCCAATCCACACAACTAAGATTAGTTCTAGTTTTCCCTCCAACAGAATGACATTGTGCTATGCTAATTATACAAAATAATATTCAATCACGTTTGAGGTCATATAAATGAGAATAACATAAGCTGTGAGATTAAAATGAACCATAAAACTAGTTTTTATAGTTGAAGAGTGATTTCTTTAAGTATCCTGTGAAATTTTGTGGTTAGACAACTGTTTCAAAATAGTTATGTGTCTCTTTAATTTTCTAGAGTGTCATGAGAAACATGTTTAATATTGATGGATTCAATTCTCTCCACTGCCATCGGATGTAGTTTGTGTTCGCTAGATGTGTGGTAAGAAAGTCTCTGAGTTATGACAAGACCATAGGCTTTGGATTCCTAGGGACTATGTACAAATCCCACTTATTTTGCCATTAATTTAAATGATTTTAGACGAGTCACTCAACCTCTTCAAATTTAGTTTCCTTGCCTTTAAACGAGGATAACACTACCTATCACATGGGGTTATTATCACTCTTACATGATCATTACTACAATGTATGTGAAGGTGTCGACTATAATGCCTAACATATAATAGGTGCTCAATAAATGTTTATTCCCCTCCTTAACATCCACATTCCTGCAAAAAGAATTATCTCCCAGTTCAAAAAGACTACTCTTCCAATTTGCCTATTAGATTGCTTTCCTATTCTGTTTTTGTAAAATGATATGAGAATCAAACACGGTGGTACTGTCATAGGATAAACATATAGATCAATGGAATAACATTGAAAGTCCAGAAATAAACTGTCATATTTATGGTCAACTGATTTTCAACAAGGGTGCCAAGACATTCTAAATGCAGAAAGAATAGTCTTTTCAACAAGTGGTGCTGGGATAATGGGATATACACATGCAAAAGAATGAATACGAATCTCTACCTCACACCATGTAAAAAAATTAGCTCAAAATTGATTATAGACCTAAATTTAAGAGCTAAAGCTATAAAACTCCTAGAAGAACACATAGGAGCAAATCTTTATGACCTTGGGTTAGGCAATAATTTCTTACATTTGACACCAAAATCATAAGGAATTAAACAACCATAAATTGTCCTTCATAAAAATGAAAAACTTTGTATGACAGGAGGACACCATCAAGAAAGTGGGGGAGGGGAGGGAAACCACAGAATGGGTTAAAATATTTGCAAAACATATATCTGACAAGGGACTTGTATCCAGAATACATAAAGAATTCTCACAAGTTAATAATAAAAAGAAAACCCAATTAAAAAACAAGCAAAGGATCTGAATAGATATTTTTCCAAAGAGTTACACAAATAGCCAATAAGCACCTGAAAAGATGCTCAACATCATGAGTAATTAGGGAAACACAAATGAAAATCACACTACACATACCAGTGTGATGAAAATAAAGACCGACAATAACAAGTGTTAATAAGGATGTAGAGAAATTGAAACCTTTATACATTGCTGATGGAATTTTAGGTGGCGCAGCCACATTGAAAAACAGTTTGATTGTTCATCAAAAGGTGAAACATACAATTACTGTATGACCCAGAAATTCCTCTCTTGATATATACTGAAGAGAAATAAAAACCCATATACACAAAAACCTATGCACAAATGTTCAAGCAGTAGTCTTCATAATAGCCAAAAAGTGAACACCCAAATAGCCACCAACTGGTAAGTGGACAAACAAAAAGTGGTATTTTATTATTCACATACATTCATTGTATTATTCAGCCATAAAGATGAAGTACTGACACATGCTATGCTACAACATGGATGAATGTTGAAAATATTATGCTAAGTGAAAGAAGTAACAAAAGACCACATACTGTATGATTCCATTTATATAAAATGTCTAAAATATGCAAATCTATAGAGACAAAAAATAGATTAGCAGTTGCCTAGGGTTGGGGTGAAGTTTGGGGGTAAGGGGAAGTAACAGCCAGTGAGCACAGATTTCTTTTGGGGGGGGGGTGACGAAAATGTTCTAAAATTAGATTGTGGTGATGGTTGCACGACTGTTTCTGTACTAAAAACCATTGAACTATAAACCTGAAATGAGCCAATTTTATGGTATGTGAAATATATTTGAATTTAAAAAGAAATTTTAAAGAAATGGTAGAAGAAATCACCAACTAGGAATACTTTTGGTAAATATTTGCTAAACCCTTACTGTGTGTGAAGGGGATGCAAAGTTGATACTCCATCCTCAAAGAGCCTAACATCTAGTGAATGGATGCAGTTCAATGAAGATCAACCCATATTTTGACGATCAGTGGGACTGCAATTAAACAAATAGTTGTAATACATAGTATTTATCTAATACACGATGTATCTAATGTACGAAGCTCAGGGACATGAGGTCCTCTAGAGACACCTGGGCTTTTAGAGTGAGGGAGAAGGTAAAAGCACTGTGCTAAGGATAAGAGCAGGTTCCACTAGAGCCCATCAGCACTGAAAACAAGTGGTGGAAGGAGAAGGTGTTAGAGAAGTTTCTCTGGAAGTTATGAAATTGTCCTCAGGAGTAGGTAGGAATTTACAGGTGAAAGGTAGAAGATAGTCCACTCAGACAGGAGGCTGCACACACAAAGGCCCAGGAGTCCCTGAGAGCCCATGACAGAACAGTGCTTCTCATCTCTCAGAGATGAGGAGAGGAAAGGTGAGAGATGAGGAGAAAATGACTGGGGGTGCGGCATGGATATTAGTGTGACCCCCCCACCACCACAAAGGTCCTATGAGTGACATTAAGAAGTTAAATCTGAGGTCTCCAGGAAGCCACTGAAAGTTTTAAATCTCAGGAATGATCGGATCTTGTTTTGAAAAGATAGCTCTGGCTGCCATGTGAAGAGATGGATTGGATGAGAGGAAGACCAGGAATGGAGGGACCAGTCTTCCAGGAGAGTGGGGATGAGGACCAAGATCTCTGGGAGCAGGAGGCTCGTAGCACCAACTGGGTGGTCGGTGAAGGAAAGGAGGTCATGGACGACCTCCAGATTTCTAGGCTGGGTAATGCATGGCAGGTTGTGCCAGCCTCACAAGCAGCTATCATGGGACAAGTGACCAGATTCCAGTGGGGGCATGGTGAATGTGACACACCCCTCATAGGAGTGGAAAGGGCCATAGGCCACAGATATGCAAAACTGGAGCTTCCCTCCTGGAAACTTTAAAGACCAGTGTCAAAACCTTTCCTGTGCAACCAGATTGTAGAATTGGGCCCAGCTCTACCTTCCTTGGTACCCAAGCCAAGGACAGGCCTTCAGGCACTCAGAGATACCAACTTCTGTCTCAATCACTCCAACTACACCAATATTAGTGCTAACGAATCTTGGCACGCTGAATGCTTTCCAGCCAAATGAAAAATGTCTCAGGGGACTTCGTGATCCAGTTTCCGATGGAGGCTGGGAGACTCTCTTTAGAAGTCTATCCAGGGTGGGTTGAATCAAATATCGCTGTCATTTATTAAGGGGACATGAGAAATGCACCAGTGATCTAAATCAGTATTCCTGGTGGGCATTACCTCATTAGCTAGTTCAACAACTTGATAACAAGTAAAAAGAAATGTTCCCTTCTTTTGAGTTTTTCTTTTGCAGTTATACAAAACACTATGTTAGAAACCTTCATAACTTTGTAAACCAGATAAGACCCTCATATACTAATGGAATGATTGACTCTCAAGTCAAAATAAAGCTTCAGTGCAACTCTTAATGCATTTATTGATTGCTGATGGGATCAAAATTAACATGGAAAAAATAATCAATAAACACATCCTAAAAATAAAGTTACATCAGAAACAATCTCTGTGTCCTCTAATGTGGGATTCTGTCAGTGCAAATTTTTTCCCTTAGAAACCTGAACTTTCTTTGACCTGCTAGAAAATAGCCACTTCAGCATAGGATAAAAGACAATATGATATGCTTATTCAAAAATAAACAATTATTTAAAGTGCATTTTAACCTCAGAGACCTCAAAAGAAAAAGCAGCTAGCATGTTTACTGATAACACAAAAGGAATTCAGGAGAAACATTTCAAATTTAGAAAACAAATTATTAAATCTTTCTTATTCTTTGTCTGAAACTGGCTGTGGTCCAGAAGCATAGCTTCTCTTTCTCTCAGCCCAGAACACTTCCTAAAGCTTCTAAGCTCATGACACTGTAAGAAAGGAAGTATGCTAATGCCTGAAGGTAGCAATGCCAGCAACCTGCTAACATTTTAATAAAAGAGATTGTTTGTTCATTTACTGTGTTCTTCATGGAGCTAGCTTGTGAAATCGCCTTGAGAAAATGTATTCATTTCTCTCATTTCTCAACATTGCAAAATAAAGTCATTTAATAATGCTTGTTCATATGCATAGATTGAATTTTAATGACTTCACAGTTTTATTATATATTTTAAACCCAAAATCTCATAAGTCTTTATGAAATAATTAGCAATCATTTATAGTATTTTATAAAGTACAAACTGTAGTTGTGGCGGTTCAATTATTATCTCAGATAGTGGTGGAGTGGGAGAACTAAACATTGGTTTCTTGTCTCACAGTTTACTTTCCAAGCCCTAGGCAAGACCGTGATTTAATTGTTGGCCATTTTTCTAATAAAGTAACATACCAAACATTCTATATGGCAGGTAGTGAGGAAATGCCTTTAGGAGATTAATTTCTAGGTTTTATTTTATTTTTATCTTGAGAAAATTTAAGTTTAAATATATCTCCCATCAAGTTAAACTCATGATGAAATAATATGCTGGGCAGGAATTTCTCTTACTCTTCAGTCAACATCTCATTACCAGTTTATGGGAAACCCCCAAGTGGAAGAGTAAGTTAGACCCTTACCTCACACCATATAGAACAACAAATTCAAAATGGATTAAAGATGTAAATGTAAGAGCTAAAACTATGAAACTCTTGGAAGAAAATCATAAGCTTGTATTTGGCAATGTATTCTTTGAGGCATCCAAAAGAAACAAAAGAAAAATAGATAAATTATACTTCATCAAAATTTAACACTTTTGTGCATCCAATGAGGCTGTCAAGAAAGTAAAAAAGACAGTCCACAGAATGGGCGAAATCATTTGCAAATTATATTTCTGATAAGGGTCTAGTATCCAGAACAAATAAAGAGTTCTTATAACTCAATAACAAAAAGACAAACAACCCAATTAAAGATGGGCAAAGGATCTGAGCAAACATTTCTCCAAAGAAGAAATACAAATGACGAATAAGCACATTAAAAGATTCTCAACATCATTAGTCATTAAGAAAATGCAAATAAAAAACATAATGAGATACCATTTTACACCCACTAAGATGACTAAAATGAAAAACAAAGGGGAAATAAGGAAGTGTTAGTGAGGATATGGAGGAATTGGAACCCTCATATATTGATGGTGGGCGTGTATAATGATGCAGTCGATTCGGAAAACAGTTTGGCAGTTTCTCAAAAAGTTAAAAATAAGGTTAAAATATGACCAAACAATTCCACTTCTATGTATATACCCAAGAGAACTGAAAATAGGTATTCAAACAAAAAGTTGTACATGAATGTTTACAGCAGCTTTTTTCATGAGTCTAAGAGTGGAAAAAAACCAAATGTCAAAGCCAAATGTGGTATATGCATTCAATAGAATATTATTAAGCCACAAGAATGAATGAAATACTGATACACGCTACAATATAGATGTTGAAAACATTATGCTAAGTGAAAGAAGCCAGATACCAAAGGCCACATATTATATGAGTGCATTTATATGGGATGTTCAGAACAGGTAAATATATAGAGACAGAAAGCAGATTAGTGGTCGACAGGGGTTGGGGGAGGAAGAAATGGTAAATGAGTGCTAATGGGTACAGAGTTTTATTGGGGGGGGGTCATGAAAACATTCTGGAATTAGATAGTAGTGATGGAGTAATGATGATTGTACAACCTTGTGAATGTACTGGAAGCCATGGCATTGTAAACTAAAATGGTGAGTTTTATCTCCATTAAAAAAAAATCTTTTCAAAACCAAAAAGTAATTAGTGAGAAGAGTGAGTGTTTTATATTTTTGCAAATCTCTTTTATGTATGACAGTAGAAGAGAGTTAGATGTCGGTATTTGTCTCTGATTCAAGCTGCTACATTATTGTTTGGTTGAAGTATATAAAGAAAATTCATCCTCATCTAGATATGTCATTGGAAAAAGGAGCAGCTTTTAACAGTCTTTGTAGATAATTGTAGGTATTCTTCCTTGATACGACACCAACGCTCAACAAATTGGAATTTTTTAAGAAGTTAATTGTAATGTGGAATCTGAAACCAAATCAATTAAGTTTCCATTGTTCTACTATACTAAAATCAATTGGTTTACCTTGCAAATGTTAAAAAAAAACACCAAAAACAGAAGACTGAGATGGAAAGGTGGTAAGGCTTTTTTCTTTGTACATATATACCACTGATTAAATTTATGTAAAGAAAACATGGAAATGGATAATTATTATGTACAACATTGTTAGTTCATGATTAGCAATGGAATTGTTCAGCTTTAAGGAGCATTTTCTGCTGAGTGACAGGGAAAAATGTATTTTCCATCTACAAATATTAAGCTCCTTTGTATATGCCAAGAATTTGGCTGGGCGATGGGAGCATGATGCAGAAAGGAGATGGTAGGAAGTGCACAACATAAACCTCTGCCTACTTCAAAAACCTCCGCCCATCCAGGCTGGGTTAAGGCTGCTTTCCCAGGATGGGGGGTGTTCAGCTAAGGCTGACTTAGCCAAGTCTGCTAGCACCGGATTGCAGACTTCTCAGAGCAAGGCCGAGACACCTGTGTCATTTTACCACCGGCGCAGTAGGTGCTCCCAAATCCTTTTCGAACTACATTGGGTTAGGAAACATGTACACCAGGGGAAAGATTTTTCTTTATTGTTGCTTGACTTAAAAAATTAAAATAACCTTTTCCAAAAACTTCATTTCATCATTCTTATGCCTCTTTTTATATCATTGAGATTATACTGTAGATAGCTTTAGAGCTTTCTTTTTTCACTTAATACCATGACCTAAGCCTTTCCTCAGGTTAGTAAAAATTCTGTCTGCTCCAATTTTAAATTCTCTCGCTCTAAGCAAGCCCTGTTTCTGCACGCACTCATGAACAACCCAGAGTGCAAATTTCACTTGAGAATCCTCAGATCACAAGTAGTTCCATCATCATTTAAAAAAATAGCTCTGTGGTCTATCACACCAGGTGTGCCACATTGCCCTTTCTAACTGTGCCTTCTGTCACCCACCTGAGAAGGCCAAGCAGAGTAAGAAAGACCTGGGGCTCCAATAATGAAGCCCCTAGACCACTTGTCTAGGTTCAAAGCCACCCGTGCTATGTCATCCTGTGACCTCAGACAAGTTATTTAATCTCTCTGTACTTCCGTTTCCTCATACATAAAGGGAGGCAAATAGTAACAGCAATGGTTCCCATAGAATTGTGGTGAGTGGGCACATGCATGGAGACCACTTATAGCAATGTTTGGGTGCTGGGGGAGTTGGGGAGACGTTAAGGGTACAAACTTGCAACCAGTCCTGCAGATCTAACGCACAGCATAGTGATTATAGACAACAGTACTATATTATAAACTTCAACGTTGCTGAGAGACCAGATCTTGATTGTTGCCACCACACACACACACACACACACACACACACACAGAAAGCTAATTATGTGACGTGATAGAAGTGTTAGCTAACATTATGGAAACAATTATATTGCAATATATAAACACATCAAATCAACATGTACACCTTCAAGTTATACAATGTTATATGTTAATTGCATCTCAATAAAAATAAAGAAAAGAAACAATGCCTAGCAGGTAATAAATGCTCAATACATGTTAGCTGGCATCATTATCATTAATTAGAATCAGACAGCCCTGGGTTGGAAGCCCCTATTTTCCACTTGTCCCCAAATGTCAGTGGGCACTTTAACGTCTCAGTGCTTCGGTTTTCTCCTCTCTAAAATTGATCTTATAATACCTATCTCACAGGGTTGTAAGGGGGCACATTCAAACAAGCTCAAGGCAGAGCCGCTATGGCTTGCTCACAGTGGGCATAGGAAATGGTTGTTATGTCTCAGGTGAGCCACCACCTGAGTTTAGCGCACTACAAGGAACGGTTTGGGGACAGAGGAGTTTCAGGGTAGAAAGGCAGGCACATGTGCTGGCATTTGGGTGGTTTTCTTCTTAGGGCCCACAGATGGCTGAGGGTGGAGGCCTCAGTCTTCACTCCCCGAGACCCCCCCCATGGAAATGAGAGGGACCTCCTGGGTTAATTTGTTTCTAATCAAATATTCTGGCTGGGGGACTTTTCCAGCTGTGGTAGGATGAAAATGTTTCAGTGAATGTGTTATCAGGAAGATCTAGTTCCTCTGTTTAAAAAATATCTATCACTTGTGGAATCACAGAAATGGAAGGGTTTGTGATGAAACAGGCACCCCAGGCAGTTCCCAAACAGAAGGCTCCTTTGTTGAGTTTTCTTTGGGTGACTTTTCAAGGCTCCCGCCTGGCTGGCCTGCTCCAGGCAAGTCCTCCAGCGTGTGGGACTCCAGTGGGAGAACAGGCAGTTCTCAACAGACAGGGTCCCTTTCTGCCCCTTTACTGCAGCACGTATGCTGAGCCAATTTACAGTGCCTGCCTACTTTGGGGATTAGGTATGGGATGAAAGGACCCAACTAATATGAAAGTCTGGTACTCAAGTAACTTTTGAATGATTAAAACGTAACTCAAGAAGTTTCTCCATCTCTCTGGGGTGGGTCTCATTCCTCCTTCTCGAACCTCCTGATTTCTCCTCCAGCTCCATCTTGGAGCAGTTTCTTTTCTGTATTTTGCCTTATTTCCGCCCCACCCCATCCAAGTCTAGGATTTCTCCTTTAATACCTTTGGACCTTGGAGACTCCAGTTATCTGCCTGGGTCAGAGGTCAGCCTCTCTCCAGTTGAAAGCTGTTTCCTGATGCCCCTGAAACACAGCTTGTAGCCCCTTTGCATCATTGTGGTCTTTCACTCCACCTCTCCCCACTTCTGAGGATCTGTTTTTGGCTCACCTGGACAGAACCCAGCTCCTGTGCAATTCTGCCCTTCCTTCATGCAGCACTGCATTGGTTTTCTTCCCTCATATGCTCCGTATCTGGTTTTGATCACACCTGTTCCTCCAGCCTGGGGCAAATAATTGGTAAATATTTACAAAGATTTCTGTGGGCAAGGCACTGTGCTGCTGGCCTGAGAATAGGAGGTGATAAGACTTGGCTTCATAGTCAAAGAGCTTCTGAGATAGCGTAGGGCCATATACGGTTGTGAGTGTCAGATGTCAGACGTCATAGTAGCACGCAGGAAGAACTCCCTGGCATGGTCAGGGAGGCTTCCCAGGAGAGGTGGGATTTGAAATAAGCGCTAAAGAATTAAGCAGGCCAGTGGCTCTCAATGCATTTTTGAAGAATTACATGAATTGGGCTCTCCCCGCAGAGACATCATGCCTGGGTCTGCAGTGGGCTCTAGTTGCTGAATTCTTCTTCTTTTTGAAGTGTTATGGGCGACTGAGTCATGTGCTCAGTGTCGAGGATTGTTGGTATTGGCCCGACAGAGAGAAGAAGGAAGGCATATCAGATAGAGGAAACAGCTGTAACCAAAGAGGAAAGGCAGGAAAGCACAGACATTTTATTTTGAGGTGTTCAGGTAAGAAATAGACTAATTTAGCTGGTAGATATTAGTACTTGAAAGACAGTTCAGAAGTTTAGATTCTACACTTTATGCAATGGAGAGCCACTGATGGTGTTTGAGAAGGAAATATGTTCTAAGGGACATGAAACTATTTCTGCCTAGAATTAGCTCTTTCCTCAGAATTGGAGGAGGTACACTTTTTTTCTATACCTGAAAGTGTTGGTCTTGGTCTCTTTTGCTAATTGCAGGTGAAGCTCAAACTAGATGTCACTTAAAATCCTGCCCCAGAAAAATTGGTAGTAATTATACCCATTGTTTTGTTCCCATGTCCTCTGAAAGACAATCATAAAGATGAGTCTGATGCTACATTTCTCAAGATTTTGATTGTTTGATCGTGTCTATGGAGAGGTAGTTCATTTTCACAGACATACAGGTAAAGACACTGAAAGAGAAAAAAGAAGGGACCGATTTGAGAGATACAGCAAAGGAAGAAATGTAGGACTTATTGTCCAATTGGATTGGGAGTCAGGCAGCCAGGATAATCTATAAGGAATTCTTGAGGAAACTCGGCATGTTTTGATTTGCAGAGTAGCTGCCATCAAAGACCCAAAGACTGTCACAAGGCAGAAGCACTAGCCTTGCGGTTGGATTGGTAAGCTTCCTATAGAAGTTAATCAGATGGGAGCATTCAAACCGATCACGGAGACTAAGATATAAGAGTGTAGGATTCCAGGTTCTATTAAGTGCTTACACATATAGAATCAGTCATTACCCTCAGCCTAAGGCCATTAATAACACATGACTGTAACTACAGCACTGCTTATAATGATGAGTTTATATAAGGTCAGGTATTAAACTTCTTTTGGATGCTGCACAAAACCTTGCATGATTTTGGGCTGTAGTAGCTGCTGATGAAAAATATTACGTAGGGCTTCCTACCTCCTTTAACCTAGTGGCTCAAATGAACAAATGCATTATCAAAAAACAAAAAAGCAAAAAACAAATGCATGTTATACTTACAGAACATAATCTTTTCCCCTGTGAAAATTAGAAATCTCTTTTTTAAATGTTGTCCACTATTATTCAGGATATATCCCAGTGCTCAATTCTCTCTAGAATCAAGGAAACTCCTTAGGGACAAGTTCGATGCTTGACAATATCCATGAGCTCTGTAAGAACCCCTGACAAATAAGACCTTGAAAAGATAAACGGTATAATTAAAAAAAAATAAGAAAGGGCAACTTGATCGCTATTCTACTGAAATACATGCAGAGTTCTCATTAGGAGAACGCTGAGCAAGAGGTCTTCATCAGCATTGAGAACAAGAAGAAATAGCCTTTAACAATGATATCAAGAAGGACCCACAGAAGAATGTAATAAAGTATTTTATATGTGAAGCTCTGAATAATGCAACCCTCTTCTTTGAGGTTGGTGTTAAACTGGGCCTCTTGGGTTGCACCTTAGCCCGTTATTATGTCTCCTTATGATACCTGTGCTAGACTGTGAACACCATGAGAGCAGGTACATTGCTGACACCTTTTCTATGGTTTTCATCACCGCACCCAGGACCAAGCACAGTGCCGGACTCACAGCAGGCATGCACTGAACATCTGATTAAAGAAAGGGTGAATACATTTGATTACTTACTGCTTGAGAGTATTGCATAGCTTGTTTTTTTATTTATGAAAGTGAAGAAGTAGCGAAAAAGAAAACCACCAGAACCACCAATCTCCCCACATAATATACAGTTTGGCAAGTAAAGTAGAATCTTGGATCACAGTGAAGAGCTATGAGGAGACAATCACTGGAAGTTGTGTAGACTTGGAAAAGGACCAGAAATGTTCAGGCAGATCCTGAGTTCAGCCTGCACAAGATTAGAGCAATAAATTGAGTGTATTTATCATTTAAATGAACAACAAATGGAAATCTGAGATAAGCTGACATTGAAACTCACTTAAACTTTGTACTTACAGAATGAACACTTTGCAAATGGCCTCAGGGTTACAGTTCTTTTAAACTGTTCACATTATTACTCTAAGATGTGGTGGGCCTGAAATACAACACTGGTGTGACAATTGTGCCAAAAGGCAAGTGTAGTAGATACACTGGGAAGGAGATTACCTTCTTTCTCTCCACTTGCAGGTTTTAGAGGACCAGCTATTTTTTAAAATGGAAAATATCTAAAACAAAATTTTCTACACAATAAAATGAGGTTGGTAGGGGAAAAAAGGGAAAAGCAATATAATACTTGAAAAACCAAAAAAACATTAAGAACAAGCAAAGGAAACAAAAGCACAAGTATGAATAAAGATTCCAAGACCTTATAAGAGGCGGACCTTTGAAGCTCCATTTGCAAAAATAGTAAAAACATAACCATGGAGCAGAGGGCTTTGGGAAGTCTTGAAATTTAACGATATATCATATTTAAGTCTTGTAATTACAGCATGGTGTTTTGTTTACATTGTGACAGCGATCCAGATTTCCTATGAATCCCTCCTTTCAAGGACAAATACAATCTCCAAATAGACACAACCCAATTAGGAATGTACTTAGAAAGCTATGCATGGATTACCTGGTCAGAGCCAACTCTGTCACCCCCACCCCCATCAAAGTCCTTCTTCCCACCAACTCCAGATAGCAGCCTAACTAAATACTGCAGATGATGAGCTTGGATAATATCTTTCCCTCTATTCCTTCCTCACCACTTCCTTCATCGCCTCAGTTTTAATCTTGCACGTGAGTCCTGTTTTTACCTCCATTTTCACCATTCATAGACATTGACTTTTACTTCAGGCAATTTATTTTTCATATAAACTTAATGAAAATAATGAGTCACCAGCATCATCAGTCTCTAAAGAACTTGAACCAGCTGAGAAATTCCCTCCAGAATTTCTCCCCAAATCTCTATTGCTTCTACCATAAATAAACACCATTAATTTTTCTTCTATTTTTTTTCTGTCTTGTTTAAATACAGATGTATGACTTTCGAATCCACTTTCTTCCATTACATTTTAGCTACCTTTTAAATGAAATATCCTTTCTTGACATACAGACAGGATCTGGTGAAATGGCGGGTCAAGGCTGAGGCAACTTATCTGGCTGTGTTTGCTTTGGTGTGCACTGGAGCTTCAAGCCTAGCCCAACGAGGCACCACCATTCATGTTTCCAACGTAGACTTTTTCTCAATGTCGCTGTTCAAATTCTTCACAATCCAAATGTTATAGCCCTGTCATGGCTTTATTTCTCTGAAGTAAGAAGGCTTGAACTATGCCTCTCCAACCTTCTTCAAACATCTGTGAACAGGTAGAGCTAGGAGGTGGGGAGACAGGTTTTCTAAGGAGGAGATAGAAGTGGAAATGAAGCCACTGGCATCTCTTCTATAATTCTCTGCAGTCTCCCATTCTATGATGGCCCATATGGGTAACAAGCAAATTCTTGTTTCTTTTTGCCTCAGGCTCTTAACCTTAAAAAATAATGCAATTATCTACCAAACTAGTTATCAAACAGATTCTGTGAGAATTGGTGACTGCTTTTCCAACTCTGGTTATCTGTTCTATAAAAAACACAAACTCTGGGAATACCTTTGGGGTTAAGTCCTTTCAGGTTTACACAGCACAAAGGATCTTGGTTTAAAGTCAGAGCAAATTCCCCTATGTAGTGACTTCTAAGTGTAATCACTTAGAACTGGCCCCGGGCAAATATTCAAAATGGTGAGGTTTGTGTGTCCCTCTTTGGGACTTCTCTCCCACCTCCTGACAATTTACTATAGTGACTTTCATTTGCACAGTTCTTTATAGTTTATCAGCATTTTGACATGGATTATCCCACGTGCTCATAGACACCCTAAGAGGGCATCATTACCATTGTTATACTCATTTTACAGTTCAAGATACTGGGGCTCATTCAACTAACATTATAAAGAGTATGTGTCAGGCTCAGTAGAGATACAACCATGAATGATACACAGTTCCTACCTTCAGGGGGGCCAATAGAGAACGCTAACAACAAACAGGAAGTGATAACACAGCCCTAGACTATAAAGGCCTATAGAAGGGACAATGATCCAACAATGGAAAGGCTTTCTGCAAGGGGTGTTACCTGATTTTTGTAGGACAAGGTGAGTTAAGATAACACAGCTACAACAAGGGCATTCTAGGCCCCCAACGCACTCTTATTTGACCTCTTAAAGAGGAGATTTATCAACTCAAGTGAATTTCCATTGGTGGATTTCAGACCTTACAACAAAGCCAAAAGAGGTACTTGGGCAGGCAACATGTGGGGTAGTTTAGGCTCAGTGGTATCCTCCTGTGGTCCCCAGATGAGATGTGCCTCCTTCCAGGGAGCCCACACCAGCTTCCAGGACACTCTTCTGAGTAGTCTTGTCTGAAAACAGCAGCCTCCTCTGCAGAGGCAGAGCACAGAGCAACTCTCTCTGATTCCTCTCCTCAGAGGAAAACATACATGTAGGTCATGTATACGATGTAGAGGGCGGCCCTTCCAGAAGTGACAACCAGGAATATGGTGATTTCAAAGCTTTTCAACCACAAAAATGTAGTCTACTAAATTCAAGCACTCAGAAGTGCTACTATCAATTGTTTGTGTCAGAGGTTCAATCCAGAACAGCTTTTCCTGCTCTTTCAATCTCCGTGGAAAAGAAGTAGTCTTAGACTCCCATACTTCCCTCTTCAAGCAGAGGCGCAAAGCCAGCTAATCCCCCAAAGCTACAAATAAATCTCCAGAATTTTGCCACAAGAGACTAGCCCAGTATCTCCAGGGCTTGTCAGCCATTATCACCACGGCATGCCTTTTTCTTTCAGTTGGATACAATAGAAAATTTAAATTACCTTAAGAAATAAAATATCACTTTCAGCAATGCTAATCCTCCTTTAAAACACATCTGGGATAGCAAAATGGGTGAGATCAGTGTAAAATAATTTTAAAAGACACCATTCCTAGAAATAGTACAGAACTGTTTCCTTATGTGGCCTGTGTGGTGGCCAGGGGTCTGCAGCCTGTCCTGGATCCAGGACTAGGAAGCGACTCAGATGTGGCAAAATAGCCACGTTGCTAAAGAATATTTTGGGGCTGGATTTAGGAACGGTGCACATTTGATGATGATATATATTCTGGTCTCGTGCACATATTGTTTTACAAAACCCAGGCATGAGATCATTTTGGCCTGAATGTTTTCGCTGAGGGTTTCTCACAGACAAACACAGTTATCTGAATTGAGTTACACCACGGGAAAGGCATTTGGGGGATTATCTGATAGTCCATGTACACATTTAAACATTTCTCAGGTTAAAAACCCAAGGTTTGCTAGAGGGCCCACGGAGAAGGAGCCCACACATCTCTAATCATATCATCTTTTTCTACTACTTTATGAAGAAGAACTAAAACGTTTTCTCCAAATCTATCAACAAGAAGAGAGAACAGCTAGTGCTAGTCTTTCAGGCAGCATTTATTTGACAAGATGGGTATTTTTGTTTGTTTGGGATTTTGTTCATTTGTTTAAAGCTATTCAGAAAAAGAAGAGCCTCTAATATTGCTCAGTTTTTTGGTTCTTGAGTTTTGTTTTTTCCTTTTGATGGCTTAGATGTAATTTATCGGTTTTCTTAGATTGCTCATAGTTGAAAGTAGGATTTTCTATCACAAGTGAGATGTCATGAATAGCATTCGCTTTCAATCTATCATATTGTGTCTTTCCTGAGAGAATGGTTTGACTGACCAACTATATCACAGCACTGCAGTGTTTCTGACCACTTGCATCAGAATCACACTGGGAAACCCAATTAAATCGAGGATTCCTGGGCTGTGCCCCAGAAAACCTCATTCCTGAGGCCTGGGTCCTGCCCAGGGATCTGCAGTATTCCTGCAGCACACTACTCTGTGGACCACAGACCTACTGATTGCAAAATAAGTGGTCATTTTCTCACTCCCCTACATCCTTTGCTTGATTCTGCTCAGAATTTATATATATATATATATATATATATATATATATATATATATATATATATATATATGTGTGTGTGTGTATGTATATATATGTATGTATGTATATTTATATAACAACTTTCTAAGACTAAAATGTTAGCACTCATCAGAAAGGTAGGAAATATTTGACCTTTTAACTGCTTGAGATACTGAAGGGCAAGAAAGAACCTGATGTCTACTTGCTCATCAGTCTCTTGAGTAGAGAGAGGGAGGAACAGGTGTCCTAAAGGGTAGTAGGGGGAGGAGACAATGTCCAACAAGAGGGAGGCTGTAAGGAGGCCAGGTAGAGCAGGTTTTACCTTTCCTTCCATCTGTTCAGAGTCAACTCTGCAATGAAGAAGCTTGCTTATGGGGAGAAACGCAGAAACTGAGGATTCTCAATTAACGAGGAAGATATGAACAAATTTTATGAAATTCTGAAAATACTGATAGGGAAAGAAAGTGCACCCTGACATTCAGAACACTAGAAATGGGAAATACCCCTTGAAGTTTGAAAATTTTTTAGGCATATATAAAAACAATACTGAATAACACAACTGGAAGTAAACTTAACGTACTTATTGTCGAAAGAGATATGCAAGGTTGCTAGATATGCTAGGTATTCATTATTTAAAATTATAAATTATTAAATTATAAATAATTAAAAATTATAAATACATTTAAGAAATATTAAGAAATTTAGGGATTACAGACCAGAGTCAGGTTTTTAAGGAAACTAGTGATGTTTGAAATGCATGTCTCAATTTTGAGTTTGATTTCCTTGAAGAACAACTGAGGTATTCCAGAAATTTTCCTTGGGGGTCACAGATCAAAATAGATATTTCTAGAGTTTTCATGTCCTTAGTTCTTTGGAGTATACTAGCAGTGCCAAAAAAATGTATACAAGTAGACACTTTGGTCAACATTGCTCAAGCAGTAGTTCATGGTAATCAGAAGTGTCTGGACGCTGATGGTAACCACTTTGAGCACCTCTTGTAATTGCAGAAGTCAAACGTCAGTTGTATTCATCTTTTGCTATTGGTATATATTGAGTATTACAATTTTAATACAGTTTTCCTTTTTTAAAATGTATACCCTCTGTGTTTCTGTTATTTGGTAGCAGCCATACAGCAGGACCTCAAATTCAGTTCTCTTTCTCCTGCTGACTAGCTGTGAAATGTTGGATAAGTTAGTTTACCTTTCTGGGCCTCAGTGTTCTCATCATAAAATTTGGGGAAAAAAAAAAAAAAAAAAAAAAAAAAAATATATATATATATATATATATATATATATATATATATATAAAATACTTACAAAATTATCATGAGAATGAAATATTATCATGTTTGTGAAAATGACTGTCGTAAGGTGGATGGGTGCTCAATGAATGCTTCTAGATCATGACATTGCAGGCTGAGTTCTGAGTAAACCATGTGTTCTATAGGTCTGGCCATACATAATTTCAGTCCACACAGTAAATATCAGAATGTTCACACTAAAAATACATGGAAAAAATAATGGGTGAAGACACTTATCCACTAGCAAATTAAAAATACAATTTAATTCATTTATTTTTGATTTTTAAAAACAATTTATGATACGTGCTCTGACCTTGTTTAGTAGAGAAGCAACTTATTAAATAAGAAATGCTAATATCTACATTTGAAGGTGCACATCAAATAGATAAGGCTGAGGAATCCTGTTGAATAGTTGTGGTGTAATTAGACTTCTTCCACAGGACAGGTAGGACCATATCCTGAAGATCCAGGTCCTCAGGAAAAACACATGACTTACACGCTTAGGCTGCCTGGCAATGCTCATCAACTATGAAAGGCACAATTCGTTCTTTCCCATTCTCTTCCCAAATGCAACTTTGTACTTTATATTTTGTTCACCCCCATGGTTCCAATGCAGAGTTAAATAATTTCTATTTCTACTAAAATAGAAATTCTATTTCTTGGTGCTGTCAAAGATGCCATTGTGTAAATAGCTTTTTTAATGACAGTAACAGGCTCCCAAAAGGATTTCAAGTAGCATGTTCAAAGTCATACGCATCTAAGTAAGCAACTGAAAGCAGACGTTGGGACCATTCTCCTATAGCTACTAAAATACTACATTCAGCTTGTTAACCTACTTACTGTAGGGCATGAAAGGTGTCGTGTGCTTTCCTTTTTACGCTGAAGGTACATGAGTGCTGATTTGGGACCTATGTGGTAGCTTGGTCTCTTTGCTATCAATTTCTTACATCTTCTATTTTAATAGCATTTTGTTGCAATTTATCCCAACTATCAGGTTATTTTTTCCAATGTAACTTTAGAAAAAGGAAATTGTTAAAAGGAGACCATTATCTAATATTTTCTCACTGAATAGTCTCTTATGAAAGTTTTTTTTTTTCTAAACCTTTCACTGGTGGCAACTATTTCTATAACACTTTATAATTTATAATATTCAGTTTTTCCTTCGATCTTCACATCACACCTGTGAGAGGGCAGGGCAAGAATTTTTCCCCCTGATTCACAGATTAGGAAACTGAGGTCAGAAAGTTTGGAGTGGATGTAAAAAGACTTGCTGGGTATTCATTCCAAACAACTATAAATGTCTTCTTTCAGTGACAAAGCATTCTTTTCGGCTTCCTATGACTTTCTTGAATTCTAAATTATTACTCAAAAGAAACCCCAAACAAAATAAAATCCATTGTACATGTTCTCATATAGTTAAACCCTGCTGCAACAAATGCTATTCCAAAGAAAGTAGTTAGAATAATCAGAGTAATTTATAGCAATCATTCATGATGTACCAGGATCTGTATTAAGTGCTTTAGGTATTTTGTCCTATTTACTCCTCACAACATCCCCATGCAGAGAAAAACCTTTATCTCCATCTTACAAATGATGGAAATAGGCTTGGAGAGATCTAGTGACTTTTCTAGAGTTACAGAAGCAATATTGTTGAACCTAGTAATGCACGTTTAATCTGACTGCAGGTCCCCCACTCTTAAGCAGTGCTTTATACAAAGCTAACTCTCTGTCCCCGCTGATGACACAAAATAAAGGTGGGCGTATTTCAGTCTACAATGAATTGTCTTTGTCAAAAAAAGTTTACATTGCTGGTGCAAATGCAAAATGGTACAGACACTTTGAAAAGTAGATCAATTTCTTGTAAAGGTAAACATATACTTAGCATATGAAGCAGTAATCCTACTCCTAGGTATTTCCACTCAAGAGAAATGAAAACACTTGTCTGCACGAAGACCTGAATGGAAATATTCAGAGCAGCATTACTCATAATAGTCCCAACCTAAAAACAACCCAAATGTGTATTAACTGGTGAATGGATAAATTGTGGTACATCCATATGATAGAATACTACTCAGCAATAGAGAGTAAAACCTACTGAAAGAGGCAACAGTGTTAAGTGAATCCCAAAAGCGTTATGCTAAATACAAGCTATAATAAAAAAAAATACAGCGAATGTTTAAATTTAAAAATATGTATTACAGTAAAAGATACATTGCATTCATCCCCCTCAAAATACTCCCCCTCACTTCAAACATGCTTATTCCCATCGTTCTTGCCACCTTCTGAAGCAGTTCTGGAAATCCTCTTCCATAAGTGTCTTTAGTTGCACTGTGGTGGCTGCCTCATGTCCTGAATCCATTCAAAACGTTTTCCTTTCCTGGTCATTTTGACTTTGGGGAAGAGCCAGAAGCCGCACGGTGCCAGATCGGGTGAATAAGGTGGGTGAGGACACACTGTAATGTTTTTAGTTGACAGAAATTGCAGTACCAGAAGCGATGTCATGATGGAGGATGAAGTAATGACACTCACAAAAGGGGACTTCCAGAACTGCCTCAGAAAGTGGCAAGAATGATGGGATAAGTGTGTTCGAAGTGAGGGGGTTATTTTGACAGGGATTAATGGCAATGTGTCTTTACTGTAATAAATTTTTTTAAATTTGAACATTTACAGTATTTTGTGATCACACCTCATAAAAGGAGCCAAACACAAAAAGCTACATTCCATATGATTCCATTTACATGGAATTCTGGAAAATTTTAAACAATGATGACAAAACAAATCAGTGGTTGCCAGGGGCTGGGAATGAGAGAGGGAACTGACTAAAAAGGGGTTCAGGGAACAAACCATGAGATAATGGAAATACTCTGCATCTTGATTGTCGTAGCGGTTATGGGAGTTTATACATTTGTCAAAACTCATCCTATGTTCTACTTAAAAAGGGTGAATTTTATTGTATGTAAATTATACCTCAGTTAGTCTGACCTACAAACAAATCTAGTGTTAAAAATAGGGCTCAGCCTCTGCTGTTTCCCAAAAGTATTTGGTTATGAGCTGTTGTCACAGCACTTTTGCTTACTCATAAAGCAGCAATTAGCTTTCACCTCCCCTCATCCCTTCTGAAAATATTGCAACTCTCTTCATTTCTTTTCTTCTCAAATATCCCATCCACAGTGTCGCAGTTGAAGGCCTTCTGCTGCAGAATTCACTCTTGCCCGGGGAAGGTCAGCCCTTTTGTTCTCTTCAGGCCTAATGTAAGAGGCCCAGCCACATTATGGTGGACAATCTGTTTGACTCAAAGTCCACTGATTTAAATGTCAATCTCATCCCAAAACACCCTCACAGAAACCACCCGAATAATACTGGACCACATATCTGGGCATCATGGCCCAGCCAAGTTGACATAAAATTAACTATCACTCTCTTTATTCAGCTCTGTTTCTTTTCAAAATTTTAAGGGAAAAGAATGGCATTTCAGGCAATGAGCTCCTCAAAACAGTGTTTTTCAGACTTAGGTGATGCTGAGAATCCATTGGAGACGTTTATTAAAACTGCAGGTTCTGACTTAGGAGGTCTGGGGTGGGGTCCAGGACTCGGGCATTTAAATAAGCTCCCTACAGGATAATGATCAGGCAAATTTGGGAAACAGCACCCTAAAATAATCTACGTGCACCAAAGGAACCAGGCTGTCTGGTGGGATTTATATGGGCCTTTGCTCAATGAGAAACCTGTCATTTGAAGCTGCTTTAAAGGCACACAACAAAGGCTATTTAAGAACCCTTTTATTAAACAATTAATCCTGCCCAGGACTCAGCGGGTCTCCTCCTGAAGGAACTCCATTAAACATGGTGTAACTTCAGAGGCTGACACCAGATGCTCCCAGTATACATGCCCATTTTGGCCCTTCACAAAGGTGGGTTTGGTGCACTGTCAGAACTGTTCTCTGGCAGCAGCTTCCAACCACACGTGGCAGAGACCCAGAGTCTGCCCTCCTATGAGGCTGAACCAGTGGTCCTGCAGAGCCAGGCAGGAAGAGAACTTAGAAACTGAAGAGAAGCACACTTAATTGAAAAACTGACATTGTTCTCCTCCTCTTCCTCTCCCCCACCTTTCTCCTCCTTTTTCTCTTTTAGGAAAGCTTTAGCCCAGAGTGGAAAGGGCATCAGATAAATATCTTGAAATAACTGAAGAGTGCTCATGTGGAAGAGAGGCTTGGTTTTCCCCTCTCTGTTCCCAAGAGACAGAAATAGCCCCAGAGGGTGGAAGCTATAGCGAGGGGGGTATATGAGCTTGACAAAAAGAACAAGTTGAAAGAACAGGGAGTTACAGCCAGGAAGACTGCAGTTCACCTGCTGGCCCTGCCACTCACTAGCTGCGGGATCTTGGGCAAATAATGAATCTCTCTGAGTTTTCTGAATTGCAAAATGGGAACAATAACACTTCCAGGGCTATGATGAAGGTTAAGTAAGATGTTTGTAAAGCTCTTAGCAGAGAGCTGGGCCCACAATTGGTGCCAAAAAAGCTGTAGATGACAAAAATAAGAATAGTTAAAGCTGTGAAGGGCAAAGAGGTTGCCTAAAGGAGGAGCAAACTTTCATCACCAGAGGTGCTCAAGCACAGTCTCAACCCTCATCTATTTATAGGGGGGAAGGGACATGATGAAGGATGGGGGGGGGGGTGGCTAAGCATTGCATGAGAGGTTGGGTTGGCTAACTTTTGAAGTCCTTTTTACCCTAAGCAATTTTATGCCTCTTAGGAAAGGTAGAGAACAATTTCGTGCTTGCAATAAGATTTCTCTTTTGGTTTTAGTGAAAACATTTACTCTCTCTGGGCAGCCAACCCTTAGCCTTTGAGTGTAATAATCTGAAGGCTTATGATTTGGATTTCTACTGAGAAGTTATAACATTACACAATGATTACTCCTATCCCACCCTTAGTACCAAAGCTTGGAATATGAATCACAAAACAAACTAATGGCAGAGTACCTTACCAAAGATCAAGGAAAATAACTGAACCAGAGTCTTGACTGACGTGCACACAGTATAAAGAACATCGTGTTACATCCAGGACAATTAAGGAAACAGTATTTTCAGAGAGTCCTGAGATGCTGGGATATCTATTAAAAATAGAAACTGGAACTTCAATTTTCTCCAAATGTGTCATAAGGGTGCCCAAATATTCGCAAGAATTGGAATAAAGGTAAAAGGAAATTACTATGCTCTTCCTGTAAGCCAGTGGAATTTCATGTCAAGGATTTTCAATTAAACATAGTACATTAAAAATATGTATTTATATCTCTTCTGTCTAGAAGAGCACCAGTAAAGATACATTAAAAATAAATATATTCAGTCCAAAGAAAAGGAGACAACAGCCATTTAGAGGTGTAAAAGTTTTGGAAGAAGTGGATGTAGGAACAGTGATTGATACAGCAGAGCTGAGAAAGCTGAAATTTAAGTACTGGCAGAGAGAGGTACCAACGAGTGAGAAGTAAGCCAATTCACACTGCAGAAATCTGGAAAGTCTCAGGAACTAAAGTGTTAGGTGTGATGGAAGATGTAGGTTAATTATGGAAATGAAAACTGAGGGCTAGTTGAAAGCTGTATAAAGAGAATTAAAAACCCACGTCTTTCCACCTCCCCACCCAGCAAGCAACTATATCCTACCCCTCCTTCCCCCAGTTTGGAAATTAGAGATTTATTTTCTGGAAAATTTGAACACAAGAAGGTCTCCATTCTAGGATATCAGAACATCGTAGATCTTAGAAGAGGATGAGAGGAAGACACGAGAAGACTGAAAATCAGGAAGTTGAGTAAAAATCTGGGTACTAAATGGAGAGTCCCTCAGCCCCTTTCCCTCCTAGCTTTCAGAACAAAAACAGCCAGGATGTTGGCACACAGAGAGAAGGCTAGAGTCTTCTTCTCTGAAAGAAACTTAAAGATTCCAAAGAAAAGTTCTATAAATTTAGACCTTTAGAAAGGCCAGATTACCACTTGATCTCTCTAGAGCAGCACCTACTATTTAATAAGCCCCTCTTGTACACCCTTCAATGACCTCTATAATATCTCACTCTTAAATTTGACCAGACAGCTAAGTTTCACCAGATATTTGAGGAAAACCTCCAACTTGTAAGAGAATAAAACATACAAGAAAATAAAAGAACTTGGAGGAAATCAAGATAATACAGAGAGCAGCATTGGAAAAAACAAACAAACACATAAACTCTAACACCCTCAAAGAAGTGGGAGATGATTTTTTGTCTATGAAACAAGAACTGAATATTATGAAGGAACAATTAAAGAATAGAAAAGAATTCCCTTGGAAATTTAAGCCATTATAGCTGAAATTAAAAATTCAATGGAAAGATTAGAACATAAAATCTCTTTCAGAGAGTTGATAAAAAAAAGATTAAAAAATAGGCAATAGCATATACCTTATATTCCATAGGGAAGGTAGTATGGAGGTTCCTCAAAAAATTAAGACTAGAATTACTGTATGACCCAGCAATCCCGCTCCTGGGTATCTACCCAAAAAATCTGAAAACATTTACCATAAAGATATATCTGCTCCAATGTTCATTGCAGGTTTTTTTAAGGTGGCCAAGACATGGAAACAAAGTGTCCTTCGATAGATGATTGGGTAAAGAAGATCTGGTATAGATACACAATGGAATACTATTCTGCCATAAGAAAAGATGAAATAGTGCCATTTGCGACAACATGGGTGGGTCTTGAGATTATTATGCTAAGCAAAATAAGTCAGACAGAAAAAGTCAAGAACCATATGATTTCACTGATATGTGGGATATAAAACTGAAAGCAACAAAGGAACAAGACAAGCAAACAAAGAAATAAAAACTGACAGACACAGACAATAGTTTAGTGATTATCAGAGGGTAAGGGGGGTGGGGGCATGGTAGGTGAGGGTAAATGGGATCAAATATATGGTGATGGAAGGAGAACTGACTCTGGGTGGTGAGCACACGATGTGACATATAGATGATGTATTACAGAATTGTACACTTGAAACCTATGTAACTTTACTAACCATTGTCACCCCAATAAACTTTAATTAAAATCAATCAATCAATCAATCAATAAATAAATAAAGGCAATAGGAAAGAAAAGATTTTAAAAAGTTAGAGTGTCAATCCAGAAAGTTCTACAGCTGACTTAAAGATGTTCAAGGAAGAGGGAACAGAAAAAAACTGAGTGAATAAAATGATCAGATAGGTAATACAAGAAGTTTCTCAGTGTATAATGACATTATTCTCCTGATTGAACATGCCCATTGTGTGCCAAACCTAATGAATGAAAAACATTCACCAAGTCACATTATTTTAAATTACAGTGGGGATTGTACTGGGAATAAAAATCCTGAAAGTTTTCAGAGAGAGAAAAAGTAGGGGAAAGGTCAGAAAATAGGGAGTGGGAAACAGAATGGCATCAGATTTCTCAACAGCAACGACAGAATCTAGAAGACAACAGAGCAGTGCCGTCAAAATTACAAATCAAAGGGATGTGGAATTCTATACTCAACCAAACTATCAAGTATGAGATAGAATAATGACATTGTAAGACATTCTAGTTCTCAAAAACTTTATGTTGTAAGTGCTCTGTCTAAGGAACTACTGAGAATGTGCTCCACCAAAACAAGGGAGTAAAACAAGAATGAGAACAATAAAGATTCGAAAAAACAAGATCTGTGCAGAAATGAGCTGCTCAGATCCCCTTTAGGAAATGACTTGTTGCTCAACTGAAAGTAGTGTGGTTAGAGCTGACAAACCTCTAGCTGGTAGCTCCTTTGGGATATGCCTCAGCTTTCGAGTCAAGGTCACATTTTTCTTCGGGTGGCCTTTTGTGAACAACTGAGCGGGGTGGTGATAAAAGGACCTCGCTGTTTCTACCATTATGGAGCCTCTCAAAAGAACACTGCCCTGCCACTCCCCATTGGGCTGGTAGAGTTGTTGCCAGGTTTGCAACACAGTCTGAGAGCTCTTTGTCCAATCCTGCTCTTCCCTTTCCTTGCATAGGGATCACTCCCCAGTAAATCTTTTGCTATCTTAACTTTGTCTTAGTGTCTCCTTCTCAAAGAATCCAACTGGCACAGGACCTAGCATAGGAGAGAAGTAAAGAGTAACCCTAGACTGATGGTTGTTCAGCAGGCCTAAAGAGTGGCCAACTCAGATTAGGATAGAAAGCCTTCAGGCTCCCAGTAGGTAACCTTCAGGTCAAAAACAAACAAACAAACAACAAAACATCCCAAAACTGATTAGATAATATGATAGACTTAATGTGGAAAATTGTTTTAAGTGGAATTTTATAGTTCTGTGGGAGAGTCTAGAAAGATTCGGGCCGGGGTAACCGTTTAGCTCAGTTGGCTACAGCATGGTGCTGATAACACCAAGTTTGCCAGTTCGATCCGCGCATAGGCCACTATGAGCTGTGCCCTCCTTAAAAAAGAAAAAAAAAAGAAAGGAAGATTCAGGGACAAGTACAGTCATGTGCCACTTAACGACAAGGATATGTGTTGTTAGGTGATTTCATCGCTGTGTGAACCTCATAGAGGGCACTTACACAAACCTCGGTGGTATAGCCTCCCACACACCTAGGCTCTATGGTGTAGTGTATTGCTCGTAGGCTGCAAGGCTGTACAGTGTGTTACTGTGCAAAACAGCCAGAGATTAAATCAAGCACAAGAACAAACGATGCAAACGATGCAATCAGCAGATGTGGTAAACAAGAGATAAGCGAAGCTTCTGCTGGCGTAACACAGCATACTGTTTTACAGAAAACTTTTTTTTATAAGAGTACACTCTAAAATAATGATTAAAAGTATAGTGTAGTAAATACATAAACTAGCATAGTCATTCATTATCATCATCAAGCAGTATGTACTCTACATAATTGTTTAAGCCAGCATCACCACAACACGTGAGTAAGGCGTTGTACTATGACGTTATGATGGCTGCAATGCCATTAGGCGATAGGAAATGTTCAGCTCTATTACAACCTTGTGGGGCCCCTGTTGTATGTGCGTCCGTTGTTGACTGAAACATAACTATGCAGGGCATTACTATATATACAAGACCAAGAAAAAGGAAAGTCAAATAACTACCGATAAGACAAAAGTTGTAAAAGAAATATCTAATCACCCTATACTACTTGTCTTGGCTGAGAACATAAAAATATAAAAACTAAGTATCAATTAAATTTTACAAAGTTGTGATCTTGTATTGGGGGAGGGGAAGTAAGACGGCCGTGAAAGAAAGTTAAATCCCCATTCCACCACTGGTTAGAAAGTCAACAGATAATGTTGATAAATCTAAAATCGATTTGTCTGTAATAGCAGTGTAAGTATGGCAAATAGCAGGAGAAACTGCTGAAAAGAGTTAAAAATTGTTGCCTCTGGACAATGGGACGGCAGCGGAAGGTGGAGGAGTGCTGTGTCCCTTCACAAGTCTTGTAATACAGTTTGACTTTAATCTGTGCATGTAGGTTAAAAAATAAATGAATTTACAAAAAGAAAGAAAACTCAGAGGCAGGAAGTGAAAACCTCATCAATAGGCATGGGTTCCCAGGGGGCAGCTGCAGAAATACCCAGGTAAGAATGGCAGGAAGAGTGTCAGCCTGAAATTGTCCTCATCCCAGGTGGCATGCCCAGTGTGGTGTAAGGGCTGCGCGGTGCAGTCCACTGAGGGTCTGTGACTCTGTGTTATATGCTGAGGCTGAGAGTTCCAGATTAGTAAATCCTTCCTCCATTAACTCTGCCCCCACGTTTATCAAGGTTGTAATGTCTTGGCTTGTTTAGGGGATGTTATTGATCCTGGCTGGAATTTATTCATTGGAAGATAAGAGAATAAAAAGAATTATTATTGACCAGCTGGCTAGGGAAAATGCAAATATGATAACAACACAAGGAGAGGAGATACATAAAATCCAGTGGGTTGCTTTTGTCAGAAAATATTTTTAACCTGCTGCCCAATGGTCAGTATCTGTGATAAAGTGCAGTGGGGCAGGCCTGGACAGAGACTTGAAAGTAGGTTGCAGAGAAGGAAAGTTCCAACAGATCAGGATAAGGAAGAAATCCTGTGTTTGCCTCTCATACCGATGAACAGATTGCCACAGGAAGATTAGGGGCATGCATGCTCAAGATAAGGCATAGCGAAGAGGGCCAGACAGTTTGCATAAACACAGCAGACAGGGAGAAACAAGTGAAAGGCATCTTCAGAAGAAATAGACTACACAGGGAGGCAGGGTACCCAGTGACAATGCTGCACAACTCTGGGTGCTTTGATTTGCAACTTACCCTACGTTGAAGGACGATCCTGGGGAAAACTGAAAGAGATAGATATTAGCACAAAAGTTAGCTTTTGTGCTGAACTGGATGGAGGTGGGGGATGGGGGAGAGAATGAAAGAAGTCACAGCTTTTAACTTTTTTAGTTATTCTTTCTTTGGAAAACTTTAAATTTCTTTTATCTCTATTTAGTTTTGTGAATTTAATTATAGATTCAATTTACATCGACACAATGTGTGTATGTAGTTCTATTCCATTTTATCACATGCACAAATTCATGAAACCACTGCCAAGATCAAGACAATGAATATTCCATCACCACAAAGATCTCCCTCTTGCTACCCATTTTTGTCACACTCACCACTCTTCTTTCCCCAACCGTCCCTAAGCCCTGGTAACCACGAATATAAATGTCCTCCATCTATTAATTTTGTTGTTTTGAAAATATAATATAAATGGGTTCACACAGTATGTGACATTTTATGATTGGCTTTTTTCACTCAGTATAATGCCTTCGGGGTTCCTCCACGTCTTCGCATATATCAATAACTAAACACAATAGTATGCTTACCCAGTAACCTATTGAAGGACATTTTGGCTATTGCCAATTTTTTCAGCTATTGCAAATCAAGCTGCAATGAACATTGTGTCTACGTCTTGTGTTTGCATTTTTCTGGGATAAATTCCCAGGGGCACAATTGCTGGGTTGTTATAATAAGAATATGATAGTTTTGTTAAGAAATCGCCAAACTATTTTGCAGAGTGGCTGTACCCGTTTACATCCCCACCAGCAATGTATGAAATATCCAGTATCTCCACATTCTCGCCAGCAGTTGGTATTGTTTTATTTCTTTTTTGAAAGATCAAAAACTTCCTGCGGCCTTCCCTTTTTTCTCTTTAAATAAATAAAAATTTTCAACATTCTATATAGTTGCCTCTGTGTGTGCACACACACACATATATGCAAAATCTACTTAAATTCAAGTCACAATAAGACAAACATCTATTGACACATGACCCAATTTGAAAACTAGAGCGTTACCAAAACCAATTTCACCCCTCTACCTCCCCCAAAAAGTAACTCCTCCAAAAAAGTAACCACACTGCTGGCTGTGTCAACTAGTCCTCCAGGGAGAAAAAAAATCTCTGATTTATGACGCTTTTCAATTTCTGTGGTGTCAATACTCCCACATGATTGATGTCAAGCTACCAATCTGAAGTTACTGAGTGTGGAGCTGGGCAGAGATGTGCAGAATCAGTTCTTGCAAGGCTGTACAAGCCTGTCCCGGTACCACTGATCCTGAATTTAGTATTTATTCAGCCTAGTGGTAGGTGGAAAAATGGACGCCAACATATCCTAATCCCTGGAGCCTGTGAATGGTAACTTATCTGGCAAAGACTTTGCAGATGTGATGAAATTCAGGATCCTGAAATGTGTGGAGATTATGTTGGTTTATCCAGGTGGGCCCTAAATATAATCACAGGTGTCCTTTATAATATAGAGGCAGAGGAAGATCTGACTATAGAAGATCTGTGACAGTGGAAGCAGACTTTGGGGCGATGTGGCCAAGGAATGTTGGCAGCTCCAACAAGCTGGAAGAAGCAAGGGATGGATTCTTCCCTAGAGCCTCCCGAGGAAGCACAGCCCTGCCGACACCTTGATTTTAGCCCCGTGAAACTGATTCCAGACTTCTGGCCTTCAGAACTGTGAGAGAACAATAATCTGTTATTTTAAGCCACCAAGTTTGTGGTAATTTGTTACAGCAGCTACAGGAAATGAATACACATACACAGTGTTTTACACATATGTACTACTAAAATATCTATCTAGTTCATTTAGCTAGATTTTACCTTTATAAAATTGCTGTATTATTATATGCAGTGGGTAGATAACTACTTTTTTCTTGATGTGCGCTGGCTAGATGGAATTCCTCACTGGGCTGTGGAGGAAAGGCCGCTGAATAACTCCTAAATAGGAGCTTGGGAATTACTTTTTCCACTCAACAGTGTTTCTAAGACTTATCCATTTTGTTGCATAGCTGTAATTCATTTACTTTCACTGCTGGGTAATATTCCATTATGTGCTTATCTATTCTCAGTAGGAATTTGGTAGGTATCCTTTATCAGATTAAAGATGACTTTTTCCCCCTGAACTGAGTTTACACCCAGGATGTCCCATTTCCTAGGTTCTTTCAATTCAAATATTGGGTGAGAGAAAAATCAAGGAAGATAACAAGTTGAAATGAATGTTACAAGATTATGGGATTCCAGATACTCCACCAAGAGTAATTGTGAGTGAGTGACCTCACCAATAGGGAGAAAGAGCTGGGTAAGGTAAATTGTGGTGTGGTGTGGGCAGTCTCTCCTCAGCCATCTGCAGATGTGCTCAACCTCCGCAGAGAGAATGCCTGCTCTGTCCCACCCTCCTCCAGCCCACCCCGACCCCCAGCCCACTCACTACTGTGATTAGTGAGGAGTCTCAGCCAATCTGGTGGAGGAGCTACAGCTGTGGTTGGAAGGATGGCCTGAGACACAGTGAGTCACCGATGTGAGAATGACCCATTCGATGAAAATCAAGAATAAGATGATCTCTAAAAGATTTCTGACTTCTAGGTGGACACCGAACTCTCGCTTCCCCTGAATATTCAGGCAGATAAAAGGCATGAATGAATCTGAATGAATCAAGGATGAGTCAGCCTGGGATGAAATGGGTGAGTATTTGTGAGACATTTCTTCATTTTCCCTTCAAAGGTTTGCCCTGGACACAGTCTTGCTTGACTGGCAAGTAACTCAGCTCACAAACCCGTGAGTCATAATTCCAGCTCTCATTATTCAGCCACCCATTTCTTCACCCTTCACTATATATGGGAGTTTTTTTCTCAGTTGCCATTAAAATTATCCCCTTTCATGAGAGTCATAGAAATTATTGATGATTTCAGGGGGAAATATTTTGCACCACAGCCCAAGCAACTGAAAGATCCATTTTTTAAGTTAATTCTCTCTCAAATTCTCACCTAGGGGTTGTGAGTGAACAGGCAGGTATTCCCTTTACCTTAGAGCATCATCATACTTTAGCCCATGAATCCCTAAGCACTTTATATGGAGAAACATTTCCTTACTTCTCCAGAGGCAGAGCAACTGATAAGCTTAGTGTCCGGGGACACAAGGCTGGGCAGGTCAGCCTGGAAAGATTCCTGATGAGTCAACAGCAAACACCTTAGCTCCTGGGCAAAGGCTTTCTTATGGTCATTCTCACGGCACCATCTCTGATACTAGGAGGCTGGCTGCACTCGTCTCTCGCCACCATCCTTCCCATGTGTTTATAGGCAACTTTCAACGGACTAACATCTCGTCCTCCAGCCTGAAGTTGACTTACATTTTTTCCTCCGCTCTTTTCCACTGCTTGCCCTTTGGCCACTAATTGCTCATGTGTTGCACTCCAACTGGATAAAAATCCGGGGGATGATTTGTGAGGCGTAAAGTTAAAAAGATAAAGTAGGCTTCACTAACCACATCATTTAGGGACATTCTAGAATAGTCTGTATGCTACAATGTCCTATTTATGAGTTATTCAGCAGCCTTTTTATGGGTTATTTATGAGTGATTTATGAGTTATTCAGCAGCCTTTCGCTCCAGAGCCTGGTCAGGAATTCCACCTAGCCAGAGCACACCAAGACTATATACAGGTCTCCTGATTTTCCATCCAAAGTTCTCTTTCCATTACACCATATCCTATTTTTTAGAGGTGAAATTGAAGACACATTTGCCATCCATGCTCCAGTAAGACATTCAACAGGTCACTCCTGGCTCTTGTCATGAATGGGCAGGCCATAAGGTCTTTGCCAACAGCTGTCAGTAGTCCTTATTTCCATAATCATCGACTGAGACAATAAGCTCCCTTGCAAGACAATATCTAATGCCTTCAGTAGCAACATGAAGACTGGCTCTGTCACCAAAAGCTCCCAACATTTCTAGATTTATTCAAAATCAATGGCTGCCTTTGCAAAGCACAAAGGCAAATACCAAACCATCCAAAATCAATAAAGAAGAGTGATAGACAGGGAAATAGGACTGGGTAGCACAAAGGATAAAGAAATAACAAAGCCAAAGGTTATGGAGTGATTGCTTTCTAATTTGTCTTTATAAAAAGGAAAAGAATCAAATGAAAAATTGGCAAGTCACAGAGTGAAAATGTCAGAAACGCTTTATATTCTAAGGCTTTGCCACACACTGTCTTGCACAATGTTAGAGGAAGTGAGGTTGAAATGGAGAATATTTTCACAAGTCTGAGCCAGCCAGGAAGCCAGGGGAAAATACTCTTAAATTTAGGAAAATTACAGGGCTGCTATTTGACATTAGTTGGAGAAAAACATCAAACCTCAGAACTTATTCTGAGAACTTGAACAAGAGAAATACTTCAAGCCCTGTGTTTTGTCCAGGGGAGGGTAGATGCCTCTAGGAAGCACTCCTGGGGGGGGGGGGGGGGGTCTTTAGGGAAGCCTCTGTCAAAGGCGGATGGACTCAGGGAGCTCACATTTATGGAAACCATCTTCGATATGTGCACAGAGAAAAAGGGCGGCGAGAACCTGATTCAGGACTTGGGCCTGGGAAGAACATGGGGAGTCAGATCTCTCCCTTAGGTATGGGCCTAGCATCATGGTTAAATTAAAAATAAACAAGCTTACTATTTTGAAAAAGAAGAGTGATGAGGGCATAAGCCTTATTGGATAATAAACCATGTTATCAAAATATAAGAAGCCAAACAGTGTGGTACTCACATATAAATAGTCATACAGTTCAATGAAACAGACTTGAAGGTCCATAAATAGACTCAAGTACAAACAGAAATTTAGGATAGAGTCAGTTGGCATTTCAAATCAGCAGAGAAAAATGGCTCATTTTAGAAATGATATTAGGGCAACTGGTAGTCATCCAAACAAAGATAACATAAATTATAGATAATTAAAAGACTTAAAAGAACTATATAATTACTAGAAAAAATACGGGGTATTTTTATTTTTTTTAATTTAAGACCTAAGTATGATACAAGTCTTTGAAACCTTAGAAGAGAGGATTGACAAACTAGACTACATGCAAAAAAAAAAAAAAAGAAAAAAAGAAAAAAGAAAAATTCTGTATGGCAACCCCTCTGTACAAGTAAATTAAAAAAGGAAGAAACAAACTGGGGAAAAATTACAGTTCAAATTACAAGCAAAAGGGCAAAATCCTTTAATAATAAAAGCTCCTACAAACTATTAAGAAAAAGGCTAACAATCCATGCTCACTCTCGTAATATGAGAAAGGCAAATTAAAATTATAATAAAACACTATTTTCACTTATTAGATTGGTCAAGATAAAAATTTTGATAGGGGCTCTGGAGAAACAGCCATTCTCCTATTTTTTGATGGTAGTGAAAGTGTGTTCAGCTTCCTGGAAACAGTTTGGAAAACACCTATCCAAATTATAATTGCATAAACCCTTAGATCCAGAAATTTCACTCTTAGGAATTTAATGTACAGCTATTCCTGCATATGTGTTAAATAAAGTATGTGTAAGGATGATCTTTGTAGCATTATTTAGAATAGAAAAAGACTAAAAACCTAAAAGTCTATCAATGGGGGACTGGTGAAAGAAATTTTATCATATTCAGTCAGTGGAAAACAATGTAGGCATTAAAAGAATAAGACAGCTCTGTGTCTACTAAAATGGAATGGTCTCTAAGATATATTTTTAAGGGAAGAAAATCAAGGTGCAAAATAGTATGTGTGTATGTGTAGCCTGTACACACATATACACTGGTAACCCCATAGTTTATTTTTAGAAGGGCACATAAGAGACTGGTAACAGGGGGATGGGTGGGATGGGGACTTACTCTTCACTGTCCACCCTTTTGGAACTTTGACATTTGTACCATGAACATGAATTACCTATTCAGAAATACAGAAAGTAATTTTGAAATCAAACTGTTTTGAATGCTATAACTTGAAAGTCCTGCCCATGCATGGGAAGAGTAAATGTCAGGATCGTTAACTTTCTCAAAATGAATTTATACATTTGAGCATATACAATGAAAATATCAAATCGTTTTTGCTTTTGTTTTGCTCTTCAGCATATGACTATATGATTTTGTTAGTTCAACTAGAAGAACAAACAGGTAAAATAAAATTTTTAAAAAATGATACAGCATGTTATAATAGTGAAAAGACTAGCCTTTGAAACACTGCAGGCCTACGCTTGAATCCTGGCTCTGCCGCTTACTGGCATGTGATGCTGAGTAGTGCCTAATTTCTATGACTCTCTCACTCATCACTGTAAAATGGGAATAATAACAGAACCTACTTCATATGAGTATTGGAGGGATTAAGTGACATAATCCAGGTGATCACGGTCTTAGCCCTGTGTCTGGGTCATAGTAAGTACTCAGAAAAGACTGGTTTTCTCCCTCCTCCATCTCTTTATTATTATTAAGAGCAATAAAGAATCACTAGTGTTATCATTATTAAAACACATCATAAAGTCACAACAATTAAATCAATGTGACACGGACACAAGATCAAGAACACATAGAACAATAGAGTCAAGTAACTTAGAAAGAGATCCCAGAATTTTAAAGAGTTTAATAAATACCATAGGAGGTTCCACAAATCAGTGAGGTAGGGAAGTACTAGTCAAGATATAATACCGTGATGTTGGTTAACCACGTGGATAGAAATCAATTCATATTCTCACATCATACCATATACAAAATAAATTTCAGATTAATTAAAATTTTTAAACCTTTTATTTTGAAATAATTAGACTCATAGGAAGTTACAAAAATAGTACCAAGTGTCCTGTGTGTCCCTGTCCCAGTTTCCCTCAATGATGGCATCTTCCAGAGTACAAAACAAGGAAACTGGCAATGAGAAGTTACTGTTAAACCAGACTACAGACTGTCCTCGGTTTCCACCATTTTTAACCTGCATTTATGTGTGTGTATGTATATAGTTCTATACAATTTTATCCCGTGAATAGATTTGTGTAACCACCATAAACAAGGCACAGAATTGTTCCATCCCAACAAAAACACTCTTTCATGCTGCCTCTTTATGTTCTAACTCATCCCCAACCATTCCATTCCCCCATGTTCCTCTACTCCCTGTCTGCCACCATTTCTGTCCCCTTACAACCAGTAATCTGTTCTCCATCTTATAGTTCGTTCATTTTGAAAATGTCATATATAATTGGGATCACATAGTATGTAACCTCCTGATATTGTCCTTTTCCACTAAGAACAATGACCTTAAGGTCCATCCAGTTGCATGCATCAATAGTGTCTTTTTATGGCTGAGTAGTATTTATTCTGTTACATGGATGTACCTCAGTTTGTTCATCTATTCCCTAATTGAATGACATTCAGACTGTTTTTGGTATTGTGGTTTTATGAATAAATCTGCTATGTACATTCGTGTACAAGTTTTTTTGTAAACATAAATTTTTATTTCTCCAGGATAAAGCCCAAGAATGAAATTGCTGGTTTGCATGATAATGTTAAGTTATATAAGAAACTACCAAACTGTTTTCAGAGTGATTGTACCATGTTACATTCCCACCAGCTATGTATAAGACATTCAGTTTCTCCACATCCCCTCCAGCGTTGGTATTATATTTTTTACGTTAGAAGTTCTATAGTTGTGTAGGAGTTAAATGTTTTTAAAATATCAAATCTTTGGGGGGGAAAAAACAAGAAGAAAATATGGGTTAAAAATCTTTGACTTCTGGTGGGGGAAAGACTTTCCAAAGCTAATAGGTTTGACCTGATAAAAGCTTAAAATGTCTGATGCCCTGAACCATCATTAACAATAATTAAAAAAAAAACAACAAAAAAAAACACAACAAATTAGAAGGAAATGACCATGAAAAGTCAATCCTGCATTACCCAGACTGCCAAACCAGGATCCCCAAGTCTACCCACTTCCAGTGTCCAAACTCTAATTTGTCTTAGAGAGATTTCAGTAGCTGGAAACATTTTTAAAGTTCTTGATACACACTGAAAAAGGTTTTCTAGAAATGTCGTGCCAATGTTTAACCGACCAGTAATGTATAAGAATGACTATAAAAATGGTTGTTTGATTTTAAAAAAAAAAGCAACCCTAGATCTTAATAAAGAAATGAGCAAAAGACAGAAATAAAAAAATTCATTAACAGAATAACAATTTTAAGCATGAGAAAAAGATTGCAGACTCATTAAAATAAAAATTCAAAATTATCTAGGAAGGACTACTTATCATTAAGATAGATAATACATAGATAATACATAGATAATATATAATACTCAATCTTAATAGGAGTGGGACGAGGCAAACCTTGTTCTACATGGCATTCTTCCATTGGCTTTCCCTCCTTCCCAGTTTTATTCCCCGGTTTCCCACTCCTACTCCTTGGGGTCACTCCAAGTAAACCAGCTAACACAAGTCTTTGTCTCAGACTTGGCTTTTATGAGAATCACGGCTATGAGAGTTAGTAGCAGTGGTCCTAAAACTCGGGCTCTCAGGATGGGAGTTTGGAGTGCGGTGGGATTAACGCCGGCCATGCATAGCATCACAGGCACTAAGACTCTGCCCTGTGCAAGTACAGGTAGAAGGTGAAACACTGCGTAATATGGCAGCTGTGACACTTCAGTGAAATGGGGATGATGGAAACTACAAAGACTGGGGAGCTGGTTCGATTGTAACTCTTTGGAGATCTTGAAAAGCAAATGATTCAGGTTAGCTAACTATCAACTGAAGACATGATGTGAAAGCCAAAATGCATCCAGCAGTTGCAGGGTGGCATGTGCTCAAATTTGGTGCCAGGATCTGATTGTAAGAATGGTAGAGCTGCAAAGGAAATTAATTTATAGCTTCAACAAATCTCTTCTGTCCAAGTCAGGCTAAGAAAACAGATAAGAGCCTGAAATTTGATTTGGGGATATTTGGATGGATGAATTGAGAAGCAGAAAACCTCATGCTTCTCTGAAACATCTCCTCTTGTTTGAGGAGAGCTGACTCCCCTTACCTGGAGACTGTGCTAAAGCCTCTCTCCGTGTCTGTGTTCCTCAGGATTACCCTGCCTCCCTTTATTGTCTACAGGTAATAACACAAATGAGGTCTCAGAACCATCTGATAAACACAGCTCCTTCTCCAGGAATGAAAATCAAACACACCAAAGACATTGTGGTACTTGGTCAATATGTACAAGTAGGAACCAAGGATCACATGAGCATGTGGATCTTAAAGGCATTGGGGGTAGGGTGGGGTGGGGTGGAGGTGGATTGGTGGCAAGAGCAGAAGATAAAGCTGGATAGGGGAGAATTTGTTGATATAGAAGACCTCTCCCTTGATTTGACCACCAGGGAAAGTGTACTCAGGACTGGTCCTAATATACTGCTGGGATAGTTCCATGAAGTTTGGGCCAAACAATGGCCACGGGAAATAAGGAGGAAATGCTGGAATTGCCTTAGTATAGTGTCAATGGAGGGTTCAAAAAGTTCAGATATGTGGGAATGTTAGAATAGAGTCATTATGCAAGACGATAGTAGTCACCAACTTACTATTTTCCTCAGGAAAGCAGAGGGAATGTTCTCTTCACTAAGGCAATAAGTGGTACAGGTAAGGGACACATGACATAGAGAAGTTAGAAGAAGCTATCTTTGGTAGGGATTAGGGTTGATAGCAGGAGATGCTGTCATGGAAATAGGCTCCCTAATATCAACGGAAATGACAGAACTCTGAAATGACAAAGACTAGATGGTGGCAGTTAACCATCAAAGCAAAGAAGACAGAACTACCGTAACTGGCACTAAGGCCAGGGTATCAATTAGGGTGCTTTGACCAATGGGGTTGGGGGACACGGACCTATGGTGATGGCTAATAGATCATGGGTTTCTAGGAGCAAGATACACAGACAGCCTGCTAGGACTTGCAAAGAATCGTGAAGAGTCTGAGATTTTTGCCCTAATTGCAAACTAAAAGTTAGCCTGCATAGTTTTATGGATGCTGGCAGAAGACATGAGATGCCTGGGTCAGAGACAAAAAATGTTGTTACTTATGGCACGGCAAGCAGCATGAGCTCCACATCTGCATTGCCCCCACCCCCAGACCCCCAAGTCCCACAGGGGCAATACTGAGGGACACAGGTGAATGTAGCGCACACAGTCACTCTGTGTCACAATTGATGAACCCCAAGCTTGGGGGAACTTGAATATTTTATAACGAGAAGTAAGGAAGTCTGCCTGATTTTTGCTCTGGAGGAAAACATCGGCCCTTTGCCCTCTGCTCCACAGGGAGTCACTTTATTTTCCAAGGCTATTTGCTATACGAACACACTTGAAAATATAACTAGGAACAAATGATAGTGCCTCTGCTCACAAGACATGAAGAAAGAGGAGAGACCCATGGAGAATGATCTCCCAACACTTGTCTAAAAAGCCAAAAACAAAGAAAAAACAACTTTGCGGTAAATACTTATTGTTACAAACAATCCAAGAAAGAGATCTTCCTCTTGATCTTTCATGGGAACAAAGATTTGAATTTGTTCATCACAATATTGGGGTTGCTATCATGGGAGTTTACCTTCTCTATGGAATGAGCTTAACACCAGTTGGGACGAGGATAAGGGTGGTATTTGCTACACTCCCTATATCTAATATCCTTTGCCATGTGACTCTATAGTTCCTCTCATTAAAGAGACAATCTGTTTCCTTTCTCCTTGAATGTAGGATTGGCAAATGTGATTTACTTTGACTAAAGGGATGTTAGCAACATCTCACAAACAAGATCGAATAGCTTGCATGCCTGGGCTAGCCTGCAGAAGGATAAGAGATATGGGGAGCTGGATTCAGGCACCTCAGTCACCCAGCCAATGACCAGCCAACTCCTAGATGTGTGAGGCACTCCAGTAGAGCTGCCTAATTGACCACTCCAGATACTCAAGCAAAAAAAAAAAAAAGAAGAAGAAGAAAAGGAAAAAAAGGTTAGCGCTACAAGTCATTAAGGTTTTATGGTTATTTATTATGCAGGATTATTGTGGTAAGAGGTGACACTGAGATAGACATATAAGGATGAAAGTTACTTTTAACAGGAAGAAGACATGATTAACTTAAGGAGTCTGTTGTGCTTCTCTTTTCCACAATTGCACAATTGGAAACTAGATAGGAGGAAGAGCAGTGGTGTTTAACAATAATAGCAACACATACTAGCCCCAGATCACTAATGTAGGAAGACCAGGCTGGAACAGAGCTGCCTCTCATCTGAGGGATGATTATATTGATACGAAGAGATTGGGTGGTATGGAGCCTGGATAATGGAGGAAACAACAGGATCCCAGTTTTATTAAAGGCCATTCTAGGAAGAAATTAGCCTCATGGTGGGCATTCTGGGGACTATGGCTTCTCTGGGCCTGGGTGAGAGATCCTCCCGGGGCTGGTCCTGAACCCCTGGCTTCCTTCCCTTCTATGATGGAAAAGACAACCTCTTTCCTTAGATTTACTGCTTCAGGCCATCTGGGCAAGCACCTCATCTGGATCTTCCTGACCCAAAAACTCAAGACCCACAGGGCAAGCCCTGTGGCAGGGGGCCTGCTGTGTTTGTCTTGGCCCCTCTCCAGGACTGCTGAGACTTTGCATCATAAAGTAGCTTCCAGTGATTAATTCAGCCTCAAGAACCCCATCCCCCTAATGGGGAAGCGATCCCCTACTTGGAGATACAAGTTTGCTCACATCCTGAGTAATAATTATTCCATAGGGACAGCTGTAGAGGGGGAGCATTTGATACAGGGTGAGGCTGAAAACTGAGCGGGGACAGAAAACTCTGAGCCCCTGGAGAGCTGCTCTGATCTGTGACTAGAGTCAGACTCCAGGAGAAACAGATTATTACCCCTTATAGACCCTGGTGGACACTGAAGAGATTCGAGGAAGTCCAGATTTACTGTAAATACTACTTGTATGGACCAGAGCTAAAGACAGCAGTCTGTCTGGTAGTTTCCATGATGGGAACTCAGCTCTTGGTTTTTATCTACTCAGCCTGGGGATCTAGAAGAGGGTGCCTCTTCCTCATCTAGCGCCAAGACCCCTTCAGACCCATAGCAGCCCTGCTGGGCCCCTGACACCGGTACACTGTCCACTGACACTCTCCATTGGCAGTACCATATCTATTCCCAGCTCTAGCTGGGTGTTCTCACAGTTTCTAGCAGAGCAGACACTTGCTTTTAAACCCCTATTGCAGTTCCTCCTGGGTCCCACTCGGAGCCCTTTCACAAAAGCTCAGGAGCTGCTCGCACCATCAAGAGTTCAGCACGGTCCTGCCCTGTGTATAAACAGGAAATCTTAAGATTCTAGGAGGCAACTGCTTCACGTAGTAAAGGCTCTTAACAAGCTCTGCAGTAAAAGACACTGAACTAGAAAAGTAAACTTTCACAGAGGGGACTCTGCATTAGTGGAGTTGACCAGTCACTAATATTAACCTTCTAACTCTAATGATTTGCACAGACGACCTGGAAAGGAAAAATAAAAGGCCTTCCAAGGAGGTGCAGAGCATTGGAATTTGGGGAAGTGAAGCCCACAAGTACGAAACGCCAAGTAATGACTGGAGGGAATGAAACAGAAAAGAATCTCACTAGAATCCCAGGAGGAGCTGAAGGAAACTAAAATTTAGAAGGAAAAGTGAACAAAAGAAACGAAAAATAAGTTCATCTCTTATAGGGGAGAATGATCTTCACACAGACGAGAAAGGTCAAATGGATATTATTAGTAGGTGATTTCCCAGTGCCAACACCCAACAAACAGCTGCAGGAAAAAAAGATAAACAGGATACTGGAGTGAACTGGAAGATGATATAATATTACAGGAAGTGCTGTTATTCCTATGTAAGGTTTAGATTAAAATCTCATTTAGGCTCACTGCTTTACTGTCTTGAAAAAAACCGACACATTTCCAGCCTTTCTTCCATGTAGAGAATTCATGAAATGCCCCTTTAAAAAAGTCACATCTGTCACATTTGAAAATATACCACACACACACATACAAAGAACAAATACCTTTATGATTTTGAAATATGGAGTTGCATTCTCTCCAGTGCCAGATTTTCTATTTAAGAATAAATTAGAAATTTTGGGAAGAATATTCCTTTTTTAAGGTCACAATAATAATAGCCACAATGATAACAGTGGTTACTCTCATTTTTTCATACATTTCAGAGAGAGAGAGAGAGAGAGAGAGAGAGAGAGAGAGAGAGAGAGAGCGAGAGAGAGAGCTAAGTCCTCCACTAAAACAGAGTTTCTATGTGGCATTTACTGTAAGCTTAGCACTATTCTCTATGGTTTATGTATATTATTATAACAACTCTTTTAATCCTAACACCAGTCACATGAGGTAGCTACTACTGTGTTTCCCCGAAAATAAGACCTAGCTGGACAATCAGCGCTACTATGTCTTTTTGGAGCAAAAATTAATATAAGACCCGGTATTATATTACATTACATTACATTACATTACATTACATTACATTACATTACATTACATTATATTATATTATATTATATTATATTATTATACCTGGTCTTATAGTAAAATAAGATCGGGTCTTATTAATTTTTGCTCCAAAAGACACATAAGAGCTGATTGTCCGGCTAGGTCTTATTTTCAAGGAAACACGGTATTATTAACAATTATTATTTCCTCTTTACAGATGTGTGAAACCAAAGCACTGAGAGGTTAAATGGTTTGCTCAAGGTCACACAATTAGTAAGTAGTGAAGCTGGGATTCGAACCCAGGTGGCTGGTTCCAGAATCTGAGCTTTTGAACACTAAACTATGCTGTTAGCAAGAACATCCATGAAACACACCCAAGAACTTGTATCTAACATTAGAGGTTTGAAATGTTTGGGTGAACAATCAGATTACAAGTGAGGCTGCAACACAGGGTTTATTTAAAGTTCATTTTAGAGTATCCTATTTTATCATAAAGCCTAAATAGATGACTTTTCCAAGTTTTGTTTTCTCTAAAGTTATCTTCCTCCTGGGATGGGAGAGATCCCCATTGTAAGTATCCTTCCTTCTAGGAACAAGAGAGTCACTTCAATGTGTCACATTTAAATCAGTTATTTCTGTGGCAACTGTGAAGGACCCATCATTAAACAAGACTAAATATGACTTTGAGGAAGAAAAAAATTGGATCATAAAGTCACAAGTCTTGGGCAATAATTTTAATTCTTTCAGTCCTCCCCTCTCCTCTTTGGTTTTGAAATATTTCAGTTGCATTAAAGAACACTTACTTTCTCGACCAAATACTGGTGATTAACTGCCAACGAGTCAAGTTTACTTCTAACCCCATTTTGTCAAACTCGTGAGTATCTCTGGTCTCCAAGGGGACCCCATCCCAGGGCCCATCTGGAAATACATGTCTCAAGCAAGCCAGTCCTCACTGGTTTAGTGTGAACATTTTCACCCTATAACTTTAAAGCCAGTAATGAAATAGAAAACAGCATGTTTATGTGATTTTCATCATGTTAGAAAGAAACAAAATCTGATGACCACCCAACCAACAGAGTTAAGGAAAGCGGAATTTATAGTTTTGAAAACATTAAGATGCTTACTGGAAATCTTACCCCATGCATTAAATAATCACTGGTCACAAAATGTAATTCAGAGTTACGATTTCCCTATGTCCGATAACTATACCCCCAGTTCTCTAGATGGTAATTTTGATGTGTGTGGATGTCTTTGATCAGTTTTATATGTCTCTTAAACATCTGAAAAGCAATTTTAGTTGAATGTGATTGCGTGTTAAGAAGCAGTGCTTAACAGCTCTAGAAATTTTGCCCTAATATGCTCTTGTTTCCAGGTTTCTGTGAAAGATCCTTCGTAATCCTTTAGTGAAAATGGATTTCTATTGGTGGTTACTTCTATTTTTTCAAACCTATGTAATGAAGATTTGCCAGTTGCTTATTTAAAGAAAGTCACGAAGGCATTTTAAAGTGTCTTTATGGGCTTGGTGCCAGGTGCTTTCTTTTCACACATGTGGAGAGAGGGATAAAATGGGAGCAATTCTAAAATGTATATTTGCTAATATTAATAGCATTTTCTGAATGTTGTTTATTTTGAAACTAAAGGGACTTTGTTCTACAGTGAAAATGGGGCAGATAATCCAATCAACTGTAGAAAATCAGTTTTTAAATGATTTTTAAAAATAACATTTTATTCTATTAACAGATTTTATACAGTCACTGTAGAAAATATTTAAAATACCAAAAAAAGTATAAATAAAACATTAAAATCACTCATAATCCCACCTCCCAGAAAGAAAAACAATCAACATTTTTGCCTCACTCCTTTTCTATACATATGCACACAAGACTATTTTTCAAAGGTTTTGGGACCCAGAGCTCTGATCAGATTTGCCCCTTTCTTGAATGACCAAGGCTTGGTGACTGGGTCAAGCTGCTCATGTCGGTCGTGGTCGTCTCACTGGATGAATTCATTGCTGAGAGGACCTTGACAGTCTTATTCAAATACACTTCCAGTGGACATGCCCCAGCAATTTCTGGAAAAGCCCAGGCATTTCTGGACTCAATCCCACACCCTAGCTCCTACAGTTAGTGTAAAGAATTACAAAAACACAGCAGCTGCCTTCTAACTTTGGCAGGGTGACCATGGAGAAGAAGCACAGTGGTTCTGTGTCGTTGTAGGGGACAAAGCTGGGACTGATGGGAAGAATAGTCTTATTTGAGAAGCAATGAGATCTCCGCCATTGGCCATATTTACTTGTCAGGATGATTGTAGGATGGAGGGTGGAGGTCAGGGACAGTTTATGACCATGTCTTTGCGTAAGGTTCTGAGACTCTATATGTCTCTCCAGGGCTGACATTTAATCTACATGGTATGATTCATGGGCATCCAGAACCTTCTACCGCCACATCAACATCCGGATCATGGCTGTAGGCAAAGGGCTCAGAACAGTGCCTGGCACACAGTAGGTGCCCAATAAATGTTTGTTGGCATGAATAAATGAGTGAATGAATGAAGGAATGAACCTGGCTGCTGTGGTTGCTCCTTTGCCCTCTACTTCTGGAGACTATGGACAAGCAAACACGTTGGAATTTGAACAGCTTTGGTGGGAAGAGACAGAGAACTGTTGGCCTTTTAGCTCACAGAATTATCCATTTTCTGTTGTTTCTTGGGAGGACCCTCGGTCTTGGCTTTCACACGGTGGTATGTAGAATGGACTGGGAGACAGCCAATTTGGGCTTTTTCATCTACCAAACAAAACAAATCCAAACATTTGATTTGATGGCTGGAATCCCCAAGTGGATGATCTCACTCAGTCCTTTCAACAATGGAATGAGACCACTGGCCTCCTGCAGGCTCTCTCTTGGTGGGGGGCGAGGGAGGAGTGGTAGGCTGGAATGGAGAGATAAAAAGTGTTAAAGGATAAAAAAGAGAATTACTTTAAACCAGCAAAGACACTTTTCAGGGATCAAATGCTACATGCAACCCTAACTTACAACATAGAGATCTAAAAATCAAGTATTGCTATGTTTTTGTGGCATAAGGAAACAATGCTTTTTTAAAAAAAATTCTCTACCAAATGACATTTGAGCAGTTCCTAATATTAATATTTTCTGGCCTGCTTGAAGGAATACAAATAGCAATTTCATAAGCAGAGATCAATGCACATATAGTAGATTTGAAGCGATAGCTTTAGAAAATTACACGCCTGAGTTAATTCTATGCCTGAGAACTGGATGTAAAATCATGGGCTAGGAGTGAACGTCTGGTTTTTGCTTTGTCATATGCAAGTGTGCTGTGCCTGGGACTCTCCCCACAGCTGAGGTCAGCAAAGGTTTGTTTGAGAAAGTGCTAAGGGATGGTGATGCTTCTCAGAGAGGTGACCCCAGAGGTAAACCAGGTAACTGGAAATACCTTTCCCCACCCTACACAAGAATGCCAAACATCAACCATGTTTTCCCGCTTCATTCACACCACTGTAGTTTATGGAAATTGAACAACTCAGTGGCACATTCTCAGGGATTTTAGGTGACACATTATATCTCGAGGCATCTCATCTTAGAATCAACCTGTTTAGGTGGGACATTGCTAGACATTTACTTAGGACAAATAAAATCTTCTTTGTGCAGCTTGAAAGAAAGAATTATACCTAATGTTTCTTTCCGGAATTGGCCGTTACCATAACATACAGTTTGGCTTCAGATCAAGTTGACCACAGGTGAGTTCAGTGAGTCATACCCCCCCCCCCCCAACGATAGTTCTATAGAGATAGCACTTTCTAGACTAAAATGTCAATCACCAGTGTTCATTGACTCAGAAAATAATAAAGTTATACCCATCAGCAAAATATCCAGGAGCCAGAGGGAATGTTACAGGGTAGTAATTTAGAAATCTGGTTAGGGTTAAAGCCAGAAGCTATTGGGCAGGAGGAAAACAAATTGCATGACTTTAGCCTGGGGACTCTCAGGGCCTTATCTGCTACGTATCAGCCAGGAAGGAAGGAGCCTGAGGCTTCAATACTCTTCCCAGACACCTCCTCTGGCCCCCAGAGCTAAACCATCATCATCAGTCCTGCGTGCCCTCCCCTCTCCTCAGTAGCTGGACCCACCCCAACCAGACTGTGCCTACCAACTTTTTCTTTTTTTCCTTCATGATTTTTCCAAGCTAAGGTACTAAATGAAAATGCAGAGCAATTTCCATTGTGATTTTTCTGAAGCTGCTTAGCTCAGCAACCCCCTTCATTTCAGTCAGTTCTGTGGAAACACCTCTTCTCCATTTTAACAAGCTATCCTAACTCCCACCCCCAATCCTCTGCTTTTACCCTCTTCGTTCCCCTAAGGAAGCTCGCTCCACAGATTCCTGAGAAATCATTCTTTTACTAAAGAATTGCTGGGGTGAGTGTTGGGGGTGCGGTATGAATGTGGGGGTTTACGTCACCCACATACAGAATTTCACTTAGAAAAGCCCCCAGGAAGTGTTTCTTTTCCCATAAATCTCTCCCTTTGGACCCTTCCTCCATAAGCCCCCTCAGCATGCGCATCCTAACCTGCGCACCCCAAACTCCCCACCCCACCTCGCACCCCTTTGCTTATGCTCCTGGGCCTGCAGAGGCAAGATGGCTTTGGGGTCCAAAAACAAGAGCTCCCTTGGCCCCCAGGAGCCCTATTGGTAGAGGAATTTTAAATACCTGATCATTTTTGTTTTATCCCCCCCTCCCCTATGTCACCTACACATACCCATCTGGACAACCTGCACATTACCTCCCTTGAAGTTCCCTTGCCAAGCCCACATCTTTGATGGTGGCAGCTTCTCTTTGTGCCACACACATTTGTGGAATGAGCTCAAGTCCACACATAGACAAGCACTGACCCAAGTTAACACAGCCCCTCAGTTCTGATGCAAAGCTTTTGGTGATTCCCACACAAGGGCTGGCCATGGGTGTGCAACCTATATGGTAGCACAGGCCCCCATGCTTGGAAGGGCCATGCCGTGGTTCAATGCTCTGCTGTCACCGTCCTGAAATTCTTAATAAGTTTGAACAAGGGGCCTCACATTTTTATTTGCACCAGACCCTGATAATTACATAGACAGTTCTGCCTACGCATGACCCTTGTAGAAAAATTTCTGTTCCTTCAAAGCAGTTTCTCCACAGCTCCCTTCAAGCCTTAGCCTCCAGGCCAATCTGCCTTGCCTAACCTGGTCCCTGCTCATTGCAGATGGACATGGTGGGGTTCTCCCTTTGCTCTTGTGAAGCCACTGAAAACAGGGTCCCTGGGAAGACACTAGGAGGAGGCCGGAGGTTTGTGGGTGGGAGAAGAGCCCCTGCAAAATTATCTACCCCACCCACACACCAATTCCAGAGATTCCACCAGTACAGAGAATTCCTTTGTGGTAAAGCCCTTTCCAACTGTTTTAAAAATAAGAATATTCCTGACAGGGTCAACACCCCATGTTATTGGTCTCTACCATGCTGTGAACAAGTTTGCAAGCTGTTGCAAACTGACCACTGGTGGGGGTCTTGGCACAGGGGAACATTTGAAGAGGGAATGAGGATGCTTTTGGAACTTGGGGGAGGGTAAATCACACAGAAATCTGAGTGAGGCATGCCCAGTGGGCACTGGGGCATGGGAGTCAGGATAGAAGGGGCGGACTGAGGAAGCTGCTGAAGAAATATTTCTTCTATTTCACAATTTTGCTGGACTCTGAGAACAAAAGCTGTTCTGCTCAGCCTCTCTTGACAGAATGAAGGGTCTATATTCATTTCCTGTGTCTGCCATTTTTATTTTATTTTTCCAATCTACAACCTGGATGGCTTAAAATAACAGAAACTTATTCTGATACAGTTCTGCAGATTCGAAGTCTGAAATCAAGGTGTCAGCAGGGTTGGTTCTTTCTGGGAGCTCAGCAGGAGAATCCATCCTATGCCTGTTTCCTAGCTTTTGGTCACTGACTGGCAATCTGTCGCTTGTAAACACATCATTCCAGTCTCTGCCTCCATCTTCACTTTGCCTTCTCTTCTGTATCTCTGTGTGTCCAGTCTCCTCTCCTGTCTCTCAAAAGGACAGTAGTCATTGGATTTAGGAACCACTTGAAATACAGAATGGTCTCATCTCGAGCACCTTAACTTACATCTGCAATGACCCTATTTTCCAATAGTCAACGAAACTGAATTATATACTTCAAAAGTGCTAAGAGACTAGATCTTAATTGTTTCCACCACAAAAAAGATAATTCTGGGACGTGATAGGTGTTAGCTAAAGCTATGGTAGTAATCATATTGTAATACATAAATGTATCAAATCCACACATTGTATTATACAAATTAAAGTTATATAATGTTATATGTAAATTACTCAATTAAAAAATAATAACTTAATAAAAAGACTCTTTTTAAATAAGGTCACATTTGCAAGTACAGGGGTTGGGACTTGGACATATCTTTCTGGAGCCATAATTCAATATTCCATAGGATCCTCATATTTTCAGTTTCTGTTTGCTTTTTATTCATGCTTTACTTGAACTTTTGAGCTTCGGTTTTTCCCTTGATAAAAATCCTGAAATCCTGAGAGCATTATTAAATAATAATAGCAAAAGCTCTGCAAATCCAAGGCATTTTACAAATATGTACCCCAAGAGACTCTGCAGGATCCCCCAGTATCCCAGGAGAATGGGAAAGGAACAATAGCAAAATGGCTTTGATCCTTTCAGTAGAAACGTTTCAATAAGAGCCAAGTCCTATGCTTTTAATATTATTGTACATTAGTCAGAACACAGAAATGTGAGTATTTACAATCCTGAAATTGAAATGGAAAATAACAAAAATGTGGTTCTAGGAGATTTTCATTAGACTCATTGGTTTGTTGAAAAATATGGAAAAGCCTAAGAAAATATTTGTGAATAAAACCTCTAATGACTGAATCCCATCCACCACTCCCTTACCATGCTTTTAGGAAAAATTTGCTTTTCAGCAAATTATACCCAAACAGTACCACAGAAGAGTAATCAGAAATTATGTGTGATTCCTAATCATTAGGAAAAGATTCAATTACCCTGAGAGATATAGCATACTGAAATTTTTAAAATAGGAAAATGATTTTATAAAAAGTTAGGGTTTTTTTTTCCTCACTAATTTTCACTAATTTTGGTCATTTGTATTCAAATATCATCATGGCTTGGGTCAAAGTCACAGATTATTCTGCAGATTTCAGATTAAAATTTGCTCCTCTGGATGCCAGTCTTCTTTCTCGGATGCCACTTTGCCTCCCATTTCCATTTGTATATGCAGAAAATCCCAAATACCCAAGTGCGGCTCACTCATCCTAATCACATTTCATGACCAGTAATATCACCATATAATTAACTTAAAAAAAAAAAATGTTTGCATGGAAAAACAAACTAAAAAGAATAGCCCAGAAAATTATGAGAAGAAGACGTAGCCTTACCATATATTAAAATACATTACCTGACTACAATACTTAATACAGTATGGAACTATCACATAAAGCCCCACATGAATGGGTGGGACACAAAAAGAAGACATATAGACCTCAGAAATCTAACATGATATAGGTAGTATTTCAAGTCAACAGGATAGTCAATGGAAAAAAGAACACTCGAAACCATATCTCATCCCTTAAAGTAAAAATACTAAATTCATTAAAGGTAAAAATGTAAAACACACACACACACACACACACACACACACACACACAGTGGACGAGAACATGGGAAAACGTGTACAATTTCAGAGTGAGAAAGGCCTTTCTAAGTATGACAAAAATTCCAAAAAGCTAAAAGAAAAATTTAACAATGCAAAAATAATTGTTTTCCCCATGGAAAAGCCATTATACACAAAGTCAAAAGGTGAACAATAAACTGGAAAAGAATGTTTGTAACTCACATCACAGACAAAGGACTAATTTGCTTTCTCTTTCCCCTGCTCCCACACACATTGATTTAACCAATAGAAAAATGGGTATAAACTAATAGAAACCCTATAGAAAAATGGGCAAAGGCTATATAAAGACAGTTAGCCAACGAGGAAACAAACGCTCAAAAGATATTTGCCTCACTCATAGCAAGATAAATACAGACTTAAAAGTACAATTCAATTATATTCAGAAAGTGTGTTTTTTTTTTTTTTTTTAAAAAGAAAGCCACGTTTTACTCATCAGATTGGAAAGGTACAAAGCTCTTTGTACAATGTGACTGACATAATTCCCTCCTCTGTGTTCCTTCCCCTTCCCTCTGGGCTTGTAACTCCTCTGAAGAATGGACAGGAAAGGGGATGCTGTGTGACATAGAAGCAGGGCTTCGAACAACATGAGGCAAGAGAGGTGCCAGGACACAAAATGCAAGAAAGCACTCACTCTCAGGGTCATACAAGTGCCGGGTGAGCCTTAAAAAAGTGCCTCCTTAAATTGTGTGTCCTGGGTACCTTTCCTGCTTCTTGCTTCCAAGGAAGTCTGGCTATTTTTGATGTCACAAGGTTGGAGAGATCACAAAAGAATAGAAGGAATGTTCCCAGCAATTCTATTACCGACTGAGAAGTCCTGCACCAGACAGGTGACTGAGGGTCTTCAAAATGACTCCAGCCCCAGCCACCATCTGAATGCAGCCTCCTGAGAGACCCCACAGCAGACAAACTCAGCCAAGTCACCTCTCAGCTAGACCCAAAGAAACAATGAAAGAAATGATTCTTGTTTGAAGCCACTAAGTTTTAGGGTGACTTGTTAGGAGTAATAGCTGTAAAGTTTATAGATAACTAATATAGGCACTCTCATACCTTGCTGGTGGAAGACGCAATTAGTATATCCTCCTTGGAGATGAGCAGTATACTAATGTCTAATCAAAATAATGCATACACAAGCCCTTTGCCCAGACATTTCACTTTTAGAAATTTCCCAACAAATATACTTACACATATGCAAAGTGATATATGTACAATATATTTATCACAGGCTTGTTTAAATAGAAACGATTGGAAACAACCTATATGGCCATCAACATGGGCTGGTTTAAGCAAATTATAACATTCAATGGAATATTGTTCAATCCAACAAAGAAAGAGGGTATTTTTTATATGATGACATGAAAAAAATCTCCAATGTAATTGTTAAGCAAAACAATAAAAAAGTAAGGTGCAAACCAATGTGTACAGTACACTGGCCATCGTGAAAGAGGAGAAAGAAAAGACCATCTGTCCATAATTGCATGAATATATATAGATTATCTTTGCAAATTATAGAAGAACCCTTCATGTCCGTTGCCTGGAGAAGAGGACTGATGGCTGGTAGACATGAGTGGGAATGCAGAGTTTCACTATATACCCTTCAATGCCTCTTAATTTTATACCAGATGAATGTATTACCCAATAATAAATAAATAAAATTAATTCAAAAAAAAGGTTTCTACCAATTGTTTTTGCTTTAACTTAACACTGTCTGGACTTTCAGATAGTAGAGATGTCTCTTCAAACTGAGATACCTGTAGTCCTGAGGTTCAGGAAGATTTCCTTCCAGGGTGTATGTACATGGGGAAGGAGCATAAGGGAATCAGCTTCTAGATGTAGAATGAATACAAGTGCTCCTGCCTAAAATCACTTGTCTGGGAAAGCAAGCACCTTGCCAAGCTGGGTTTTTTTTCTTAATTTTTCTCTCCCAGCCTTCCTTCTTTCACTTCACAAAAGGCAGGCATATCCCTCACTTGTCCTGAATTTTATTCTGGTGTTGTCCCACATGGAAAGACCCCTGGGAGGCCAAACAAAGAAACAATTCAAAATACTGGCATTGAGAAATTGAACAACTTTAAAGATTGGGAAATAAATCATTTTGCAAGTCTAATTCTTGCAGAAGACAGTTTCCAAGTTTTTGTTTTAAAAAAATCAAAAGAGGACCTATTGAGTTGTTAGCTGATAGTGCATTAAAAATTATTTTTGATAGTGGATCACATGGCCATTTTTACATATAACTCAGGACTTCAAAGCAATCAGTGACTTGCTATAAGAAAACTCCTTCCATTTCCATCTGCTTATTTATATTAATTACATTCTTCAACGCTGACTTTTTTTTAACACTGACTTTTAATCACCCTTTAATTTTTTATTTTTCAATTACAGTTGATGCTCAATATTATATTAGTTTAAGGTATACAATGTAGTGATTAGACATTTACATAACTTACAAGGTGATCACCCTGATAGATCTAGTACCCATCTGACACCATACATAGTTATGATAATATTACTGACTATATTCCTTATGTTATACTTTAAATCCCCATGACTATTTTGTAACTAGCAATTTGTACTTCATAATTCCTTCACTTTTTTTTTTACCTATTCCTCCAGCCCCTCTCCCAACTGGCAACTATCAAAATATTCTCTGTATCAATGAGTTTGTTTCAGTTTTGTTTACTTTGTTATTTAGGTGCCACATATAAATGAAATCAAGTGGTATTTGTCTTTCTCTGTCTGACTTACTCCACTCAGCATAATACCATCTAGGTCCATCCATGTTATTGCAGATGGCAAGGTTTCATTCTTTTCTATGGCTAGGCAATATTTCATTGTATATATGTACCATTTCTTTATCCATTCATCCATTGATGAACACCCAAGTTGCTTCCATATCTTGGCTACTGTAAATAAAGCTGCAATGAACATATGGATGCACATGTCCCTTTGAAGTAGTGTTTTGGGTTTCTTCAGATAAATACCCAGAAGTGGGATTGCTGGATACTTCTTTGTCTCTTCTTATAGCTTTTGTTTTAAGGTCTATTTTGTCTGGTATAAGTATTGCTACCTCAGCCTGTTTTTTCCTCATTTCCATATTCATAAAATATCTATTTTCATCCCTTTTCTTTCAGTCTGTATGTGTCTTTCCATCTGAAGTGAGTCTCTTGTATACAGCATATGTAAGGGCCTTGTTTTCTTATTCATTCAACCACCCTATGTCTTTTGATTGGAGCACTTAATCCATTTACATTTAAAGTAATTGTTGATATGTAGTTATTGCTATTTTATTATTTATATTTTTTATCTTTTCTTTTCTTCTTCTTAAAGATGTCCCTCTAATGCTTCTTGTAATATTGGTTTGGTGCTGATGAACTCATTTAGCTTTGTCTTCTGGAACGCTCTTTGTCTATCCTTCGATTCTAAATGATAGCTTTCCTGGGTAGAGTACTCTTGGTTGTAGGTCCTTGCTTCTCATCACTTTGAATATTTCATGTCAATTCCTTCTGGCCTACAAAGTTTCTGTTGAGAAATCAGCTGACAGTTTTATGGGAGCTCCCTTGTAGGTAGCTAACTACTTTTCTCTTGCTGCTTTTAAGAGTCTCTCTTTGTCTTTAACCGTTGGCATTTTAATTGTGATGTGTCTTGGTGTGGGCCTCTTTGGGTTCATCTTGTTTGAGACTCTCTGTGCTTCCTGGACTCGTATATCTATTTCCTTCACCAGGTTAGGAAGTTTTCTGTTATTATTTCTTCAGATAGGTTTTTAATTCTTTGCTTTCTCTCTACTCTTTCTGGTACCCCTATGATGCAAAAGTTGGTATGCTTGATAATATTGTCCCTTAAACTATCCTCATTTTTTTGGACTTTTTTATTGTTGCTCTGATTGGGTGTTTTCTGCTACCTTATCTTCTAAATCACTGACTTGATTCTCTGATTCATCCAACCTACAGTTGATTTCCTGTAGTGTATTCTTTATTTCAGTTAGTGTATTCTTAATTTCTGACTGGTTCTTCTTTGTTTTCTATCTCCATTTTTATGTTTCCTATCTCTTTGTTGAAGTGCTTACTGAGATCACTGAGCATTCTTACAATCAGTGTTTTGAACTCTGTATCTGGTAGATTGTTTCCACTTTGTTTATTTTTTTCCCGAGCTTTGTTCTGTTCTTTTATTTGGGATATATTTTTTTGTCTCCCTATTTTGGCTGCCTCTCTGTGTTTGCATATACATATTAGGTAGGGCTGCTATGTCTACTGGTCTTCATAGGATGGCTTTATGTAGTGGGTATCCTGTGGGGCCCAGTGGCACGGTCTTCCTGGTCACTACAGCCAGGTGCCCCAATTGTGATCCTTGTGCGTGTTCTGTGTGTCCTCTGGTTATAGTTGAGCCTTGCACATCAATGGGAGGATTGACTCTCTGGCTGATTGTTTGTAAGGGCTAGTTGTAACTACAGTGGAGGAGCTGTTGTCCAGGTGCTGACCCTATGAAGCAGGATTCACTTTAGCAGGGCTCTGGTGCCTGACCAGTCTGCCCTTTGGATGTTTTGTTCATGGAGGCAGACCGGTGGTACTCTAGCTTGGTCAGAACCTGGCCACCAGGTGTGTGGGCCCCAGGGCCTCCTGGGAGGGCCCCTGCTGCCAAGTTCAGCCTCTACCTGTGCCCTGCCTGGGACCATCTGGCATGAGCCACAAAGGGATCTGCAAATGTTTTCCACCTGGTGTTGGAGGTGTCTGAGAAAGGCTAAGCTGTGAACTGAGGCCAGCCGCCTCTAGCACTGTGCTTGGGGCTACTTAGCAAGAGTATGGGGCATGCCAAAGTCAGATGCTGCATGTTTGGTGTTTGTGAACCTTTGAGAGATATTAGCAAAGTCTGAAGCATGAGCCAAGTCAGGCCATTTGTATGAAAAAGTCACTGGAAGAGGCTTCAGGAGCTCGCAAGTTGGGAATCCCCAGGATGGGGCTAATGATGTTAGCCAGGTTTATGGAGACTCAGATACGGCCCTCGCCTAAGTCTGCATGCTGGGAGGGCTCAACAAAGGAACAATGCATTCTGCCAGCACTTCTGTCTGTGAGAAAGATGCTCCTCACCTCCATCTAGAAGCCAGACACTCGGTTCCTCCCCATATGTCCCTGGTACCTTTTGAGCTGTTGCCCCAGCACTGAAGCTCAGACTAAGTGAGTCCATCAGTGAGTAAGTCCATGCATGGGCCCTTTAAGAGGAACGCCTGGGATTTCAGCAGCCTTCTGCCTCACTCAGCCATAATCTCTGCTGGTTTTCACAGCCAGAGTTATGGGGACTTCTCTCCCCAGCACTGAAACACTGGGCTGGGGCACCTGGTGTGATGCTGGGACCCCTCACTCCTCAGGGGGTATATCCACGACTGAGATATCCCTCCTGATTTTTAATTGCCATACGTGGATGATGTGGGACCAGCCATTCTGCATCTCTTCCCCTTGTCTTGAGGTGGCTTCTTCTATATACCCTTGTCTTGAGGTGGCTTCTTCTATATACCCTTACTTATAGGACTTCTGTTCAGCTAGTCTTCAGGTGATTCTCAATGATGGTTCTTCTGTAGTTTTGTTATAATTTTGATGTGGTTGTGAAAGGAAACAAGCACAGCATTTACCTACTACACCATCTTGGCTAGATCTTTCCCAAGGTTGATTTCTTCACACTTTCTTTTTCCCTCTTATCTAAAGTGGCCTCTCTGGTTACTCTGTATTATATCATCCCACTTATTTCCTTGACAACACAGCACAAGATGCAATTCTCTTGCTTATCTGTTATGTACGATCATCACAATTTCTACAGTGAACATGTCCCATGAAGCAAGGACTAAGTTTGATCTTTTATTGCTCTATTCCCAGTGCTGGTATATAGGAGGTACTCAATAAATGTTTCATAAATAAACTGAATAAGCAACTTCAATTGAGAATTCTTGACTGGGTCTTTGGTCACCTAGCATTTCCACCATGGATATAGCATGGATGGTTATGCTATAATTCTAGCAAGTGTTCATTCAGGAAGCTAGAGTTGTCATTCATCTAACTAGATGGAAGAGAACCGTCATCCACTTGAAAGGATCTTCTAATTTGCATGTCTCAGGAAAGGGAGTACCAAGATTTTATTGGCAAACTTGTCAGGTCCAGATCTTCCAATCTATATACAAACTGCTTTTTTTCCCCTTTTTTAGAAAGCAAATCCCACATGATCTAATTTACTTTTAATGGTACAGTTATGAGGAAGAATAGTATATATGATTATTTCACTGGAAAATATATCAAGCAAAAAATACTCTTCACTCTGTTCTGACAAGATGCTAAGCTCAAGACTTATTGAATCCCAAAAGATTCCACATCCTCCAGCACATATTGATGTGAGAACAATTTCACCAGATTCTGGTCATCTTAGAACTTGGATACCATTGCCTGTTTTTCTGTTTTGTTTTAAAATTCTACTTTTACTGCTGTCTTTTAACCATGATGCTGGTTCCTCTAAAGAAGTGAGAATTCCCTAGGATTCTGGTATAAAATAGTAATCAGATGGAAAGGAGTTACGAAATATATGAGAAGGTGGAGGAGGAATCTTAGAAATGCAGAAAAGAAAAAAAAAATTGAAAGCTTTTCAAGGGCAAAAGCATTTTCAGACTTCTCATAAAGAATAGAGGCCAATCCAAAATATGTATATAAAATTCTGCATTAATACATATTTATTCTGTGAGAATATATCCAAAATAAGTAAAAAATTACCATTGAAGACTGTAAATGGAAAGAGATCTCTTATATTGGTTTACTTTATATCATAAAAAATAAACTTGAAATTCCAAAATTGTTACCGTAATTTTGGCAATTTCTTCATGGACTATGACATAGAAAAAATAATTTTTATATTCCAATATTGGTATAGAAATTGAATAAATCACCCTGGAGCTGAGCTATACATTTTTAATCCCAGTGATGTAATGATGTAATGTAATTAAGTAGATTTAATACTCATTTTTTAAAAGTAACCAAGATCCTAGTAACGATACACTGGTCATTTAAACAAATCTACCCACTGAGGAAAGTTAGAAGGGAACAAAATATTTAAAATGCTGGCTTGATGGCATGTGAGAGCTAGCAAGATAGTAAAGAATTCCAGGCTGGAGAATAGAGGTTCAGGGATATGGCCCAACATGTGGACATGTTTATTCCCTGGGGACTTTTGCCACATCTGAAGGAAGTGGCTGAGAGGCTGAAAGGCTAAAGGGCACTTTTGACAGCCATATTGGGCTAGAGGGCCCAAGTTCGTGCCCACCAAGGGGACTTCTGGTGAACTATAAGTTGAAATCCCAAAGGGATCACTCTTGGAATAAGGATGAACTAGAGTTAGAAAAAGCTTACTAAAATGATCTCAGCTCTGAACTTGGATTGAAATAATCCAAATTGGTGGTGTTCCTCTCTGGAGGAAAATGTCATCCTTGACTTAAAATTAGTTCTACAAACAATGTTGAATACACAACATTGGACACACAATTAAAAGTAATCAGGTACATGATAAGATAAGGCAAAATGAAAATAAGCAAAAACAAAAACAAAACCAAACAACCACAGAAACAGATCCACAGGAGCTTCAGATAGGGAATTAGCAATAAAAGTCTTACATTAATTGTTTACTATATTTCAGGAGATAAATGAAAATACTGGTAATTTTGACAAGAACTGAAAGGTATAAGAAAGAAACAAATGGAAATTTTAGAAATGAAAAAATTACCTGAAATTAAGAACTCAATGTATGGATTTGATAACAAGTTTGGCACTAATGAAGAGAGAATTGGTGAAATGTCAGATTAAGTCCAGAGGAAATAATTCACAATGAATCATGAAGAGAAAGATTTTGGTGGTGTCCCTCTCTGGAGGAAACTGTTGGATTTTCTAAAGGACAAAATAAAAGAGAATATAATAAGAAATCAAATACATGAGACACACAGAGAGAATGAGGCAAAACTAATACTTGAAGAATCTTGAATACTTGAAGAATAGGTGAAAGAATGTTCCAAAGCTGATGAAAGACATTAAGTCACATATTCAACAAATATTACTAATCTCAGACAAAATCTTAAAGAAGAAAAGAGAAAAACACATCAAATCACATTATAGTAAAACTACTAAAACTAAAGATAAAGAGAGAAGAGTCTTAAACAGATCCTGATTATAATGCAAGCAACACTCAAAGGAGCAAAAATGAGACAGCTAACTTTAACAGAAGCAATATGAAACAAAAGACAATAGAATTTCATCTGCAAAGTGCTAAACAAAAAAGACTGCAAATGTATTAAAATGAATGGGAAATATGTCTTTAGATAAACAAAAACTGATAGAATTTGTTACTAGCAGACTTAAAGGATTTTATTCAGGCAGAAGAAAAATGAGTCCAGATGAAAATCTGAAGATGTAGAAAGGAATCAGTAAAATTAAAAAGGTTAATTAACTTAATACTGACTAATCAAACAATAAGAAGAGTTAGAATACATAACCACAATGGCATATAAGGGGGGGGGAGAATAAATGGAATTAACTTACTCTAAGATCCTTATGTCATTCAGGAAGAGGAGAAAAACAACAATCAAATTAGACTTATGAAGAAGGCATTGATTTACCTATATGCAAAAGAGGGTATAACTTCCAAGCTAGCAGAAATAAAATGGAATAATTTAAAAAATTCAAAATAAAAACTAAGAAAGGAAAGAAAACAAGACCACATCAGAACAATAAGCTACTTTAATTAAATAAGATTAAAAAGCCCAAATATAGCAGTAATTACATATAATGCAATGAGACAAAGTCAAAGATCTTCAAGCTGATATAAAAACTATGTTGATAAGAATTATCTGTATTTATATCTATATGAATACCAGAATGCTGAATGTAAAAAGATGGCTAAAGAAATACAATATAAATACCGATGAAAAGAAAGTGGGTATAGCTATATTAATATCAGATACAGTAAACTATATCTTTAAAGAGGGACACTTAACAATGATAAAATGTTCATTACATTGGGAATATATGATAAGTGCAAAAAATGTATCTTCAAAATAATATAAAACAAACAAACAAAAATAAATGACAGAACTAAATGGGAAAATAGACAAAAATATTTTAGTGGGAGTTTTTTTTTTTTTTTAACATATTTTTTAACTGATAGAAGAGGCAAACAAAAATCAGTAAGAACATGGAAAACTTCAACAATATGGTTAAGAAATAACCTGGTACACGACATGGAACATTCAACAACTGCTGGGTATATATTATTTTCAGGCATATATATGGAAATATTGATTGTATACTGTGTCATAAAGCAAGTCTCAACAAATATTCGAGGATTGAAGTCATACAGCATATCTCTCTGATCACACAGGGTTGAAATTAGTAACAGAAGTAAACCAGAAAAACCTCCACATATACAGAAATTAAGAATTATGCCTCTAAATAATCCCTGTGTGAAAGGAGAAATCATAATGGAAGTTAGAAAATAGTTTGGATGGCATGAAATGAATGAAAACGTTATGTATTAAAATATGGGGAAATTTCTTGATTTTAAAATGTTGGACATTGCTGACTTTAGACTATGGAAGAGACAGATTTAACGCTTTAAAACCTTTCCATGCCCCTCCCCCAATATATCCCTTCTCCGCACTCCCCATCCCCCCAAATAGTTATAGCACATTTGTTTAAATTAATATTCACTGTTTATATTACTTTGGCTCTGTAAATATTTTTCACAAAATATATATGGGATAGATGTTGCCTTCCAGGCAGACCAGGCCTTCCCTCTTATCTATCCTATTTAGTTTCTATCCCTTTACTTTCTTATCTCCTTACTCTAGCTGCCAAGGACATCAGCTAAAAGTTAAATAGCTAAACGTCTCCACAATTCAGACTGCCAGGGCAAAAGCTTTCCTGAGCTAATGGCAACTCAAGATAGAAAGAGATGTGTTTGCATATTGCAAGATGGTAAGAGCCAAACTAAGGAATGCACAAAGGAAATAGTGTTAAAAAATAAAAATAAAAAGAAGTAGATGCTCTGAAAGTGGATGCGAATAGCTGTTTCTTTTTGGCTGTTAAGAGTGCAGAGAGAGAATAGACTGAGTTAAGCATTCTTTTGAGAGAGAGAGAGAGAGAGAGAGAGAGAGAAGAGAGGGAGAAAAGAGGCAGTTCCCAGGATACAAATCCATAGCTTCAGGAATGTTCCCCAGGATACAAGCTTGTGCTTTTGAGTAGGTGGTGCTTTCTGCTGTGACCCCTAGGAAATGCCCTTTTTATGCACTATATGCTGGGGGTGGTGTATAAAAAAAAGGAAGGGAAAGAACCCCCTCTCACAGCCAGAGCAGGTGGGGAGGCAGAAAGCAGCTGTCTTCAGTAAGGGCACTGAAGCAGGATGAACACAATTTCAGTGTCCTGAATTCCTGGTTAGAAGCCAAAATGCATTTCCCAACAGAAGCAGTAAGAATCTATAGAACTATTAGGAATGGTCACATGTGGGTTATACACTTGTATTATGGGGAGAACAACAGATCCATCTATAAAAAATAAGAGTTAGGGTTTTATTTTTCTCCTGTTGAAATATATAGGTTTCTATGGGAGAGCTGGAAACAACCACCATTCATTTTTTTCATCCATTCAATGTTTACAGGATACTTGTTGAGTACCCAGTACTAAGCTAAACCTGGAGAATTTTTTCAAAATGAAAAGTACAGTCTAGTAAGGGATATAGATGTAAAACAGCAATCACAACAGCATAATAAGGCAAAATTGGATGGATTTAGGTGCTGCAAGGGCCCCAGGAGAGGTTGTCCTCAGTGCAGGCTGGATGGACAGGACCTTCTAGAAACTGTCACCTAAGGTGACACCTCAAACACAAAGATCTGTGGCACTGTAACTGTGGGACAATGTTATAAATCCAAACATCAGTCTTGCCAATTTATAAAACCTAATCAGCACGTAAATTTAAGATTGCTTGTATGCTATTTCTTCCTAAACCAGAGATAGAAGTCAACGATACTCATTGTTGCTAGGACTTCTGATTTTTACCAATTGTCTTCAGCCTGAAACCCTCTCTGTCGTTTTCCTTTCCACATCACCACCTCAAAAGATCCCAACCCACTCTGCTTTGCTCTACTTCTTTCTGACCCATTATGCAGTGTTGCCTCAAAATATAACTTGGCAATCCAAGGAGAGCTCATGGTGAGGAAGGCTGAGGACCGCTTTTCAGAACTAGCTCTCAGAAAATAAGATCAAAAGGTAACTAGCCACATTCAGCTTTTGATCAAATTTTAATGATCACACTGATATAAACCACTTTCTGTTCCTGATCTACTTCCCATGATCTTTCCTGCAATTAATCACCAGCTGTTTGGATTCTAGGGCTCCAGGCCAAAGTAAAACTGCCGGCAAACTGCTCACAGCTTGTGCAGGGACATTACAGAGTACTTTATTAGCTCTGAGTCACCCTGGGCCATCTCCACAGCCTGAAGTAAGGCTGCCTGTTACTTTGTTTCCTCCAGTTTCCATGGCTACCACCCAAGGGGCTCTGAAAGCTTCTAATACAGGCTTCCTCTATCTTTCCATACTCCCAATGGAAATCCATGGTATGGGTCCGTCTGGCTCTTGGTTTTTGGATGGCAAAGCATTCTCTTGATCACATGACCCAATGTGGCACCAGTTCCCTTCAGTCATCAAGAAGGGGACACTGAGGGGACAAAAACACCGTGGCTGCCTCTAGAAGCAGCCTCTTGGAGGTGGGATTTGAACCTTGTCGGGAACAAGGCAATTAACTGAGTTCCCTGTAAATTCGCTGGACAAGTGAAGTGAGGCAGAAAACCGAGCTCATTTTCTAAGACAGTCAGGGTAGAAATAAATAAATCAGTTTTCTGGACCCTTTAGGAAAAGACCTTTAGCCCAAATGATCAAGAGACCTGCTTGCATTTCATAATGTCTATGCAGACACGGCACTAGGCCCACCATCCTCCACCCCCCCATTCCTCCACCACCACCCCAACCAGACATCTCTAACCTACACCCACTTTTACAAAAGTGCAGAAGTACTTCTTGATTCCTTCATTAAAAAAAAATATATTCTAGTTAGAGGAGAAAATCATTCCTACTTTTTCTAAGCAAGGCTTGCACTTGGTTACAGCTGGAAATTGTAACCAGTAGGAGGGGAGAAATCATGTCCTATTTACAGCTAATATGTGAACCTGTAACTTAATTACTCATGGAGACACTCCAAACAAGTCGTTAAGGAGCCAGGTAATGTTTTCGGATGAGCTAAGTGCAGGTGGGCTGTCCCTAACCGAGGCCTAATTCCTCCCGCGAGTCTGGACTGGCCAGAGGGTGGGGCAGGGGGCCGGGGAAAGGGCAGTGGGGAATTTCGTTTCCTTGGCAGCCCAGCTGCTGAGGTCCTGAACAAGCGCACTCAGGCCTGTGGGTGGTCTCTCGTACTCACACTTGACCAGCTACATAACACAGCCCACCCCTGCTTATGGCCTCTGCCAGAGTATTTATTAGGAACTCTGCCTTTTGGAAGACTAAATAGCTAGGACTTTAATAATTAAAGACTTCATTAATTTCCTACTGCAAATTTTCATGGCGAATGGGACTTAGGCCTGCGTTATTAATGGCATTGGAAGGAGTACCATCCATCACTCTTACACCCAGATGCCCACCACACATCACTTCCCCCGAGTCTGTCAGCAGACTAGGAGGTAGTTAGTGCCAGAGTTAAAAAGAAAAAGGCTCTTAGGGTCTCCACACTGGTCTACATGAATACATAGTGTGGCCAAAACGAGGCTGGGAAATGTCTGACACCCATTTATCATCATCTAATTGTCTTCTATTCTGAGCTCATCCCATAAATAATTGGAGCATTCCAGCAGATGAAACTGGACTTTCTTCCTGGCTTATCTTTCAAGATTGTCACTGGAGAGTATTTTAGAAGCTCTTTGGGGCAGAGGAATGGAGGCCCTTAGAAAAAAGGGGCTAAGAGATGTACTCCGAGCTGCCAAAGGAAGCTGGCAGAAGATGAACATGAGGTCAGTACATTTCTCCTAGAAAGAGTCATTTGGTGGCCTCGTTTGAGGAAAAGCTTTTTTTCCTAAGTCCCATTGCATGAAAGAATGAATACCGAAACAGCTAATATGTGACTACCACCCTGTGTCAGGGAATATTCTCAGTACTTTATACGACTATCCATTATCTCACCTACTCCTTGTGCCACAGCTCTCCACCAAAATCTGTTTGTCCCTTCTTCCCAGCCTCCCCTGAGCCAGGTGAGGTCAGGTGTCTGCAACCTTCCCAAAAGGAAGGTGCGTAACATCACACTACATTCTGAGCCATTAGGAAGGAGCCAGCCTCCTCCATGCTTGCTCTTTTCCCTGTTCCCATTGGTTGAGTTGTAACAGTCTTAAAATCCATGTGTTGCTACCAGACTTGGTGCCTAAGCCAGATACCAACCCAGAGCACCTGTCCTGGATGGTTTCATGACAGAAATAAACTGTTTGTTCCTTAGCTCACCATATTTTTAAGGATCTTTATTAGAATGCTTATCTTACCCTAGCATACTTTTCAACAACTCTCCAAGGCAAGTTTAATTTATTAACCCTATTTTACCAATGATAAAACTGCAACTCAGTGTGATTACATAATTTGTCTAAAATTATACTGTTAAAAATTAGCGACACTGGGATTCAAATCCAGGTTTCCTGACAATCTATGATGATAGAGGTCAGAAGAGTGGTTCCCTTGGGTAGAGTGGATTTACTGGGAGGGTGCACGAGGGAGTGTCCCCTTTTTTGGGAGAGAAGGGTGCTTGGATTGGTAATTATCTTTAACATTTAGAGAATATTTTATCATTATACAAAGTACTTTAATACAATTAGCTCATTTAAGCCTCACAAATACCCTGTTCATTGTAGAGATGAAGAGACTGAGATTTGGTAAGTTAGGTATCTTAAACACAGTTAATAAGCACAAACTCTAGGCTTTGAACACAGGTCTTCCCTCTAAATCCTGTGATCAATCCATTATACACGCGCTGAAGAAACTCATACTAGCTTAAGCAAAAAACCCCCCTCCCCACCATACACACTGCTATACTCATATGTCTAGTTACATAATGGGGCGGGGAGGCAGGCAGAATAGAACTGGCTAAAGTAGCATGGCTGTCATGAGATTTCTTGTTCTCTCACTCTGCCAGTAGTTTTCCTCTACATGGCTGGAGAAAAATGGGGCCAAAAACAGTTCCAATGTAGCAACCCCACAGGAAACACTGAGTTCTTGCCTGCTGCTTTAATATTTGTAAGTCCTATGGAAAGACCCTGATTGGTCCATTTCAGGTCTGTTGCCTTCTCCATGGAGCAATCACTGAAGCCAAGGGGATGAGGCAAGATACTGTGATTGGTGGTCGCAGTAGAACCACAGGGAATGGGAAGCAGGACAGGAACAATTATCCACAGGAAGTGGAGGAAGGTGGATGCTGGTATCAGAATTAGAAAGGGATGTCGGACTGACAAAAACAGATCCCTTATACACACCCTGCAATAGAGAAAGAATTTACCAAGAGCTGGCAGCAGCATTCCTTAGTTTTGAAAACGTGAGTAAGTGTGAGTGTGTGAGTGTGTGTGTGTCATATCATTTTCTCTTGGTCTTACTACAGACATCCTCTTGTACAGTGTGGTACAAAAAGTTAGACTCCGTGACTTGGCTGTTCATTCAAAACCCTCTCTAGAACTTTTTAGCAGCTCCATTTTATTTACAGGCCCCAGGGGAGTCTGACAGTCTATGTGTACAGTTTTGTCTTAGGGAGACCGAAGTCCTTGATTTAAGGGATGAGGGAATGAAATAATTGCACTGAGGCGTGGGTTTTTGTGCTCTGTGTGAGGAGTGGCGGGGGGGTGGCGGTGGTTACATGTACCTTCGTGTTCTGTATTCAGGGTTTGTTGCTGGTTACTCTCTGAAGATCAAAATTCATTTTTACCACAGTCCCTCAGTGTGAAGGGACTTTCACAGAAAGTCAGGTATGCCCTTCTGTCTGCTGACGAAGTGTGTAGGGGTTTTGGCTGCTCCCAACCAAGTCAGTGCACTTGGTTAACCCATGTTCCAAACTGCTGGCCACAGACATGAACTTCATAAGAAAGCAAGCAGCCAGAGAGACCCATCCTGGCAGGGACTGTCATCTCTCTATTCTGGCATGTGACCTTTCTAACAACTTGTGACAGATTTCTAACTCCAGACATTTCCATTCCATATTTTGCATTAAATAGTGGCTTTTACACTTTTAAGTTAAAAATAATTAAACCCATACTAACCAAAAGTTTTACACTGACCTTGTACACGTACACACACACACGCCAAAAATAATTCTTGAAAAACACCTAATATTTACCCTTACCCTGTGTGTGGCTCTCTGATATGTCCTATTCAATTTCATTTCATGTTTTAAAAACCCCGGGACATAACTGACTACATGGATTTCATGACAGATTGTTACCTGCAGTTGGAAGAGTACATAGTCCAACTATTCTATAAACTGTCCAGAATACATCTTCAGCTTAAATTGTGAGCACCTTCCCATTCCATCCTTCAAAAGCCTTTTGTTTCAGGACTCCAGCCCAGGAGTGTGTGAGCTGTGGTAGGTTGGGTAAGTAGGTCCTAGGCCTCAGAAACCATCTCCCACTCCCTCACGAGGGGTCTCAAGAGTTAGAAGCACACTTTCTCAGCTGCGTAAATCCCTTCCATGTCACACGAGCACAGGTGGTCACCCAGGTTCTGCTTCACACCTCCAGCAGTCAGAAAGAAGCTGACTGCTGCTTGAGCTGACTGAGTTATTAAAAAGTTATTTGAAAACCACAATGAGATATCATCTCACACCTGTCAGAATGTCTATTATCAAAAAGTCAAAAAACAACAAGGGCTGGTGAGGATGTGGAGAAAAGGGGAAACCCTTGTGCACTACTGGAGGGAATGTAAACTGGTGCAGCCACTATGGAAAACAGTGTGGAGGTTCCTCAGAAAATTAAAAATAGAACTACCAGACAATCCAGCAATTCTGATTCTGGGTATTTATCCAAAGAAAACAAAAACACTTATTCAAAAATATATACGCACCCTCATGTTCACTGCAGCACTATTTACAATAGCCAGGATATGGAAGCAACCTAAGGGTCATCGGTAGATGAACAGAGAAAGAAGATGTAAGATATATAACATTTTATATACAGCAGAGGTGCCAAAAAAATGTATACAAATGGACACTTTTGTCAGCGTTGCTCAAGCAGTAGTTCGCCGTAATCAGAAGTGTCTGGACGCTGATGGTAACCACTTTGAGCACCTCTTGTAATTGCAGAAGTAAAAACATGACTTGTATTCATCTTTTGTTGTCGGTATATATTTAGTATTACAATTTTAATACAGTTTTCCTTTCTTAAAATGTGTACACATTTTTTGGCACCCTCTGTGTGTGTATGTGTGTGTGTGTGTGTGTGTGTGTGTGTGTGTATTAGAATATTACTCAGCAATAAAAAAGAATGATATCTTGCCATTTCCGACAACATGGATGGACCTAGAGGGTATTATGCTAAGTGAAATAAACCACAGAAAGACAAAGCCCATAAAATTGCAGTTACATGTAGAATCTATGAAAGCAAAACAAACAAATAAAAGAGAAACACACTCATAGATACAGAGAACGGTAAACTGATGGTTGCCAGAGGAGAGAAGATTAGGGGGATGGTGAAATAGATGAAGGGGATTAAGAGTTACAAATTTCCAGTTATAAAATAAATAAGTCATGGGGATGTAATGTACAGTAAAGTGAATATAATCAGTAATACAGTATTGTAATAACTTTGTATGGTGACAGATGGCTATTAGACTTAATATGGTGATCATTGGTAAGGTATATAAATGTCAAATCACTATGTTGTACACCTGAAACTAGTATAATTTTATATATCAACTGTACTTCAATAAAAAAAAATTATGGCACATTTAGAAAAAATCAGCAACAGCTGTATAGGAAACAAAGTCATTAAAAAATTGTGGCAATGTCTTACCAAAAAAAAAAAAAAAAGTAAAAACTTACATAAGAAGGAAACATAATCAGGAAACATTACCTAGCTAAGTAAACAATATTTATATCATTATAATGTAAACATTGAATATTAATTTACCTCCAAAAATTATATAATTGTTGAGAGGATGGAGTGGAGATTAAAAGAAGAGGTAGAGGTAGATAAAAGATAAATCCTTGTCTATGAAAACAACACATCAATAGATGTTTAAAATAAGAAAACAATAAATAGCAGTCAAGCATATCATTTTGAAATATAGAAAATGGAATAGAATGAAGACAAATAAAAGAAATGGACACAGTTGCCTCTGAGGAGCAGTACCTGGAAATGGGGAGGGAGGAGTGGACAGGGAACTGCTAAATTCTGTTATGCCTTATGCCTGATTTGTAAAACTATTTGCATATATTACTCTGACAAAAATAAAATTTAATTCACCCACTATTGTCCTGAATCCCCCCTCACCAATTCCTTCCATCTATAAGAGACACAGGACTCAGGTTCCTTGTCATCCTGTTGCTATTTCTCGACACACCCTTATTTGCCAACATCTTCCAAAAGGGTGGCTCCCAGAACAATATGTAGTTATTTATTTTAATGATATTTTTAAGAAATCAGCTCATATATTATAACAAACAGAGCTCTTGATCCTAAGATCATAGACCATTGTCCTAGCTGCCTGACATTGGCCAAGCCTCTCTCCATTTTGTTTGATTTCTTCATTGTTAAAAAGAGAGGGTTGTATTGTTTAAAGGGTACAGAGTTTCAGTCTGAGATGATGAACAAGTTCTGGAAATGAGAAGTGGTGGTTGCACAATATTGTGAGTGTACTTAATGTGGGGAGAGGGAGGGAGAAAGAGAAAGAGAAAGAGAAAGAGAGAGAGAGAGAGAGAGAGAGAGAGAGAGAGAGAGAGAGAGAGATTAAGACGTGCTGATCCCTAATCCTTCCAAGGTTTGCAAAGCCTTTACCATCCAGCCCCACTTTACTCTGGAGCTGAAGGCCCCAGGGGCCGGGCCCAGCTCTGGGCCTTCCATGGAAAGTGGTGGGAAGATGCTGAGTAGCTCGGTCAGTACAAGGGAGGTTGGCATTGAGTCCCTGGAACATAGCCCCTCCCCACCATTGTTCTGGAATCCTGTAGTCTAGTAAAGCCTCAACACTAACGTCCCCAGCGCAATTAGAACAGTGAGGCTCGCTAGAACCCCTGGCTCAGAGCCCCTGGAGGTACTTAAACCAAGCAAATGCCTCCTCTGACAGCCTGACCTTAGGGTTACCAGGGTCCACTGCAAGAAAACTCAGCAGCCCAGACTTGAAGATTTCCTTCCCTCCTCCTGCCTCTGGGGTTTAAAACCATTTTTCTCCTGCTGTCTATTCCAGGGCAGTGGTGGGCTCAGAGCGCTTTGGGGTGCATGCAGGTGGGGAAGCCATCCAGTTGGGATTCCATTCCTTTTCTCTATTTTTGGGAAGCAGCCCCTGCCTTCCTTCTAAAGGTGGAGGGAAGGGGAAATAAACAATAGAAAACCCAAACAAGCTGAATCTGAGGACTAAAAAGATGGCTTCGCAGGGGCCGTCACAGGGCCATCATACATGGCAAGCATCCACGCCTGCTGGTCTCCACCGTCACCTCTGCAGGCCACCTCCACCTGGGCTGCCTGGGACCCACACGTCTGCTGGCCAAGCTCCCCCGGGACACTGGGAAAGGCTTCGCACCTCAATCAACAGATATTTAGGGTCCTTGAAGTGAAAAAGGAGGGGTTAGAGTATTTGATTTTCAGTGATTTTTTTTCTTTTTCCAAACTATGGGAGAATGCCCAGACAGCTGAAAATTACCTTAACGACCTGATTTGGGGAATGTTCTCATATTTTACATATTCAACAAAGGACTGGAAGCAACACCCCTGGGGCAATAGGTGGCAAAATGGGATGAAGCTGAGACTGCAGGACTCTATGGCTCACAAAAAGGCCAGGGAAGGAGTTAAGAGAATGACAATATTAATTTGAAGGTGGTGGGGCAGGCTGTCCCTCTGGTGGGGTTTAAGATTAAGAGGCGTTTTGATATCGCATAGCAAACTAATGGAAGCCTGTTATAAATAACAGGGTTTGTCAGTGAGGCAGATCAGATTCTGATTGGATGGGCAGCCAGTCAATGAAATAGGCACCTGCACAGGTGGAAATGAAAGATGAAGAAACAATTGATGTGTTCCAGTACTGTCTACTAAAAAAGGAATGCACACCTTTAGTCCAGAACTCTGTTCTTACAGACCAAAAGTACATTCTCAATTAGAAAACCACGATTTCTATCCACCACATCCCGACTCTTCCAGTGTAGTTTCTCTATTCTTTCACTTTCCCCATTTCCCATCCCTTTATTGTACATAAAGTAACTGGTGTATGTGCACAAACATGGTGCATTTTTAAAAACTAAATAGCCAATGGTATGTTTTGATTGACATCAAGTGGCGGTGGGATGGGGAAAGATTACTGGCTTTGTGAAAATACTTTTTCTCCATTAGTGGCATGCTCATTCTACTCTTAACATTATATTCCAGAAGTTATTTTGTTCTAACTGTTTAACAAAAGAAAAATAACATAAAAAAATCCTTGCATACCTTGTTCGATTGTAGGATTCTAGTGTTTTTCACTTATTATGTAAACCCAAGGACAATTTTATAATCTTTTTGTATATAGCTGTTACATGTAGGAAAATCTGTCTTTAAGTAGGGATAAATTAAAAGGAATGAATGTTAGATGGTTTTCCATTCAAGTCAAGCATCTTGTTGTTTAAATAAACTTGTTTAAAATCAAAACAAAACAAAACAAAACAAGAAAAAGACAAAAAAAAAAAAAAAAAAAAAAGAATAAAACTCCCAGATGGTGGTCTGGGTGTCTATTAACAATTAAAGAAGTAGAGAACCAAACCCATCCGATATCAATTAGAGGATGAGGGCAGGGCCAGAATGCAGGCATCTGTCTCACTTTCCCCCAAACATCAAATGCTTTTCACCAACACAAGGCACCATGCCAGGCATCCACATCTGGCACCCACATGTGGTACATTAGTCATGGCCTTCGGTTCTGGAGTCAGTCAGACCTGGGTTCAAATCCTGAATCTAACACTTACCAGCTGTGTGGCTCTGGGCAGATGTTTTATGCTCTCTGTGCCTCAGTTGTCCTGTCTACAGAGTGAGGATGCTAGTACTTACTTAATCACAGATGGTTGTGAGAGTAAATGATAGTACACGTAAGTGCTTAGTGAGTAGTGAGAACTCAATAAACCTACATTATTATATTCTGTGGTGTTCCAAGTCTGTGAAAGCTGAAAGCCATTTACTCTCTTCCATAGTAAGAGCCACATGGATTTTTCTCCCCAACATTCTATTATAAAATTGTAAATTGTACAGTAAACATCCATATACCTATCCTGTAGGTTGTATAATTAGCATTTTGCTATATGTTTTATCAAACATCTCTTCTATACCCATCAATCCATCTGGTTTTTCTTTTAAATGCATTTAAAGTAAATTGCAGATATCTGTACACTGCATAGAATTATCCAGTGTTTTTTTAAAGGTCAAATTTACATTTGGTGAATTACACAACCCTTAAGTATACCATGAATGCATCCATCTTAGATCCTTAGCCCTGTGTTCTCCCCGCCCTGTTGCCAATAGAGACTGCTTTGCTATAGGTTGGGCTCTCCCCAGGAACAGGTAGGGGGAGGTGGGTGGTATGGGAACACACAGGAGGGGAGGAGCCAGTATCTAGAGGCCATTCATCCTTTGAGGCCCAGCACAGCTTCTTCTCCTCAGCGAGGTCCAGACTGAGTTTATACTCCAGTCACTGTACCCCTATTTCATAGGTCCACTCCAGTCACTGTTTCATAGGTCCAAGACAGCTTAGAGGTCATTTCGTTTACTCAATATATAAAATCATTTTGTAGCATCCCTATCAGATAATTATTTAATCTCCATTTGCATACTTTCAGCAACCTCACTAGGTTGGCTTTCCCAACTTAGAAGTTCTTTTTATTGATAAGCTGAAAACCTTCTTTAAACTTCCAAGTTCTTCCTTTTGGAGACAAATTCAATATCCCTATGAAAATAGGAAACTTGATCTCTCACATGCCCTTCATTTTCTCTCAACTTCTCCAGGTCTTTCCATCCTTCCTCAGTTGGCACTTGATCACATCCTGCCTTGAATTGGTCACTAACATTTCACAGTGTCTCCTTAACGATGTCTCCTGAGGGCAAGGATCACATCTAAGGCTTCCATATGCCAGCCTGAACCACTGCCCACCTGGAAGAGCTCAATGTCTATGTGTGACTGACTTTGATGGAGAAAAACAAGGATATTACATGTGTTAGATATGAACGTGAGTGATCTTTGAGTCTGAACAGTTTAATGAGCTTTCACCTTTTAAACATATTTTGGATCACATATCATGAGTGGGAAAGTTTGTGCATCACTCAAGCTAAATTCTGTAGAGGAAATAGCTATAGATTAGAACACCACAATGAAGAGCCTTGATTAATGAAGCTGTAAATAAAAATACTGCTTCTAACTCTGTGTTTTCAAGGTAGGGCTGCCTGAGAAAGCATGGCTGAATGGTTTGAATTAGCATCATAATTTTAGGAAAGAAAACCTTGCTGTCCCCAAGAGTCTTCTCTGAAATGTCAGCCCAATCTTCATGTCCCCTTCGCCCCACCCCCCCATCCAAGACTGAGGGTCAGGAAAACCATACTTCAATCCAGGGCACATCAAAGGGCTTTGTGGTGTGAGGTTTCTTCCCCCAGACCCATCTTCCAAACAAAACCTCCCTGTTTTCCATAAAGGGCACTGGTTTCTAGTGGACAGTGTAAATGTAGAACGTCCAGTTCCACCCAGTTCTTATCCATTCACATTCTTCCCAATTCATTCACAGGAAACCCAAGTTGAAATGTTTCTAAGGAAATTTTCTTTGATACCATAAACGCCTCCATTTGGGGCAGGCAAAGACTCTGCCAACTCAGCTGGTTTACATTTTTTCAGGTTGTGTTTATAGAAAGGAAAAGCTCATTTTTACCAAGGCTTCTCTTCTCTGCCTCTCATGAGACCAAAAGTTAGCCAGAAGCCAAATAATCACTTTTACAACGTAACTGTTCCTTACCCTGCATGTTTTTCTTTTCTTCATAATTAAGAAAAAAACAAAACTCCAAACCTATGGTCACATACGGTGTTCATGAAAGGAAAGAGCTGCTGACACCCTCTGGGTGGGGCCTGGGAGGCAATGGTCCTGCCCTGCGGCTCGGGAAGGCTTCCAGTGAGTGGACAGAATCAGAGTAGGAGCCTCGCATACACTTGCGATGAGTCTGTCCTCTGGGAGCTTAGAAAATGTAAAATAAGCCTGTGTGGGTTTTTACCGCAAAAGTCAGGTAAAAAGGGACCGTAGCATTCAGAAGGGCTTCTTTGGGGAGACATCTTCCTAAAAAAAGAGCAACTTAGGATCTCAATATTTTTGGAGAAACGTGTTTTGTTCACTCCCTGCCACAGTCCACCTGCTGCACATGCGCTGTGGTCCACACAGGGGTTACAGACTCTTGGCTACTGGTTGTTCTTCAGAGAAGCTGGGCCTCTTCTGATGAGATGTTTCCTGCAACAGCCTAGAGCAAGGAGGCCAGAGGGAATGTGTCTGTCATACATAGAGCACACCAAGGGTCAAGCTCGGGGAAGCTCAATTCAGTGTCCAGTGCATTTAACATGGAGCCTGGAACAAGTGCAAAGAAGCGTTTGTGATGGTGGCTGAAATGGATGGAAAATGAAAGAAAGGACAGGTGATGGGGAGAGGCCAGGACCATTTCCTGGACTAATTGTCCTGGGTAATCAAAACAGTTTCCCTGAGCAGAAATAGTGTCCTGGATTGTATTCTATTGCTTGCCCAGTGCTTGGTGAGTCTGTTTGGTTTATGTTAAAGCACAATACCCAGGACAACAGCTGCCTTCAAAACAAAGAGATTTTGCTCTCTGGAGCTGCCCTATCAGCATCAGCCGTTTCACCTTCACTCTGGGGTTAAAAAGATCTGCCTCCTCAATGTCCAAGGCAAAGCTAAACTGCGTTGAATTTTCTAAACCTATGACCTTTAACCACATTGTTGATTCACAATGTCAAAAGCCTCAGTGTTCTTCTGGACTGGAAAATGTGAAGATATTTAGCACAAAGTTGGATCCTGAATTCAACATTCACATTTGTAAGAAGTATCTTTCCATCTCAGCCAGAAGAGCTTCATTTTAACAGAGCACTGCTTTAAAGACTGCATAAGCTAAGACCATAAAATAATGAACCTTTTAAACAAACACATTAGAATGTATAACCCAAATAAACGCTGGTCTTGAGAGCAATTTTTTAGTTAAATGATACTATTATTGATCAAAGCATTTTCAAAATTCCTCTTTCTGAGTAGCCTTCAAAACTGACTTGCACAAAAAACAGAAAGATATCACCTGACTTGACAGTCACAGGTTTGCTTCCTTGGTCTAGTGCAATTTTCTGCCTTTCACACTTTTTGCAATTTTAACCCTGCCCTTCTCCCCTCTTTCACATCACGAACTAATCAACAATGGATTCTACGAGATGCGTTGTAATGGTGTGACTTAAGAACAGAAAGGTCCAGGAGAAAGACCATGAGGCCAGTTACAGCTGGGAATCGAAGAGACCGATGGAACATGGCTACTGCCCCCAATTGCTTTGGATATTGCGTGACTGACTATAAGAAATGTAAGTGGATAAGTGGCCAAGTGTTGTCAACCCATATGTTCTCGAGTTGAACCCCTATTGAGTCAGGGGATTGTTCTTGGCTATGGCTGAGAGGTGGCCCCATGCAGCTAACATCTGTATTTGGTCAGTGTCCTTTTCTGTGACAGGCGAGAACATGAACACTGGCCAGCCATGCTGGAGCTGGCTGCCACTGGATGGTAGGGAAGTTTGAGGCACAGCGATAAGGTAGAAAGGAGCCAATGGTTTGGAATCCTTCAATGGTAGCCGCTGTGAGAGAGACCCATAGGAGTTGGCTTGGGCCAAAGTATAGAGAAGATTAGTTTGAGAGAGTTCTAATTGTGTGAAACTGCAGGAAAGGAATGCACCAACCAATTCAGGGTAGCCAAGAGAAATCGAGAACCTGGTATACATACCCAGGTTTGGAACCAACCAGAAAAAGTATTTGGCTTGATTTGAGGATCAAATGAAAATTTATGCAAATATTTTGAAACTATAAAATGCTTTTAGTATATTATTCACTACCCTTATTACACACCAGGAAAGCAAACAAATGTCAACCTTTTTGCCCCTCCAATTACCACTTATCTACCTCCACCCTGTCTCCTTTGCTCTTTGTTCTCCCTAGCTTAGTGAAAGGCTGTTCCTGTTCTTATCTAAGGCTAATTCCTACACCTGTGCAACACCTGTGCTATTCTCGATTCATCCCTTCCTGTCTCCTGAGTTCTTGTTTCATTTAGTTATTATGCTTTATTCATTCATCCCTTCAACCTCTCCCCCCACTCCATCATTATTTAAACATGCTCTAAGATCTCCTCACATAAAAAGAGAGAAAAACCCTCTTTCATGCCATTATATCCTTATAGGTACTTCTTTTTTCTCACACTACTGCCTTTTCTATAGTCACCCTTCTGGAAAGGACAAGCTCTACTCTCTACCTCCGGTTGCTTACATCCCATTCATACCTGAGCTCGCAGCAGTCTAACTCTTGAATCCATCACTGTGTTGGTTTTGTCAGTGTGACCAGTGACCACCCCCTCATACCAAATCCAATGGGCATGTTTTGTTCTTCTATTAATCGACTTTCTAAACTCTCCTCCCTCAGCTTCTATGAAACATACTCTCCTGTTATTTCCCTCACCTTTCCAACGGCTCTGTCCATTTTTCTTCAACCATTCCTCGAACATTTGGGAAGGCCTCTTGGCCTTTAGGGGCACTGATGGTTCTTCAGCTCTTAGGAGGAAAATGGTTGGCACATAGTTCACTGTCAAAGGCCCTTTTTTGAGCCAAAGGGTTTGGAGTTGGTGCTCTTCCTCGTGGACCCTCCTTTGGAGTTCTTATCTTCCCAGATGTTTTGTGTGGTGAAGCAGCCTGTGACCACTTGTGGCTGGGAAAGCACAGGTCCTACAGGTGCAGTTTCCATCAGCAATGCCCCAGGCACCGGAACTAACCCCTCTTTGCTTCCTTCTCCTTCTGCCATGCCTTTCCTAGGGTTCACCCTGCCTCTCTATAAAAGACAGAGCCAACACTTGCATCTGGGCTTAAGAAGACAGGTTGTCGCTCAGTCTATTGGATCTAAGTGTTAGATCTGCTCAGTGCGGGCCAGAATCTGTGGGGCTCCGTTGGAGAAACCCAGTGCACCAGCGCTAGGGCTCCTCCCTGACGTGGGGGCTAAAGCCCTAAGACATCCAGTGTTTGGGGCTTCCTCTGCCTGGCTGCATTCCTTATGACTTATCTGCCCCAGGGTCCTAGAACAGGATTTAGTATTGAAGTACTGGGTGCAGGCATTCTCAAATGCATCCTGATCTCACCAGCTGTTATCCACAGCCTCTGCCCTAGTAGCTGTTATCCACAGCCTACATGCCCTTGTCCTGAGAGATGGGGTTCGTGCATAGGGCTCCAAACACATGTGTGTGTGTGGGTGATGGTGCCAAACTACCATCTCTCACACACACACAGACAGGGTTGCTGACATACAGGCCATATCAGCTTATGTGAGCAATACGTCCAAAAGTCAATTCATCAGCACTGCCTTATCCCCTCCTTTCTTTGCCCCCTCCCTGTTCTGTCTTTACCCTACCACCCATCTCCCCTTTTCTCTGGTCAGCTCTTCCTTTTCCATAGCAATGTAGCCAAGATGTCACCTCATTGGAAACGTCCCCTGGCCCCCACAATGGGGTTGGTGGCTCTTCTTTGTGTTCATATGGTGCCCTGCACTTTCCCAACATGACATTGTATTATAATCACTTGCACCTTTTCCAGTTTTCCCACCAGACTGTTTTTGGAGCTCTGTCTTGGGTATGAAACTCCAAAAGGATGTGCACATGTGAAATGGAAAAACTCTCCTACTGCAAACTGGTATATTATTCTTCCCCAAACACATATCACCGGTTTATTGAGCAAGGTTACCATGGTGAGATTCAATTTAGTTTTTTTCTCCTACCACTATCTTCAAAGGAATTCTGTCTGACTGTCCTTTCTTACTCTTTGGTGATTTCTCCAAGCAGATTTCAAGACCTTGATCAGTTTCAGATATCAGAACAGTACCATTTGGGGCTATTGAAAGCTCCAATCTAAATGCAAACTTGAATCTCACATCCAATTTGAAGTTTCTTCCTTCTATCCAGCTCATATCTGACATGGGGGTTAAGAACCTTCAGGGGGGAAAAGGGTATGGTTTGTTCTCTCATTCTTCTTGATTTGCCTTCTCTACCACCCTCCCCGCCCCAGCCTTCTTCAACATCCTCTAGGGCTAAGCAGATGAGGAAAATTAGAGCAAAGGTGCAGAGGCCATTACGTTCAACATACGCAGTTTGTGGCTCTTGCCTGAGTGTCTGGAATGCTCTGTATTCTAAGTCCAGCTCTTTTGGAGGGTTTATTATTAATGGGACGTTTGCAGTCCCTTTTCCTTCTCCCACTGCAGGGACTTCCCATACTGCACCAGGGTGATGCACACTCCAGGTGATCTGGTCTCTCTCTGCTGGGACCCCTTCCCCAGATGGTAGCCCTCTGGCTATAACTTGGCCCATGGGAATCTATTTACCTTTAGCCTTTCAAATGGCAGATAGTAAAGCACCTTGCTATCCCAGTTGCCCTCGTCCCCTTACCTTGACACCCAGCTTCAGCTGACCTCCTGCTTTGAGAATTCCCAGGTAGCCAGCCACCAGTCTTCATGCCCCCAAACTCCAGAAGATATCTGGCAAGCTCTCCCAAGACCCAGGGCATTCTCCTCTCTGGTAATAGCATTTTGCAGGTGAAACATTTTTGTCCTTCAACAAGCTTCTATCTATGAAATGAGATGCCAGTTTGTTGAGAGGCCAGTGTGTCTCCCCTTCTTGCAAGCCGACCCCTTCCCCCCCAAACCCTGAGGTTCTCCTGGACTCTATGTTTGCTTGCTCTGGGTGGTGACTGGATTCCCTTCCCCGAGGGAAGGGAAGGAAAAAAACAACACTTGCTCCTCTTACAAATTCCCTTCAAGGAACTTTCTCTCAAAAACCTCTCACCTTTCCTTAACAAGTCCTGTGGGATTTCCTTAGCGCCTTTCTTTTAGAATGTGGAGGTCTTTATCACACATTGACTTCAGCTTTGAAGCTTTAGCCAACACTTGAGACAACAGGAAGCGTCCCATTCCACATCCTGTTAGATATTGCTTCTGCTTAAAATATTCTTTCTCCGTCCTTAGACCCGCCCTCGGCCTCCTATCATTGCCCCTGCCAACCTTCTCTAAAATGTCATAGTAAATAGTGAGGGGAAAAGGGCTTTGATTAAAGATTTACCTTTAAATAGAACTAAAAATCATAAAAATATATTTTATGTATTTTATAAAATGGATGTTGTGTGACTGTGCACTAATTCTTAGACTAACAAAAAATGAATGAGTGGATTTTTTTGGCATTAGCTGTTTCACAAAATTATATGACAGCATAATATGTCTTCCTTCATCTCACACCAGGGACAGGAAGATAAAGAGGAACACTTTTGCAAAAACATTCAAGAGGTTCATCAGTTTCCTGAGGGCCTCTCTTCCACCCCTGATATTGAAATCACCTTCTTATGAAAGCCTGTTTTGTCATTGTCCTTATCAATTCTCTCTCCTTCTCTGTTAACTGTTTTAATTCTGCCAGATCCTTCCTTGTTAGTGGGTTTACCCATGAGGGAGTAGTTCTCCAATTTCACTGTCCACGTGATGAAACTGCATTCTATTTGCATCTTATTTCTGCATATGTGCAACACTGGCCAATCAGCGGGAGGATGGCTGACAAGGAGGAGCAGTGTCTGGCTAGGAAGGAGGCTAGTTTACTTAGAATCGAGGTATTTGCATATGGACACTTTTATGGGTGGTGGGGAAGGTCATCAGTCATCACTGTGTTATAACATTTACTTCCCAATGCTGCCTTACAACTTTGGAGCTTAGGTACTGAAACCTGGGAAAACTAGAGGGCTCTGCCAGCCCGCAGGAAGGAGTTGTAGCTTAAGTGCTTCTCAGCTAAGATGGAGGCAAGCACTGGCTGGAGCTGGCAGAGAATTCCTAGGAGACAAGGGTGAGCTGGGGCCGAGGTGCTTATGCTGAGTCACAGAGCTGCGAAGGGATCGGGAGGGTCTTGTAGGGGTTCAGAACAAGTCACCCCAAGATGTATCTCTGTGGTATGTGGATTGTTTTGAGCTAAAGGCAAGCAGGACCCTGTGGGCTCAAGAGAAATGTCTGCCTTCCCTTCACTACCTAGAAGAATTTGAATTAGGGGCCTTGCCCATAAGACATTATCAGAGATAACATTTTTGACCTATCTGTAGGGCAAACGTCTGCTCTTCTTATCAGCCTGCAATGACCTTCCTTTCCTCTGAAGCCCCAAGGTGATCTTAGCTCAGAATGTCATATATACCTCATTTTCCCTTTGAACCTCTTATGTGGGGTCTCTGACTCTTCTCACATAAGTGGGGTTCCCATACATATGTATGTAATTAAATTTGGTATTTTCTCTTGCTAATCTGTCTCATGTTTATTTGACTATTAGACCAGCTGAAAGAACCTTGAGGGCAGAGGAAAGTTTCTTCCTCCTCCATAGTCTGAAAGGGAAGGTGAGGGAGGTATCAAGACCAGTTTGGATTCTGTGACCATATGGGCAGGCTCAGCCCTGAGATAGCACAGAAATGGTCCTCGCTGCGAGACAGCTATTTGGCCCTGCACTTCAAAGGGACTATATGCATTTTTATAAATGGCAGACTGCTTAGCATTAAGGGGCCGGCCAGGCTTCAAATCATATTTTGCAAAATGGATCTCCTCTAGGCACACACTTCCAGAAATGACCTCTTCCTAAAGCTACCACCTCTGACCCAATACTTAGCCTGTTTAGAGGGAGGCTCTGCCAGCATCACCAAGTCCTGGGTCCCCTACCTGTACAAACAAAACATCCAACCTGATGTACGGTGATGATTTAAGGCCATTCCCCCCTCTCAGTGACAGACGAAAGAAGGAAGCAATCACCAGTCCTTTTCATAAGCACATCCTGAACTGGGAAGGAACCAATGAGAATGGGAAGAAAATGGTACCAGGTGGAGGGGCACAGTAGATTCTAAAATGGTCCCCAAGGGTCCATACTCTCGAGTAATCCTCCTCCCGTGGGTATGGGCTGGATTTATTGACTGGCTTCTAACAAATGGAATATCTGGAATGGATGTCACTTTAGTTGTAAATGCCTGTGGCTTTCATCATGGGTACTCATGCTCTCTCTTGAGTCCTACCCATTCCCCCAACAAGTCAAGCCTTCAGTTGAGATGGCCACCCCATAATCGCCCTTAGCGACAGCCACCTAAGTAAGCTGCGCCCTCAGATTCCTGACCCTGAGAAACTGAGGGAGAAAAATACTTTTTGTCTGTGGCAGTAATTTGTTACATAGCAATAGATAATACACAGGGCAGAAGGCATTGTGTGTGGCTCATTTGCTTGATTTCTGAGTTCAGCTGAGAGAAAAATATCAGAATCTCCAAACAATCTTGATGACCATGGAAATCATGTGTGATCTTGTGCCCCAGGTATTTGAAGTTTTTTGTTTGTTTGTTTTTAATGGCTTTCTAGGTCCCACTGCCACAGTCAGTACCAGCAGTGCCAGGTCAGGGGACATGCGTGCAACCCCAATGTTTGTGCTCTCCCTGTCCCTAACTCCCACCCTCCCGGAACCTGTACATGGCAGTCACCATGCCTTATTGTCATTGTCCTAAAAGACTGTGCACTCCTTGAGCACGCCTTATTTATCTTATTTATACATTATACCTGCCGTGCCAGACATAGAGTACTTAGAAGGTGCTCAGCAAATGGAAGTGTGTGGTCTTAAACATGTTTGTGCCTTATACTTTCCCCAAGATTCATGCTACCCTTGTCTGCCTCTAGGTGACTACGCTTGTATCGCTAGTAACCCCAACCGCTGCGTTCAAAAAACATTTCCAATTCTACATCTTTAAGGAAACCACTAGTTTATCTCCATTGTATCTACACCAAAACCCACAAACATCCATTCCGATTCTGTAGAAGGAGAAAAGCCTCGGTAAGTATGGATCTGTAACTAAAGAGCATCAGGAAACATGCCATCTGCCCTTGGCAGCCCATCTTAGGCATTTGCACGGCATATCTCAGCACTAGGTGGAAGCCAAGAAGCCAGATTTCTGCAGGGGAAGTCGTACAGGGAAAAGCATCTGTAACAAAGCTTGAACAAATGAAGGGGGTGGGGGAATCTTAGGGAAGGGCTGGAAGATGAAGGGGGGAAAATCTGAGTCTGTCCACATCTGAGACCATAAAAAGTGAAGCCATCAGCTGATATCTTGGAGGAGATCCCAGGGTAAACAAAACCTGCCTGAGGAGTCTGGAGAGTGTAATGTTCACCCTGATTTGACAAAGGGGCTGAAATCCTTCCAGCTGATGCAGATGAAGCCCTTTGAAGATAGCCAATGCTCCAGACACACATTTCTCCAGAGCAGGCAGCAGGGTGGGGCTGCCATCAAGGCTGAGTCAACACGGTCTGAAGGTAAAATGGAAGGGTTGGGAACAAGGGCCGGACTTTAGAATCAGGGACTCAAATGTCATCTTGAAATCGGAAGGTGGTTAGGTTCTTTGACTTCGATATATGGAACATGCAGCCAACAAGTATTGTGTAAGTGCCAAGCCCTGCTCTATGAGGCAAAGACACCCACCAAACAAACGGGACGTGAGACTTGCGGCTGGTGGGGAATATAGACAGTTACACACAAATAACAGCACAGTGTGATGGCCACTCTCACAGGAGATGTGCACGTCAGAAACGGCATTCCAGTCCAGCAGGTTAGGGACACCTTCCCAGGGGAAGGGACCTTCCAGTTTAGACCTGAAGGATGAGCTAGTGAAGCAAAGAGGAAAGAGCAGATGGAACTGTGTGAAGGGATTAGCTCGTGTTAAAGCCTGGAATCACGAGAGCGCTGGCAGATGGCTGACAGAAGTGTGGGAAGTCAGATGACAGGCGTTGGGATTATTCATGCTGGAAAAGGAAAGGCTAAAAGTTGAGGGCAAGTTTTCAGTTATAAGGAGTTGTTTATACAGAGGGCAGTGACCTCTTCCTGAGGAGGCTGGAGAGGAAATAGGCTATAGGGGTCTATAGGTCATAGGCCAGCCAGTGTATAAGGGCCCAAGGGCATAAAAGCACCGTCACCAGGGAGAAGCAGTTGTGGCCATCATAACTCCTGTCCTGTGTGGGGATGGGTGGGATATGGTCCTCAGGGGTGAGATCACCCCAAGGGCTATGCTTGGTAAGAAGCAAGTGGTTGTTAAACTGCTTCTAAGTAGGGTGAGTCACCTATCTGCAGGGTTTTGTTTTGCCAAGTGGGGTGTGCCCCAGTGCCAGTTGGGACCAGACTTGCTGAATTTGGGAATCACAGGGGAGTGACTGAGCAGCTGCCTTCTCTCTCCAGCTCTTCTCCCCCCCCCCCCGCTACCCCAGGGTTCCAAGCCCAATATTAATATTCTTACATGAAAAGAATATCACTTCAAGGAGAGTTGAATTATTAGCTTACACAGAGGGCTCTCAAGTCTGTTTGGCTTGGTCCATAAGACAAGAAAAGGACCTTGCCTTTTGCTTCTCCACCTCTTTACTTTTCCCTGCCTCGTGACAGTTCCAAAGTCTGAATTAAAGCAGAGGCCATTAACCACGCGAAAAGCACCATGTGGAAGGGAGACCAGCAGTCCCAGCTGAGATGATGATTCAGGGCCAAACAAGGGCTGGGCTTTTCCCTGCAGTATCCTCTCAGCTGGGGTTCCTGTGCCACCTGCTCCTGTGCCCTCCCGACAGGGCTTGTGAAATTGTGTGTGTGTGTGTCGGGGAGGAATGGGGCTGAGCAGGCCACTCAAAAAAGAGCCAGAGGGATCATTAGCTATACGGAAAAGTCCCATCTCCTGGCACCGAAAGAAACACAAAATAACATAAGCCTGTCCAACCAGCCAATTTTTAAAAATTGTGTAAGATTTTAAGTACTGATAAAAGTCAGGTCAAGTTCTCTCCACGGATGGTGTTATGCATAAAACCTTAGTGACAGAAGGGGAGGCTAACAGCACCAAGTGCCCACTTCTCCATCCTGCCATCCCCATCCCAAGACAAGCTATTTCTTTCCTCCCGCGAAGGATGGGTTAGCGAGGCCTTGGCTTGGCTCTGCTTGGTAGCCAGGTGAGTTTGTCCAGATAAGCACTGGGATGAGTGAGTCCAAAAGCCAGCAGAAGCTCTACGCAGCGCATTCTTTGCAGCACCAGCCCGGACCCGCCTACCGCAGCAGCTGCCTCTCCAGACTGTTGCGTAAGAAGCAGAGAATTCTCTCAGGGACATTTTCCCCTCCCAACCAGTAAGAGGAGTTGTAGGCATAATTCCTATGGCTCAGCTACTTTTTCCTTAAGGCAACAATTTTAACCAACCATAGAAATCAAAGCATTTTTCCAACCCGGTCCTGTTGACCAATAACAGAGCTCTCCAATTCACGCAACACTGCAAACCAAACCTTACTCTCCGAACTGAAACATAGTCATTATTTGTTCCTCGTTTCAAGGAGAACCTCACAAAGCAATATTCCTAATAAAAAAGTCCACATATCCAGGCTAACCTCTGCATTACTTTCTTTCATCTGAATCCCCAGAGGTAAATCACTACCTTACAAACAGAACTTGAAGAAATATCCTATGTATCTGAAGCGTTTGTTCCTTTTCACCTCAGTCTTAAGCACAGAAGGTGAATGAGATCCTGTTGACTTTGTATAAAAGTCTGGGAGGCTGCAGGAACCACTATTTCCTCCAGAATTTGGCAAGATGGTAACTGATTGTAACTAAAGATGAAAGACTGGTTGATGCCAACTGCTGATAGAATAAGACATTCAATTTTGAAACGAGCACCATCATCAGAAGCTGCAGTGAGCTTTACGAACCCACCTGTACATCCTGCCTCTCCACTTTCACTTCAGCCTCGTACTGTCGGGTTTGTCTCTGCATTCACTGGGACAAGGGCACCAGCCTCTGTGACCTGTGTGTGGGAAGGCGATTTTCCTATGAAATATATAAAAAACAAATAAAATCCCTTTCCAGGTTGAGTAATTCCAACTCTTTTCAAATGCGGTTTAAATTTCTAACCTCCAATTAGCTTTTCATCCTCCTACTTGCATACCTGCTTAGTTGGCATTACTTCTTGGCTAAACTGTTGCCCTCGCCTCCTCACTGGCTTCCCTGCCCCCCTACTCATCCCAGGCCTTCTGCCGGGTTGATGTTCACTCCAGAGGCTCCCGAGTTCTACGTTGTAAAACAGGACTTCCAACAAATTTTCCTCTGCTCTTCAAGGTGTAGGACAAAGGTAAGGGAAGGAAGTGCAGGGCTAGAGGTTGCAGGGGAGCATAGTAGAGAGCCAGGCTTTTAAAAAGCAATCTGGGCTCCATTTACAACTTTCCTGGCGGTGACGTCATGCAAGATAATTTCTAAAATAGTAAAACCGTTTACCTAATGATGAAACATTACTGTGAGTTTAGTAGCCATTGTAAAAGCCAAATGGTGTTTGTCGTACAGCATGTCCTCAAGGAAGGTTAATTCCTTGCCTTGCCTTATGATTAGCAAGACATGAACTAAATTACACTATCCAAGGTTGTGGTGAATTGGGGCCAGATGAGGCCCACATGGGCACCTGGGGGGAACAAACTGGCTGGTGAGGCAGCAACGTAGGAGCAATTTCTAGGCATTGGTGACACCGAGTCTCCTGGGATGGCAGTTTTATGATCTAGGGGACCAGAGATTTACAATCCTGGAATTTAAGGCTCAGGGAAATTTTCAACCCAAGAAACCTCCATGTTGTCTCTTTTTTCCTCCTTGTGGTATTTGTTTGTTTCTTCCAAACATTTCTTCTCTGTATGTTGCATCTCAACCAACTTGTTTATTGACTTTCCTTGCTTCTTCCTTGGGTTGGAGCCTCTGTGACTTTTCTACTGTATTCCAGAGGATGTGTATGTTGCTTCCTTGTGTTTATACTTTTAACTCATTTCGAATGTGTCCCTAGGCTTCGGGGTCTGCAGGCACAGGAGCAAAACAAACTGTTACGGGACAGATGTGATTCAGCCAATAGAGGGGACAGCAGCATATCACCAGTCAAGTCACCTGTCACAGTGGGACCTGGGCACACACTGAAAACGGGTGTGCCTGCCCTGAGGGAGTTTCCTCATCTCCATACCAGTGTCGCCAAATCACAGCCCCGGCACTGGTGATGATGAATCATTTAGTGAAAAAAGTTATTCTTCAATTCTTTGTCTTTCCTCCAGACCAGGAAGAGTTTCTAGCTCAAGTTTAAGAGCAATTTGGATCGACTGTGTATATTTTTATGATTACCCGTGACACTAGTTTTCCCTTTACTGTGGTGATACAACATCATCCCTTAAAATTACTTCTTCTAGTAAAGAATGGAAATTTAAGAGAAAGCACCATGTTAAGACTCCCAGAGGTGAAAGGACTATGTAAGCCACAGAGGTCTGTGGGGCCCTGAGCAACGAGCTGTGGGATTGCTGGCGTGTCCTCCTGGCCCTGCCTGGGGAGCTTGACCCATTTGGGGGGGACATGGAGGCTCTGTGGACCTCAGTGACAGAACACATGCAGGTCCCATGGAGAGGGGCCCTTCTCCTTCGCCTGGAGTCCTGGACGTGGGACCCACATATTTCCATCACCTGTAGGTGTTAAACTCAAACACTTGCATTTAAGCACTGGCTTAAGAACCAAGAAGACCCAGCTGCCTTATTGTGAAGCCCCTAGAAACATTTTCATACCAAAGAGCTGCTTCCCTAACAGAATCGGAGGATCGTCTAATCAAACGTTTCAACTTTAAAAATAATTTATACAGAAAGAACTCATCGGTTTCATGGGTGTGAAAAATAAAAACCAAAAATTAAGGTAAATAAATTCCTTTGCAGGGCATTTGACTGCATTTCCTCTGACTCATAAGCCCCTTCCATTTCCCCTCTGCCCTCTCCTGGGACGTCCTGTCTGCTGGGCTCCCTGGTAGGGAAGCCCTGTGGGAGCGGGGTCTGATCCGATGTACCCTCTCCTACTTGCTGCCATCAGCTGCCCCTGTTCTCGCCCCCAATGCACAGTGTGAACTTGAATGATCCTGGCAACAAAACACTGGCATAGAAGGCAAATCCCAGCTTCGATTCATTTAATGCAAATAAAAGCAAAGTCCTGTTTATCTGAGGAGGGGAGAAGTGTGTATGTATCTCATCTGCCCTGATCTGCAAGATGGGTGTGGACAAGAGGGTGGGACCTACTTACTAGTTTGATGGCTTGCAAGCTGGATTCTCAGTGCCCAGGACCCCTCTTGAAGCCCATGGAGGAGAGAGAGGGAACTAGGGGTGGGGAGAAGAAGAGGGAGGCGTGGGGAGAGAATGTGTGTGTGTGAAATCATGCCCCTGTGCAGTCAAAATCCTGGGGACAGCTATACTTGATTAATGGGATTAAAGTGAAGATTTCCAGAGGTGACATTGTATTTATCACCATCTTGAGTCTCCAATGAGGGCTCAACCGGGCACAGAGGGATTTGAAAACCAATCTGGGAACTGGGACATTTAGTTATTCTCTTAAAGGGGCATAAAAGGTTAATGGTGGCTATCTCTGGGTGGGTGGCTTATGAATTAATTTTCTTTTATAGTTTTCTACAATTGTTAGAGATACTATTATCTCTATTGTGAGAAGAATAACAAAGGTGATGAACTGAAATACTTTAAGCTCCATGACTGATTCCTTGGGGGAATTAGTTTGAGAATGAAAGTGCCTCTCCAGGTTCCTGACTGTCACAAAGCTCTGAAGGCAGGCCCCTGGCAGCCTGAGTCAGCGCTCTCCTCTGCTCTGTGCCTTGTGGTGGGTGGCTCCCATGGCAACAGAGCAAAGGTGAAAGAGATAAGATGGGTATCTCCACACCGTTTGAACATACCTGCTCTTGGGGACTGGTAAGGGTGATCACCAGGTGAGCAGGCTGATGTTTCAACAGCCTAAAAATGAACCAGTGGCTATTCTCTTGGAGAAAAAAATAGATTTTAAAGTTTAAGTGGTGACTGGGAAAGATAATAAAAATGGGCCAACACATTTTTTAAATTGTAAAACCTACATATGTCATGCGGGGTGTCATGCAGGGTCTTTGGTCCCGCTCCCCACATAAAAACGCAGGACATGGTGAGGCCAAAAAGGAACACCCACGGAGCCATAGATAGGGGAGTCATACCGCTATATTCTCACTGGCGGCTGGGCTGGAGACACAGGAAGCTGGAGCCACACGATCCGCAATCTGCCATCCATTTCTCTGCCAACTAACCAACCCCTTGCTAGCTGCAATCCGCGCCTGCCAGCTCAGCCATGGCAGTTATATCAGTGGCTAATGGCTAACAGGTAACAGCTGATGGCCAACTAGTCACAGCTGATGGCCATCTACTACCCAAGCCAGCACCTTTCCATGTGAGGCCGAGAGCCTGGAAACTGCTCTCCAGGACTCTATCCCCACATTATAACTTAAAATTGATCATTTTAACCATTTTAAAGTGTACAATTCAGAGGCATTAAGTTTATCATGAAGCTGTGCAACACTCACCAGAAATGTTTCATCACCCAAATGGAAACCCCGTACTCACCGCTGACACATTCTAAAAGATAAATTTAATTTTTCTGTCCCCCAAATGTAGGACAATTGTGAAGTAACAAAGAAACACAATTAAATAAACAAAACCCTTTTTTAAAGGTAAACACATTCAGAAAGAAATAACATTAATACTTCTAATGACAACATACGAATCTGTTCACATTCTGGGTACAGAAAAAGAAAACCTAATGAAATACATTCTATTGTGAATAAAACAAAATCTCAAATAAAAGTTTCACAAAAAGTTAGTCTTTAAAATCCCTTTTACATTTATTGAGTGCCGAACATCCACACTGTACATAGCAATCAAGGAAGTAGAATTAGGGACAGCTGCTGGGAGTACAGTAAGGAGAGGTGCCACATAGCGATGGCCTCCAATCTTATTAATGGTTACCTACTGTCCTGAGATTAGAAGGCACCAGAAGGAACATTTGGGCTCTGTTAGTTCATAATATCTGCCACAGGCTTGAGAGTAAGAGGTAATAGCACTTTGGCTAGTTGTTTTCCAACCCAGGAGTCGGATATGGGTAGGTAATGGGTGCCATTAGTTCTAGCATCATTTTCTCATCATATTTTAATACAAGTGAGTAGTGACTGGAAAATATTGCTACTGAATTGATGGATGGCTATTCTAGGACCTATATCATATTATTTGGTGGTTTTAGTTTCTCGTGTGGTTTTAGTTCCTAGGAAAAGAATAGAACTAAGGATTATTGGCAAAAGAGTACCTCTGGCATATATCCTCCCCACCCAGAGGACATTACAATTTATGGCATGTCCTATGACTGCCCTGATATACAGACTAGGCTCCTACTCCACGAGGGCAGCTTGAGAACAGAAAAGCAATGGTTGGAAGACATTTATATTGCTCCTGTATTTAGCTAACTAGACTAGCACCGTTCATGGTGTGAGATTTTTCTCATTTGCTTTTTTGTCCATTCATTTATTTCTTAAAAAGTGTATTGAGTGCCTTCTATGTACCAGGCACTGATCCAGGCATTGGTGATAAGCAGTGAATGAAACGGTGGAGTGACTGCAAAAGAGAGTCCAGAGAACCGTGGATAGGCCTTCCTGACTTTACCAAGGCCCAGTATCCCAGATGCTGGCCATTTCAAATTGCCCACTTCCATCATCTCAGGACAATATTATGCTTTCCTGGGGTTTCTCCTCACTGTTAGGGAATAGCAGTGCAACTCTTACTATATTATGAGACAAAGCCACAATCATGATAATCAGCTCCATGCAACTAGAAAAATCTGCACCAAACAGAATGACACAGACCCAAGCCTTACCCACCCAGCCCTTTTCATGTCCACCATGGGCACTCTCACAGAGCCAGGCGTGGCCACTTTCTCTGGGCAAGGCGCTTGCTTCTGTGTAGGGGGCAAAAAATAGGCAGGGCTCAGCAGTGTTCCAAAAACCAGTGGTGCTCAGAGTGGAGGAGCAAAATAGCCTTTCTCAGGCACAGGATGCCTGAGTCAAAAGGAAGGGAAGGAAAAGAACCACAGAGGAGCTGGAAGTGGCAGAAAGTCTAGACAAAATGAGCAATGGCTGGGGAAAAACTTGGGGATAAAAACACAGTTCTTTATTGTAGAAACCAGAACAAAGGAGTAGGCATATTGCCATATTGCCCTTGACAATGAAATGGGCCTTATGCTCCATGAGGGGTTGAGTGATGAGGTGAGTGAGCAAGGGGTGAACCAAGGTGGGTTGTTCCCATGGAACGCCTGAACTTGATCTCTCACAGACAGGGAGACCCCCTGGCCAACAGAACCATTAACAATCGTCTACTCCCTTCATTTGTTAGAAAAAATGTGAGTCATTCCAATAAAACCCGGCTATTGGCAGAGGGAAATCTAACATCTGACTTGTGAGTTAGAAGGAACCAGCTGCTCCAGCCTTCAGGACTCAATAACTTCCTATTTCCAGTCAAGTTCCCAGCTGTCCCACAGCTCAGAAAAAAGGGGATGGGCCCATTCACCCTCTCCTCTAGACACACATCCCAGCCAACAGCAGGAGTGTTCCAGATTTTATCAGCTTCTTAAATGCATGAGGCGTTGAAATGAGACACTTCAGTGTGCTTTAGAAGCCAGAGAAGGGCCAGGTGAACCCAAGTTGAGGGAATAGATGAGACAAGAGTCACACCAGTAAAAGACCTGAACTGCACCTTGCAACAGAAAGGTTTTCTAGTCCCCCCAACCCCAGGCTGCCCGAAATCCTACATCCAAGGGCCCCATGCCCCAGTGCTCTTGGGATCACAGCGGGGGTCCTGTTCCGGGAAGTACACAGGCACTGAGTGTTTGTGGTAGAACTGCAGACGGGAAAGCAGCTGTTTGACGATATGGGGATATTTTCTTGACAGGTCATGTCTCTCTTCTGGGTCCTGATCAATATCAAAGAGCCAGAGGGTCTTGGTTGGTGGGTCCGATGAAGGTATCTCAGAAACATTGTATTGAGTTGGTGGAGGGAACCAGTAACCACAGCCTGGCAAAGAAATACAACAGTTTATTGGGGAGAGACATGGCAGGCAGGTTCTAATTACGAGGAGGGAACTGGGTTCTGGACATGGACCCATGAAAAAGATGGGTTCTTTGATGCTCTGTCTAGATCTGTCTCAGATTCTGACCTCTGGTACTTTAACTAGACGTGTGTCACTGCTTCACAACCAGGGGTACCCAGGAGTGTGCACGTGTGTGTGTGTGTGTGTGTGTGTGTGTGTGTTTGTGTGTGTGTAGCGAGTATATTTAGTTGTCACAGTGACTTGGGGGGGTGCTACTGGCATTTAGTGGTCATGGGCCAGGGATGCTAAAATGTCTTGCAACACCTGGGGAGTTCCAAAAAGGAAGAATTGTCTTGCCGCCAATGCCAAGAATGTCCTCATTATAAACACTGCTTAATTATATCACAGCCTTAACCATCATGCACATATTTAAAAAGTATTTAACAGATGTCACTTTTAGAGGATGTGCTCAGAGGAAGCAGGCCTCCTCCCCCAGCGACACCATTAGTTCAGGATGCAGCTTTGAGGGAGTCTCTTTGCTGCACTTAAGAGCCACACACACATCTGAAATCCCTATTTTCCACGAAGCATTAGAGTTGTATTTCTCCCTTTCACTCCCCCTATAGTTAATTCTGAATTGTTTCAGGGGAGGGGTGTATGGGGGGGTCAGGATTAAAAATCACACGACTCCTCCCACCTCCTCATTCAGCAGCCCCAGAATGATGTGGTTACATTTTGGGAAAAGCTGAGTATTCTACCTGGGTAGCCTGTGAGGAGTTTCCAGTTCTTGTGCCTAATTGCAGCATGGACAGATGTGTTGAAAGCTGAATATTCTGGAAGAGAAGAATCATCTGTTGCTGGAATCATGCTGTTCCTAGGACCTGGGAATAAATAGTTTGCGAGAATTAGAGCACTGTTAATGGAATGTGTTGTTGCAAATCAGCATTGTAGATCCTTCTTGCACAACAGTAGCTTTTCTTCAACACTGGAGTATAAATGTGTGTCCCGATGCAGAAATGAATCTTTTATTAAATATAAACAGAGCTATAGTTACTTTAAATGTCAGTCATAAACCACCACAAATATAAAGGAAATCCCAAAGAGATTAGAACACTAATTCATCCTTAAAATCACTATGTTCTGCCAACGTAGAGCTGGCTGTATGCAGAACAGGGTTCTGTTACAGCATGGTGGGTTGTTTTCGTGCGTTTTGTTTTTTTTTGCTAAATGACTGAATTAAATAAATACATTTTCTGTGTGTACTTATATCTATGTAGATAACATAACATTATAAAATGTACATTTTAATGGAGTCTATCTCAAACTATGAGAGTTCAAGCATGCCATGATAAATAGTACATATATTTATTTTTTTAACCATTAGGTATGAAATCCAAAAGTAAGTGAGCAGTGCTCAGTTAACTATTCAGACTGGATAATTATGGATGTAAGAATGAATTTGGTACACAAATGATTGGTTGGTATCCTGGATTACACTACTTTACCATCTTGAGGCCTTATGTTAATTGATCATTCAGGTTTTGAGGAGAACAATTAATACCTGCTCCCTCCTCCCCTCTTGAGTTTAGAACCAATTGAGAGGTAGAGGCCAGACAGATGGAGCTAAAAACATTGCTTTTGTTACTGATAAAGTTGATTGGAGAGAACATACGAGTAGTTTCAGATCAGCGGCAGAAAGGCCTTGCTGATAACTGACCCTTGACTTAGAAAGACTAAACCACCAGTCACTTATCTTGAAGGACACTCACCAGGTGCCCTCAGAGTACACAGCTCAGAGCAGACCAGAGTGCTGCCATATATCCTGGGGACACTCTGGCTCTGAAATTAGAGAGACAAAAGGGTCTGAATTGAGCATGCTTAGTTCCTTCTTTCTGATAACTCCCTCCTTTGCCTGCTTGTGGGGAGGAGCGAGTAAGGTACAGAGAGACCTGAATTTGACTCTCGTTGAAGACCCTGGTGGATCCCTGAGGGCAAGGTATGGAGTCCCCCAGCTCACTCCTACCTGTCTATATTTAAAGGCCTCAACTAAGGGCCTAAACATACAATATTTAGTCTGTTTTAGTCCACGTTTATTTAACTTTTCAAATATGGTCACAGATATCAGCTTGGGTGCACTTTCAAAGGCAGCCAGACAACCCATCCAATGGGTGGGGTGTGACACATCCATAAACGTGCACTCTCCACCACAGTGGTTGGTCCACCTGGCCACCATCCTGTTATAAAGGACTTGAGAGAACCCTTGTCCCTGCCAGGATGAGACTTCCATGCTGCTCAGAGTTAAACGCAGGAAGCACTGTCGGAGGTGGAAAAGGCAGGGTCCCATTCTTTTGTGAGTTTTGTGGAAATGACCCTGGAGATACATACTGGAGACTGAGTCAATAAACACTGGTGGTTTCATCAGACCTTCAGTCTTAACGATCATGTATCAAAAAAAATCATTAGTGCCAAAAAGGAAGTCTTTTTGACTTCTTGTTCCTCTATGTGCCTGTGGCTATTTTGGCTCCATACAAACGGAAGCTTTCAATGACCGAGGCACATGAGGGTGTCTGTCCCAGAAAGTGTGTTCTTAATACACAGCCTGTGGTAGAACTGGGAGCCCTTGGGATTTTGCTCCTCACCAGTGTGTATAAAGGCCACATTTTGATAACAAAGAATGGTAAATAAAACGAGGCTGCTTTGTGAACATCAACAACAACAAAAAAGGAAACTTAGCTATCTCAGCTATACTTACATTTTTCTTAAAACAGACAGGAACATAAAACACCTAGACAATAAATAAGGCTAAATGATGAAAGATGCTGTTATCTCAATGATACATTTTCATTTCCAGAATTTAAACAAAGAGAAAATTTACACGGGATAATATAACTAACATCCTGTGAGCTGTCACCCAGCATGAAGAGATGTTAACATTTTGTCATACTTGCTTTTTTTAAATAAAAGAAACAGGATGATGAAAATGAAGTGACAGTCTCTTTTGTCCCCATCCTTTCAAACTCAGTACTTTCATCCTCTCCCTCAGAGAATGCTGTTGTCATGACTTCAGTGTATAGGGTTTCCTTCAGCCATTTAAAAATACAGTAACACATAAATGTATCAAGGAATAATACACAGTATTGTTGTGTATTTAAAAATGTATGTGTGTTATGCTATATATATCCTGCACTTGTTTTTCATCCATCATCGTATTTTCAGAGCCCTGTGATTATAAATGCATATATTTAACTTTAAAATTTTGCTATATTAAAAAAACACATTTTATTTATCCTGTTGATGGGCATTTAGGTTGCTTTAAATTTTTTTTTTGCTACTATAAGCTAGCCTGCAATGAACATGGTTACCCACATTTCCTGTGTACACATGCAAGAGTTTCTCTAGTGTATGTGTCTGGAAGTAGAACTGTCTGGTTGCAAGGTATACACCTTTCCAACTTTACAACAAATACTAATGGGCCATCCTACTGGTAATGTCCCCATTTCTCCACATCTTATACCTGATACTTTCAGAATTAATTTTTTTTTTTGCCTATCTAAAAATTTTATAAAGAATCTTTATCTTTTTAAAAATCATTTGATCATCAAGAACCTCTTTCGTTTTCCGTGTCAATCCAAAGGCTGCTTTAAAACCATTTTTTAATAACACTCATAGAGCAAAGTGCACAAATCATGCTTGATGAAGAGTGGACTCTCTCCTGAAACACCAGTCCCCTCAAGAAAGAATGTTACTAGCACGTTAGAAACCTATGTTGGCAGCCACCATTTCTTACCTTTGTCTTCCCAAGGCAGCTGCTATCCTAACTTCAATTTGTGTTTTCATTAGTAAATCAACACGGTATTGGATAGACTATTGAGAGACAGCAGACAGAGATTTCTTAAAATGTTAACAAATTTTTCGAGTTTCTCTGGCACGGTTGGAACAGATTCAGATTTGATAGATATTTATTGATTAACAACTATGTGATAAGAAAGCATTGTGTTCTGCATGAAGTAATAAGTAGAGACATGTAAGAGAAGTTTTGAATGTACAATCTAAGATATTTGGGAACTAAAGGTTATAAATAATAAAATTCCAAGGTTTCAAGTTTGGTGATTTGGAGTATAGTGTCATGGCTGGCAGAGTAGATAAGAGATGCTGCCGCAGGAATTAGTGGTGATAATATGATTCTGGAGCTGGGCATACTGACTTTGAAGTGTTACTATGAACTCAAGGTAGAAATATCAACTACATATTGGAGCTAAAGCACCTCACCCTATATGACAGACTGAAAAACACACTGATTCAAAGACCACCCACAATGCTATGATCGTTGAATCCTGGAAATGGATTAGTTGTCTGTAGAGTGAAGCAAAAGAAAAGCAGTAGCCCAGAGACAGAGTACTGAATGCCAAAGAAAAGTGTGAGCAAATGAGGCAGACAAGAAAATAATATGAGGAAGAAAGCCAGTTGAACAGGACATTGCAGAAGTCAAGAGAGCAGAGAGTTTCAGACTATGAATCAGAATTACCAAATATTCCATCCATCAGCTTGATGGATTGAAAAAAGGGCATTAGATTTGTTAAGCTCTGAGCAGTAACTAGGGAGTTCAGAGAGAAGCATAAACAAACAAATCTTCTCTTTTCCTTCTGAGCTAAAAGCCCCCTCAAAGATAATAAGGCTTTCTGGCCAGACATAATTACTCAGTTATAAATTGGATTAGTCATGTGTATTGATTTTGGATGTGAAAAAGGAGATCAGCAGACAATTTTAAGGCTAATGAAGGAAATCAGTATCTTACATAATCTGTAGTAAACTTATAGAGCTCCTTATCTGAGCAACCTCTGGAGCGAGGCTGACCAATAGTTTCAGCGGAGAACTGTGTTCTCCAGAGCCAGAAGCGCTCTAGAAGTACCTTGGGAGTTGTCTTTAGATGGGATGGTGAGTTAGTTGGTGGGGGTTCAGGTATCCTATCTCCATTTCTGTCAGCGTAGTTTAATCCTTAAGGAAGAATCTGTAGTATTTGCTAACTATATTGTATTTGTCTGTGTTTTTGTTTGAAGAAAGGGTCTGTGACTAAAATATAATTTTAAAGACACTAATTAGTGACAGGTGATTTGATTCACCAGATGGGGAAGGGACTGAGGGATGTCTGAGGACACACATGCTCTTCTGGTGTTCATAAAAGGCAGCCTTGCTCTCCGGGCTGTATCATGCATCCTCCCGACTCTTTGGAAATTACTGTCTACTGTACTCTATAGTTGTATTTTATCAAATACATTATTTTTTTCAACTATGTACTTTACATGTTTGTTGTATATAAGTTGGAAAATACAAAAATGTATGAACAGGGAAATTAAAATTACCTAGAAATTTACTGGCTGCTGTTAACATTTTGGTGTATAACCCTTGAGACTTTTAACTACACAAAGTTTAAATAAAATAAACATGTTAGCTGACTTGCAGATAAGAAGAAGTAAGTTCATAGACAACAAACTTTTCACGCTTAGAGAAAATTGGGCCGGGTGGTGAGGAGTCCCAAGCATTAGTGCAGGGTGAACGGAGGGTCTGGGCCTCTTCTCTGGAATGTCGTTCAAGTAGAATGAACTGGGCATGACCGCAGAATGGGGCTTAGGAAGAGTTAATGCTGTGACCCTGAAGGAAAGCACCGCTAGGGAAGGCAATGAGGACACAGCTGTAGACCGAGTACCGGTATAGGCCCCGCCTCCCTGCTCTCCCAGAAGGCCACGGTGCAGGGCAGTACAGGATTTGCATGTTTGGAGCCAGATTGCTTGGGTTCAAATCTCAGCACTATCACTCACTATCACAGGCTGTGTGACCTTTGGCATTAACTGACCTCCCTAAGCCTGCCTTTCCTCATATGTAAAATGAGGACAATATCATATTTCACAGGATTGTTCTGTGGTCTAAATGTGATGATATATTGAAAATGTTTATTAGCACTATGTCCAGCATATAATAAATGTGCAATAAATGTTATTACCAGTTGTGCAATCTTGGGCAGGTTTCTTAACTTCCCATGCCTCAGTTTGCTGTCAATAAAATTAGTATAATAACAGCAAGTGAGATAAGGCATATAAAGTACTTAGAATAGTATCTGGTATATTGTAAGACTATTGTCAACATTCAAGATAATAACAGCTAATACTTACACGCACTTATTATACGCTTACAAACACAAAACATTGTGTTAAGTCTTCTAAGTGTGGTAAATCATTTAATCCTTGCAATGACTCTGTAAAATAGGTAATAATGTCTGGCAATAACTATCACTTCAATGCTAGCTACTATCAGTATAACATAGGTCTTTTTTCTTTTATATCCTTTTACTCAAGACCTTACATAAAGGAGGAAGGTAGGCAGAAGTCATTATTTACCAGAAAAAAACAAAAAACAAAACACATAATTTACTTTGGTCTGGGTTTGGAGAGGACCTATATTGACTCTCCATTCATGTTCCAGAATTTGGACAGGGTTAAGGGGAAAAAGCATCAATGGTGTAAGTTTTAATTTGCCACTTTTAGGGTTTAGTCCCTTTCCTGCCTTGTTGAGTGGCCTGCCATTCAACTGTGCCCTTTTTGGTTTTGATCACTTCTATAATTTACAAAGATCAGCTTATAATTTTATTCTATCTCTAATGATCCATTTATTCTTCTTGCTAGTGTGATGCCATCTTGATATTTTAATGCCACATGCTTATTTTCTTATAGCAAAACTTACTTGCTTGGGCTAAGAAGGCTCCCCCCCCCCCAGCTTTTCCAGATATTTGGCTGTCACAGTATTTCCTAGTATGGAATACTGTCAGGCATTTTTTTTTATTATTAGTTTCAAGTGTACAAAACAACATAGTGATTAGATGTTTCTATGCCTCACACAGTGATAACCCCAAAGGTGAGTCTATTATCTAACTGACACTGTACATAGTTATTACAATATTATTGACTATATTCCCTTTGCTGTACTTTATATCCCTTTGACTGTTTTTTTTAAATTATAGTTGACATTCAATATTATTTTACATTAGTTACAGGTGTACAGCATAGTGGTTAGACATTTATATAATTTATGAAGTAATTCCCCTGATAAGACTAGTATCCATCTGAAACCATACATGGTTTTTACATTGACTATATTCCCCATACTATACTTTACATCCCCGTGACTATTTTGTAATTACCAATTTGTACTTTTTAGTTCCTTTCACCTGACTTACCCAGCCTTTCAAACCCCCTCCTATCTAGTAACCATCAGTTTGTTCTCTGTATCTATGATTCTGTTTTGTTTATTTTGTTATTTAGATTCCACATGTAAGTGAGATCATATGGTATTTGTCTTTCTCTGTCTGACTTATTTCACTTAATGCCCTTTAGGATCATCCATGTTGTCACAAATGGTAAGATTTCATTATTTTTTTTTTATGCCAAGTAAATATTCCCTTGTATCTTCTTTAATTTCTCTCTTCAACGTCTTATAATTTCCTGCGTACAGTTCTTTTATTTCCCTGGTTAAATTGGTTCCTAAGTATTTTTTTGATGCAATTGTAAAGGGGATTGTTTTCTTAATTTTTCTTTATGATAGTTAATTATTGGTGTATAAAAATGCAACTGATATCTGAATATTAATTTTGTATCCTGCTACTTTACTAAGTTCATTTATCAGTTCTAATAGTGTTTTGGTAGAAACTTTGGGGTTCTCTCTCTCTCTAAATATATATATATAAACATATATGTATACATATACACATACACACACATATATATGTGATTATTTATATATTCTATAAATAATCACAGTTTAACTGCTTCTTTTCCAATTTGGATGCCTTTTAATTCTTTTCCTTGTATGATTGCTGTGGCTAGGACTTCCAGGACTATGTTGAATAAAAGTGGTGAACGTGGACATCCTTATCTTGGTCCTGATTTTAAGGAAAACGCTCTTAGCTTTTCCCCATTGAATATGATATTAGCTGTGCATTTGTCATATATGACCCTTATTATGTTGAGATATGTTCCCTCTATTCCCACTTTGTTGAGAGTTTTTATCATAAATGGGTGCTACATTTTGTAAAATGATTTTCTGCATCTATTAATATAATCATATGGTTTTTATTTTTCATTTTGTTTATGTGGTGTATCACATTAAATCATTTATGGATATTGAACCAACTTTGACTACCAGGAATGAATCCCATTCAATTGTGCTGTATGATCTTTTCAATATACTGCTGTATTCAGCTTGCTAACATTTTGTTGAGAATTTTTGCATCTATATTCATCAGGGATATCAGCCTATAGTTTTCTTTTTTTGTATTGTCTTCGTCTGGTTTTGGAATCAGGGTAATGGTGGCTCATAGAAGGAGCTTGGGAGCTTTCCCTCCTCTTGAATTTTTTGAAATAGTTTGAGAGGAATAGGTGTTAATTCTTTTTTGAATGTTTGGTTAAATTCACCAGTGAAACCATCTGGTCCAGGACTTTTGTTTGTTGGGAGCTTGTTGATTACTGATTTGATTTTGTTAGTAGTAATTAGTCTGTTCAGATTTTCTGTTTCTTTTTGATTCAGCCTTGGAAGTTTGTATGCTTCTAGGAATTTATCCATTTCTTCCAGATTGTTCAATTTGTTGGCATATAATTGCTCATAGTATTGTCATAAATTTTTTTGTATTTTGGTGGTGTCCATTGTCACTTCTCCTCTTTCATTTTTGATTTTATTTATTTGGGTCCTCTCTTTTTTTCTTGATGAGTCTGGTTAAAGGTTTATCAATTTTGTTTATCATTTCAAGGAACCCATTCTTGGTTTCACTGATCTTTTGTATTTTCTTTCAGCCTCTATTTTGTTTATTTCTGCTCTGATCTTTATTATTTGTTTTCTTCTACCCACTTTAGGCTTTGTTTGCTGTTCCTTTTCCAGTTCCTTTAGGTGTAAAGTTATATTGTTTATTTGAGATTTTTATCATTTCTTGAGGTAGGCCTACATTGCTATAAATTTCCCTCTTTCTCTGTGTCCTATAGATTTTGGGTCATTGTGTTTTAATTTTCATTTGTCTCAAGGTATCTTTTGATTTCTTTCTTGATATCAGTCAACCCATTCATTATTTAGTAACACATTATTTAGCTTCCATGTATTTGTGTGCTTTTCAGTTTTTTCTTGTAATTGATTTCTAGTTTCATACCATTGTGGTCAGAGAAGACGCTTGATATGATTTCAATCTTAAATTTATTGAGACTTGTTTTGTGGCCTAACATGTGGTCTATCTTGGAAAGTGTTCCACGAGCACTTGAAAAAAATGCATATTCTGCTACTTGGGCTGAACTGCTCTAAAAATATCACTTATATTCATCTGGCCTAGCGTGTCACGTAAAGTCACTCTTTCCTTGATTTTCTGTCTGGAAGATCTGCCCATTGGTGTCAATGGGGTGTTAAAGTCCCCTACTATAGTTGTGTTACTGTGTATCTCTCCCTTTATGTCAGTCAATATTTGTTTTATATATTTAGGTGCTCCTACGTTGGGTGCATAGATGTTTACTAGGATTATTTCCTCTTGCTGAGTTGATCCCTTTATCATTATGTAATGTCCTTGTCTCTTATTATAGTCCTCGTTCTACAGTCTATTTTGTCTGTATAAATATTCCTACCCCAGCTGTTTTTTTTCTTTCATTTCCATTTGCCTGTAATATCTTTTTCCATCCCTGACTTTCAGTCTATGTGTATCTTTTGATCTGAGGTGGGTCTCTTGTAGACAACATTTATATGGGTCTTGTTTTCTTATCCATTCAGCCACCCTATGTCTTTTGATGGGAGCATTTAATCCATTTACATTTAAAGTGACTATTGATAGGTACATAGTTATTGCCACTTTGTTATTCATATTTTTGATTTTTTTGTTTGTTTTTTTCTTCTATTTAAAGAAATCCCTTTAACATTTCTTGTACTACTGTGGTAATGAATTTTCTTAGCTTTTTCTTTTCTGGGAAGCTCTTTATTTCTCATTCAATTTTAACTGATAGCTTTGTTGGACAGAGTAGTCTTGGTTGTAGGTCCTTACTTTTCATCACTTTGAGTATTTCCTGCCACTCCATTCTGGCCGGCAAAGCTTCTGTTGAGAAATCAGCAGATATTCTTATGGGAACTCCCTTGTAAGTAACTAGTTTTCTTTCTCTTGCTGCATTTAGGATTGTCTCTTTGTATTTAACCTTTGCCATTTTAATTATGATGTATCTTGGTGTGGGCCTATTTGAGTTTATCTTGTTTGGGACTCTGTGCACTTCCTGGGCTTGTTTGTCTATTTCCTTCACCAGGTCACAGAAGTTTCAGTCATTACTTCAACTAGGTTCTTGATCCCTCGCTCCCTCTCTTCTTCTCTGCCTGGCACAAGGTCCCTGGACTGGGGGCCTGATATGGGGCTGGGACCCTTCACTCTTCAGGGCGGACCTCTGCTGCTGAGGTGTTCCTTCTGGATGTCAGCTACTACCTGTGGGCTTGGGTTCAGCCTGTTTCACATCTCTGTCTTTTTCTACCAGCCACGATGTGGCCTCTTACATATATCCTTAGTCATAGGGGTTCTGTACAGTTACTCTTCAGATAATTCTCAAGGTTGACTGTTCTATATAATTTAGTTGTAATTTAAATGTAATCATGGAAGCCGTCAGACATAGCGTTTACCTATTCCATCATTTTGGACTTTCTTTGTCAGGTATGTGTTTGAATGAACAGAGAAGACTTAGGTTTAGATAGCACAACTAACTTCAACTTTTGTGATTACATTAAAAGTTCTTGAAAATATCTTGTTTGTTAGTTTATTATGTGAGTTGATATACCTCTCAGAGTTTATTTACACTAAATATTTGATTGGCTGACCATTTCTTCGTGGCTCAATTCAAGAAAAGTTCAATGGCTACCATATTCAAAGTGAAATTCAAGTCACTAGAATCCTTATTGTGCCAGCTAGTCTGAGTCCCACGGCCCACAGATTGCACATTCCCCCAGATCATAGCGCATTTGGGCGACATTTGGATAGATGCGCTCAGTGCATGTGGATCAAATCTCTAGTCTGTTCATGGTTTTACATGTTCCCCAAACTGTGGGCTCAGGCCTCGGTGCTTCTCATCTCTCTGTGTGGTAAGGACTTACATACCCAGATGTGACCATGTTCATTGTTGTCTTGAGTCTTGTTTTTTAAATCATTCTGGATCTAAAAATAGAAGTTTTTTTCTAAAAATAGTTCCTGAAAAAATACTGGCTAGAACCCCCACACTCTGAGCTGATGCTTCCCTGACCCACTTTGCTTAATTTTCAGAGATGAAATAAAGCCCCCAACAGCCATATGTTTTGACCCTCCAGCTCGAAAGCTGGGATTGACAGAACAATTAGGAATTAGCAGTAGCATTCCCTTCCCCGTGACTCTAGTTCTGGAAAAGAACTCAGAGAAACCACCATGCATTTTAGTAGCTTTTAGAATAATCTCTTTATATTATCTTCTTAAGTTATTTAACCACTCTGAATTCCTGTTTCCTTGTGTGGAAAAGGGATAGAAGCAATGCCTACCTCACAGGATGACTGTGAGCATGAAATGAGATCCTGTGGGTGGTGAGTGTGCTGTGCACCATGAGTATAAAAATCCTGGTTACTGGTCTCTTGAATTCCCACAGCAGTTGCCATAAGACTAGGTACATAGACAAAACTGACTGATCAACTGAAAGAAATCATTTCGATTTTAGTTGAGCCTGTGGCCTTTGATCGATAGCTATCAAAATCAAGGTGTATGAAGTCTGCAACGACTGTACGATCTGAACCAGCTGCCAAGAGAACAAGGTATTATTAGAAAATTATGGGTAAGAGGGGATAGGGAAATGGGGAGGTATTAGTCACAGGGTACTAATAACCTAAACTTTATGCAAGATGAGTAAGTCCTAGGGATCTACTGTCAACACTGTACTGTGGGTTTAACACTTGTTAACACTGTGCTGTGGGTTTAAAAATTGGGTAAGTGGTCTTACCACACATACACACACAAAATAGTAATACATAAAGTGGACAGGAGGAAACTTTTGGAGGAGATGGACATGTTTACGGCATAGATTGTGGTGATGGTTTCATGGATTTATAGTTATCTCAAAAATCATCAAGTTGTATGCATTCAATATGTATAGCTTTTTGTATGACAATCTTAATAAAGTGGTTTAAAAACAAATGAATGAGAAAGAATAATGTGAAAAAATGTGGCAATCCTACCTAAATTCTATATGCTAGACCAAAGATTTAGCCAAAATTGTGAAAACAGAGTGAAGTAGAACAGGGATTCCAATAATGGTTGTACACTGGGATCGCCTGACCCCCAACAGTCACCTTAATTCTTAACTCTGGCTTCCTGAGCCCAGCACAGCTCAGCCTCTTGCCTGGCCCAACCTGGCCCGGTATGGACTGCCTGTCCTTCTGTCACCTTCAATCATCTGACACCATCTTTAGCAGCAGCATCTATGATGCTTGTGATGGGTCTTGACAGAGCTCCTCCCTCCAAACAAACTGTGCAGCTGCCCATCATAGAAAACAGCTAAAAGCAGAGCTGTCCAACCTCCACACAGGTTCATGGTCAGTAGTCCCCAGAAGACCCCTCAGGCTCCATGGAGCCCAGGGTGACAGCCAGTGGCCAGCGCACTCTGCTGGATGCACCTGTGAGCCTGGGGAGCACGTGGCACTGCAGGATGGTGAAGCTGGTGTGTGGGTCTGGGTTACAGGGAGCCACATGCTCTTTGTGGTTCAGGGCCTCCCCCACCCTCGGGGCCTGTGAAGCTCTGCTGGGAAAATAGGGAGGCCTGAACACCATTAAAACTTCCAGCCCCTCCCCCTCCCGAAACTCATCCTACCCCTTATTTCTGGACTTATTTTTGATTGCTGCAAGTTTTCTGTTACATCCATACTACTTATTCAGAATCCTGTCTCTCCTTGGAGAAATCCCTACAACACGAAACAGGAGTGTCAGGGAAAATATGCCAGACATAAAGCTAATCAGAAAAAGGTGAGGAGGAATATTACAGATGTTATTTATTACCTACAAGGGAAAAATCAAAATGCTCATAATTTTTATGTATGCACTCCACATGACATATTTCAAATGAATCTAGGTTTATGATTTTCAGTTTACAAAGTCAGTTTCTCTGACACCTACTCATTCAGTCCATATTTGATATTTTAAAAGTCCTAGTGAAAAAAGGAGCTTTGATGTGGCCAGCTCAACCCAGACAGAGTTCAAATGTTAATCATTACTGAATTGTGCATAATGAGTATTCAGAGAATGTGACTGTGTTACAGGGAACGTCAATAGCTGGTTATGGCTGACATTAGCTAGGAGTGTTAATTGAGCAGGAGAAACCAAAACACTGAGAAAACAACCATCCAGTGAATCCTCAACTCAGGACTGTACTAGTAAATTAGTCCACTAACATCTTCTCATACTTTGGTTCAAATTGAATCTTGGATAAATATTGTTTTATATTACTCATTCATTCGCCTATTAAACAAATATTTATTTTGTTGATCATTCTATGTGCTAGATATTAAGTCTTCAAAGTGAATAAACCGAGAACAGCACACGATAATAAAATAATTTTGTTAAAACACCATAAATTCTAAAATAGTAGAATACACATTTGTTGACTGAGAAAATGCACCAAGTGCTGCGAGATTCCCAAGGGGATCTTAACTGCCTGGGAGGATCCAGGAAGGTAGTGCTCACTGATCTGGGCCCTAAGGACAAGATGAACAGGACAGGTAAAGAAAGAGTGACCAAGATGGTTCAGGGTGGGTGAGCATCTCTCCTTGAATATTTCCTCTCCCTGTGGAACCTTCCTTCTTTTCACAGTTCATGTACTCTGGCTCCACTACCTTTCTGCTGTCCCCACGAGCCACCCTGCCTTCTTTCAGCCCTGTGCCCAGGGTGAAGAGTAGGGGCAGGAGGCAGAGAACTCCTGTCTAACTGACTGCCCATAACACAGCCTCCACAGGAGCTACTGTCTGCTGTACCATGTGCACGACCACGGCCTGGATCCCAACGTGGGGGCCTCGTCTCCACATGCTCCTGCTGCAGTTAAAGTAGTAGAAACAGACAGACTGAGAAGGGTAAGGGGGCAGAGAATGGAACCCTGGGGAGAACCAACGTTTGACAGGCAAAGCAGGAGCCCCCAACAGACCGAGGAGGAGTTAGCTTGGAAGAATGCTTCGGAAACCACGGGAAATATTCCACGGAGAAAATGGTTACTGTCAAAGAGAAGGAAAGTATGAGAAAGCAGGGAAGGTAAGCAGTGGGTCTGGCAAATGGGATGTCACTGACTGTGGAGACAGCAATTTCACTGGTCTTGTAACAGATAACGCCCAGAATAAACATGAACGAGGGGTCTGATGAGCTTGCAGTAACAAAGACAGATAGAAGGGTGTGTATTTTCTCTAATCATCCTCCGATTAAAGTGAAAACAGATGACCATTTCCAGTTTTGACATCACGGTTCATGTGCTAGCCACCATCTCCATTCTGATCCTGCCCCACAACAGGCTAATCTAATGCAGAACTATAGCTGTCTTTTGAATTCCCATTTTTAGTTTGTTTCTCTCTAAATACAAGTCTTTCAAGTAATTGGTAGAGTCCGTCAGCAAATAGCTATAAATAGATACTGTGTATATAAAAAAGGGAAACTAACCCAAAATATTCATCTTCAGCCTGTGATTAAGATGATGAGCATGAACCAGGCTGAGCCGTCTGTTCTCTGGCTAGAGATGAAAGCAGAAAGACTACTCCCCCGCCCCACAACATGGCATTTAGTGAAATACCAACTTTCACAAAGGCCCACGGACCCAAACGCCTAGCTGAAGGCCGCGCTCTTCCTGTGGTGTACAGTTCATATTCCAGTGCACAGGAAAGACGTGTCTAGGCTCTGAGCACATTTTTGGATACGGATGAAATAATGCTAATTTAATATTTAATTTGGAAGGGGGCCCTGCCTGTGGAATCAGCCCGTGATGGCAGTCAGGTGGGCCTGGCCTCTCTTGGCAGCTCGGGGGTGCTGCCCTTCCCGACCCTGGAAGCTCATTCTGGGGCAGCAGTGGCAACAATTACAGTGCAGAAAACTGAAGCTGGTTGGCACTCTTTCAGGGACAGCCCTCCACAGCTCTGCAATTCCATGGCTCAAACCCCAGCACGTTACACAAACCCTATAATCACTGAAATGAGGGCCACGAGGTGCTGCTTGCCAAAGGTAAAAAAGTAAAAATTTCAGACAACTCTTTCTAGCCTACCCCAGTGCTTGGCAGTGGCCCAGCTGAAACTAAGGATGTTTTATATTCTGAGCCTATCAGGTCTCATATAACCCAGGATTCACAACGCAATCTCTCTCCAAGGAACACTGGAACACATCTGAGATAGTCAGCGAAGTTGGTGTCTCTGCTCTAAACTGATTTAGTAAATGAAATGTTAAAGAGGTGCCACTGACTCTTCAGATCACCTTGAAAGGTTCAGTCCCAGAGACCTGCCTTAAATGCTCATGAGCTTATAGGCGCTGACTTGAATTTGGTAGCTTGATTATGACGTCCAACAGACAGGCAGCCTGAGCTGCCTGAAGGCTTAGACCTCGCTCTAAAAGCCCTGTTAGTTAACTGTCACATCCATAATCCCCAAAGTGCTTCCTGAGTGCTGGCTGTTAGGCACCTCACACACATTCATGAAATGACTCACAGAAGGCACAGAATCTGAATCTGTCCTGGCCAGCCATCTGGAGAGACCTTCTCTCCCTACCAGTCATGTCGCCATCTTTTTGAAGCCCAAAGCGGGGGAAGGGACTCAACTCTACTCAACTCCACATATCACTACCCACTTCTCTCACCTCTGATAGCAGTGTTAGCTTTCACATTAGGGGATGATGTGTACAGATAAACCCCACTTCTGAGGCCTGTGTATGGAAAACCAATTAAGATGGGGAAAGAAGACAGAACTGAATTTTCCATCTGACTCAAATGATAATGTTGAGACTCTTCAGGCAGATTAGGAAATAGAAGGGAGAAGCTTACTATCTTATCAGGGGCTCATCTTACTAGAGGGTGGTAATCTACAAAGGTTTAGGTGATCAAATCCCCGCAGAGCCAGGTTATTTGCTTTGATGCTCTCTCCTGGCTCTAGTATAGTTTGTCACATGAAAAATCTTGATAATATGAATAACTTAAAAGGCAGATCCCCCAGGGCAACACCCCTACCCCCTGTAACCTCTTTCTTGGGGAAAGGAGTATTGTAACTAGGAAAGTGGGAGTATTTGTAACTAAACATTCCCTGAATGGGCAGAAGCAGCAAAGTAGGAAACTACCTACCAGAAGGCTAAAGAGCAATAGGCAATCTCTACTCCCCACCAAGCATTTGGCCCAAAGGTCTCCCTGTGGGGATGGAATTCCAAAAAAAAGCAAAAGAAAGCATTCTTCCATACCTGACTAAGGCTTTGCATTTTAGAGGGAATCAGATATCAAAACAACAGAAAGATATCAACATGGATGTTTTGAACATCTGCCTTGTTGAAGGAGCTGGGCAAGGTGTCACAGGAATTACAGAAAGGCATTACTTACTTAATTTTTTTGTTTTTGGAGATGTGCCAGGTTTTAGAAACTTATCTCTACTCAAGACATTGAGAATGAGTTGGAAGGATAAATGTCAATAAAAGGCATTTAAATAATTTAAGCACTGGGTGGTCAGTTGGCTGTGCTCATAACACCAAGGTTGCCCGTTCGATTCCCACATGGGCCAGTGAGCTGCGCCCTCCACAACTAGACTGAAAACAATGACTTGACGTGGAACTGATGGGTCCTGGAAAAACACACTGTTCCCCAATATTCCCTCAATAAAAATTAAAAAGTAATAATTTAAGCATTAATTGAGTACCTAGATTTGCAAGCCATTGTGCAAAGGACTTTGGGGACTAAGTGTTATTACAGAACTCCAGAGACAGAAAGCTTATTTCTGGTTGGCTTTCCAGGGCAGGCTTTCCAGAGAAGGCGAGACTTGGATATACATGCTGGCACTGAAGGATCTGTAGGATCCAGACAGGTGATGAGTAGAAAGAGGATGTCCCAGACACAGGAGAAGAGTATGAGGTGAGAATTCGCCAAGTCTGTTTTGACTCAGGAGGATAGCTGGGCACCCTGGCTGGCTGGAGGGGGATGTGGTGAGGACAGTTTAGAAAGGGTTGGTTGAATAGGGTCCACCAAACTATAGAAGCTAGAACGTTTTTTCAGTAGGTAATTGGAATCAGAGCAGGTATAAAAGGCCTATTTTAGAAAGATTCAATGCCATGCTCACTATGATGTGATTATTAAGCTTCCCAGATGACTTGCCACTGTGAAAACATCGCAGCAGGAATAACTGTGACTGGGAGAGGATAGTCCACACTGCAAACGTGGAGATTAGCATTCTGTATCAGAGCAGGAAGAAAGCAATCAGTACTCACTGGGTGAGAACTGAAACAGTCCACGCCTGGGAGGTAGAAGGAAAGTCTAGATGACCAACAGAGCAGGAAAACAATGACTATGAGGTCTGGAATGACATCACTGAAAGAAGAAGAAAACGCTGAGGGGAGATGCTGCTTTTTGAGGGGGAGGATGAGTTAGTTTTAGACACATTGTGTGATATGAGCAATTTAACATGTAGGCTTAGATGTGATGATGGATTTAACACAGCTGCACTGCTGCTTCTCTCTCCTCAGTGTACAGGAATAAAGCCTAAAGTCGGCAACACGGCCCATGGGGCCTGTATCAGCTGCTGTCTCCTTCCTGGGATCACAGTCCCACCATGTTTTGTGGCCACCATGCAGTTAAGTACGTGCCAATGGAATGTGAAGAAAGTGGGAGCACAACCCCCAGGCAGATCTGGGCCCAGAAAACCCTCTTGTGTACTTCTATGCAGACAAACATGCAGCCTTGGCAGCTCATTAAAAATGACAGAACTGCCAGATAGAAGAAGCTGCAGTCCCCGAAACACTGCTTGGATGAGAGCTGTCCTTTGCTCAGGAACACCCGTTTTGTATATTATGCGAATGAGAAATGTCTGTATTTTTTGGACTTTTACACAGTTTTGGGCTGTTCCAGCAGCCAGTGTTATCCTCACAAATCCATTCCTGCTCTGTTTCATCTCACGCCACTCCCCTCACCTAGCTGGTTGTCCAGCCATACTGGTTTCTTTCAGTCCTTTGGACACACTAAGCTCTGTTTGTTGGTGGGGCCTTTCCCTGCTGCAGGAGTCTTTGCATTTGTTCTTCCCTCTACTTTGAGTACTTTCTACAATTCTTTGCTTGGCTAACTCCTTTTCCAGATCTCAGAGCAAATAAATAATGCTTCCTCAGAGCAGCCTTTTTTGTCCTCCCAAATGAAACGAGGTCAACCCCTGCCACTCTTTCATAACCCATATTACAATCTGCAATTGTGTATTTCTTTGTTTATTTAATGTCTCCCTTATAAAAGTAGATGATCCCAAAAAGGCAGCGTCATGACTGTTTTGTTCACCAGTGTATAGTCCACTCAGCGCCTAGCATTGTGTAGGTATTTGATAAATATTATTGAATGAGTCTGTGGACTGGAGCTCCAAGGCTATGGGTAGAGTTTAGAGTGATCTAAATAAAGACAGATGGAGAGAAGAGAGCAGCAGGCTGAGACACAACTGTGGGAAATACACGCTTCTCAATTTCACACCTGCAAACAGGGTCACTGTAGAGGAGTAAGGTTTAGAGAAAGACACCAGAAAAATTAAGGAGATAATTATGATAGAATGAAGAATATTAGAGCTCTCTGGGGGCCTCTGTTAGTCCTAAGGGGCATCTCATGATGTTCGTGTGATGGACTTAAATTATGTCTCCTAAGATCTTAACTAACTCCATTCTCCTGAATGGTCAAAGAGAAGGGGGACTGCTTGCAAGCGTGAGGAAGGGACATCCAGGTTCTTATTTGGTTGTGTTTGCTCTGAGAGTGAAACACTTACCATATTTCCCCGAAAATAAGACCTAGCCAGACAATCAGCTCTAATGCGACTTTTGGAGCAAAAATTAATATAAGACCTGGTATTATATTATATTATATCCAGTATTATATTATATTATTTTATTGTATTATATTATATAATATTATATAATATATATTATATTATATAATATTATATTATATTATATTATATTATATTAGACCCGGTCTTATAGTAAAATAAGATCAAATCTTATATTAATTTTTCTCCAAAAGACACATTAGAGCTGATTGTCCAGCTAGGTCTTATTTTCAGGGAAACACGGTATCTGCAGGAGATAAAGAACTTTCCTCAGAGAAACAAAGAGCAGCCATCCTGGGACCTGGAAAGAAGCATTTTTCCTTCCTCCGCGTGACTTATCTGCTCTCATGGAGAATGTTTTCACTCACTCATTGGAGATGGAGCTCTAGCTCCGAAACTGACCATTCACTGTCATAAACTTCCCTCCGTACTGGGAAGTTTATGTATTAACGCAATTAAAATAGCCTGTTAGTCCTCTGGTATTTTTTGAATACTTGAGAGAAAGCTTGCAGCTTACTGGGGCATTTCCAATAGAAATATTTGCTACTAAAAAGTGATTTCCACACACATCCCTGCCTCCCTTGATCAGGAGATAATTACTGGGTTGTTAAAGCCATTAAGCTGGGGCCTGGAACACAAACTGTGTGCTGCTGTAAAAGTGCCAAAGGGAGCAGAGAAAGCCCTGGATTTGTACTACCCCACTCTTCTCTTACAAGCTTCCATGAGGTCAGAGCATCCAAGTTCCCACAGAAACAGTGTTGGTCTCCTTGGCTGGAGGGCTTGGATCAGCCATCTGCCTCCCTGCTTGTGGCTGCTTTCCTACTTTATCCAGCCTAAATGGCTTCCAGAGGTTCAAATGATGCAAGCTCTATGAAGACTGGAATTCTTCCCCACGGAATACAGTAATTTATTTGTTATTTCAACAAATATTTATCGAGCATTTACTCTATACCTGGTGCCATACCAGGCACTGGTTTTATTCCATTCAACGATTATTTATTGAGTCTCTACTATGTCCTGGGAATTGTGTTCCAGTGCTATTCCCTGCAGGCAAGGAGGTCTCAATCTAGTGAAGGGCCTGTTCATCTTTAGTGCCCTTATTCTCCCACCTGAAGGCACCAGGCAGAAGTAGACAGGTTCCTAGCAGGCTTGGTGAGTGGAAGGTATAAGCCGAATGCCCAAGTAGCTCTAACAGTCTTTCGCCATTAATGTTTTGAGAATAGAAAAAAAAAAGTGCCCTTTAGTTTCAAGGAGCTCATATAAGATGGCTGGAGAATTAGACTCCTGCAAAAAAGCAAGAGAAATACCAATGGAGAGATTATCTCTCAGGATTACTAATTAGTCACACAGACGTAATCAAGAGGTGGAATGAAAAGAAAAAGTGTTTTATTCCAGAGTGAATTCTTTTAATCAAAACTAGCTCATTCTTCTCCTTGCCTTGCCAGCCCTTTCAAACCCACCTACCACTGAGGTTAGAGGACTTGGTGAATGTAATCACATAAGCATCACTTAAGGAAGAAAGGAGACAGTAAATTAGCGAGGAGAGGAAGGTTAGGAACTGCCTAATTTTCATGTGACACAGGAGAAATGGAAATGATAGGACCATTCTGACTTATCAAGCGGGGTGAAACATCCATTTGGAGGAAAAGGGTGAGACCTCAGAGGGATCAGAGGAAATCTCTTGACATGGCAGATAATTAATACACTAAAACTAACAACCAAGGGCAGAAATGAAAGCTGTAATTACCCAAATGCTTTCAAAGAGTGAATCCTGGAGAGGAGACAAAAGTGGGTGGTTCCTACTTGTGCAGATGTTAATGGCCTGGTAGGGACTGGCTTGTCCCTTCCCAGGGGGTTGGATAGACTTTCTGCCTGTCTCCCACCTCCCAGCTCACTGACATGTCTCCCTGCTCCTGGACAGCAGCCCTGAAAGCTATGTACTCTTCGGGAATTGGGACAATGCTGTCAGGTGTTCTGTGGGTTCTCACAGGTCTATGTCAAGTCTCCTATAAAATCAAGGCCACTTAAGGGCAGGGACTATGCCTTTGAGTTCCTTTTAAATTAGTTAGTAGTTAGGTCAATAGGAGCCCCATAAACAGTTTGTGTTTAGTGACTGACTTTTCTCTGCAACATTCCGGATTCTGCTGACCAGAGACCTTCAGGGGAGTCTCAGCTTCGGCTTCCATGGTTTTGGGAGAGCAACACAGTTTCTTAGAAACAGGAAGTTCCTCACAGCGTTACTCAAAGGAAAGCACACTGGAGAGTGAGACAGAGACCCCGACCAAATGATAAATCACATTTCAAAGGAAGAGTTAAAAATACCAAACCCTTTTCCTAATAATCGTTGAATCGCATAATAAGCATCGGCTTAATCCTATAATCATGTCAAGTGTAGCTGTACACTGAGTGGCTTTCTCTGCATTTGCCACTTAGCTGTGGCAAGAATCTGACATATGAGTGACATGTCAGAGTGGAATTACATCAGCAAAGCCCATAGGCAACTAACATTACATCATTAGAACCTACATTATATCAGTGATTTTATACAGGTATGTGATGAAGATTTAATAAGATTAGAAAAAGGACAAAATGAGGTTTTTTTTAGGAAGAAAAACGTCTTTTTGTTTCTATTCACCAATTTTATTTTTAATTATTTTCCTTCTTCCATCTCCCACCTCGGAAGGGAGAGGCTACTGCAAACTTTTCCTCTGCTTTCAGGAAAATGGCAGTAAGAACTATTACTGAAAAAGCAAAACTTACTCTTTTTAGCAGATGTTTTCTGGTTCTCTCTGACCCTGATAAGCATGCAGAAAAGAGAGGCAATGGCAATATGTGAGGATAAATATGTGGTCTGTGTCCTCTGAGCAGGAAAACGGCTGGGTGAGCTGGAACGTCCACTGGTTATTACTGACGCCGTCCACCGCCCAGCTCTGTGGGCTCTGGTCCATGTTCACGGCCAGACTTACGGCAGTGCCGAAGCCCACAAGAAGCACTTTAGGAGAGCAGCTCCTTACTACTGTGAACACGATAGGCATGAAGAAGAGCCTGGATTCTAGCAATAAAGGAACCTGCAATCCCAGCTCTGCCACTTTCTAGCTGTGCAGCCTTGGGCAATTTACTTAGTTTTCTAAGACTTACTTTACTTCTCTGTAAAATGGGAATAATACTACCACCTATCTTCCAGGGGTTTCTGCGAGGATTAAGTGGGCCAATGTAAAATGTTAAGCCTGGCACAAAATGTTAAACCTGGTAAAATGTTTGTGCCTGGCACAAAATCGAGGGAAAATACGGTGGTCTTTATCGTTATTATTATTATGAAATCTACTCTGGCCTTAACGTCCTCTCTCCCACCCGATTGTGCAACTCAGGAACATAAAGGGCACAACAACAGCAAACCCAACCAGTACCTAAAGGAAATAAAAAGCAATAACAGAGTCACAGTGTCCTCGGACATGCATCACAATTTGATATCTGAAGGTTGTCAGGAGATCATTAAGAAGCCAGATCTTTACGTATCATCTTCTGCATGCAACACACAGGATCAGGCACCACCAGAGAAGTTAGAATACCTTTTATCCTAACAGCTAACATTTATGGAGATGACTCCCTTTAGAAGCTTACAGGAAACAAATGTGGCTTCTGGATGCATTACAGTATTGACGCTTTCCATTTCTTTTATCCATGCAACTGGGTTTTTAAAAATGTGTTTGGAGGTCTGTGCGGCCACCTCATCCTCTCAACTCCTATGACGTTCCCAGTCAGCCATTCCTCCTGACCCTGCTCTCTGCGATGGCCACACACACAGCACTCTACATTTACCCCCATTACATTCCAACCTGGTAGATTAGCCTCATTATTCTTGACTGTCAGCAGCTCCTGTGTCCTGACTTAGTCATCCACTGTATTCACGCTTACCCACAGCTCCTATGGCATGTGGAATGCGGTGAGCATGGCTTTGGTAGCTTTCTCCAAGTCACACCACTAGAAAATGGAACATGCGTAGGAAGCTAGGCAAGGTGTTAACTCAAATGGGTAGGTATCCCTAAAAACTCTTAAGTCTTACAGCTCCCCATTTGAGACTTCGCCAGCGGGCACACACCTGCCACGCTTCCTCCTCCATTCCCCATCACCCCAATTAGCCCTTCTTTCTCAACTTTTTTGCAACCATGTCTCTGGTCTGCATAGGCAGAAAGCTGGGCCATGAAGACAGGAAGCGTTGAGAACAATAAAGTGAGCACAGAGCATTCCATGGTGGGGTGCGGTGGGAGTGGGGGGTGGTTTGGAAACAAGAGGGTGGTGGAAATGAGGCCAATGAAAATCTATTCTGGAAAACGTTAAGCTAATGGACTTCAGAGTATCCAGTCTGTGTGGGAGATAAAATAGAAACATTTGAGAGATTAAATAATTCAGACCGGAGCCTGCCTTCCACAGTGTGTTCCTAACTGGCTGGTGGTCCCTAGGCTCTATTAGATAACACATCTGCATCAGTTGGCTTCCAGGAAGAGTTAGCCCCATGAAAATGTCCTTCTTTTAAAATGTACCTATGCCAGCTCCCGTGGGATATAGGCACAGTGAAAATGGCATGTGTCTCTTCTATAATCTGTTATCAAGGAGGCAGTGACTATTCACTGGGAGAGGCAAATGCTTTGCCCCCGAAAGAACCTAAGCCCAGAGTGTGGGGTACAGATCTGCTTTTCCAGAACTTCAAGATGTCACCACCGTACCTGAATCAATGGGAGGAGTCATGTCTTATTTGCAAAGCCCTTTAAATATATTTGAGGAACCTGAAAGGAAGGCCTTTGAAGAAGGTGCCGAAGGGGTGGAGACGCCAATAATTTGGACCTTCTTACCTATCTAGGAGATCCTTAGGGGTGACCTAGAGCAAGGCAATGAGACATAATAAAGTGAATCCAAGAATTGAGGAGATGAGAACAAAATAACATTATTTCCACCTTCTTTCCCACATACTTAAAAAAAACCCACCTTATTATGAAAAATTTCAAGCACTCACAAGAGTAGACTGAATAGCAAAATAAACACCAACTCAACTCAAACAATTATCCACTTGTGGCCAATCTTTTTATATTTTTCCTTGCTTTTTTCTCCTCCCCACATTGTTTTAAAGTAAATCCCAGCCATCATAACACTTTATCTGTAAATACTTAAGTACATACTCGTATCTCTAAAGGACAACAATTTTTTTTAAAGAAAAACCATAACCAGAATACTATTACCGCATTAATAGTGACTTAATGAGCAAAGATAAGCAATGTTTCCTAGAACGTGAATAGTAATTCCCTAATAGCTTCACATATCCAGTGCTATGTTCTGAAGGTTTATGTCCTCTTTCCCCCACATTCATATGTTGAAATCCTAACTCAAAAAGATGAGGCCTTTGGGAGGTATTTCAGTCATGAGGGTCCGCCCTTCTTGAATGGGATTAGTGCTTTACAAAAGAGGCTCCAGAGAAGGCACTGCCTAGGAGTCAGGAAGGGGGCCCTCACCAGGCTGTGACCATGCTGGTACCTTGAACTTGGACTGCCCACCTTCCAGAACTGAGAGAAATAAATTTCTCGTCTATAAGCTACCCAGACAGTGGTATTTTTGTTAAGGCAGTCTGAATGAACTAAGGGATCCAGTTAGTTCAAATGCCTGCTTCCACTTGATTTTTAAGACACTTTTCTGACAAGGCCTGCATTACCTCCTGGGTAGCTGGGAAGGTAGCATCCTCCAGCACATAGCTGGCTCAGGGCAGCCCAGCATGCTTGCAGAGCACATCCTGTGCTGGGTGGAGTGAGATTCATTTCATGTTGCATTTACACCTCCCAGCACAGAGAAGCACTCCTATTAAAGCATTTCCCCGGTTTCCCGAGCCACAGGCAGCTTCAGAAAGCCAAATACTTGTGAAGGCCACACGGGACCAATCTCAATGCAGGATGGCCCAGTACTCAGCATTGGCTGATGCGTCTGCCCTGTTTGCAGTGTCACTGGAGGGAACCAGGATGCCCCCTCAGCCCTCCTGCTCAGGCCTGCGATGTCCTCGCTAACATTCTGTAGGATGTGGAGCGAGGTGGGACAACACACCAGAAGGCATCAGTAGATGATCACTATTTTTCTTGCTCTGCTTTTGACTTTCTCAACTAGTCAGAGCTAACATGTTCATGAGTGCCAAAGGCTTCCATCTGAGGTATCGGATTTGCAAACCAGATATGGGTAAATTACAAACTATGTTCCAGGCACTTGCTAGGAAGAGATACAAAGACAAATGGATACATACCCAGGTCCCTGTCTTTTAGAGGTTTGGAATCTGACAATACGCCTGTCGTAATGGGCTAGAGGTGCGTATCAAATGCTGAGTGGTCACTGAGGGAGAAGCAACGAGTGCACACTTACGTCTGCCTGGAGAGGTGATGGCAGTGCCATTGGGAAGGCCTTATCAAGGAAGATTACATTAGAACTAATCTCAAAGGATTAGTCAGATTTGACTAAGCAGAGGAAGGCAAGAAAGGCAAAAAAGGAACAGCATGAGGAAAAGCACGGAGGCAGGAAAGCACATGGCATATTTGGGGGACAGGAAGAATATGGCATCGCTGAGATGAGCCAGCGAGGTGGAGGGTGAGGAAATGGGGCTGGGCCTGGCCTCAGCAGGGCCGCTGCAGTGTGGACTTGAGTCCAGCTCTGTTTGGAGCAGGCACTGGGCACTCACTAAGGGAGCCTACGCAGGCATGTGACTCCTATGGAGAGGATTTCAGGCCCACCTCCAGCCAGTGGGAGAAGCATCTGGTGACAGACCTTTCGGCACATATCACGGGTGACTGTCTCCTATGTCTACACCAAGGACCAGTCCCATGGAAGAGCTAGAAGGAGTGAGGAACAAACAAGGAGACATTATTCTGGAGCATGTAGGGGCTGTCAGGTCTGGCTCAGCTCCCAGAGTACTGCGTACTTCTTGCCATTTAGCTGGAGCTGGGAGATCTATGCTGTAGTCAGGCTGAGGCCAGCCAGATCCACAGGACCAGGCCCTACACCACGCAGGAGCAACTCTGCAGCTGATTGGTACACGGCATCTGGCCACACTTGCTGCCTGTGGGCTTTAGCCCCTGGGCTCCTGCTCTGCCCATTACATTAGACCTGGGCCAGGCCTGCCTTGCTCTTCTCACAGCAGGCCTGCAGCTCTGGCCCCAAACCCCATTCTAGTGACGTACTTCCTAAGCTACGTGCCCACTTGCCTGACCCTGTGATTCTGGCTGACTCTGGGATCCCAAGTCTCAGAGAAGAATCAGTGGCAGCTGAATGTTGGCTGAAGGTATTGGCTGTATAAGCAGGGCCTGTCTCTGGGCCCTCCTTGTCCAATCACGGTCTGGCGGCTTACCGTGGCGAACTCCCCATTGGACCCCTTGATCCAGGACAGAGTGGCCCATCAGTTGTCCCAGAAGAAACGGCGCTGTTCCCCAGCTTATCCTTAGCAAACTCAGCTCTCCTAATCTCTACTTCTCGAACTTCCTGTCACCCATACACCTCACGGGCCCCTCAGGTCTCCCTACCAAGGCAGAATGCTAACCTGTCTTTTCTTCAGGTGCTCAGAGTAGGACAGTCATTTCTCATTTGGGGACAGACACAAGACAGAGCCTGCTACACAAGGAGTCAGGAAAAGAGGATAGAATGGGAGTGACTGCACTGATGTCCCAAACCAGCATCCAGATCCCAGGAATTTCTACGACCTCCGGTACAAGGATTCCAGGGAGAATTCATTTGCAAAGTGACAGGGAGAAGCAGAACAGTGAAAACCTTTTTGCTTTGAATGGAAAAATGAAGTTGGCGCCTGTGAGTTATTTGTTTCTCATTTGCTTTGGAAAGAGACTGTGGAGAGAATTTGGAAACCTACATTCCATTTCAGAAAGCAGACCAGATTTCTGCTGACATCATTTGGCAGGGGGGTAGATTTTGTCTATTTTTGCCACGTGAGCTTATTTTCCGGGGGACACACTACGCAGTTCTAATTCTAGACACCAACAGAGCTGCACTTTCAATCACAAAACTACTCAGCCCTGAAAGGCTTTTGAGTTTTTATTTAGGATGTGTTTTCAGAAAATACAAGGCCTTCCATGTGCAAACAGTGAGCGCAACGGGGGACCACATTAGTTCAACATCTTCAACCAGGATCTGTACTTGGCCTTCCTGCGCTTTGGGGTTTCAGGTACTTCCAACCACGGACTCCTAGGCTCAGCTGTATCAGAAAATGACTGTGTTTGGATTTCTCTCAAGACTCAAAGGCCTTGATCTTTGACCTAGTGTTGTTAACATCCTTAAACGTCTTGCTACACAGAAGGCTTTACATAGCATAATTTAGAAACACAAGAAAAGTTAGGTACATTTCTGTGGAAAATTCAGGTCCTAAAGTGTTAGATTAAATGCAAAATTTGGGAAAACTATCTGGAGCTGTGAGTATGATAAGGTGAGGGCGCTCCCTTCTTATGCGGCAGCAAGAGCGCAGCGCGGAAGCCCGGTTTGAGCCTCACCCCACACTGCCTTCCTATTGTTATTTGAGGTCCCATCTGTCCACCTGGAATGCCCGGTTTTTGAGGTTAGCATCCATGCACCACCCTTGCCCTGCCCACATTTCCTAGCGGAGTGAGACAATGAGTGCTCAGTAATATGGTGGATTAAATAGGTGAGGGCATTGATAGGCTAGAACTTCTAGTGGCGGCGGGTTCCTTCCTTTGGTTAGTGGGCTTCTGCTCTGGGTAGTGAAACTGCTTCCCTCATTCCCTCCCTGAGAACCTAAATTCTATCAAGAGGATACTATCAGAGTGGCCATTTAAACTATAGGACCCAGAAATTCATCCTAGGAGCCCACTAAAGAGTTAATTCAGTTCTGATATGAGAATTACAAGGCAAGGCTATGAGGATTACACACAATGGATTTATACCACTACATATATATATATTTTAAAAAAGGACAAAAGTAGTGACTGGGGACGTTTCAGAGGAAGAAATAACCATGTTAACCTCACTGGTTTTTAAACATTTGCATCTGTGAACTGCAGAGGCTCAACATAAAGCAGATTGCCTATATCCACTGAAAGCCATTCTGGCATGAGAAATTTCTCTTATATAAAGCAAAACAGATGTGTGAGAGGGAAAAGCAAACTCTCTTTTTGGGTGTATCAACATTTGGAATTGTATAGCAATCTCAGGAACTATATATTGTGTGAAGCAATGAATATAGAATCTTGACCACACTATGTCCTTAAAAACTTAATATAAAAAGCAGAGGCCTAATATGTGGAAAACACTAATTATTAATGCAGATGGAGAACAACAGTATATTCACATTCATCCACGATTTTCTTTTTTAACTGGAAGGCTATCTGCCAACTGAACTAACCTTGCACCATAGATTAAATAGCCAGAATTTTTGGCCAAGTGCCACCTGGAAGATGTGAATTTAGATCCATTTGACAGTTCAAGAGATTGGAAGAAGTGCCACATCCCTGTAATAAGGAAAGAGTACATATGGGTTTGCATGTTGGGAACGCCAAGCAAATCAATTTAGAAACAGGAAAGTGCTCAAAGGCGCCTCCACTTGAGGTGTGGATCAGTATTTACAGAGCAGCAGGCGAGTGCTTGGCTGTCTGCTAGGTCCTGGGAACCGCATGAGAGAAGCACAGGCGAGAGCACAGACACTGAGCCAAGGAGAGCAGTGTCCTAGAGGGCACCCACCTGGCCTGAGAGGAGAGCATTTGCCATATGGAGGAGAGAGAGGAGAGAGAGCAGACTGACTCCTCATTGAGCAACAGTCTAAAATCAGGCTGGGAAATTTGTTCAAGGAAGCTTCAAATTTGATCTACATGTTACCAACGCATTGATCTATCTGTCTGTCTGTAATAGATTGGGGATGGCAATATGATAGTCAAGATCAATTTGGTAGAAATGAATGCTAGTAGGATTAAAATAACCCCAAATATTTGATATGGTCACATTACAGACACAAAGTCACAGGAACATTCTCTTCAAATACACACGCACGTGCGCATGTACACACACAAGGTAGGATTAGCTAAAACTTCAAGGACCCAGAATTGTCCTGGGCACACATGAGTGTAGTAATAATTGGTGGTGATTAAAAACTTCACAAATTATGACTGTATATAGAAGGAATAAGTAAATATATTTCAACTGATAGTGTTTCCCATCTACAGTTATTACGCAAATTAAACTTTAGGTACAGTCTCCACCTGAAGCCATACAGCATTTATTTATCACTTAAAAAACACACAGCAGTGATTTGTAGTCTAAATCATAGAATCATGCAGTACTATACACATCTGTGTTTTTCTCATTTTGTATTTATTGTGAGTATCAGTAAAAGAGAGAGTTCTCTTCATTTTCTTCTGATTTTACTAAACATGTATTCGGAAACTGTATTCTGATATTCAAAATTGCTTGAGTGAGAAAAAGAATTACAAAACAGAAGTATCAAACACTCTCCAATAAAAACCCTTAGAGAGTAATCCATTTAAAAAGAATGAGCTCCAAATATGGGTTATATGAATAAACAAAGGCTCCACGTGGCAAAAGGTAGATAGAGTGTTTTCACATTTAATTTCGTGACCACTTCCTCGAGTTCACTGATTGGCAGCATAGATTGAGACGTCTGTAGGCCTCCCACTTCTGAAGGAAAATATACAGAGTAAAAAAGTATGCTGAAAATATACAGAGGAAAAATGTCCATTGTTTATGAAACGCTCTGGCATATGAATTTAATAATCAGATGCCATTTGGAGTCCATACAGTTTTTCAACAGTATAGACACTTAAACAAATCAGGCTGAAATTATACACAACTCAGTGCATATATATCCACGGTGATTAATCTCTTTCCATGTACATGTGCAATCTCTTATGAAATATTCTTAAAAGCAACCTAAAAAGGAAGAGCGAGGTTATGGTTCAAGAGGGATCATCAGGGAAGCAATGAGGAGATACAATTCAGTGTCCCCCTCCATGGCTTTGAGCTGTCTGCTACCACATAAGACCACAGTGACTGTCTTAATATACATTTCCCACCTGAAGTGTCTGCTTCCTTCTTTCAAAGGCCTGGTTAAAATCTAATCTCTTTTCTGAAATCTTCTGAGAACTCTCTTTAGTCATATTCCTCTCCCCATATAATGTCTCACCTAGTCTCTATGTTCTCTATTACTCATTTAGCGCTTCAGCAGCCACTGTTACATATGTATTAGTCTGTTAGTATTGTTAGTCTGAAATATGTTTATGTTTTATTTCCCTGACTCCTTTACATGCTCTTTGAGGATGAGGATCTCTGAATTATACTCTTTCTATCCTTATAACAACCTTCCTCAAAGTGTAGTCCCTGTATCTTAAAAACTGCCTGGGTGTTTGATCAAAATATAGTTTCAGAGATCCTCAAGCTATATGGAGGAAGGGCCCAGAAAGCTGCATTTTTAAGATGTTTCCCAGGTGAGTTTATGCTCTCTGAAGACTGAGGATCACTACATACAAGACCTATGTATAAGAGCTAGGGGACGGCTGTGAACATAATCGGTACCAAGAAGTATTCATTTGTATATAGAAAGAAACACAAAAGTCCCCAAACCAAACAAAAATAACAACAGAAACAAACCAGCCAGACAGAAAACTGAGTGTAAGATTAAAGCTGTTAGGCTTAATCTTATGTCTATAAATTGACTCACAACCCAACAGTCTTCTCATGAAGCTGACTGTACATGAATTGTTATTTTAAAGAGAATGCCACTCTCTAGTCTCATGGTTGCTAAATAGGACAGACCATCTTCCTAAAATTCCTAATTAGGAGGTCATTCGGCCACCTCCTTTCTCCATCCTCCCCTATGGGCTTTTCCCCTTGGCTCTCCTTGTCTCTATTGCTCCTTCCCTGCTTTTTATCTAAGAAATTGATTGCTTTTCATACATCTCACTATGAGTCACAGGTTCAAGATAAGGAGAGCAGGCTGCAAAGAGCAGGGCCCCACAAGTTTGCAGAGTGCCTTATTCAGATTAGAACAAGACACACTTTCTGCGCCAAGAAGCATGACTTGGCAACTGGAGGACAGGCTGTGCCCTTGTGCAGTTAGCAACCTGTGAAACTGTTCATGGCAGCTTGTCAAAAAAGCAGAAGAAAGCTTCTGGGCCTACTATCCTTGCTCCCACATTTTTCTGAAGATGGCTTTTCCTGATCTCTGGTTTTTCTGACTTTACTCTTTTTCCCCCCTCAGGTCCAGATGCTATTACGTAATAAGAAAAGATCCAAACATTATTCATTTGAATGTTCAGAATAAAGCTGCATGAGACTTCCTATTGTGAGACGAATGTAAAGGACTTGCTTTTTATTTCCACAAAGGAATGAACAAAGGGAAAGGATTTTACATTTTGGGAAAAGGTAAAATAAAGAACTTTGGACTATGAGGGAGCCTGAGGAATTCTCATCTCTGGAGAGGTTTTGAAATACGATGAGGAATGATCCATCGTGGGTAGTTTATGGTTGATATGAGCGAGGTGGCCTCCAACGGCCCCTTCTTTCTCCATGAAGGCACTTTCCTATAATCCTGGGCTCCTGGTCCCTGCCTTTGCTGCCATTTCTGCTGGAGACTCCTGAGGCTTTGAGGGCCCCTTTCAGAACTACACGCTTGCCTCTGAAATCCCTGCTTCTATAGACTGAATTATCTTCTTTAGTAGAAAGCTGGTGGTAGTTACAACAGCAGTAGGCACCCAGGCCAGTCTATAAAATATATAAAATTATTTCTCTGAAGCTATGTAGATTTCTCAGAGTACAAATTTGATCAGGACAGTATTTCTAGTCTAGGAGATCTGTATTTCTCGACACTGTGAACTCCTAAAGGACAGGGACCCTATGTTCTCCATCATCATTTTAATGCTTATTAGGCCCAGCAAAGATGTTGCTCAGCAAAATGCTTATTGACGAAAGGAGCTTAATTCCTCAGCTCAGTCACCTGACTGGGCCTCTGTTTGGCTCCTGGAGAACTTTTTGCTTTCCTTGGGTCACTCTCTATTTGCACCACCCCCACCCTCCGAGATCCAGGGTGCAGTGAGCCCTGGGTTTCCAGGTGTCACTTAAAGGTTAGATGGAACCACACCCTGGGCAGCTATTGTGACTGACTTCTAAGCCCCAGGACCTTTACCCCCTGGTGTTACGCCCAGGATTATGTGACTTACAGCAAAAGGGACTCTGCAGATGTGATGCAGATCTAATCAGTGACCTCAAGATAGGGAGATTCTCTGGTTGGCCCAACCTAATCATGAGCCTTTTGAAAACAGAGCGTTTTCTTTGGCTCCTAACAAGTCAGAGAGATTCTAGACTTGATAGGGATTCCACCGGGAAAGTTCTTGCTGACTTTGAGATGAAGGAGCTCACGGCCAAGGACCTGAGAACAGCCTCTAGAAGCTGGGAGCAGTCCCCATGGGGACAACAGGCTCTCAGTCTGCAGCCGCAAGCAGCTGAATTCTGCCAACAACCTGGAATGACCGACCCCTTGATGGCAGCCTTGTGAGACCCTACGCAGAGCGCCCAGTTGAGCCTGCCTGGAATTCCGACCTTGAGAACTGTGAGATAATAAATGGGTGTTGTTTTAAGCTGCAAAGTTTGTGGTCATTTGTTACACAGCAATAGGAAGTAAATATAGCAGTCCTGCGGGAACATCTGCAGCAATACTCTATCTGCCTCCCAACTCAAGTTCAACCCGTTCTCCACTAATGGGCATTAGTAGACTAAAAATAAATCATAGTTATGGTTATTATTATTGTTTTCCTTGTTCACTGACCCATTCAACCAACTGCTTCATTCTGTCCATTTGCACTGCCCTCCCCAGTCCCACACATGTGTCAAATCTTCCTTTCTGCCCTTTGTCTACAGGGCCTTGTAGATTATGGCAAAAGCCTCTCTGCTTGAGCTCGATCCTTTATGCTCCTAGGACCCCACCCGGCTTCAACAGAAGCAATTAGAAATATAAATATAGACCCTGAAAAACATGTACGCACAGATCTGAAGCAACCAGTGGGTGTGCCTTTAAGAATTAGAAAACGTGTCTTGAGTAAAGGGAACTTGAACAGAAATAAGTCAAATTAAGATCCTTGCCATACATCCAGGGCTGCTCAGTCTTGAGCAGTTGGAACTGAATAGTCATAATCCTGGACCCAAGTGCAATATTCGAGATAAAACCCCCTGTCTAAGGTCTGGGATCTTAGACTACATCGTGCTCAGCAGAACGGCACACTAGAATCCAGCTCTTCTGACACTTCATTCTTCCTTTCAGAAATCCTACTTTCCTCGTGTTTATATCAAAAGAATCCATCCAACACAGCTGCTCTTACTTCTAAGCGAGGAGGCAAGTGATTTTCAAGGACCTTGCTTGATAATCCCCCCTTGCTCCTTAAGCAACTTTGCTCAATCTTCTTTTTAGGGCTAAGTTTACCCTGCTCTACAATCTAAGTGGCTGCTTATATGTGCCCCCACCCTGCAGCTCCATCCAGCTCCTTGGGGGCAGGGCCATGTCCCATTTATCTGTATCTCCCCAAGGCCTGTGCAGTGAGCATGCAGTGCATAGAGGTTTAAAGAGTCTAATCTGAGCACTGAGTGGGATTTATAGTTGGGACTTCCTTTACTGCCAGGTTTCAGGTGGAGTCTTAAGGTCCCTTGATCAGGGAAACAAGGGCCAGGCAGCAGGACAGCTCAGCCCACTCCTGGGGTCCCACAACCCCTAGGAGGTTGAGAAGAAAGGGGAGGGGAAGGAATCTCCAGATGGAGAGGAGGGAGTGTCAACCTCGCTTCCTGCCCCTGGGCCAGCAGCAAGCAGGGTTGCTTCTCTAATTTGATCTTTTCTCTGCCTTGGCCAAGGCTGAGTGCATTCCCTGTAGAGCACAAGGGAAATAATGCTGTTCCAAAGCAGAAGAAAAAAAAAGAATGATGGTGGGAAAATGTGAGGAAAGCATTTTTCTTGATTTATTTTTTTAAATATATGTTGTAGGAGAAGTAGTCAAGAAGAGAAAATAGGCAGTAAATTCTGAGCCATGAAGGAAAAAACATTTTCTATTGTCCTTTAAAATCTTTTATACTGTATCTAACCATGTATTCAATCACTCAGCCAACCACACGCCCACCTCGTTCATGTGCTTGTCTTCTAGACCAGAGGGTCGCCAGGGCTGGGACCTTCCCACAGCTCATCTCCACACCACCAATGCCTAACATGGGGCCTGGAGGACAGCAAGAGCTCAGAGCATGGTGGCGGGCCAGCCACAGAGACGGAAAGGGACCACAGAAGAGGTACGGGCAGAGTCTTGGGCCGGGTGACAAGTGCTTCCAGAGAAGGGGCTGATGAGCAATGACAGACGTCACAGAAAGGCCAAGTCGGCTCATCCTGAAAAGAGCCAAGGATTTGGAAATTAGTAGGCCACTGGTAACCGAGGGGGTGTTTGTAGAAGAAGACAGATTGCAATTGGGTAAAAAGCACATGGAAGAAACACTCGGTGATGGGCACAAATAAATAAGTTTTTAAAAATTCATCTAAATGTATGTTGTTACATGACTGGCAAATAAACTACAGCATGCAATGCAGCAGTGAAATGAATCAAGTAGATCCATATATTAACTTCAGTATTTTGGGGTGGACAATTCTTTGTCCTGGCTGCCCTGTGCATTATGGGATGTCTAGTAGCATCCCTGGTCTCTACCTACAAGATGCTGGGAGCATTACCACCCAGATTGTGACCCCCAAAACTGTCTCCAGAAATTGCCAAACGTCCCCTGTGGGGCAAAACTGTCCCCAGTTGAGAACCACTGCTCTCTATGTATTGACCTGAAAAGATCTCCAACGCAGACGGATAAGTGAAAAAAAAAAAGTTGCAAAGAAGTACATTTTATATGATACCATTTATGTGAAGAAAGTATTTCACACACACACACACACACACACAGACGCACACACATACCTACATCCATCCATATTTTATACGTAAGTATATCTTCAGTGGTCTAGAAGACAAACTGTTAGCATTGGTCATCTTTGGGGTGGGGACTTGGATTGGGAGTCATAGTACATTTTGGCTTTATATTGCGTTTTTAAAAAATAAAAATAAAAATGTACTAATGTACTTCATCTTAAAATTAATAGTTTATAAACGAATGGAAATTGAAGATATGGAGAAAGCACATCTAAAATACTCTCTGACAAAGTTTAGCGATAAAGAAAGGTGGCCAGAATGAAGCAGAATTAAAGATAGGAATTTTTAGGATGTGGGAAAATTGTGATAAATTCATTCAAGTTACAATTTGGTATGAAGCATATGAAGAGAGGCGTGAATAACTTTGAGAATGCTTCCACTTATTAGCTGGAGCTTTCAATAATGCTTTGCCAGCAATGACTTTCCCACTAGTTAAATATGCATGAAATGATAGAATTTCTCTTTCTGTTTTTCCATTGCATCCTTCTTTAATTTGTGTTTCTTTGGAGAGTGTACAACTTTCTGTAACTAAAGTGCTGATGCCATTATGAAAACTGTCACTCTTGAGAGTTGGCAAGACCTGAAAATAAAAGCTGAGTCTGACTTGTGTTTGGTCTGGCATGGCTGGCTATACTGCAGGAGTGTATTTGTTTTTCATTAATTTGTTTGTCATTTTTCTCCATGATCTATGGAACATTTATTTCCCCTGAAGCAAAAGGATCTGAAATGTCAGAGGTTTCTCTTGGTTCAGCTGGGGTAATGAATTGTTGAGAAAAAGAAAATTTTCTTATATGCTATTTGATTGTGGAAGGAGACATTTTGTGACCTTTTGCTATTTTACAGTGATAATGAATTTCCTGACAAACGTGGAAACTTTGGGCTTCTTTATTAAAATAATAAGGTTTGAGGGATAACTTTGACCTGGACCTTTGTAGAATTAATCAAATACAGATTTTGGGAAAATTGATGAGTTTGGTCTTTACCGAGACACTCTAATTTATTCCTGTCGCCGAGGCAGTACACAGATCTACACCACATAAAAACATCAAACAATTAACTACAGACCCAAGTCCCCGAACAGAGATTTAGACTCATTTGGTGGTTGGAGGTAGAGGCTCAGGGACTTTCAGCCTGATCACAGTGTTGCTTTGTTTCCTTTTTGTTTTTCGTTCTATTTTTTTAATGTATAAGTAATACAAACTTGTAGAAAATCTGGCCTATACTGAACAGAATGAAAAAGATAACAGAAAAGCATCCATAATCTCATTCTTCAAAGCTAATGGACCATTATAACATTTTGGTTTATGCTTTTTAATCCTATTTTGATGCCTATTTTTTTTTATATTATTGAGATGATCCTGAATACAAAATTTTACAATATGTTTTCTTTTCCCACTTACATATTGCATATAATGTTTTGTTTCCAATCTTTAAAGGAAACCTGTACTGAGTCTTAGGATGTTCCAAACAGAGGCACCAATTCATGTGGAAAAAAGAATAGGTTTTCTTCTTTGCAATATTATAAGAACATCAAGCTCTACCATTTTCCCTCTGAACGTGGTAAGCGATTAGGTCCATTTTTAGGATTCTCTGAAATTGCAGCTATGTTTATGCCTTTATGTTTGAGAAGAGAGAAGAGAAAACAAGCTTACTGAGTGCAGGATGCAGAATGAGCTCACATAATGACAATGTAGGTAGGGATGCTCTGGGTTCCTCAAAGACAGAGTAACTGACAACACTCCTCCCAGCAGCTACTGCTTTGACCAGCTAGACAGATGCACGGAAGTCAAAACCCACACCAGAGTGACCACTCCGCCATTTACTCAGGTATGAGCATGGGGAATGTTCCTCCTTTCCACACAGAAGGAGCGTGGTTAGTCACCTAGTTTCTCTCCTTCTTCTCTCTGGGGGCTCTTGGAGTTTCTCCCCAATACGCTGCGAGATCAGAGGAAGTACCTGAAAGGAGTCAGAATCCATAACCCAAGCAAGGCCTCAGAGACTTTGGGTAGGAGAAGAAGTCGGCTTCCTCATTCTTGACTTGAGTGATAGATGTTTAATTCACATCTTTTGGAAGCTTGGGTTTTCTTTCTGAACGTTGACAGAATGAGAACATCAGGAATAAAAAGAAAAAGGAGCTAAGCTTCTGAGATGAGCTTCAAAATATTCATGCCTTGTTGACTTATTTTGGATTTTTTTTGCCTGACTCAGAATTTTTTTCATCGAACACAAGGTAACTTTAGGATCAGAAAACAACTTGGCATTTGGATAATGCGAAAGATAATGTAAACTGCTACCCAATCAGCCTAAACAGGAACTCGGGGTGGTGGTGGAGTTATAAACACGAAAGAGTTCTGAAATTTAAGGTCTTGTACCTCTGTCTGTAATTGCATATCTCACAAAAATATTTAATTAGTCTTCAATCAAATATTCATGCAAATATTTTAAATTATAAGTCTTGAGCTTCAGATTGGGTGAAAGTCCTTTCTAGACAAGAGGCTGGTGACTCCAAGTGTGGTCGGAGAATCAGTAGCACTGGCACCACCTGGGAGCTGGTTAGAAATGCTGGATTCAGGCCCCACCTCAGCCTATGGAATGAGGTCATCCTTGTTCTCAGTCAAGTTTGAGAAGCACTGGTTTAGACTAGGGTGATAGGCCAGACCTTTACAATGCAAGTGTTTTTACCTCTTGGTCTCAGGTGAGTTCCTCGGGGATGCAGGAAAGGTGTTAGTATTGTTTACAGACAGTTTTTTCTTCCCCAGTAACAGCCTAATTCCTAGTATTATCTTTGCTTTACCACCTCATTGATGGTCAGAATCTACCCCTGACTGCTGAGAAAGACTATATCAGGTAACTGAGATTTTCTGAAGTGGGAAAACAATGCCAAGATTATTAAACTCTTGATTCGGGGTCAGGTTAAGGAAGAGAACAGAGGATCATTGGTCTGAAAGCATCTGAGCAGCTGGAGTACTGCACTGACAGTACAGTGCGTTTTGACACATATGATTTAGTAACTCTAAAGAGGGCATTTTTCTCTCACTTGCTTACCTCTGCTTCTAGAAATAAAGCAGCCAATGGACAATGTAAGTTTTTAGGAGTGCTCAAAAGCATGCCTAAGGTCAGGAATGTGTTTGGTTTAGCAGTTGAGGGAATTTAAACTCAAACCCAGTTGGTTTTTAATTCAACGTAATCACCAAAACTTGATGAAGTGCCATCAAGTTATCTAAAAGAAAGCAGATACCGCACAATGAAAGGGCTGATGTCATCCTTGGAGCTGCCAAACCATCAATAATTTGGAAAGTGATTTTTTTTAAAAAGGGAAAATGTAAAATTATGAAAAACATGCCGTTCTTAGATTTGCTTACATGTTCTTCCAAGTGTCTGGTGATTTATGTACATCTATTTCCATTTTTTTCTAATTTGGTTTCTACTGTCAATATTTTCTTTTTAAAAGGATGTATATTCACTTGAGCTCAATGCAGGATAAATGCTGCTCTTTATAACTCATGAAAAGATTAAAAACAAACTCATACAAATTTGAATATATGGTTGAAATCAGGCTATTGAATCACTGAGCTAGTTCTATATATTTTATGTAAACGAGTCCTCCCACTTTTATATTTGAGATTAATCTCACAGCATGGAACCCAGAGATAATCTAGCTATGCTATTTTTAGCATACCCAGCTAATTTACTCAGTAACAATATATCAATATGAATATTAAAATATACAGAAATATGAAAGTATTTCACAACATAAATGGAGATGAACATATAATTGCAGAGGGAGAGGCACTGCATACCTGAGCACTATTTACTGGGAAAAAATAAGCTGTTAGGATCAACTTTGTGTAGTTAATACAATGAGGTGAAATATTAACTCTGTGACAGAAAAGGCAAAATATACAATAATAAAATTGATACTTTTATAAAATAAAAACAGCTGGACAGCCTATAAAAAGGTAGTGAGACAAGAGATTTGCCATACTACATTTTGAAATGCCATTGGAAGCATTAAAGAGAAGCAGAATAAGATGGGTAAAAACAAAATAAAATCAACAAAGTGAAACTCACCCCAGAAGGTAGGGGAAAAGGACAAAAAGATAAAATGAGAAGTGAAGGAACATATTATATATATATGAAGGACAAAGGATATCCAACATACATGTAAGTAGTGTTACTACCCAAAAGACCAGAGCACATTTAACAGAGATAAAGTGCAAAGATATATCAGATTAAAACTTTCCTGGGGAAAAATAACTTGAATTGTTCAGTGCTCACTGTGTACCAGGAAGAAATGATGAAATAAATCCAAAATATACTGGAGATTATCTCTATCTCTATATCCATCCATCCATCCATCCATCCATCCATCCATCCATCCATCCATCCAGCTATCTATATTAATTACCAGTACTAAAGACAGAATACTATAATTATCCAGGCCGGGGAGAAAAACTGGATTACCTCCAAAGCAAAGATATCAGGCTGTACTGAAATTGCTTTTCTGCAACAATAGATACTAGAAACCATGAGCAATGTCTACAAAATTTTGAAGGAAAAAATTGTGTCCGTGGAATTATTTACCCAATAAAGTTGTCATGTGTGTAACAGAAAGACATACACTATTCTCGAATATGCAAGGCCTCCGAAAGCACACCATCCATGAAATTTCCATGGAAAGAAGATAATTCAAAGATGAACACAAACCAATAGAAAGAAAAATCAAAAGAAAATTTATATCTCAAGATAAAATTAGTTATAGTAATAGGAGTAAGCACTGAGTTGATATAAAATTAAATCTGTTCCTCACTCCTCCACCCTGGGATCACTTCAAGTAAACCAACTATGTGCAAGTCTCTGTCTAATGCTTTACTTTTTGTGAACTAAGAGTAAGGCAGTGAACAATAATGAATAATGCAATACATGATGCTGAAAGTATTAATTAAATAAGAAACTTTAGTTCGTTAACTGATACCACATATTAAACTGAACTCACAGTAACAGAGAATAGATTGATGATTGCTAGGAGCTGGGGGGTAGGAAAAATGGGTGATGGTAATCAAAATGCACAAACTTCCAATTATAAGATGGAAAAGTTCTGGAGACCTAAAGTAGAGCCTAGTGAATATAGTTAATGATACTGTACTGTACACTTGAAAGTTACTAAAAGAGTAATCATAAATGTTCCTACCATCACCATCACCACCACACACACACAAAAAGTTAACTATGTGAGGTAATGGGTATGTTAACTAACCTTATTATGGTAATCATTTTGCTATATAAATATATATCATCACACTGTACATCTTAAATGGCATAATGTTGTATGTCAAATATATCCCAATAAAGTTCGGTGGAAAAAAAAAAAATAGCTCCAGTTCACAGAAACTCTTTCAGAGAATACAAAAAGAGGGACCACTATTCTAGTTATTTATTGAAAACAGCATAAATTTGACCAAAACCTTACAAAGATAATATAAGAAATCATAATTATAGGATACTCTGACATACAAATATGAATATAAAAATGTTGAATAAAATATTAGCAAGTTGGATCCAGCGATGTATAAATTGAGTATACCTCAAAATGCAAATTTGTTTAACATAAAAAAATAAACAAGTCAAAGTAGAAAACTATACGATCGTATCAATAGAGGCAGAAAATTTTTGACAAAAATCAAGCATCCACCTATTTATGATTTTGAAAACAGACTAGAAATAGAAGGGAGTTTTCTTACTTTAATAAAGAGTATTAAAAAATCTACAACAGACATTATACTTAATGGTAAAATTTTGAAAGCTTTCCCTCAGAGATTGGGAATAAAACAAGGATGCCTGATATCACCACTTTTATTCAATACTGAATAAGAACAGTACAATAAGACAAGTAAAAGGTATAGGGTTGGAAAGGATCAAACAAATTGTCATCATTCACAGATAATTTCCTTATTGATATACAAACCCAACAAATTATTAGACTTGATAATAGGGTTTGACAATGTCATTTATTGACCATAAGATCAAATCTCAATTGAATATGCAAAAGTCAACTGCATTTCTATATAGTAACAACTAATAGAATTCAAAAACAAAAAGGAACCATTCATAGTAGCAACAAAAACATAAGGTATCTAAAAACAAATCTAATTTTAAAAATCTTGAAAAATACAATATTTTACAGGAAGTCATAAGAGAAGATTACATCAAAGGAAAGATAATGCAGTGAGAAGAAAACTTGATACAAATGACAACACTCTCCAATTGATCTATAGACTCAATGCAATTTCAATCAAAATCTCAACTGTTTTTTTCAAGATAGTGGGCATAACAATATTGATTTTGCTATTTTAAAACGATAAACCTACTTTGCATTAATACTATTATACCCAAGACACAGTTTTTTAAAGAGCCAAATGCAAAAGATTAAACCTTTGTAGAAGGAGAAGACAATATAAGTGAATATTTGAACTCAGGATGAATAATTTTTTAAAAATGTAAACACAATGGAAGAATTCTACAAAATGAAAAAAATTAAAGTTAAAAATTTTAAACGTACCATAAAATAAATTTTAGAAAATTTGCTACATGACAAAAATAAATATTTTAATATACGAAAAGCTCATATAAATTGATAAGAAAAATACTTTTTCTTTACATGAGAAAAGGACAGGCACTAGTAATCATGGCCCGCAAATGAAAAATAAGCCTACCCTCAGCAGTAATCAAAGAAATCCAAATTAAAATAACATATTTTATTTACAAAATTGGCACATGTTTAAAAAAGTGTTGATATACCTTCTAGCCAAGATTCCAAGAAATAAGGACTCCTATGTAGTGATGGTAGAACTATCAACGCAACAACATTTCAGGGAAGCAACTAGGTCATAATACATCAAAGGATCTTCAAAATATTTATGCCCTTTGACCCAGGAATTTTGTTTTAGACATTATCCTCCCTAAATAATGGACAGTGACTGCAGCTTTATTCACATTAATAAAAAATTGAAAATATCCTGACAAATTCAAAAATAGGGTAATGGTTAAGTAAAGTATTTCCACATGTTAGAATGGTAGATCCATGTCATAGAATACCATGACATGTAGCCATTAATAAAATTGTTACACAAAAATTTTAAAGATGAAAAATTTCTGCACTTAATTATGCTGAAAATTTAGGTAATGAAAGCATATATCATGTGATCTGAATTCTGTAAGAAGCTATATAAATGTGTGTGTCAGTCAGTGAGTGGGATCTGGGGGGTAGAGAAAGAGAGAGAACAGAAAAAGCACACCAAAATATCAACAATGTTTACTTTGGGGGGACAGGAGAGAGGGATTAGAGTGATTTTTGCTTTTGTCTCTAAGCTTTTCTGTATTTTTCAAAATTTCTACACAAAAATCCTCCCACAGTATTACTTGTATGTATAAAAAACAAACAGGGAGCTCCCCTTGCATACAAGATCAAGTCTAATCTCCTTCGTCTGACATACTATCCTTATTTATCTCGCCCATCTTCTCTTTCCTGCCCTCCCTTTGTCCTCGGACCAGGCTGACACACACAACCTTTTAGTCACACTCTTCTATGTGCCAAGATGGCCTTTTCTATCTCCAGAATTCTTACTTCCGGGTGCAGAGCAAAGCTCTCCTCCTTCCATGAACTAGCCAGTGTGATTTAGCCTCCTTCACGCTAATACCAGCTCTCTATAAGATGCTATAAAAATGACCTGGCAATTAATCAAGTACAACTTGTAACATTTCCACCACTGCTGCCCTGAAGTGTTATTGGATTTTCTATTAACTTTTTGTATGTTTGTGTTCTTCTCTCCAAGTAGGCTACTCTTCATATTTTTTATAAAAGCCACTGCAACAGAATAGGTGTCTATGGTAGACAGAATAAAGGTCCCGTCCTAATTTCAGGAACCTGTGCATATGTTACATTATATACAAAGGGGAATTAAAATTGCAGGTGGAATTAATGTTGCTAATCAGCTGCCCTGAAAATACCGCGTTTCCCCGAAAATAAGACCTAACCGGAAAGCACTAGTGTGATTTTCCAAGATGTTTGTAACATAAAATAAGCCCTAATGCATCTTTTGGAGCAAAAATTAATATAAGACCAAGTCTTATTTTCAAGAAAATATGGTAGGGCCTATTTTATATTACAAGCATCCTGAAAAATCATACTGGGGCTTATTTTCCAGTTAGGTCTTATTTTCAGGAAAACACGGTAGGGAGATTATCCTGGGTTATCCAAGTGGGCCCAGTGTCATCACAAGAGTCCTTAAAATGTGAAGGAGGTCAGAGGAGGAGATGAGATGATAGTTAAGCAAAGTTGGAGCAATGTGTCATGAGAAGGACTCAACCCTCCATTGCTGGCTTTTAAGATGGAGGAAGGAGGACACAGGCTAAGCAAGGTGGGCAGCTTCTCGAGGCTGGAGAAGGCAAGGAAGTAAGTCTTCCCTGGAGCCCCCGGGAGGAATGAGGGCCTGCTGACACCCTGGATTTTTGTGCCGTGAGACCCGTATCAGACTTTTAACCTACAGAAGTGTAAGATAAATTTGTGTTGCTTTAAATCATTAAGCTTACGGTAATTTGTTCCAGCATCAATAGAAAATTAATATAGTGTTAAATATTATTTTCCTTCACTCACATTAAAATCAAGAAAAGATAAAACCAAAGTTGCCAAAATAATAGACAAACATAAAACGGTACTTTTTGAGGAAGTTTATCCTAATCACCCCCAAATGATTCTCATTTATATCACTTATCTTTTGTTGCTATTTTATTTTATAGTTGTTATTATAACTTTATTTTATAACTGTGTTAATATCATTTACTGGGCATATATTCTTTTCCACTGATTCAAAAGGCTCTTAAGAAGCAGGGGACATATATTCAGTCCCTGGGTATTTGCTGCCAGAGGTAACTGACTTCAGTCTATAAACAGCTGTTACTAACATCTTACCTTATGGGTTCTGTAAGGCAGACCATGTACTCAGCTGTCTACAGCTTATTTCTCAGAAATGTTTTTAAAGTTTTATTTCAGCCTTATACATAAGCACCCTAAAACTCCTAAAAAATCTGAACAGATTAGTAAATATTTAGAAAGGGGACTTAGTGCTTGCTTCGGCAGCACATATACTAGAAAGGGGACTTAATATATTTTAATTCCACTGTATATGTCACATCAAGTTTAGGGAAGTTTTATGTTTATCCAGAATTTTATGGTTGACTAGTGCAAGAAAAGTGTATATATTTATCCTTGCAGATCGTCAGATTGAGGAAGATTGAGGAATTGAGGTAGGAGGATGTGTAGTCCAGACTGGGAGAGAAAGGAGGGGGACTGGATATGCCCAAATCTTTTTTTTTGTAAGGACACACATTTTCTTTTTTTATTGGGGAAGGGGTACAGGACTTTATTGGGGAACAATGTGTACTTTCAGGACTTTTTTCCAAGTCAAGTTGATGTCCTTTCAATCTTAGTTGTGGAGGGTGCCGTTAAGCTTCAAGTTGTTATCCTTTCAGTCTTAGCTGTGGAGGGCACAGCTCAGCTCCAGGTCCAGTTGCCGTTGCTACTTGCAGGGGGTGCAGCCCACCATCCCTTGTGGGAGTAGGAACCAGCAACCTTGTGGTTGAGAGGATGTGCTCCAACCAACTGAGCCATCCGGCAGCTCAGCGGCAGCTCAGCGGCAGCTCAGCTCAAGGTGCCGTGTTCAATCTTAGTTGCAGGGGGTGCTGCCCACCATCCCTTGCGGGACTCGAGGAATTGAACTGGCAACCTTGTGGTTGAGAGCCCACTGGCTCATGTGGGAATCGAACCGGCAGCCTTCGGAGTTAGGAGCATGGAGCTCTAACTGCCTGAGCCACTGGGCCAGCCCCGATATGCCCAAATCTTGAACAGACTTGGGTATGAAGTAGGTTCCAGTGTGGAGGGCGGGGAGGGCACTGCTGCTGGATCTGAAAGGGACTATGTGGAGGGCAGTCTAACTTTTGTATTGCGTGTCCAAGTCAGCATAGATCTTAAACAACTACTCTTGGAAGCCATGGCTAGAATTCCTAGGCTCTACCAGAATTAAAGAAAAGTAAGAAAATCACTAAGTAGTCAGTTGGAAAGCGGAGGACATGGCATCATCGTAACCCTGGGGGAAAGAAATCAAAGCTGGTGTGTAAATGGGGTTCTGGGCAAGTAACCCATGGTGCTGTGCAGAAGAGAATTTGGTGAGGCAGCTGGCCCTGGCCAGATGCCCTTCTCCCAGGCAGGTCCAGCCCAAGCCCTCAAGTTAGCATCTGTTATCTGGCCCTGAGTAGCCTTAAAAAAGTTGCTTACCCTGATTTCTCCAAACACAAAATTAGGGCAGTGGGATTTGCCATTTCTGTGTAGCCTAGGCCTGTGGTGAGAATTAATTAGTGTTTTTAAAGTGCTGTGGGTTTGGTTTGGTTTATTTATTTTCTCAGGATGAAAGCCAGTATGCTAGCACCAAGTGTTAACAGCGAAGGTTTGATGTGTGTTACTTGAGATGCACTGTGTGAAGTGGGGTGGATGGGCTATGAGACTTGTGGGACTGCCTTCGGCATCGAGAAGGCCACATTTCCAAACACACTTTAGTACTCCCCAAAGTGAAGGAGGCAGAATAAAAGCCTTTGAAAATTAAAAAGGAGCAGAGTTATCTGTGTTCCGGCTCTGCGATTGAGGGCACGCACCAACCCACACCACGGAAAACCTGACCAGCTGCTGAAGACAAACGTTGGCTGCTAGAGAAGACAGAAAATTCTGCTCACTTTGGGACAAGCTGTAAAATGGGCTCCTATATTCGGTAAGAGAAAGAACCGCAGCGCAAGCAGTCAGGGTTTCAGGGCTGACAACTGAGGAGAAATGCTATTCCCCATGAGCTTCTCTGAGCCAGGACATGTGGGCATAAGAAGCAGAAACTCCAGTACGTCTCGACTCCCACTCACTAAGACCCCAGGAGCTGTACGGATATTACAGTCTCACAAGAACTCTCTAAGCTGGTTATTCAAAATAAATCTTTTTTTTTTTTTTTCAAAATAAATCTTTTTGGCTTTGTTCCTGATTATGGAAGTTGTATGTGCTCATTACTAAAAATTAAAACTGCAGAAATATAGAAAGTAAAAGGTACAGACACCCCTTTCCAACCCCAACAGCCAGAATATAATTGCTGTTAACTGGTTAGATATATTTACAGGAGATAGCTATAATTGTCCTCAAGTTATAGACAATGAAACTGTTTACTCAAAGAACTTATTCATATGTTCACAGGAACTATATCAAAACTGGGATTTGAACTCTGCATGTTCCATTAAGCTACATTGCCCTGTCCCCATACCCTGATCCCTCATCCCACCATCATCCTTAAATGTAATTACTACAGGTACTAACAGGGTTTACACAACTAGCTTTACAAACAGAAGCTTCTAGGTCACGGGGATGTAACACACAGCATAGGGAGAAGAGTCAATAACATCGTCATAACTACGTATGGTGACAGAGTGGTACTAGATTTATTGTGATGATATCGTAAGGTATATTAATGTTGAATCACTATGTTGTATACCTGAAACTAATATAATACTGGATGTCAATTATAATGAAAAACAAGTTATTATTTTTTTTTAAAAGCTTTTAAAAATACCCAGAAGCTGCTGTCATCAATAGAGTCATATTATATGTAAAACCGCAAGGCTAGTGTACCTACTACACCCATTTTTCCAGCCTCATTTAAATGCATTTGAGAGAGATGATTGTAAAAAGATCTGGGTGCCGTTTCCCCACAAAAAAGTGTGGAACAGAAAGCAAAGAGACGGCTGAAATCAGTAGGGCGTGACTTATGTGTGAGGCCTGGACCTGGAGAGCCCTGAGTTCCCCCTCTGTTCTTTATCAGCTGTGTGTGACTGATGCCTCAGTTTCACCTTCTGGATTATATAAAGAGGATGGACAAACTGAACGAAAGGTGCCTTCTGCCCTCTGTATTTTATGCAATGGTGAACAATCTCATCATTGAGAGTCGGTGGGCCTCATGCATCCTACCTTTTTAAATTCTGCTCATTAACTAATTTTCGGCTGAAAGACAGAATATTGCCACTGTATTGCTTCTTCTCCAATACGCCCAGAAAGAAATGAAAGTGCTTTGAAAATAATGTATGCTATTATTACGCTTGCTAGATTTATTCTAATTCAATGAATGGATGATAACCAACTTAAATGAATGACTTATTAGCATACATTCTTTCAGTATGCATAAGTCTCTGATACATAGGCATTGAGGGCTATACAGATGAAATCTTGCCCTCCTTGGAGTTTATGGCTCTGGGTGGGGAAAACACATTAATATAAATAACTGCAACCTGAGGTAGCAAGAGCTCAGTGTCCTAGAATGCTCCAGAGAAACTCAAGGGACTCAAGTTTGGTGGGATCAAGGAGAGCTTCTTAGAAAAGTAGGGATATGAACTGGTTCCTAAACAAGGGTTAGGGAAGCAAAGGAAGATGAAGGTGACTGAAGGAGGGCACTGCAGCGGTGCTGAGGGTGCATTTCAGCTGAAAGACAGAGATTGTAGGAGGCAGGCTAAGGAGTCTGCATGTGGCTATGGGCAGTTGGGCTCCAACAATAGCCATCAAGCAGGGAAGTCAGAGGCTATGTCCATGTGCTCTTCCAGACCAGTTTCTAACAAAACTTAAAGCCTAATTTAGCTACAATACCTACAATAGTACCTAGCATATCGTGGGCAGTCAGTATCTACTAAATAAATAATCTTGGAAATGGCAACCGAATGTCAGGAAATGGATTTGAAAGTCGCTCTAAAGAGGAAACAGGGAGTAGCTACAAGCATGTAAACCTGGACAACTCTTGGATCTTGAGTATAGATTTGGCAATTTTACCACAGAAAATGCACGTGTGACAGAGGAGAGGGAGGGAAAACTGTTCTTTCACCCTGTAATCATGAGTAGGAATAACATCTCATTATAACCTTTAAAGAGAGGAGGCCCTTTAAATGAAATAGTAACAAAGCTGTACAGAATCACTTTGAAGATTTGGCCATTGGTGATGTGGAAAATGCTAACATCTGTCAGTGCCCTTCATCTACAATCAAGCTCTATCAGCAGAATCTGAGTGCTTTCTGCATGTGCACATGTGTCAGGTACATATGTGTACGTTGCACAGTTGGGTGTACGTGAGAATTCTAATGCACAAAATGCCACACCTGATTGTCAAGGTGAGTTGTGGTCGCAGATGGAGAAGGGTCATTACTTCCCAACAGCCCAGATCAAGCCTGGGGCCTGCAGGTTGGCCTCTGAAATTATTTTTCTTCCTAGTCTGAGGCATGTTGGCTAGCCCCTAGGGGAGGCATAGCATTTGGAGAAAGAACTCTTCAGAACCAAATAATGCTGAACTCACACCTGCAGGATCTCGGGGAGTACAGCTGCTCCCCACCACTTTGGATGTTTCCAGCCTTCCCCATAAATCAGCTTAAATGGTACCATCCCGTTCCCTTGGGTTCTCTCACCGGTTTCCTCCACAGCCCACCCTACACTGCTGGAGAAAGACACCGAGTCTAGGTCAGCCTGCTTGAAAGAAATATTTTAAAGACATGGGGGAGTAAATAATTCTTGGGTTGTATTCTGAGGAAGGAGGAAAGAGAAACAGGTACTATCTGAACAGAGCCCAAAACATGTCATCCAAGATTACCTCAGAACAAAGCTTCTGAAGATGAATATATTTTCCTCAAAGTACATAGGCAAGTAGTTGCAGCCCACATGTGTAACACTGCCCATGGGGGTTGGGTGCAAGGGAGGTAAAAGTAGAGCCAGATTTGAGGCACTGAGAGGACTGGTGACCAATGAAACAATGCAGAAGAACTTGCCAGGAAGGAAGGAGGACAGAGAGAACAGCAAGAAGAGGTGGTGCCCTGGACGTGGAGGGAAGTCAGATGGGGCTGAACCCACAGGCAGGGGCTTTATAATTGTATATTTTTCTATCAGGGATGTCTGGGGGTACCCAACTGTTGCTTACATTACTTGGGTTTGCTCTGTTTGTGGGTTTTTACTCAGAATGTTCATTAACATAAAATATGTGAGAGAGCCATTAACATAAGATATGAACAATTTGCTACAAATATATTAGAAATCAGTTATTACAGCAGTATTCTAAAAGATCAAGATATAGCCTACAAGAAAACAGAATTTTAATATCCCTTAAATGCCATAATACTATATTCTTTTCTTTTTAGTGAACATGTACATTTTATTGTTTTTACTGGTAATAAAAAAAATGACAGAGGGTACTTCCAGCTACAACCTACCAAGGATATGTGGCCATGCAAAATACTCTAAGTCCACCAGTAAGAAGAGCCTCTGGGGGCACCTTATACACATAGAATAAGAGGGAGGGGATGTAGCTGTTAAAGCCCAAGAGATGGGTCTCTGAGGGGATCTGGGCTTCCCTGGGAAACTTCTAACATCAATTGCTACGATTTATGACAGGAGGAGACATTGGCCCACCTCACCCAACAATGCCCACTAAAGGAGAGAGATTGGTTATGTTCGAAAAGTTCATTGATGCAGTGATGTTTTAGAATAGGGATCAGAAAGGTGGGCCAGATATATTAGATTGGTGCAAAAGTGATTGTGGTTTTTGCAATTATTAACCTTTTAAACCACAATTATTTTTGCATCAACCTAATAGTAATAACAAAATCATATAGTAATGCAAATTACTCTTGCACTTTCAATGTTTCTAACATTTTCTCTTATGTTCATCTATTTATGACCATGTCGTTGGCTACATCACTGATTATTAACGAGTGCGCCCTTTTTATAATAGCAGGGTGAAAAATGAGAGAAACCGAGTAAGCAGCTTTGCTCCTTTAAGGGCCTATTTATATAGAAATCCACAGAATGTTAAAGCTGGAAGGGACTTTAGAGATCATTTAATTCTTTCTTCACCTCACAGATGAGGACACTGGGAGAGTGGCTTTTGGAAAGGTGGAGGTGGAACGCAACGCTCTTCTGCCTTAAGTAAGTACACATAATCTAGGAAGTGCTGGAGTTAGAAAGCAAGGAAATGTTTCTGTGATAACACTAATTTAGCTGTCAGTCCTTAATTTATACCCTCGATTGGCTGCTTTCTGATTTCATTCTCCCAAAACCTATAGAACATATTCATAGAACAGATTCTATGAATATGATTTGCAGACTTGGCTGTCCTATGAATACATATATCCCTATAGTCGTATTTAATTTTTCCCTATGAATTAATTGCATAGGAAAGGAAATGCGCTTGTACCATCATCCTATAAAGGAGCAGGCCCCCAAAGACAGCTGTCTTTTTCCCAAATGCTGCACAGTGGCTTGAAATGAATATAAAAACAAAGAGAAAAGGCCCATGCACAAGGAAGAAGTGGCACTTTGCTAGCTGCAGGCACAGACAGTAGAGAATGCTGCCCTATTTTTTGTGGCCCAACAGTGAATATGGTTCTATGTCAATGTCATTACATGCAGGAGTCAGAACAAGAGTCCCACGCTGGCAGGGAAGGCCAACAGGAAGACTTGGGGTGGCTTCAGGGAGGAGGAAGGTGCAGCAGAAGACCAGAAAGTGTGCCTGAATTCGTGACAGCAATAAAGGGTCTCAGTAAGTCCATCATTTCATATATGGGAAACCGACTCCCAGAAAAGGGATAGGACTTGCTCAAGAACTTACAGGCTATGGGTGGCCAAACGAAGACAATTCTCTATTCTGACTTCCATGCCCTTATTACCGTTTACACTGGAGCTAGGGACACTTGAGAGAAGACAGTGAACATCACAGCAGAACCCTGTAGCAAGCAGCCCTAGGGCCAGGTTACATAGGAATAGACTTCATAAGCTCCCATGTCTGATGCGAAGACAAAACACATCTTAGTGAGGGAAGGGGGCTTAAGGCTTTTCATTTGTAGGTGGGACTTGGTAGGTAAGGACAGTTTACGACCATTATATTGTGGGCAGCATATTCAGCACATCCCTGGATGTTCTACTGGGCTTATGCAGTGCATTACATTATTCAGAAGTTTTAAAAACCATTCCTGCCTCCCCTCTATTCTCTTCTGGCCACCCTGAGAGATTCAGGTATGACTGGCCGTTGGTTAAGAATCACTGCTCAGGTGAGCCAGTTACAGACTGGAACGTGTCATATCCCTGAGGTGTGCTGGGACAGAGAAAAGTTTAAGAACTGCTGATGTAGTAGGCTCACAGTAACTATCGTGGTCTGTGATCCTTTTACGTGGCTGATGAAACCATTTCCTAGCACCTTCTAGAATAATCCTTCTAGGCCAATAGAAGTACATGGGTAATTAAAAATTTTCTATGAGCCACATTAAAAAAGAAACAGGTGAAATTAATATTAATAGTACATTTAGCTCAACATAGCCAAAGTATGCCATTTCAATATATTTTACTTTTTCTTATGGAGTCTTCAACATCTAATGTGTATTTCACACTTACAGCATGTCTCATTAGCCACATTTCAAGTGCTCAATGGCCACATACAGCTACTGGCTACCACATTGGACTTTCAGCTGCTTTTCCCTGTCTCTCTCCTTGACATCTTTACTTCAGTAGAAATAGAAATTGTGCTATACTACAGCCATTCCTACCTGTCTCAGGGCCCTGTGCTTTTCAAGTCTAATGCTTCTACTTCTTTACTCTATCCCAACTCTTCTCCAAGTAATCATTACTGAGCGCCTATCAAGTGCTGGGTATTTGTGTTACTTTATGAGGGTGAAAAAATATGACATAGACCTTGACTTCCAGGAACTCTCAGCTTGGTGGGCAATGAATGATGGCACACACAAGAGAATTTGATAAATACTATACAGAGATACATACAAAGGAGTGTACATAGGAAGGAATGACTGCTCCTTCTGGGCCTTCTGCAAAGCATTCACAGAGGTGGGACACTTGGGCTGGGTTTTAAGGGATGAGGAAACACGGTGGAGAGGCAGGGAAAGGTGTTTCAGGCAGAGGGAAAAGCAGCTTCAACATATAAGTATGATGATTTGTATGCTTAGACATGGCAAGTGTCTAGTAGGGCAAGAAGATGGCAGGGTGCCTGGAGGGAGGCTGGAGAGATGAACTGGAGAGAAAGAACTCAGTGACACATTCGGATTTACCGTGGGTCATTCTCTGGGCAGGGAAATCCTGTGGTAGGTTATAGCACAAACTGGAAAGGACAAAGAAGTAAGGAGAGCTTGAACGAAGGGGGTAGCAGTATGTTTAGAAAGGAGGGGATGTCAGCACCAAGTGAGTGAAGGGAATGTAAGAGCACTGTTTTCTGAAGACAGTCTCTAGATGAGCATTATGATGGAAGCTGGGCAAAGGTAATAGGTAATGCTTTCCAGGCCCAGACTCACTTTGCTAGCATGGTATTTATACAGGATTATTACAGCCTGTTATGATCTGAGAGCACTAAATGGCCTCTTTCCCTGAAGAATTAACAGGGCTCCCTATGGGTTAATTTAGGCAGTAGGAAGAATCAAGCTAACCTACTTCCAGGATTGCTAGGTAGTCGGACCCGTGAGACACTGCAGGTTCTGGGTAGCACCTGACCAGCTCGAGCAGATGAGGTAGTCCTTATTCGACCTTGAGTTTTCTGGAATAGGGTTGGAGCTCTCAGGTAAGAACAGGGTAACAATGACATGACATGTACAGTGAGAAGGAGCTTCTGAGATCCCATGGGTTCTCCTTTTATAGGTGGGAAAGCTAAGGCACGGAGAGTGAAAAGGCTTAAAGGTCTTACAGCTAGTAAGTCAAGAGGAGAACTCACCCTCTCTGGCACCAAAGCCACAGTGAGATTAGGACAACAGGTGCCACAGACAACTGTTTACTTTTACAGCAAAGTCAAGTGGAAAAGGAGAAAGTGAGGCTGGAGTCACACTAGGTAACAACACGGTCTTTGTGAGCCAAAAGATTTAGTTTAGCAGCAGGAAACAAGGTACTTACATGGAGAAGCGTCCACAAAGTTTGGGTCGATGTTATGTAGCAGCTCTGTTCTGGGGGAAGGGCTTCCTTCACTAGAAAAGAATTTTTTTAGGAAACGTTAATTTCCTCTATCAAATGGGTATGAATTATTTTAATACTCCCTATCCTTGTATTTGTAAGTAATAACAAACCTGCAGTTAACTTTGTCATGAATTCAGGTCTCCAACATCTATGGTGGAAGCCTTTACCTTCGAGTCGTCGTCATCTGTCTACATTATAACACTGACTGAACATTTACATAAGAACTTCAGTGCCAAGCACGTGACAATTTTAAAAAATCGAGTCTTGTGACTTTTTGCAATAAACAGTGTGGCTGTATTTAAATATGACTGTGTTTTACAGTAGTGAAATGAGAATTCAAGTCGTCCTGTGTAAACTGCATACTGAATCCTCACAGCGTAACGAAGAAAGAGCATCCGCCAAGTGAGCCGCACCCATATGACAGATGCAACATGCCTTTTAAATATTAGACTATACGAGAGAAATTGTCTCCCATATCCAGACTTGCAACGTGGAACTTACATTGGAAATAGCCTAACCTCTTCAACATTAAAAAAAAGAAAGTGTATGTGCAAATACTATCACAACCTACATTATTGTTGAAAAAAATACTTGGAGATCACTTAGTCCAACTCTGTCGTGTTACAGATGAGGAAGGCACATAGTAAGTGATTGGCCTAATAATAGGTTGTATGACTCTCGAAATAGTGTTCTTAAAAAATTAGATGTTTGTGAGGTACGAGTACCCGAGTCATTTTGCTAGTATAAACTCAGCCTCATGGAAGAAGTTGTTAGACACAATCTCAGTTGTTGGCAGAGTGCTGTGGACAACTTGATAATCCGACAGAGGTTGCCAGATACTGTTAACACCTTGATATTTGTACACATCTGAATAACAGTTAAGATGCCATGTTTTCAGATGGCCCGATATCCACACCCCAAACTCACAGCTAGTTGTCTACAGCAATGGTTTGGGATTTTAAGGACCACAAAATTTCAAAAAATCTGGGTTGTTATTGGCAACATTTTGTTTGCCAACTAAGGAAACATTAATAGAGGTATTTGAAGTCAATGGAGATATTTGTTAATGGTGCCTTAACAATAAGCTAAATGAGTGAAAACATAATACATTTAAGGAGATACTGAGGCCATGTCTACATTTCACTGAGGAGACAATTTCACATAGTGGTTAGGAGTGGGGAATTAGGGAATCAGTCTGCCTGAGTTCTAAACCCAATTCTTACCTGCTTACCCACTTGTAATCTTATAACTCACTTAACTGCAGTGTGCCAAGGTTGTGTCTATACCGTAGTGGCAAGAATTAAATACATGTAAAGCATTTAAAATAGTATGTGGCACATAGTAAATGTTCTACGAGTATAGATGCTAACCTCTGTTATTCTTACTAGCCTAGCACAAACCCCCAAAATAACTCCAGTTTGGTTGTTATGGGTATGCATGAAACATGCCCATTTCACGGATTTAGAGGTTGGTCTCTGTCATTAAGTGGTCAGTGTGAACAACATTAAAAACAAAACCAAAAAAAACTTCAACTATCATTACCACTATTTTATATATTCTGGATGCAAGTGCTTTATTAAATGCATTTGTTAATGTTTTCTCCAGTTTTATGGGTTGTCTTTTTGCTTTCTTGACAGTATCATTTGCAGAACAAAAGTGTTAGCATATGACACAATTTCTTCCTCAAAGGTACGTGTACTTAAGTGTGCTGGAGAAAAAAAAAAATTTGTACGTTCATAACATAGTTTTCAGCAATATCAACTGTGTGATCACCATAATCTTGTAGAATCAATTGTGGCCTCATCAAGTTCATAAAATGCTTGTGTGATTGATTATTGCTAGATGACAACATGTGTTAGCTTCTACCTTCTATATGTATCTATCGGTAATGCTACAAATATTATAGTATTTTATTATTTCTAGAGGCACATTTTTAACTCATAAGCATAAATAAAAGAATTTAAAACATTTATATAGATACAGAATTAGTAATACACACGTGTAATGTGCATCCTTATTTTTCTCTCACAAATTTGGGCAAAAGTGCGCATTCTATACAGCAAAATGCGGTACCTGGTAGAGACAGTTATCCACCTCTCTCCATTGAATTTCATTTACAAAATTTTGCTGCACGTACATGAAATTTTGGAAGAGGATAATATACAAAATAATAATAAAATACTACAATATTTGTAGCATTACCTATAGATACATATAGAAGGTAGAAGCTTTTTGGGGTTTGCATCTGAACTCCACAAGTGACTGGCTATATAAACTAGAGCTTTGTTTTTCTCACTAGCAGACTGTACATAAAAGTATCTACTTTCAGGGTTGTTATGAAAATTAAATGAGGCAACATATGTAAAGTACTTAGCACAGTGTCCGGGATATGTTAAGTGCTGAATAAGCTGGTCACTTAAAACAACACATTTCATTGCAAAATGTGAATCCTGATACTGCAGACGTGAAAAAAATATATAACCACAGGTACAAGTCTAGAACATGAGATACAGATACAAGAATAACATGTAGATACAATGGAATATTGATATTTCTATCCATTCTTCTTGTTAGTAAGAGTTTCCCTTATGACATACACTGATGTAGCTTTACCTTTAATTTCTAAGACATAGTATTATACTCTCTCCCATGCAAGACCTCTTTTTAGAAGTTATCAGTGTCAAATATAGCTAAGTCGCACAGTTTACTCATTACAAACTGCATATAAAAACGATATGTTGCCATCTGTTTTCTAGGAATTTTCCTTATTTTTCGGTTTTGGCAGATGACACTGTTTAGCTGTATAAGCAACATTATCTTCACTAGACTGTTTATTCCATTTGTGAAATGTAAATCTCTGAATAATGACTGATGATGTTCATGGTAAGTGATTTTTCAATGATCACACAAGTTCCTTGTTTTTGGGTGAACCAATGTAAAGGGTGTTGTTATTATGGCAAATATTTGGGCTCCAGGCTGATAGAAACAAAGAGAAGTTCTATAATTAGCATCTTAAGGCAGGCACCTATGCGACTGTTCAAAGACCCTGACTGCACAATGTTCACCGCCTGCCCCAGCATACATCAGTGGCTACGGCAATCGGTAGACAAAGAATTAGGTAAAGGAAAAGAACTGAACAATGTTGTTCACACTGACCACTTAATGACAGAGACCAACCTCTAAATCTGTGAAATGGGCATGTTTCATGCATATCCATAACAACCAAACTGGAGTTATTTTGGGGGTTTGTGCTAGGCTAGTAAGAATAACAGAGGTTAGCATCTATACTCGTAGAACATTTACTATGTGCCACATACTATTTTAAATGCTTTACATGTATTTAATTCTTGCCACTACGGTATAGACACAACCTTGGCACACTGCAGTTAAGTGAGTTATAAGATTACAAGTGGGTAAGCAGGTAAGAATTGGGTTTAGAACTCAGGCAGACTGATTCCCTAATTCCCCACTCCTAACCACTATGTGAAATTGTCTCCTCAGTGAAATGTAAAATGGCCTCAGTATTTCCATGAATGTATTATATTTTCATTCATTTAGCTTATTGTTAAGGCACAATTAACAAATATCTCTATTGACTTCAAATACCACTATTAATAAGAGTTAATAATTTTTTCTCTATCCTCTTCTGTTAAAAACTTATTTAAAATGGTATATAGTTAATTATCTCTGATGATATTTCAGTATTAAATTTTAATTTATCTCAAATTTCATATTTTTTTGGATTGGTTTTAAAAAAAAACAGTGAATGAGAAAACCGATCAGTGACTAGTTTTCAATATGCTATAAATATTTTCTAAAAGTCTACAATTTCAGACACTGAGATCACAGCACTGTCCATTTATAAATAGAGTTTCCAGTTTTTGACTTTCATTTTCCAACTAGTTGAAGGGTGGGGCAGTGAAACATTTCCCATAAATAAGTGAAGTGCTATTACATTCCATACTTCTTTTACCACTAGCTGCTGACCATCTGTCATAAAACACACTCTGGAAGGCAGTATCAAATTTTTAGAAATAGTGATAGCCATGGTACTATTTTCTGTGATGAAATTTTGACCAAAAAAAGTCACTGATTAAAAAAATTCAAGAAATACCCACTGAATAACGTCCCTCCTGTTAACTCATTGTAAGCATCTTTATCATCATTGTCATCTTCACGTCAAGCTAGAGTCGAGGCTATGATCCAGGCACGGGGCTAAGTGTTTTACACATGTTCTGTCACTAAATCCTTACAGTAAGTGTCTCTGAGGCACGTACCGCTAATAGTATGTTTTACACATGAAGAAATTGATGCTTAGAGATGTTAAATAACTTGCCCAAGATCACACAAATAATAAATGGGAAAGACAAGATTAGAACCAGATCTAACCACAGAGTTCACATTTTTAACTATTATACTAGTAAATAAATCTCTTAGAGGGTGTATTTTCTTTGTTATATGGGTGTGGGTGATATTGGGCTTGCATAAATCCCACGCTCCTTGAAAATTTTAACATGCAAACATTACCACAAATAAAGAGTTTAGGTATGTAAATTATAAAATTTTGAGTACGTTTAATGAGGAAATATATAACTTAAATTCATTTGATATAGAGTTATATATGAGGAGAGAATTTTTTCATGTACATTTTTATTAAGGAATCTTATTAAATTTTTAAAGTAGGCTATTTAAGAAACAAGTAATATTATTAAAAAATGGAATCATATCCTTCATATAACCTTTTCCTACTCATTACTGTAAAATAATTGGTAGGACTTCTGGATTAGTATCTGGGCAAACCAGCAGAGCCTAATATGCCTTTCTTCCAATTTCCATTATAAAACCCATGAAGAATTACAAAGAGAAAAAACTGGCAACAGTGTTGGAAACTAAAGAGAAGACCAGATGCCAAAGTCCCGAGGGGATTTTCACTAATGCCAGTGCTGAAGAGATTAACAACACATTCTTGGATTCTACCATGAGAATCAAAACCCGATCCCATAGAAAATGGAAAAGGATGGATTCACTCTGTCTACCTTCAGCTAGAAGACTCAGGGGCCGCACCACACAAAAAACGGGCAATGATCTCCCATTAGCTGTCTTCAGAGCTAGCCCATCACGTCTTTCCTCCCTCACCGCCAGCGGCACCCCTCCCTATGTCCACCCAGAGAGCAAACATCAGGCTCCGTGGGAGGAAACAGAAGAAACTTGCATGATATGTAGTATCCTAGAATGCAGCACTTAATTACAAAAATATTTGAAATAACCTGCAGAGCACTGCATACTATGGGCATAGGGTAGAAGCTCTTTTGTTAACAAAGGTAAAGTAGGGGATCAAAAAAATTATTCCTTAAACATTTTGCTTTAACTTAAAAAAAAGATATATATATATATATATATATATATATATATATATATATATACACACACACATATGTATGTATATATATATATTTATAAAAATATATATAAACATATATGTTTTCATGTACATTTTCATTAAGGAATCTTATTAAATACATATATATTCATTCACTTGGCAGTCTTTGAATGTAGAGCTATCGGTTGGAGTTCCCTATCTTTATTTCATAAACCATATTTATAATGCTTCATCTATAATTTCTAGTGTTTTTCTTAAACTAGAGTAAGAGCCTAAGACCATGTGAGTTTCCAGATTTCCGTAGAATGCTGGTGGCCATCTAAATGTCAATGTCCACATTCTTTTGAAAAAACATATTCAAAAGGAAAGAAAATAAAATCACCCAATGCTCAAGCCTATACCATCAGCAGGAAATAGAATCTACTTAAACCCGGGATGGATGTGAGGAAATAACCATCTGAGACATGAAGGGTCAATGCTGGTTCCTACTCTAGGGCAGCATCAGGCTGGGATTACGCAAAAGAGGGTGAGGGGTGTTCAGATCCTGTCCGGTAAAATAACCTCAGAAAGAGGGCTCCACCCTGAGTGACAAAATGCTGATACGGGTCTGATACCTGGTAGGTCAGGGGGCTGGCTACTGGGGAAGAGGCTTGAAAAGCATGCAGGATCACCACGGCAATCTCGGGCAGCCACCAATTTTGACAGCAGCAGCTGACTAACAACTGGATGATAAATGGAAAAGGAGGCAGAGGTAAAAGATCAAAGTCCTCAACAACACAGAATCATAAGACAGACCAGAAAGGAGCAATACTTACTAATGAAACTGCACTTCACCGTAGCCATAGAAGAAGGTGCCCCTGAACTAAGTAAGAAATAAATTAAACTATCTAAATTCCCTGCAGATCACCTGCTATTGTTGGTCCAGGAAAAGCTAATATACATAAATATAAACAAAACAACAACAGAAAGAACCAGGATCTAAACAAGGTTACCATAAGAGTTAAAAAAAATATTGCAAATGAGAATTCAAAGCTTTTGACAAATGAAAACATTCCCCTAGTATAGGAAAAAAGAAGCCACAAGACAGAAGAAAATTGTTACATGGTATTTCAACATGAATTAAATATAATTAAATCAGCAATTGCCATTATAAAAAAATAATCATGAATCAAAAATTTAAAAACTCAGAACCGAACTAAAGGAAGAAACTGAAAGAAAAGACAACCTCTCAGAAATGAAGGGGTATTTTATATAACTGAAAGTATATGAAAGTATACAGAGAATAAAAATGAAAAGAGACGATAATTAATAAAAATAAACTAAAAAGGATCAGAGAGAAACTGATAGAAACAAAAGATATGTAAATAAGATTTAATAATATCTAGAATTGGGGTCCCTGAACAAGAAACACAAAACAATGGAATATAAAATTTAAAACTATAATTAAAAAATCTCTGAAATAAAAGACCTGAACGTACAGATTGAAAGAACTCACTGTGTATCTGGGAATATTGACCCAGCATGGTCACCTTTGAGATATATCTAGTAAAAGTCTTAGACTGTAAATAATTATAATCTTCTGAACCTCAAGGCAAAAGGACCAAGTTACTTGCAAAGGAAAGAAAATCAGGTTTACATTAAACTTATTAACAGCAACATACAAAACAAGTAAAGAGAGGGGTTACATTTTCAAGAAACTCAAGTAAAGATAATGTGAGACAAGGGTTTTATATCAGTTGAACTATTTTTCAGTTCTCAAGGTTATAGAAAATGTTTTAATAGACGTGCAAGAATTTCAAGAATCCTGAGAAATCTATTAAAGAATGAATTCCTCCAACTAAGAGATAATTTAGAACACTTTAGAAATGGACAAGTGGTTAGCATGTAACATATTGTAGATCTAAGACTAAAAGAAAATTGTAGATAAGAACAGTATTATATATATTATATGCTCTGACAAAGTAGAACTAATACAACTAAAAATAAAACTGGAAGGCGAGAGAAAGGTTCAAGTTGAATAAGCTAGTTGATTTTCTTATAGGTAATAAGTGGGAGTCAAAGATGTCATTTAAAGCTGACAAACCTAAGTTTAAAAAATATAAACTGAGATAATTATAAAAAGATATTAGTATAATGGTGAACACTAAAATAAAGTCATTCTAAAAATAAAAGAAATAACAAACAAAAAGTTGAAGATAAAAGTAAATACAACATAAAACAATATTTGACAAAAAAATTCCACATTTCCCCCAAAATAAGACCTAGCTGGACAATCAGCTCTAATGCTTCTTTTGGAGCAAAAATTAATATAAGACCGGGTCTTATGTAATATAAGACAGGGTATAATATATAATACCAGGTCTCATATTAATTTTTGCTCCAAAAGACGCACTAGAGCTGATTGTCCGACTAGGTCTTATTTTTGGGGAAACACGTTACCAGTCACAGCAATACATATAAATTCATCTACTAAAATAAAATATTTTCTGACTGCATCACAAAGTGAAAGCTAGCACTACAACTGCAGAATACACATTCTTTTCAAGTCCACCTGGCATAGATACCAAGAAAGACTGTATGTGGGGCCAAGCCTCAAATGTAAAAGAATTGAAATAATAAAAAGTAGTTACTCTGACCCAAACAGAATTAAATTAGAAATCAATAATATAATTGGAGAAAAACTGAAATATTTGAAAATTAAACAACACCTTCCTAAATAAATACATGGGTCAAAAAGAAATCACCATTTGCACCATTCCCACCATTATATTTACCAATAATTTTGACATAAGTTCCATCTTGTCAGATACCAAGACTGCAATCTCAGCTTTCTTTGTTTAAGGTTTAAAATATTTTTTTCCAGTTTGAGAAATAATTGACATACATCACTGTACAAGTTTAAGGTGTACAGAATAATGGTTTGACTTACATATATTGTGAAATGATTACCACAATAGGTTCAGCTAACATTCATCTTCTCATATAGGTGAAATAAAAAGAAAAGAAAGAAGAATAAAGGAAAAAAGTTCTTTTTGTTTTCAGGTAAAACCGGTAAACTTAGCTGTAATAGTACTTATCAGAAGGCAGTCAAGCAATGTCTACAGAATGTTGAGGAGAAAAGATTTAACAAGAATTCTTTGTCGAATTATTAATATTTGAAGGTAATGGAAAAATACTTTTTCATATGCAAAGATTTAAAAACCTCATCATTTATGTATCTCTACTGAAAATTACTTTAAAATATTAACCAACCAATCAAAAGTTTAATTAAAATTAGGAACTAAAGAATGGGGAAGATACATAATAAAAGAAGTGTTGGTAATATTAAAGGTAATTAAACAGATCTATACATACAATTTCTCTATATGTGATTACAAAGTTGAATGCAGAATTAAAAAGTCTTTTTGAAAAGAAGAGTTAGAAGATTTTCAATATTTTATTTCAGAAAGTTGGGTCTATGATCCCAGATTGAATTAACAAACACTTGAAAGTAGAAAATAAGCAGGAAAATATTGATCAGGAAAGTAAAGACAATAAAATTTTGGGAGTTATTTCTGTTTCCAGCCAAGATAGAGTAGTAGGCAGACTGGATTTACCCTCCTATTTAACACAGCCTAAAGTAAAACAGACAGAATATATGAGACAGTTTTCAAACCACTGGATATCAGGCAGAGGACAGTGATCCCTGAGCAAAAGCAAACAAAGTCGGTGAGTCTTATCATTGCCCTAGCTTACTATCTTGAGAGAGTTCCCAAGCCCTGGTGCAGAGAAGGGGAACTGAGGCATAGCCCAGTGGACTCCCTGAGTTGAAGACAGAGCTGAGAATCCAGTGAGACCAAGGGAGCTGACGTTCATATGACGGAGTGCCAGAATACCAGAGAATAAATAACTGCACAGAAAGAGACTTGCAAAGGGATCTCCTTAGAATATTTAGCTGAGCACTGATCAGATGTATGTGCAGCAAAATTTTGTAAAGGAAATATAATGGAGAGAGGTAAATAACTATTTCTTCCAGGTACTGTATTTTGCCATGTATAATGTACACTTTTTGCCCAAATTTGTGAGGGAAAAGTAAGGATGCGCATTATACGTGGGTAGTACTAATTCTGTATCTATGCATTTTTAATTCTTTTATTTATGCTTATGAGTTAAAAGTGTAACTCTAGGAATCAATAACGATATCCATATGCAAATACCCTGAAATAAGATAATCGATTTTGTTGAAAGTACGACAAATTTGTAACGAGGAAGAGTTCTTGGCCTTCTATGATGCGTAAATATCGTAAATTTGTTACCAGTACATTAAATTCCTTGTACCTTGTATCTGTTCTTGTGTTTTTAATTATTCATTACATAAAATTGCTTGTACCATAATATGTTAAAAAATAAATGCTAAAATTCCTTTAAAATACAAAAAAACCACTAGTGAATTCTACCAAACCTTCAAAGAAGGTCTAATATCAGTCCTGCTCAAACTCTTCCAAAAAATCAAAGAAGAGACAATACTCCCTAACTCATTTTATAAGACCAACATTGCCCTGATACCAAAACCTGGTAAGGATAACACAAAAAATAAAACTACAGACCAAAACTCTGATGAATACAGATGCAAAAATCCTAAACAAAATTCTAGCAAATCGAATGCAGCAATATATTAAAAAGATTATTCATCACGACCAAGTGGGGTTTATCCCAGGGGCACAAGGATGCTTCAACATATGCAAATCCATCAATGAGATATATCACATAAACAAAATAAAGGACAAAAATCATATGATTATATCAATTGATGCAGAAAAAGCATTTGATAAGCTACAACATCCACTGATGATTAAAACACTTAATAAAATAGGTATAGAAGGTAAATACCTTAACATAATAAAGGCCATATATGACAAACCCTCAGCTAATCTCATAATTAACGGTGAAAAACTGAAGCCCTTTGCTCTATGCTCAGGAACACGACAGGGCTGTCCCCTATCACCTCTGCTTTTCAACATAGTGTTGGAAGTCCTTGCCAGAGCAATCAGGCGAGAGAAAGAAATAAAAGGCATCCAAATTGGGAATGAAGAAGTTAAATTGTCACTCTTTGCAGATGACATGATGCTATACATAGAAAACCCTAAAGACTCCACCAAAAAGCTATTAGGAACAATCAACGAATACAGTAAAGTTGCTGGCTACAAAATCAATGTACAAAAGTCCATCGCATTCCTGTATACTAACAATGAAATCTCAGAAAAAGAAATTAAAAACAAAACAAAACAATTTCTTTTTTAATTGCAACAAAAAGAATAAAATACCTAGGAATAAACTTAACCAAGGATGTGAAAGACCTATATGATGAAAACTATAAGACATTTTTAAAAGAAATTGAAGAAGACAGAAAGAAATGGAAAGACATTCCATGCCCATGGATTGGAAGAATCAACATAGTTAAAATGGCCATATTATCCAAAGCAATATACAGATTTAATGCAATCCCCATCAAAATACCAATGGCATTTTTTAAAGAAACAGAACAAAAAAATCATCAGATTTGTTTGGAACCACAAAAGACCCCAAATAGCCAAAACAATCTTAAGAAAAAAGAACAATGCTGGAGGTATCACACTCCCTGACTTTAGCTTGTACTACAGGGCAACAATAATCAAAACAGCATGGTATTGGCAGAAAAACAGACACATAGACCAATGGAATAGTATTGAGAACCCAGAAATAAAACCATGTAAGTATGGACAGATAATTTTTGACAAAGAAGCAAAAAACATACAGTGGAGAAAAGACAGCCTCTTCAATAAATGGTGCTGGCAGAATTGGAAAGCCACGTGCAAAAAAATAAAACTGGACTGCTATCTGTCACCATGTACCAAAATTAATTCAAAATGGATCAAAGACTTAAGCATAAGACCTGAAACAATAAACTGCATAGAAGAAAACATAGGTAAACTTATGGATCTTGGCTTAAAAGAGCATTTTATGAATTTGACTCCAAAGGCAAGGGAAGTGAAAGCTAAAATAAATGAATAGGCCTATATCAAACTTAAAAGCTTCTGCATAGCAAAAGAAACCATTGACAAAATAAAGAGGCAACCAACTGAATGGGAGAAGATTTTTGCAAACAGAGCTCTCATAAGGGGCTAATATCCAAAATATACAAGGAACTCATACAACTCAATAACAAAATAACAAACATGGGCAGAGGACCTGAAAAGACATTTCTCAGAAGAGGACATACAAATAGCCAATAGACATATGAAAAAATGCTCAACATCACTAATCATCAGAGAAATGCAAATAAAAACCACAATGAGATATAACCTCACACTGGTTAGAATGGCTATCATCAACAAGACAAATAGTAACAAGTGTTGGAGAGGCTGTGGAGAAAAAGGCACCCCCATACACTGTTGGTGGGAATGCAGACTGGTGCAACCATTATGGAAGGCAGTGTGGAGTTTCCTCAAAAAATTATGAATAGAATTACCATATGACCCAGCATTCGCTCTCCTGGGTATCTACCCCAAAAATCTGAAAACATTTATACATAGAGACAAGTGTGCTCCAATGTTCATTGCAGTTTTATTTACAGTGGCCAAGACATGGAAACAACCAAAATGTCCTTTGATAGATGAATGGATAAAGAAGTTGTGGTATATAAACACAATGGAATACTATTCGGCGGTAAGAAAAGATGAAATAGGACCATTTGTGACAACATGGATGGATCTTGAGATTATAATGCTAAGTGAAATAAGTCAGACTGAAAAAGCAGAGAACCACATGATTTCACTGATATGTGGTATATAAACCAAAAACAACAAAAGAACAAGACAAACAAATGAGAAACAAAAACTCATAGACACAGACAATAGTTTAGTGGTTACCAGAGGGTAAGAGGGAAAGGGGTGGTAGATGGGGTAAAGGGGATCAAATATGTGGTGATGGAAGGAGAACTGACTCTGGGTGGTGAACACACAATGGGGTTTATAGATGATGTATTACAGAATTGTACACCTGAAATCGGTGTAACTTTACTAACAATTGTCACCCAAATAAACTTCAATTAAAAAAAATACAAAAAATAAGTACATAAATATAAACAAATAAAAATTTGAATTAAAAAATTAAAACGAAAGATGTTTTTCCCTGAAAGTTTGGGCCAAAAATATGGGTGTGCAGTATACACGGGAGCGCATTATACATGACAAAATATGGTATTTAAATATACTCTAAAAAGACAATGATTGCCAATGATTCACATTAGTGAAGTGCTAACGTGAGAAAAGCTAAGTCAGTAGACTAAAACAAGGGCACTAAGACAGATCATAGTACTAGCAAGAACTTAAAAAGTAATGAAAGTGATAACACACAGTTTTCACTAAAAAGGAAATATTATTCAATAATAATAAAAAAGTTATTATTCAATAATATTCATTCAATAATCAGTCTGGGTCATCATGGTAATATTTGGAATAGAGAATCATTTTAGTTCAGAGGTTGTTAACCTTTGGCTCATTGACCATTATGCTTCATTGGGCTTCATGGTATCTGAAAGTGGGGTGAAAAGTGACTTATTTTCCCTTACACTGTCTTTTTGAAACTGAATCCTAGGGGGAAATAGCTTTATAATGTCATATTAAGTTTTTAAGGTATTTTACATCATCAAATAATATTTCATTGTCACCGTTTTCATGTTATAATATCTAGAAGAGTTTCCCATTGATAAGAAAGAAAAACATTCCTATCATTATATGTTTTGGGGTTCTGCTTTTGTTTATATTAAGTTAAATTAAAGACAAAATAAGTAAAAAAAAAATTATGAAGTATGTATCCTTTGAAATGTCTCAAAACAACCGGTATGCTGCTTATCAAGTTGAAAAGCAGAAAAACCACACAGAATTGAAAAGAGCTTGGAGAAGTCATGTTCCCTAAAAATGATAAACATGGTCTGTGGCTTGTAAAAGAAGAAAAACTGAAGCAGTTGAAGGAGTGTCTATTGCAAAAATGTTACCTACTCCAGAATTGCTGTTTCTTCTAATATTTTAATATTTTGAAACAGATCTAAAAGGAATTGATAACTATGCAACTCGTGAAACCTCTGATGTTCTCTGCACAGCCAACTCTGTTTTTCATCCATCACTGGGATTCCTATTTTATGAGGCCCTCTTGAAATTTTAAAAAACTACCATCATCTTGAAAATGTTACTTCCAAGTAAATATCTGACTGGAAAAAAGTTGCAGAACTGTAGGCACAGATCAAGTGTCTCTGGCATTTGGTTGTCCATTTGTTTTTGCTGCTTTGGAAAAGAAGCTCCAGGTGTCAATCTGACTGACAGCTTTCTGTATCAGCAGGCCTGGTACCAAATGTTCTGCCACCGATACTGAATGAAGTCTTGCTTAATGCTGTGAGAAGCATCAACTTCATCAGAGCCATGGATGGGGCTGAATCGTTTTTTTCAGGATCTTTTATCAAGAAATGGGAGCAGAATGAGAGCAATTCTTCACTTACTAAAAATTGGCTGGATTTGCAGAGGAGAGTCTTAAAGAGCTTAATTAAGCTTTGGGCAGAAATTTTACTTTTTTAAAAACAGAAAAAAGGAACCTCTACTCTCTCATGGTTTAGCATATTGAGAGTATTTTTTGTCGTATCTTTTGGTTAAAGCCCTCAATCAACATTATGCATGCTGCTGAAGAATGGAACGGTCCTGTTCTGTAAGAGATCCGTCACTAGGAATTCAGTGTCCCCCTAACACTGAAAGAAAGACCTTGTGCAATTTGGAGTTAAAGGGACCAAACTTTTTTCCAATTTCTCTGCAGGCAGAAGCCAACATGTGCCAAACTGAAAGGCTACTTCTGATCAAGAGAATCTTAAGATTGAAATGTGGACTTATAATCCAAAATTTGGTGGTATGGATTAACATCAATGGCTTGCACTTTGCCAAAGATAATAACCTCAGTGAACTGGGGCAGAGGAAATTATTCGAAATGAATTCAACTATTTCTCAAGTCAAGCCTACCCTCATCTGCAAAGTGTGCTACAGAGCTTGGACTCCATTCACTATTGTGCATTTTTCAAGCCAGGGCTTACAACACATTTGCCACCAAAACACAACAAAACAAATATCAAGACTGATTGGATGTCAAGCGTGACACATGTGTTGCCATATCAAATCCACTCAAAACTTTGTCCTACTTCTTTAAGACAAATCTCAACAGCCTTCGCATTCAAAGCTGATGATAAGCTGAACTGAAGTTCAAGTCTTGCTTTGCGTGGAAATTTTTGCTTTATTTCCTTTTTTATCATAAAGTAGGTATTAGTTTTTACATTAAAAATGTGTGAGGGAGGCATACATTTGTAATGAATGCTTTTCATTTTTTTCTATGTGAAATCAAGAGAAGGCTGAGACTTGGAAGGACAGCAATGGAAGAATGAGGAAAGATCATCAAGAGCAAAGATGTGTCATTAGACAATGGAAGCAAGAATTTACATTGGGGTTGAGAGTCTGTTCAATAAATGGTGTTGGGAAACCTGGACAGACACATACAAAAAAAATGAAGTTGGACCACCTCCTTATGCCATGTACCAGAATAAATTCAAAATGGATTAAAGACTTAAATATAAAATCTGAAACCATAAAACTCCTAGAAGAAAATATAGGAAGTAAATTGACAGACATTACCCTTAGTAATATTTTTACTGATATTTCTCCTTGGGCAAGGGAAGTAAGAGAAAAAGTAAACATATGGGATTATAGCAAACTAAAAAGTTTTTTCATAGCAAAGAAAAACACCAATAAAACAAACAGGCATCCTACTGAATGGGAGAAGATATTTGTCAATGATACATCTGGTAAGGGGATATTATCCAAAATTTATTAAAAACTCATTCAACTCAACACCAAAAAAACCAACAACCCAATTGAAAAATGGGTAGAGGACATGAAGAGACATTTTTCTAAAGAGGACATACAGATGGCAAACAGACTTATGAAAAAATATTCAACCTCACTAATCATTAAAGAAATGCAAATAAAAACCACAATGAGATACCACCTCATTCCAGTCAGAATGGCCATCAACAATAAATTAACAAACAACAAGTGCTGGAGAGGATGCGGAGAAAAATGATCCCTCTTGCACTACTGGTGGGATTGCAGATTGGTGCAGCCACTGTGGAAATCAGGATGGAGTTATTTAAAAAAACTGGAAATGGAACCACCTTATGACCCAGCAATTCCACTCTTAGGTATCTATCCAGAGAAATCCAAAACACTAATTCGAAAAAATTTATGCACCCCTATGTTTATTGCAGCACTATTCACAATAGCCAAGACATGGAAAAAAACAAAATGCCCATCGGTAGATGACTGGATTAAGAAATTATGGTATATTTATACAATGGAGTATTACTCGGCCATAACGAAGAATGAAATCCTCCCATTTGCAACGATATGGATGGACCTAGAGAACATCATGCTAAGTGAAATAAGTCAGACGGAGAAAGACAAATACCATATGATCTCACTTATATGTGGAATCTAAAAATTAGAATAAATGATGAAACTAATCAGAAACAGTCTCAGAGATACAGAGGAAAAACTGAGGATTGCTAGATGGGAGGGTGGGGTGGGGATAAGGTGAGAGGATTAGAAAGCACAACTGACAACCAGAAAATTGCCACGGGGATATGAAAGACAGTCTGGGGAATATAATCAATAATGTTGTAAAGATTTTGTAGGGTATCAAATGGATACTTGTCTTATTAGGGAGACCACTTCAGGGATGGTGTAGGTGCCTGACCACTGCAGTGTACACCTGAAGCTGAAGCTGAATAATAATGAATGTTAACTATAATTTTATATATATAGTCACAGGATGTTAAGTGCAGCACAATGAATAGAGTCAGTGGAATTATAACAGCTACATACGATGTCAGAGGGGTAGTAGATTGGGGGAGGAGGGTTATCACTTTGTGAGGGGTATAAATGATAAATGTCTAACTATTACATTGTTTTCTACACCTGAAACAAACAAACAAAAGATCTCGTAGACTTATTTAGACATCAATTTATATTATGTACTATTTTGGGAAAAGGAAAATATAAAGTGAAATAAATCAGTTAAGGTAGTTCTAAAAACAAAACAAAACGATGTGTCATTAGAGACCAAGGGTAAGATCATCCACACACTGTTGTATTTCCAGTTACTATGTATGGCTGAGAAAGTTGGACAGCGAAGAAGGCTGATAGGAAAAAAATGGATTCATTTGAAATATGGTGTTGGAGGAGAGCTCGACGGACCTCCAGAAAGATGAACAGTGGGTCCTGGAGCAAATTAAGCCTGAGACACCACTGGAGGCAAAGATGACAAAACTGAAGCTGTCCTACTTCAGGCACATCATGAGAAGGCGGGGTCTTTGGAAAAGACAATAATGCTGGGAAGAATAGGAGGCAGTGAGAAAAGAGGAAGATTAAATATGAGATGGATTGACTCCATACAAGAAGCCATAGGCTGTTGAGGACAGGACATGTGGACATCATTCATTCATAGGGTCACCAGGAGACAGAGCTGACTCAACAGTACATCACACACACAGTCACATAGAAAAGAAATGTAATCAATGTCTGATATCATAAAAATAAACTCTATCTAAAATTTTGTGCATATGTTTAGGTACTTTTTTTCTGTAAGTTCACATCTTTCAATCTCAAAGAGGTCTACGTAATTCAAAAACCTGGGGGGAAAAACCCACTCGTCTGATTTAGATATTAATCTTACATAACACATAGCTGTCTCATAACAAATGATTCAAGAATTATATGGAAGAAAATCAAACCACAACACTTAGAAAATGTAGATAAATATTTAGCACATTTCAGGCTAAGAAAAAGCTTTCTGAACAAAAAAGCAAGAAAAAAAATGTAAAACTCTATAAAGTGGTCATTCTCTAGCTCAGTAATTTAATTTCAAACCATTGATATCTGAGGAAAAAATCCAAAATGTAGATAGATTTTATGAAGAAATTGTTCATTACAGTGTTACTGATTTAAAAAGTAAAAATCAATCTAAGTTAAGGGAATGGTTAAGTATATCAAGGGACAGATGAATGGTACAATTTGCATAAATGAATGAAGTAGGCCTGGATTGGGAGTTATCAATGGAGAACGGTGATTTAAAGGGTGAATACTTCAACTAAGGATGACAGCAATTGCTTGATTCCCATCAGTTATTGGCTTTGTGGAAATATGGGCTCTGTGTTGCCAGACTTTCCTATTTTTAAAAATGTTTTAATTGGAAATAATTTCAAATTTATGAAAAGTTGCCAAAATAAGAAATAATAAAAGAACACTTAAGACCTTTACTGAGATTATTTAATTGTTAATATTTGACTCTATTTTTATTCTTTCTGTACACACACACACACATTTATTGTGTTTTGTATTAAAAATATATAAATGTATATATATAAATATATATACACATAAATATATTTTTTTCTGAATCATTTGAAGGTATGTTACATATATCATAGCCCTTTACTCCTAAATACTCCATGGTTTATTTCCGAAGAATAGAAACTCCGATTTTTGAGGTGGGACATCTGGAGTGGGATGAAAAAGGGAGAGCATGAGGAGGTCGTCTCTCCCTGGCCACTAGGAGATGAGTGAGTCACCACCAAATACAGGTTGAAAACTATTGGACTAGACAATTATCATTCCATCAGTAAAAACAATGTCTCCAATATATGTACATTTATTGGTAAATTGGATATATGTACTAATCTACTAATATATTATGTACCTTATAAAAACGTATACTTTAAAAAGAATAACAAAATTTAAAATTAAATACAAATACAAGTTTTAAAGTTTTCTTGCTCCACCCTCTAAGGTGTACACCTTCCTACTTTCAGTCACTGTTCTATACGGTGGTGGCTAAACAGGAAAGACTCCCATCATTTCCAAAGCTGCTCCTGGGTTCTGCTCCCCAGACTGTATCACCTTCACATCAGCCAGCTCTCTCTATGCTGTTTTATTGCCTTCAAAGTGCTTATCACTAGTGCAAGTTATTTTGCATATTTATGTGTTTACTTGTTCATTCCTCCCCTCCACTAGAATATAAGCTCCATGAGAACGAGGATCTAGCCTGTCTTGCTCATTGCTAATTCCTCCCTACCCCGAACAGGGCTTGGCACACAGTACATATTCATTAGCTACTTATTATGCACAGCTGTTCCATGGCTCATATTCCAGCTCTTTCCCCCCAGTTTGGTCCTCCATTCTCCCAGCAGGCCATGGGGAAGGTCACCTGACCCTGTGCAGGAAGAAAACAATACCCTAACCTACTTCTTAGAGAAGCTTCTCTGCATAAAGACCTCCTGTAGCGGGTGAGCTGCTGAGGACAGTTTTCCTCTTCATGTAAAACACAGGCCCAAGGACTAGAGTCAGTGGTATTGTAACAGCTACATACGATGTCAGAGGGGTAGTAGATTGGGGGAGGGGGTAGTAGACTTTGTGAGGGGTGTAAATGTCTAATCATTATGTTGTTTTGTACACCTGAAACTATATAAAAAACTAAAATTAAAAAGAAAAACCACAGGCCCACAATCTCAAATTCAGAACATATATATATATATATATATATATATATATATATATATATATATATATATATGAAATTACATAATAAAATATACATATATATAATTACAGTATTTCAAAAGGCATTTCTTCTTTTAAAAAATCATTTAGTAGCTGACTGTCATTTTCACATAAAAACCATCCTTCTCACTCAATCAAGTCAAGCTGTTCTTGGAGCATCTGTCCTGGGAGGAAAAAGAAAAAGATGTGCAGGTACCTGATGGTTTTCCACACGTCGAAGCCATCCAGAGGTTTGGTACCATTTGTGCTTCCCCCGGCCAGCTTCGCGAGAGTCGGCAGCCAGTCAGAAATGTGGATGAGCTCCCGGTTCTTCACACCCTTCTGTTTCAGCAAGGGGCTCGCCACAAAGCCCACCCCTCGAACGCCTCCTTCCCACAGGCTCCATTTCCTTCCTCGAAGGGGCCAGTTATTGCCTCCTGCCAGAGTCTGCCCTCCATTATCTGAAATACAATTAGGTATTGGTATGAGGACATTGTTAACTGTTAGATACATTTAAGAACAGAAGACTTCTATGTATGTTGTTTCAAATGGTGCTTAAGAACTAAAAAAGATAACTCCTCTTACCCTTTCCTGTACCAACTACCCTTCTCCCACCCGAAACTACCCTCTATCACCCAGACATAACTAGGGTGCAATGAGGCCAGATCTGACACGAGACCATTAAATCCTCAGTGGATGGGGCCACTGGAAAACGAGGAAGGCCCCTGAGGGCAACTGCTTGGGATGGAGCCCTGTGCTAATCAACGAAGTAGGTTCCAAATGCACGTGTGTGTGCAACTTGGTGTGACACAGGAGAAGGCAGGCAAGCCGAGTCCTCCTGGTACATGAAAACCTTTGAGTGAGTTTCACTTGGTGACTTAAAGTTCCTGATAGGTGAAGAAAGCAGACTTTTTATTTTCCTCCTGGAAAAATGTTCTAACATTTAAACTGGTAACTGAAGTAACATTCTACTCCCTGGTGATTTGAATTATTTCTTAAGTGTGAAAGCTGAAGATTTCTCCAGTGGGCTAAATGTCTGTAAACAGAGCAGTCGGGTGGAAAATATAATTCCAAGAAAAATTCCTCCCTTCTATACAGGATGGCAAGACAAAGCTTCATCGTGTACGGTGCCAAGGAAGGGAAGGGTTTTCTTCTCAGACACTGAGAATGGAGGATACTGGTGAAGCCAGAGAAGTCACAAGAGTGACTGATATTAAGTGTCTTACCAGGTGGTTAGGGCTCAGCGTTAGGAATGGAGTTGGACCGTAGAAGGTAAAAAGTGCTATTTCTTTTTACCTCTTTTCTAGTGAGATTATAGAATCATATCATCTCCAGAAGTATCCATATACTTAGGTGACTTTAGTGACACATTTTAAATAACGCTTATTTGCATGTAATTATACCTCAATTAAACATTTTTTAAAAACCACTGTTATCCAAATGAACCACATGAGGGCAGTATGACAGACCTGCTCTACAGAATGTCACATATAAAAATCTAATCCAAATGAAGATCTATCAAAACCACAGGATACACATGGAAGGAAAGAGAACTAACATGTGTTAAGCACCTACTATGCACCACTTTAATTTCACATTACCTCTCACAGAATCTGTTGTCTGATAGACCTGGAATGGAAGTCTGATGTCACTAACTAGCTATGTGATACAGGGCAATACACAGCCTCAGTTTCTTTACCTTTGATGTGGAGATAATAATTGCTACCTTATCTATTATGGTGAACATTAAATGGTACCATTGCTTGGCTGGGTACCTGAACCTAAGCATTCAATAAATGGTAGCTGATATTTACAACAACCCAAGTAGTCTAGTATTATAACCACTTTGTTGCTTTTAAACAAAGAGGTGTGAAAAGGCCAAACCAATAAGTGGCAAAGCCAGGTTTCAGGTACCTTCTGCTCCCAGAGTGCCGTGTTGCTGATGTAGAGTGAGTTTTATACCTATGGGCCACATAAAGTTTCACTTCCCTGTGAAAACCATATGCACAGTCAGTCTCAGCAAAGTGTACATTCTTTCTATGATACAGCAGGAGAGCTATTTCAAGGTGACGATTCCCTTTAGAGGAGAGCCACCTTTGTTGTGATGGGTAAGACAGTCAAGGCTCTATTGCCACAGAGGCTTCTCATCAAGCCCTTAACACACCTCAGTTCTTCTCTGTGCTTTGTGAGGGGAGGGAGAAGAGTCTTGAGCTGGATTAGATGAAGGTAACAATTCTTCAACACATGGTGGGGGAGGTGACAGTCCATCTCATTTGCTGTCACAGACTTACAAGAACCTCTCCTTAAACCTGACCTCTTCTTGACAAAAGCCCAAGGCCCAGTCACCCAAGCCTGTGTACTAAATACACATTTTTATTTCACATAAGCAGACCTGTTTATTCAAAACAATGGGCACCATCTTTAGACAGAGGGGATTCCTCCACTCTTCTTCTACTTCACAGAGTATCAGTCATCCACAACCAATATATCAAAATTTAAAAGAAGGTGCTATTCCTGTGATACAAAAATACACTGGGGCCGGCCTGCTGGTTCAGGCAGTTGGAGCTCCGTGCTCCTAACTCCGAAGGCTGCCGGTTCGATTCCCACATGGGCCAGTGGGCTCTCAACCACAAGGTTGCCAGTTCAATTCCTCGAGTCCCGCAAGGGATGTTGGGCTCCACCCCCTGCAACTAAGATTGAACACAGCACCTTGGGCTGAGCTACCGCTGAGCTCCTGGATGGCTCAGTTGGTTGGAGTGCATCCTCTCAACCACAGGGTTGCCAGTTCGACTCCCGCAAGGGATGGTGGGCTGTGCCCCTGCAACTAGAAAATGCCAAGGACCTGGAGCTGAGCTGCACCCTCCACAACTAAGACTGAAAGGACAACAACTTGACTTGGAAAAAAAAAAAGTCCTGGAAGTACACACTGTTCCCCAATAAAATCCTGTTTCCCTTCCCCAATAAAATCTTTAAAAAAAAAAAAAAAAAATGCACTGGAAAGACATGTTTACATTCTACCTGTGAGAAGAAGAATGGCTGAGACAGCACTATTTTTATACTCTGTTGTCTGGATTGTTATGATACTGGCTCAATGCTTGTAGAAAATGCCTGTTTTCTCCATTTTAAACAGATACACTTTTGAGATATTATGTAATGTCTCTGTCAGTTCCACATATTTGTTAGTGCTCAATACAAAAATGTTAAATAGTGGTGGTGGAAATAATTGTGGAGGTGACGGGGAGAAGGTGGCTGGGTCTGGAATCTGATTCTGGGAGCAGCCCTTCGGGTATGACTTAGGAAAATACTCTAGGCTGTAAAGAGAATTTGGCCACTGTTGCTACTGTAGGAGCTGGAAGGTGTTTGCACATATTATTAGAGGAGGGTGCTGATGCAGCAAGTGTGACTGCTTTTGCCATTAGCTTGCTGTGATGTTTTTGCCATGAGCAATGATAAGCCATTGTATCATCCGTTATCAAGGTGGCTTTCTTCATCCTTTTCTCAAGAGCACTCTAGAGAGAAGGCATTGGTAACTGACACATTTGAAACTTGTTCTCTTGGACTCTATAGTCATAGAGCCAACTGCAGACCTGGCTGCATGAAGAGGGTAATTTGGCCTTGGGGGAAAGGGGGAGCAGGGAGCACCAGGCTGATGGTTCCCACCTACGAACAAAGGGGCAGAATCCACCACAGACTTAGGCCTTTGAGAAATAGGGTGTTGACTATCAGTTGTAGCATAGTCTCCCCAGTATTTCAAAGAGTTGGACATAAAACTCAGAGTAATAGCATCAGAGTAATAGCAAACATCAAATAAACTCATTTGAAACAAGGTAGAAAGGTGGGTTTCCTATATTGCTCACTTAAATCTAACGTAAACTAAAGGGGTCAATTGTATGGTGAAAGATAGTAACTAGTTTTTGGTGGGGATTACTTTGTAGTGCAAACAGATGTTGAATTACAATGAAACATATAATGTCATATACCAATTTTATATTATATAGGTATACACCAACTTACATATCATTATATACCAATTTTACCTCAATAATTTTTTTTTTTTTTAAAGACAATGGAACTACCACCATTTCAAACATGTTTCTTTTCGTTTTCCCTCCTAATTTTCTTGGGGCAAAATTAATTTTTGTTCTTGTTAAGAATTAATTTTCAAGAGAAATATTTGTTTCATTTCCTGACTGACTTATGAAAAAAATTTCCAAATCAAAATAAGATGACTTCAACTAGCAAAGGGAACTATGAAACTTTTTTTTTTTTCCAGGGAAATCGTTCTTCAGCAATGTTTTTGGCAGAGGGAAAAGCTAATTATAAAACCTTTGCTGTCCAGAAAAGAAATGTCAAAATAAAACAAATGCTGTCATATACAGATGGTAAATCTCACTTTATTATTCATTATTGAATCAAAATAACTGTCAAAAAGTCATGGAAAAACATCGGTTAGCCAAAGATCTGAGCAAAAGCATTAAGTATACGACAATGAAGCCTCCTCCATATACAGCTGATAAAAGATTCAGATGGAACCGTGACAACAACATTAGTTTTTAGGACTACTCCCCAAGTAATGTAATGCGGTGGCGTGGCTATGGCAGGGCGCCCTGAACCACCAGCGAATATCTCTCTATGTCACTGCCCCCTTTGACCCTGGGCTCACCCAAGACATCCCCCCATGACTTGGGGATCATGGAAGGAAAAGCAAGGAAGGCTCCAGCAGCCTTGCACCAGGACTTGCCTCTGAACAGGGCCACCAATGCGAGTATGACAGGTGAGTAGACAACATGATTTCAAAGAAGCCTCTTTGTCTAAAAAAAGAAACTGCTTGCGGATGGTTGCTTCTTTCAGGCTAACTTTTTAAATTATTAAAATGTAAACTGGAGAGTTAACATGTGTCTTAGTAGTCATCTGAAAGATTAGGTAAATGCAACCTTCTCCTAGTAAAAGATTTTGGAGAAAATATCTACCCAGATACTCAATTTGCAACCTGATGGTCTTCTCCTTCCCTCTATTGGTTCTATATTCAACCCTTCCGGATTGAATGTGCATCCATTTCTGCCATGTGCATCCTTCCAATGGGTTTCCAATCCAGCCCCACTGCCTCGGGTCTGACATTCCTCTCACCTGATCTACTAAGGTACCTCACAGACTGCTTCACATGGCTGTTATAGGCATGTCTGTGAAGCCCCAAACCAATCAGGCCACATCCGTGTTTAAAGACCTTTGACTGTTTGCCAGTCAGGAAAACGTTCAAACTTCTGCCCCACATAGAGAATCCTTCCCATCGGGACCAACCTACTTTTAGAAGATCAGCTCCTGCCCTTCCCCATAAAAACAATCCTGTGCTTCCGTCACATAACTAACTTCTCCCTGTTATTGGAACACATTCATGCTGACTTTGCTTTTGTACATGGTTCCTTTGCCTAAAATGCTTTCCCCCTTCTTTCCTGCTTAACTTAAATTTTAAGTCCCGGGTCAAATGTCACATCTTCTGTGAAGTTTTTACTGACTCCTCTGACAGTCTTTATCTTTCTTCTGTACTTCTGCTGCACTTTATATGCACTTCTCCATCGCACTTATCTCGGTATCTTATACACACACTTAGCGCACTTATCTCTGTATATTAATTAGTTGTTCATGGGTTTGTCTTCCTCCCTAACTCTGCATCTCAAGAGCAAGAACAATGTCTCATTTGTCTTTGCATTCCCAGGCCTTGGCTCAGGACGCCAAGGAGAGAGCTCAAAAATTTGGGGGAACAAATAAACAAATGGAGGAAAGGCCTCCAAAAATAGAGATTGAAGACTCTACAAATGAATATGGATTACTGCATAGTTTTTTCTAAGCCTTCATCCAGCCACTCCATGACCTTGACATTTAGGAAGCTGCGCTGCATGTAGAGATGTTCCTTATTTTATAGGATATTGGCGAGGGGGTTCCCGGAACCCTGTGAGGACTTAAAACAAATATCAGAGTTTTCTGTCTCATCTGGCACCCGGTCAGTTGCACTTAAGTCAAGGAGGTTGTTTGAGAGCATTTGAGGAAGCATTGGTCCTGGCCTGGAAGAGAATTCTCACTCACCCCTTTAACAAATCTTTCTGCAGTTCCCACTATGTACCAGCGACCACTCTAGTTTTGGGGAAATGGCAGCAAACAAGACAGACAAAGTCTTCTCTTTCAAGGAGTGAATAGGAAAGAGATAAGATCTCTCCATTCGTGGTAGGTGATAACTGGGCCTCTTGGAGGAGCTGGAAGCAGAAGGACAGGACAGAGCCAACCACCAACAAAGAGACTGGGCACAGGGAGGAGGCAATTCAGGGCTTTATCCGATTACACATTGGGGGCGGGGGGGGGGCAGTGATCTGTGTCAAGGTTTCTTCTTAATTAAAGACTAACTATACTCTCAAAAACACTCTTTTTCCAGAGCTTAAGAAAAATTTGAGCTGAATGATGACTACATATAAACAAGACGATGTCTAGATGTTTCACGACTGTCATTGTTTTTCTCTATCATCCTTACTCCCACATTTCTAATTGCACTGAAATATATGCAAGGGATAGGAGTTAAAAGCTGTGGGTTTGGGAAAGTTACTCTATCTGCGAGCCTAAGTTTCTGTATTTGGAAAACGGGGATAACAATAATCCCCACTCTAACGCAGTGCCTGGCACAGAAGGAGTGCTCAATAAATATTAGCAATTTTCATTAATGAAAATCACCATCAGCAGTAGCATCAGAGTGTGCAGAGCAGAACAGGCTCCTATCTCGGTATTTATTAAACATACACTCGATGTAGGTATCATAGCCACACTCTAAGACACCACGTTTCATAAGAAGAAAGTATTTTAAGCATTGAGCCCTTCTAGGTTGCATTCTCTTCTCTGGAGGTAATTTCTGGAGAGTCAAGACATGAATTGTGAGGGGTTTGGTTGTTATTACTGGGGCAGAGCCAGGGTGACTCCTTTCTGTTGCCACGAGTTTAAATAAAGTACACCAGTAACCAAAGAAAGAGGTGCAATAGCCATAGCCTGTGATTCAAATTAAATGTCAGAAAGAGAATCTTTACTTAGATGTTCATTTGAATATTTGAAGAGGTTTTAAATGGTTTGTGGCATTCAGGGCAGATAAATGTTCAGACCCCCAACTCCCAGTCAGACACTAATCAGACTTTACATCTTCATTAAAGGGACCAGTACAGGGAGCATTCCAGCTGCATTAGCATTAGACGGACGCTGGTGGGACGGAATTAGCAGCCAGGCCCCAAATAACTGATGGTGCCACCAAAAGAGCCGGAGATAAAGGAAGATAGACGCGGGAAAAGGGAAAAAAAAAAAAAAAAAAAAAAAAAAAAAAGAGTGGGGATGAAAAAGATTACACAAGGTTGTAGTAAAAAGTTTTCCTCATTTTAGTGGGGCTAATGTCATTGCTTATAATGATGAAATACCAATGGGATTTTCTCTCTCCTTTAACATTTATTAAGGATGAAAAGACTCCAAATTCTGTTGAAAGATTGAAAACATTTGGTCTCTAAAAGGTAAAATGGAACTGGGAACTGGAAAACAGGTCCTAATTCATTACATATCAGTAGGCAAACAACTGAACTTTTTTCTGCAATTTAAAGCATAGGTAGTCACCCATTTGGAGATTCTTAAATGAAAGTTGTAAGTACAAAATATTGTGAGTTACCCTCACTTAGGAGACAGAGATAGTGCTAGGTTTGATCTGCATATTCTAGATCCCCAAACGAGTAGCACAGAAGCCCCATGTTTGGAGTACTTAGGGGCAGCAAAAGTACCAAGTGTTTGTACTTTTTTTTTACAACTAAAACCCACGCTTTTTTCTCTCTGCAGTTTGATCTTGAAAGAATGCTTTTTTGTTTGTTTGTTTTTTTAAATCTAATGAAGCTATTTATTTCAGGGCAAACTAAAATTATTTGGTACCTTGAGTGATTATTATAATTTACTCACAAAGTATTTGGCTCTCCTTCCAGACCTGAAACCCCTTTAAGGTGACCAAATAATGTTTTACCAGACAGCTGTTTATCTGTCAGGAATGTCAACAGAGAAATGATAGATGTAAAAAATATCAAAGAAGTGCTTAGAGGCTGGCAGATTCAAGGGTAGCAGAAAAGAAGTGAAAATAGCACCAAGATAGAAGAAGGTAGAATTGTGGATTCCAAATAACAAGTGTATGAACTACTGGCCTTGTGAGGGAGATGGGAATCGAGCACAGTGATTTTTCAGAGAATTAAAACTAGAGAATACGCACATGTTCTATTTGGGTAAGCATCAACTACTTTAATTTGTCTTTATGCTTCCAAATACATAATATAAGTTAAATGTTCTGAATTTACTTTCAGGTAGAAACAACAATTTATTGGGTTTCTATTTTATGAGTAGTAAAATAACCTTTCAGAGTTGCTCAGAAAAATTAAAAAACCAGAACAAGTGGACAGGCAGTTTTGTTTCCCCAGAGGCTTTTTCGGAGCTTGCTAAATGCTAACGGATCTCACCAGTGTATGGGTGTCTAATGGCGGTGGGGAGACACACACAGGCAAAGCCATGAGAACGCTGACCAGCACATTCCTCTTTGAAGAACAATAGAAGAGCGAAACATTTAATGGCTGAAACAAAAATAACTCAATACACCTAAGTATTAAGAAGTGTGTTAAGCATTTTGAACACTGAATGCATACTTCATAAAAGTATAAGAAAAAGATTTGCTTTGGACCCGCAGATGACATTTGCTCCAAAGCCAAAGTAAAACAAACTCTGAGTCCTCAGACTCTGGGTCCTCCTGAGCGCACAGGGAGGCAGCCCCACTTCTGATCAGGGTGTGCACAGTGAGAGTGAGAAGAAATCTGGAGACACTGGACATCCCAACAGGGGAAGACAGCGCCAGCTGCTGGGAGTAAAGGCAGCTGGGGGAGAGGAGAACATGTGGGAAACAGACTGGGTCTCTGTGCCTAATGAAAGGCTAGAGGTTAAATGGAGGCATTTCAGCAGGAAATAAAGGGATGTTGAGAGAGAGAGAGGTCCAGTATCTGGGAAAATCTGTATCTCCTGAACAGCCATGAACTGGGATTAAAAAAAAAAAAAGTCCAAATGATCAAGCAAATAAATGCAAACAAATGCCCCTGAGTAACCACAATAGTCATCACCAAGTCTCTGCAATTGTACCCTAATGCAGGGCCCATTTAGTCTCAGACAAGATTCTAATAATATGTATGCACGGAGGCTGGCTTCCTAGTTTTCACAGCAGACTAGAATATGCATATTAGAATGGCAGGCTGCCTCATATGCGACCTGGGGAGACCATCCTAAGAGTAAGGAAAGAAGACTATGAATAAGAAAATACGAATTTTAAAAGTAGACCACAAACTAAAAATGCATTCACCTGTTTTTTCCAATGTTAAGTGATCCACACTGATATATATTAAGGACAACTGTATGAATCATAACACAGCAACTGAAAAATTAAAATGATAACCCTACAGCATGAAGACAGTAAGAGGCTGATGGTATATAGTTAAGGATAGCTTAGATCTAGAAAAAGGTTTATATTCCCTATTCATGACACTGATCCTATTTCTATCAATATAATGTGAACACTTTCACCTGTCATCTTCTAGCAGAGGTCACAAGTACAAGCACACAAAAATTTTTATTATCCTGGCACAGAGTTAAGCCTGTACACTGAAAAGGGAGAGACTGATTACAGGTCAAGCAGAGTTCCTCAGGTGCCTTATAGCTCTACTGGAATGATGTTTTGAAATCATAAGTCAGGGCTTTTCTCATTCCTAGTAATTCCTGTAACCCTATGACTTTCTCCCACCCAGGAAGTAGGAAGGGCAATGGGTATATGGCCTCAGGGACGTCTCTTGCATGTCTAAGTTTGTGGACTGAAGTCTGTGATTGCTATGCGTATGTATGAGCATTACGGCTGGATGCCCCATGTTTAATGGATATAATAACTGTGTTACTTTTTTGCAGGTGAAACAGAAAGTGAATACCTCTTTATTGTTGTGATTGTTTTGTTTTTATTGTTGATGTGGTAATATATGACGCACTTGTGGACTCATTCACAGATTTTACTTTTTTATATAATAGCAATTTCAAGCATACCTCATTGTGAGTTCAGTTCTAGACTACCACAATAAAGCAAATACTGCAAATAAAGCAAGTCACTACAATTTTTGGGATTCCCAATGATTATAAAAGTTAAGTTTATACTACACTGTATTCTATAAGTGTGCAATAACACTATGTCTAAAAAAATGTACATATCTTAATTAAAAAATACTTTGTTGCTAAAAGTGGCTAACCATCATCGAGTAGTAATCTTTCTGCTGGTGGAGGGTCTTGCAGCCATGTTGACGGTTGCTGACTGATCAGGGTGGTGGTGCTGAAGGGTGGGGTGACTGTGGCAATTTCTTAAAATAAGATAATAATGAAGTTTGCAGCATCAGTTAAATCTTCCTTTTACCAACAATTTCTCTACAACACTTGATGTTTCATAGCACTTTACCTACAGAAGAACTTTCAAAATTGGAGGCAATCCTCATAAGCCCCGCCACTGCTTTATCAACTAAGTTTATATAATACTCCAAATCCTTTATATTCATTTCAACAATCTTCACAACATCTTTACCAGAAGTAGATTCCATCACAAGAAACTACTTTCTTTGCTCTTCCATAAGAAACAACTCCTTATTTGTTAAAGTTTTATTATGAGATTGCAGCAATTCAATCACATCTGCAGGCTCCACTTCTAATTCTAGTTCTCTTGTTATTTCCACCATATCTGCAGTTATTTCCTCCACTGAAGTCTTGAA